>NW_024040707.1:10374470-11038958 GCF_014851395.1 Micropterus salmoides | reverse complement strand
CCACACCGTCACAAGAAATGGCTTTCTTTAGTGAGTGATTAGCAACTCTATCTGAGTACAATTCCGTCTGCCATGTCTTCCTTCCTTTTTCGTGTGGACGCTCTGACATACAATGTTTTCAGTTTGCTGCATGCATGGACACAGAACTGCAGTAAAGGGAGAAGCACCACATACAACATAATTTATCAAATTATGTCAGACTTTGTGAAATTAGCACAAAGATACAGTATGAAAATAAGATTAATTGGATTATATTCACAGGAAGTATAAAACCTGTTACATGTGTCTATTAAAAGGAAAATAACACTAAAATGTCAGGGAAATTTAGACAAGTACTGCAGTTTACATTGAAATACCTTCCTTTCTGAAGGAAGTCTTCTTGAGGTGGTATAAACACATTTCTCCTTAAATTCTGATTTGAGTTGTGGACAACTAGGATTACATGAATTAAAATGAAGATAAAAAAATAATAAAGAAATAATAATAAAAGAAATAAGTATTTTGTTGATACTATGTGCCCCATCACCCACAGACTTGCTAATGTTACTGACGTGGAACACTAAACTCAAACAAATGAGTTTGGCTGAACAAATCAGCTTTACAAACTCCTAGCCAGCTGGTCGAGTGAAGAAAACTGATCCAAAGTCTGTTTCATTTCAAAAGACCTAGGCCTGTACAGCATTTTGGAGAGCAACATACTAACTCTGCAGCAGAGAGGCTCCACTGCTGAGATATAACATTAGTAACAACACAGCAGATTGCTGTGCTTTGTTTCCTTCCCCCATTATTCCACAACACACACTCAGCTTCTGTTTTTGCAAAAAGCATTTAACCAGAAATGTTTGTCAGTTAATTCCCACTGTAAAAACCTAAAGGTAGCAGTGTAGGCCTTACCTGTACCATGGATCATTATTTTTTAACATGGTTGTTTAATTTGCTTCTTGTTAATAGGCAACATACATTAATCCACCCAATTTACAGTTTGTAAGCCATTACTTCTACTATATATTGGCCAATGGTCATACATGCTTATTACAGGATGGTATTTCATGACAATATATATTGTCGTTATGGAAAAGTATTCTACAAGGATAATACTGTCACTGATATTTTACAGGCCAGACATGACAATGTCCCACATGGTTCAGTACACAGTAGTGTAGTATTTGAGTTATTTTAATCATTTCTATAATGGAAAATTCACTGCATTTACATTAAATTCATTCAACCCACACTCACGCACTGATGGCAGTCAGCTACTATGCAAGGCACTGTGGTAACCACCGGAAGCAATTTGGGGTTCAGTGTCCTGCTTAAGGATACTTTGACTTGATGTGGACAGGAGGCGCCAAGGATTGAACTGAGGACAAAGTAAACACGCTCTACCTGCCGAGAATGGGCAACACAAAACTAATTACTAAGAACTGCATGATACATTTTTTAAGATGAATGACTACAGAGGAACTGTTAATCTCACACCTAAATTGTCACACAGACAAACGGTAACGCAACATATGGTACAAACAATTCAGCAATGACTGAACTTAACATGTCCATAGATCAGGTTAAAATTATATCAATTACTGTTATGTGAAATACATTACAGCAAGTCATTTCTTACTCAAAAGCCGCTGGAGGTTTGAAGTTCGTCTTGGGTGGTGGTTTCTGAGATCATTTACCAGCATTACCACCTGAAACCTTGAAACCAGAAAAATAATGAGAATGGAATTTGTACTCCTAAGAAATTTCTCCAGTAAGGCAGGGTGACACATTAAATGTAATTACATATTTTTCCCTGGCAGGCTGGAAATTTCCCACAGCGACACCACAAAATAAATTCTGTGATACTAATGGAGGTTCTGTTGTTTAATAAAATGAAATCTTAAGAAGGTATCTTTAGGAGATGGTTTCTTTCATCATAATTGAGGAGCAAAGGCCCATTATTATCACAGGATTATTTGTTGCCATCATTCCATGGCATTGCCTACTTAAGGCAGGAGCTGTAAAGAAGAGCTATGGTCTCTAAAGGGGTAGATATACCGCAAGCAGGGCCTCACATGACAAATGAGGAGCTTGGCCCACACTTATTTATGGCTACTTAAAGCTGTCAGCTGGAGATGATAAAGGGTGACCGCTTGATTAGAAAGTGTCCAGTCCTTGTGACCTGTGACAAGAACAGATGAGTAGGGGGAAGGTGGCGATAGCGTCGGTGAAACAGTTTTTTCTTGACAGGTTCACTGGTTTGGGATTTTGGCAGACCACAGAAATATGACTTAAGAGGATATTGATGTCAGGTTGTCTTGAGAGGTGCGCCTGTGTCAGTTTTATTTTTTTTTGCCAATCTAACCTACATTTGTCTTGATTGACATCATACTTCTAAAGTCATTGTCACGTTAAGTGATTCTGTAGTAAAAAACTGAAACTTAAAGATGAAAGGGAAGACAGCAGAACATAATGGGATAGTGCCTTCGGCTCTCCTTTGTGATAGGTGAAGAAATTGATTTGAAAAAAATCAATTTGCAATCACCTTCATTACGATTATGACCTTTACTTGAACACTTCAAATGTGGTCTCTAAAGCATGTGACTGGTGGGGGTGAGGGTACTGCAGTTTCCCCACTTTCACTTACCCATTTACTTTCATTAAAATCAATCAAAAACTATTAAAAACAGTAATTCAATGAGGGATCAAAAGAGCTAAATACATGATTAGTGATTAGCTTTGTCTCATCTTAATAACCATCTACAGAAGATTCAACTTGACAGTTAAAAAAAATCAATGCCAATAATACTGATGCAGAAATAAATGCAATGCATACAGCATATTGCTGCAGCAGCTACAACAAAGATCCTCTATTAGCTTCTACAACGTATGGCCTCAGAATTTCAGATGGCTTATCTTATATTGTGTATTAAGTGGGTCTTCTGCTGCAATGCAGTTAAGCAATAGCTCAAAAGACTGATAGCACTCTCAGCCCTTTTTTTCTAAATTGCTGCTGCTGTGCCATCTTGTTAAGCGTATGGTTAAGTATCATGGTCTTGCTGAAGCGTGTTCTGTTGGTTGATGGACCAGGATTTGCTGAGAGATAAGGAGCCACAGACACCAGACATTACCAGCAACAATCTCACCAGTTTGATCACAAATCAACACGAGTCTTTGTTCTCCATTAAAAAAAAATTCAACTCAGCTGTTGTTTCTCTTACAAAGTGATGAAACAATAATCTTTTTGCCCTCTGTTGAGTAAAAGGCTTAAATAAAGTTTTAGGAACAGTTATATAGTCACTAGGGGAATGTGAATGACTTTTCTGTTGCTAAAAAGTATTTTGTCCTATTAATTAATTAGCTATTTAAATGGAATTTATCATCATTTAAAGTTCATAGCCACTATTCTTGATGAGTTTGTGATAAATAGATAATGAATCTTAATAGTTTTCGTTAATTTAAAAACACCCTCGAGCATTAAAGGACTGGTCCCACAGCATGTAACTGATAAACAGAGAAAGGTCTTTCACATGCTTGACTTCCGTTCAAGATGACTGACAAGAGGGACACAACAAGAAACCAGTGGGATGTGTGGAGTGTGGTTAAGCCACAAATATAGACTGCCCTTGAACAATATACAGAGAAACAACACAGCAAACTGTGACTACTCATCTGAGTGGACTACCAGTAATAACACACTCCTCTGGCTAGTATCAGCCGGATCATGTTCATGTTAACATTGCTTTTGCCAATTGACTCACTCAGACACCACTGAAATCTGAAGACATCATGGTATGATAACATCTAATACTTCAACAGTTGTGTCACTGTTGTTATTTAACTTTTGAAACAGATAAAACATTGATTGCATCATTGTTTTTCCCCCCTAGCAGCCAATGTAATCTGTAGAGTAATCTGTAATCCTCTATAGAGGCATTCTTTACTCTGATGATGGTAAAATCTTGGTTTGTTCTTTGTTAGAACTCCCATTTCACACGCTATTTACACAGAAAAGATCAGCAGCAGTTTAGATTTACATTATGCTAATTATGTTGACCACTGGGGGTCAATGCTGGTGGTCATAAATGCAGTGCAAATGCCACATACAACAACAGGGACAGAAGGCACGCAGAGCTTTAAAATTTACACAAGGGGCAAGCACCTCTCCATGGCTGCACTGGCTGACTGCTGGGAATAGCAGAGAATGTTGATTTGATTTAAGATACCATGTTTTGAGCTTGCTCCTTCAAAAAGACACTGACAATATGACAGTGACAGGGTCTTGGTCAATTACCTTGGAGCCTAATTACACTTAAATGTGTGACACAGCTCCCTAGTGGAGACAGTTTGAGAACTTAGATTTTCTTGCAGGTGTAACCATCTACACTACCTTTTTCCCAATGCAATATTTGTTTCTTGCTTATGAGTATTTGGTTAGTTGTTAACACGGTAGTTGAACTGTTGGGTTTACTAACTTTCTCTTGTTGGAACTGGTTTAGCATATATGTACAGGAGGAATGAGTTTATAGAATTTTTGCAAATCAGTCACGACAAAACAAGAAATTTTGAGTATGAATTGTAACAGAAGTGAGCACTGATAAATATTATGGAATGGTTAATAAACATTGTTATATGTGGTAATACAGCATGTCAGAGTTGGTTTTACCCCAGCTTAGTACGGTTGCTGGGTCACAATCAAAGAATGACAGTCTCTCACATTTCTCCCAAGAGCCTTTCTCATTTATTTCACTGAAATAGCCTCGCCATATCATCATATAATGCCTTTCTCATATCCAGCAAAATGAAAAAGCCATTCAATGGATGGAAATTCAATGAAGAAAATTACAGAATTAAATCTGTATTGAATATAATGTAATTATGTGTGTTCTTCCTTTTTACAACCTACTTTTTTTTTTTGCAGTGGTCCAGTTTAATTTATTTTCAATTTCACCCGGTGAAGTAAAATGCACTGAAACCACTCGAGAAAGAAAATAGATTTTAGCACAAAACATTGATCATATGATACTTCATACCTGCACAATAAAAATGTTGAAGAGAAGGTTCTTTTCATGTACTGAAAAGTAACTGAGGGGGTTTATTTACATGATGCACCCTTTACAGGACACTGGTTTAAATTTCACAATGACTGCGGTTGAAGGAAATCTACTGCCATCTTGTGGTATCTAAAGGGAAAGAAGACCAACCTGGTTTTCAATGGCGAAGGAGTCTAATCATCTATCTAGCACATGAGTTACAGACAACAGCAACATTGCATTTTACCCTGCTTGGTATAAGAACAAAACGTATCTTTACATTCTTTATCAAGCATAATACGCTTTTCTATTTAAGGAGTACAGCCAAAGTCCAACAGTACACCCAAACTTAATGAAGCATTCATACAAGATATAAATGTTGATATGAAAGGAGAATATAAAAACATAATGTGATTTTGTTGCGTCATCCAGAAAAAAAACACTTATTAATATTCCACACAAATACTTCTGATTTTAATACTGCTCATGGCTTGATGGGTGTTCAGTCTACAACAACATTCTCCTTAGTCAGTGACAGAATCAGTTTGAGCTATGTCATAAACAGGTCTCACGCCACATTGCGCATTAAGGGAAGTTATTTTTGTCGGGTGTTCTACTTGTAGAATGTAATTTGTGCAGAGGCAGCTGCAGACAATAATAAAAAAAAGAATGTCTAATGATATTGTGACAATCCAGACTGAACTGTGTGGTGAGACTACAAGCTCAGTACTGTATCTGATGTTTAAGATTGTGCCATGTTTATGTCAATCTAGGGCTCTTTGAAATCACTGTGGCATGGTGTTGATCCTAGTTGGATGAAGAGCGAGACCACCTCTTAGACACACCCTTAAAATTGCTAATATTTTTTGCAAAGGGGAAATGCATTGAATGCCATTTGTTGTGATTGGTCAGCTCTTGAGTACAAATGTTGCCATACCGAGGGAGCGTGTACAGGCAACAATCAGAGTGCCAGAGTCTGAGTGTTTAAAGCACACAGATTATTTGTCAGTGAGGAGAATTAATCAAGCTTAGGGCCTTTGGAGCTGTGAGTAATGAGGATGGAGATGGGCCACCAGGAAGATGTGATGAGGATTTAGAATGCAATTCACGGCAGAGAAGTACCCTATGTCAAAGAGATAGAGGCCTTTTTCTTCCTGTTCTTTTTGCATTTGGACAGAGACTTTTCAGTCATATCCCTTTCCTGTCCAATTTAGCTCATACAGAAGATCTTGCAAGTTAAATCAGCTCTCTTACCATTACTCTGAATGTGTTGAATTTATATTCAGCTGTTTAGAATTTATCTAAAGTGAAGTTTAACATTATCCAATGCATATGATCTGATGGTAATTACGGTAAATGGATGCGCCTTTTAAAGCAGCATTCCAGATGACTGCACAAGGCATACTGACGTGGTATTAATAATTTTATTTGAAATGAAGTAAATGCATGTCTTGACTGAAAGATACTCCAGGCTTTTGAGTGAATTAGTGTGCAGTAAGCGTTTCAGATGTAAGCCTGTATGTTGCACTACAGGCTTGGAACCAGAGTCTGAAATTAACTTTTTTTCATTGCCTACGCAATGTCTGCCACTCAAAAATTCATCTGCCACTTTTGAAATGTATGCCTTAAATGAAGGAATAACATTCAGCTGATTTAAGCATCATTTAATGAAAATTATATTGTCATTCAATGTTAAACCTGCAACATGGAACTTTTTGTCCCGTCGACACCTGCTTATGACACATAGGCTCTGCCATTGCTACAGTTGCTCCCCACTTCATCTCTGGCAAAGCAATCATTGCTGGTTGGCATAAAACGCATCACTACCAGTTCGCCAGCATGGGAATGTCGCCACAGACAAAACTCATGCACAAAAGCACACGTCTTTCAGTACATGACTATCGTTCCACCTTAACAATCATAACAACCAGGTTCACCACAGATATACAGTCAGTGCTCAATACAAAATCCATAGTTCAACCACGCATGAATAGGTCCTTATCTCAGTTCAAATCCCCACAAAAGTCCACATCTCAGCAAAAACCTCCTTCCTTCTGGATCACAGTAAGCAGACAAATACTCAGACCAACTACAATAAAACCAAACCTCTTGCGTCTAATAAACAAGCTTAGTGATTCTCTGACTACACCTGAGTAACCTCTGAGCTCCCTGAGCTTACTGGTGGGTGTGTGTTGTGTGTGACGCAATATGCTAACCTTACTATATGTGTCTTTCTGTCGTGCATTTTCCCTGACCACTAAAGGTGCAAATCCCTGACGAATTTGGCAGGTGCTAATTTCAGACCCTGTTTTGAACTGGTGCTTTCACAAAAGAACCAATGTTTGTATTGAGGTTGAGCCCAGTAAAATATCTATAAAACATAACTGTTTCCACAATCACTTTTTCCGTAATCACTACAATAGATTTCAACAGCTTTACAATGCATTAAAAAGCATTTAAATGTAAAAAAAAAAAAGTGCTCCGACAAGTTACTGATATTCTGGCAGAATACAGAAGTGTTTTTTGATCTTTAAAAAAGGTAACAGCACTGTATTTTGTTTGTAAATATGTTTGGGACTGAGAATCAAGCAAGAATTCATAAATTCATAAATGTTGCTTGTACTGAAAAATCGCCCAGAGTTAGATAAGAAGATTGACACCACTTTCATATCTGTATGGTGAACCTAAGGCTACAACCAACAGCCGCTTAGCTTAGCGTACAAAACTGAAACAAAATCCATCTACCAGCCCCTCTAAAGCTGGGAGCAGTGATTGCCTGTCTTTTTGTCACATTGAGGTTACAAGGAAATCCGTGAAGACTCTAGAAAAAGGTCATAGCTCCCGGTCAAGATATAGCAAACTATCCCTGTTAGAGCACTGATGAATAAAAAAACAATCCTGCTCAGACTCGTCTTATTTTGGAATGTATTTTATTTAAAATGCGGATACCAGAAAACAGACCCCACACATTGCCCTGGAGTTTGCTTAACAAACCATGTTTCCAACAGTCTAGTTATACCCAAGAAAAGAAGGTTACAAAGAGGGGTGTGTATGGCTCCTCTTAGTTATGATGTCTTCTTCCCTAAACAACAAAATCCAGTCAACACCAGTTTCCAACACAGCATATCTCAAGACACTGAGACATCCCAAGGTCCTAGACAAGTCTGAACCTCCTTACATGCTTTGCAGAGCAGATAAAAAGTCAGGGTCAGTTAACCATGAAAGTACAGAATAGGGGTGGGAATCACCAGAGGCCCCACAATACAATATTATCATGATACTTATTTCACGATACGAAATTGTGATTTTCAACAATTATTGCAATTTATTACCTTTTTTCCAACTTCAAATTGTGTCCCCAAAGCAAAACTCTTTTTCTCATGGACTGAAAAAGCAATTGATTTTATTATCGTACCAAAAAGTAAAATTCTCATGTCCAATTTAAATAACAAAAGATTGATACTTGACCTCCGTGTGTCGATACAATATTGCCACGGAAAATATTGCAATACTATGCTGTATCGATTTTTCCCCCCACCCCTAGTACATAAATACACGCATTTTATACACACGTCCTGTTTTCAACTGCATGCCTTTCACATCAAAGCAGCATTTGTGTGGACTTTTCTGTTGTGGACACTGATCTGATTGTTACTAATCTCATCAAATATAGATTTTCATTACTGAGCAAAGATGTCTGGGCTGCTCTGGTCTGAAGCCCAGAATTGAAGGAACCATAATACATGGTACACATTTCACCTACCGCCTTTCTTAGGTGCCTAAAAAAGGCAATCAACACCATCCATACGGCAGTTCCTACCTTGGGGAGATGGCAATACAATAAATGTGAGTACCACAATCACAGCACCTTCACTGCTTTCTTCTACACATTCTGCCATGAGTTCACTGTGATTTATAGGCATCAGTGGTCCATCAGCAGTGCAGTGGCCATGCTAGAGGCACCTGATGTATCAAAGCAATCACAGCTCTTTGAGTAGACACACTCTATAGTAACAATGAACAGCATAGTGTAAAATATGATGAAGTGTCAGGCAGCTGCAAGAAGATCCTGATTACTGAATCAGTAGTGAGGCAGTCAGATTTTAGGGCTCTTGAGACTACATTGAGCAGCTACATCATTAATAAAAACATCTAAAGCAGATATTTCTTAAGAGCAAGTACATATGTCAGATCCCACTGATTCTGTTCACAGACTGACTTGACTGTTGTTTTATTAGCACCCACCCAACCAATCCGCATCCCTGAAAGATTAAATTAAATGGTCATATAGCCCCTCTAATCAGAACCTCAAACAGACCACAATGGGGACCATAAAGGTCAGGCCAGTAATGACAAATAATTCCATAAAGTAATTCTACCACAATCTTTGCTCGTGGGATAACACTGATGTAAATGTGATAGATTTTCTATCCAAAATCTTGTTACAAATATCATAACCACTGGAGAAGCCCATAACTCTTGAAGAGCTTCATAATGCTTTATCAAGTATGAAAATGGGAACATCTCCTGTCTGGTTGGAATTCCACCAGAAATGTATATAGGTTACTTACTATTAGACATGCTGCAAAAATCTGTGAAGGAAGCCTTATTTTCACCTAATTCCAAAATTTAATTAACAAAAAAAAAATCACCTGTCAAATATTTCTGCTACAGGCATATAATTCTATTGAAAAGTAGCATAAAGGTAATGGCCAAGGTTCGGGCAGCTTGCCTGGATCTTTTTACAGTACATGGCTCCTTATCCATAATGACCAAACTGCCTTTGCCAGCACTTATTCGGACAAGAACCAGGAAAAGAGATAATTTTTCTCCTGTTTTAGCTTCTCTGCATAGGCTTCCTGTAAAATCCAGAATTGAATTTAAAATCCTTCAGGCACCATCTTATTTTAAAGAGCTCATAGTACCTTATTACCAAACCAGAGCACCACACTCCCAGAATACAGAGTTACTTGTGGTTCCTAGAGTCTCCAAAAGTAGAATGGAAGCCAGAGCGTTCAGCTATCAAGTTCCTCTCCTGTGGAACCAGGTTCCAGTTTGGGTTCAGGAGGGAGACACCATCTCCACATTTAAGAGTAGGCTTAAGACTTTCCTCTTTGACAAAGCTTATAGTTAGGGCTGGCTCAGGTGAGTCCTGAATCATCCCTTAGTTACTCTGCTATAGGCCTAGGCTGTTTCTCAATACAGAGTTCGCCAAGTTCGAACTTCTGCTCAGACTTTTCCAGACAAGTTTGGCTCAGGAGTACAAACTCCCAGGAACGGGAGCACGCAGTCCATCATTCAGCAATTGGAACAGCAGCGGACTTGATGACAGCCGGACCCATTAGTGGGCGGGACCTCACATCTCCAAAAACGTCGTAGCAAATTTTCAAATCAGCTCTGTCTTGAGAAATCAACCACATATTTGGAGTTTAACAACTATATTCCCTATAACTATTTAAAAACTCTTAAAACTGCATTCCGTGACACAATAACAGCAGTATAATAACTTACAGTTGTGAGTTTTCTCCTCTGAAATTTCTGCTTTTTGGTGATGAAATGCATTCTGGGATATCTGGCTATCCGAAGTTCACACAAGTTACCACCGATGCAGGCTTGGTAAAACGGATGGAGTGAGATCACATCCGGGTATTTGACTCAACTTGGCTAGATGCGGACATTTGAATTGGAAGAGTACTTGGACTGCGACTGATGACATTTCACAAGTCCACAAGAACACAAGTACAGACAAGAACGCAGATTGAGAAACAGCTCTAGATTGTCAGGGGACTTGCCATGATGCACTGAGCTCCTCTCTCCTCTGCAAAGAATTACATGGATGTATTCAAAAACTACTAAATAACCTAAACAATAAATTTGTTAAACTTCAGAAATTCTTGCAACAAACCGTTGTTTACTGCTGATTTTTACTGTGTACTGCTACAGATTCCTGTCATTTTGAGAAAATCTGCATCGGCCGATGTCTGCACTCACGATAAATCGTGAAAAACATCTGCGGACACATCTGCAGGCAGCCTCATCAGTGAGCCTATTGCGGAGCGCTCCCCTTATGAGTTTTGGGAAGGTGGTGAAAAAGTTAGATTCAAGCTATAAACATCTTCAGTCACCAAGATCTTTCTAAATTCTAAATGTTAACACGTTCCTCCCATCCTTAAAACCACAAATCTAAAACCATTACTGGGCAGCGCTCAATATATTTTGTTATACTATCGAAAATAATGCAGTTGAATGGCGTCACTTCTGATAGACTTCACAGACCTCACTTTCCCTTTAACACCAGTCAAGTTCTGAAATCTAAAGCATAGTCCCATGTATTTCATTAATTAATAAAATTTACATCTAAAAACACATTACTGGCTAAGTTAACCATGCATATTATATTGTACTCTGCATGGAATAATGGAATTATACACAACCTTTCTTTGTTTTGATATTGGCATTATATAATCGGCCATCGGCCTCCCAGATGTCCAAATATTGGCATCAGCCATTGAAAAAGCCATCAGTCACCACCTACTCAAAAAGCCTGATACCTTGTTGGGATAGGTTATTTCTGTTAATTTAAAGGCCAGGATTTGTAAGTGTACCTAGTGAAACCCAATTAACAATATATTCACTCCTTGTTGAAGAGTGAGTGACAGGGCCTCAGCTGATGTACTGTTGAGGTTTCCTTCAGAAGAGCAATCTACGTTACAGAGAGGCAGGCCAGGCTGTCTAGTTAGCACTTAGGCGGCAGCTCTCTGTGGTTCCCCGTGACTGGAATGAAAGCTATGCAGCATGACATTTCATCAATATAAGGAGGGTAGGCTAAGGGGGTTTAACTCCTAATCCAGCTGGTTTATGTGGGCTCAGGCCTGCTCAAGAGCCTATTCAGATGCATTAGAGGTACTGCACGTGGAAGGGCAAGCATGACAGGACACTGGCACCATTTGGATCTTGTGCTAGTAGATTCTATGAATGTCCTGAAAGACACATCTGATGTGTCAGAAGCCTGTATTTGCATTTATTATTCAATCCTCAAGCATTTGTGCAATTTCCCTGAAGCAGAATTGGTGTAATTGTGACATATGTTTTGTTCAAAATCAGAATGCTTTTGGGACAAAGGATCTACGTTTGTTAGATGGGAAGTATGTTTAACCCATTAAGTTTAACATTTGGTTTTTAATATAATGCTAAATAGGGTGAATTTCAGACTCAACTTGTCAGGCTCAGTTCTCCATTGTCAGACGTCACTTCACCAGCCACAGCTGTTAGGCTCGGCTGTGTTTTGAGCTAAATGCTTGTATCAATATGCTATCATGTTTACATTAGGTGTCATGTTAGTATGGTGACATGCTTCTGGGGACCATGAATGTGTGTTTCATACTTAATGGCAATTCATTCAGTAGTTGTCCCTCAAGACCAAAGTGGTGGACCAACAGACTGACAGAGTGAACACCATCGCCATTTCTAGAGCCATGCTGCTAATGTGGCAAAACAGGTTTCCATGGAGAGAACATAACAGGAATTAAATATAGGTACCTCCCATAAGGAAATTAGATCAGCAACTGCAAAAACAAAGTGCGTTAAAATCAGCCGTTGATGTTTATCACCGTCGTTTTATGTCAATATTTTCTTATGCATTGTAAGTGGTGCACATTACACATTTAAAAATGGCAGAACATATATACACTTATAATATGTTGTTATGTGGTGGTTGTAATGGACATTCTGGTACTTGACCTTGAGACTATTAATGCCTTGTTCTTCATTTGATCTTCCCTTTCCAAAGTCACAACTGCTTCAATGCAATGACAAGAAGAGCTTATACCACATGAATGTCATAACCTTGGTTATGTAATATATTGTAATATAAGAAGAACACAACAGACGGAGATAAGTACCTTGTTAACAATGTGTTATCTTCCATGGCAAGGGTGAAGTTCAATTCAGAATTTTTAGCAATTAAGAAGCTGCTTAACAAGAACTAAAAGTGCAACTCACATATTGCTAAACATCCCTCTGACATTTATAGGTGTATGGTATCTCTAAGAATCAGGTGCCACACAAATAAAATGAACTCTACTTTTCTTGTCAGCAACTGTTCTGTGAAAGATGAGTACACTGTCATCAGTAATTACTGCAGTGAGAGATAAACTTCACCACTAACTTGTCGTTGGTAGCCCTTCCCTCTCCTTCTGGCTATTCATCCCTCTTTACCTCATCCAGAGCCCCCACCACCACCACCACCACCCCCAACCTGCTCCCCCTTAATAATAACCCTCCTGCTTTGAGCATCCATCTGCCTAAATAGAAGAAGCCTCTCCTTGACAGGCACTGTTTAGGCATAAGCTTGCAGGCAGCAAAATCAAACGCATCTTTCCAAAGGATTTGATATTCGGCAAAACCCAGGAGGCAGCAAGATTATATGACATCTATCAACCAGTCTCAGAGTCTCAGTGGGAGTAAAGACAGAGCTGTATTCAGGTAAACCACTCTTCCTCTCTGTTTGCTTGTGTCACCACGGGTCAGCCCTTATTTTCTTTATGACATCCAGTTGGTTTACAACTTATGAAAGGATAGAAGTAGAAAAACCGGGGGGTAAACAGGATGCATGGTCACAGCCAACTATAGCTTGGGAGCCGTGCACCATCAATGTTTGTCTTGCACTCAACTTGGCCTCTCAATGTCAGATCCATCCTGAATATAACAATATGCATAATCTTTCTTGTCAAAAAAAAAAAAACTTTACGTAGCTTTTGTGTTACATAACGAGTAAGTGCTCCCATCCAAATAAACAGAGGCATCAGATACTTCAGAGTACATGTAAAATGATTTCAACAAAGCTTTTCACTTAATCTTTTGAACTTAATTAACTGGTTGAATCAACACTTTTTTTGTATCCCTATTCCGCACACAGAGTTCATGTATTCCCCACTGCGTGTGATGCCTACAGGAAGTGACAAGCCTCAAGTCAATAAATGTAGTATGGGTAGATACAATAGAAAGTTTTATATAAATTATGCAAACGAGCACACAGAATTACTTTATTATAATGATACTGTCAACTTAATGGTAATATTTGAATGATATGTAATCAGTTACAAAATATTTGTTGTAGAAACATGTAAAAAATGTTAAGGCAACAGCTCAATTTATACATGTGCGGTCTATGACTGTCTCTCATTCATCTACTTTGTATAACGCAATGAGGCTTTGCATTGTTGAAAAACTATGAACTAAAAGAAACTAGAAACAGAACTGTCTGTCTTTTAAAGTGGTCTATTATGCTCATTTTCAGGTTCATAATTTTATTACGGGGTTGTACCAGAACAGGTTTACATGGTTTAATTTTCAAAAAACAACATATTTTTGTCATATTGCGCATTGCTGCAGCACTACTTTTCAACCTGTGTGTTGACTGCTCTGTTTTAGCTACCAAGTGAAGCATCTCACTTATTTTTATCTTGGTTTGGAGTTGCACATAGTTAAGGACTACAAGCCAATGAGAAGCAGTTCAGGGCAGGTACTGATAAACCAGTAACCAGGGCTTCAATTCAGCTGTATATGCTCCCGAACCAGCTTCACAACCTAGACTGGGTTTCAATGTGCTAAGTTATTAATTTGTAACAAATTGATCTTTCAAATGTAATTTTTTAACTGTGCATTGTCTTTACATCACGGTAACCACCTTATGTCCAGTGACTGCCTAACATTTGGTAGGGAGGGTGGTGGTGAAGGGAGGCAGCGTGCGGACGTCTTGTGATTGCGTGTGCTGCAGCTCAATGTGTTTCTCCATCAGTGTTTTTGAGGGCGTGCCTGACTAGCTGCTAGTCAAGCATTATGACGCGTTTTACAAAGTGACGCAGATAGCCAAAAAGCACAACATGACTTTTTTAATTGTTCTTACTAGGGTTAACATGAAGTAAAGCAAAGCTCTATAAATATTAGGGTTGGACCCGAATATTCGATTGTTGGGTACACATTAGATTTTAAATTTTGGGACATGAATATTGTTTGTTTTTTTTTGCACGCCTGACCTCCACCCACAGCAGCACTTAACGCTCCAGTTCACATCAAAGGGAAAACAAATTGAAGCCCTCAGCTGTGTGGGAGCACTTCAAACTGAGTGATGAAAATGGCAGTGTGGCAGTTGTGGGGTTTAGGAACATTTAGTAGTCTATAAAAAATGTTAAAAGCGAATTTTACATAATAACGTGTTGTTACTTTCCGCTACCAGACACGGTGCTCATCCCGTCTGCTCTCCCTGGACCCCCGCCCGGTTAATATATTCCTGTGATCTGTTCTGGACCTGCTCAACTCAGCCTGTCACCCTCTAGATTCTCAGCAATTTGCCTCCTGCTCGGCACTGCAGTAACCAACCTGGTTCTGCAGCATCTAGTCTTCCAGTCTGCGTCGCTCTTCCCTGGGTCAATTTCCAATCACTTCAGCCGTGCAATAAATATTCCTCTTTTATCTAACTCCAGTCTCCTCACTCTCTTAGTCCAGCAATTGGGACTACTAGCCTAGCAGTGAGAAATGTTAAACACAACCTTCTGGTTATAATAACGTGCTGTTATTATATAACCTACGTGTAAATAAAGAAACAAAGCACTCTCTCTCTTTTTCACTCTCTCTCTCACACACGCACACACAATCAGTGACTGCCGTCCCATTATCTCTACCCCGTCAGGTTTGTCCCTCCGGTCATTGCCAGAACCCCCCCCTCCCACCCCCACAAGGACCGCTGCGCCATCAAATTGTTGATTATTCACTGTTAATTCGGTCAAGTCTGATCAAGCTGAAAACCAGCTGATTCGAGTCACCAGCTGATCAATCTGTGCATCGCTACATAAAGATAATACTTTTTAATGCAAAGAAACACTGATGTCTGGTCTTATCATTGGTACTAATGGTTATGTTTACATTCTATTTGCAGGTCAACCTACTATTAACTCTTGCCAAAATGTGGAAAAGGACGAAGAACTCAGGTCCCACTGCCAACAGACGAAGTACAGTACTGCAATTCCTACTTCAAATTTCTCTTTTCTTCTTTTTTTCATGTTCCATTTAACTGATTTAAGCAATAATAAGAGGCCCCATTTATTGCAAACAGCAGATTGAAGCAAACAGCAACAGAGGACACTTTGAAAATGACCAGTAAATATTTTTCAGAGATTATGATATTAGAGAGATAATGCAGAGTGCTGCCTTATTTCTTTGCAATAAATTTCTGCATTGGATTTTCTGAATGTTAAGAATAATTCAATAAGAAAGCTTCCTTCTTTCTTTTTTACATTTGCGCATTTTCTTCCAATGGCTCTAGAGGGTACGAAGTTTATGGAAAAGGATTATACAGTGTTGTAACAGTAAATATTTTGCTACAAGCCCAAAGGTCACGTTATCAAGATTCATGTTTATTAGTTTAATCCTAAATACAAAAAAAAGCAGTAGTGAGTTATATGCTTTCACTGAAATCAAATAAAGACTATACTGTAGGTTCTGCTGTATATTTTTGTACAATTATAAATAATAATAAATTCATAACAACAAGTAAATATTATGAACAAGAAAAAGACATTGACAACATTGTTTGGCGGTGATTATCTGTGTCACAATTTGGTATGTGCTCAGGCAGATTGACCCAGATGCAAGACACCAGAACTGGTAGGATGAGTTGAACAATTTATTTAACAAAAAGCGCACAACTCACTGTGGAAGTTCAGAAACTAAATGTATTAATCCAACTCAAATCAGGCACGCAAAACAGGATGCAGAAAGTGATGAATACCAGTCCAAACACACACAGGCTGAGAAATAACTGGCAGAGCTGCAGGCAGACAAGCAGGACACAGAAACACACACAAAAATGATGTAACACATGACACAGCAGTAATCCCCCAAAGACAGGACAGAACAGCAGGCAATATATACAGGGCTAACAAGCAGGGAGGGAATATACAGGCGAGACATCAGGTAATCAAGACAGGGAAGACAAAACAGGAAGCAAAGCCAGACATGACAAGCAGACACGGAGAATTCTCAACCTTACACAGAAAAGGGCAGACAATGTACAAAACTTGCCGACACCGACCAAAATAACCACAAGCATAGATGGACACAGACCAGGATTATGACAATTTGTAATGAATGGCATGAGCAAACCAAGTTAATTACTGTGTCATATCCGGTAAACTGTGTGGAAGTTAATTCAACACTAAAAGTGGCGGAAAAGGAGCTCCTGCTAATCCTGCCAAAACATAAGATATGGGTGGAGTCATCAAACAATTTAGATGGTAGAAAAGCACTCAATGTTGTATACATTGACACACTGGTACGTCAAGATAGTGGCTTTAAAAAAAAACTTTGTTTCGTTGTGTCAGCAGATTGAGTAAAGTTCATGCTTCAATATTGCTTCATAAAATACAGGAGAAATATTACCTTCTTTAAAACGGGAAATGAAAGACTGGTCCTTTTACATTTATTGTTAATACAATGAATGGCTGACTGCTGGCTTATAATTGATATTTTTTAATGTGAAAGGGGTTGCTCGTAGTGATGAACCTACAGCAATGATTCTATTAACCATAAAAACCTGGAGGACATAATACAACATCTGAAATCCTCCTCATGCTGCCTTGAAATTTTGCAGGTTTTTTCAAAAATGTGTACACTACAAATTGTCAACATGTCTCTCCTCTCAGGGTTTTTCCCCACAGGCCCTGAAAACTGCAGTCATTAAGCCACTCTTAAAAAAGAGCAATCTAGACAGTTCACTAATGAGCAATTATAGGCCCATTTCAAATCTCCCATTTTTAAGTAAAATCATTGAAAAGGCTGTTTTTCAACAGCTTAGTGCTTTCTTGGCACTAAACTGTGTTGATGTCTTCCACTCAGGTTTTCGACCACACCACATCACTGAGACGGCTCTTGTTATGGTCTTCAATGACATCCACTTAAACACTGACAATGGCAGAATTTCAGTCTTAGTATTATTGGATCTCAGTGCTGCATTCGACACAGTCGACCACAACATATTACTAGACAGACTTGAAAACTGGGTTGGACTTTCTGGCACAGTACTAAACTGGTTTGAATCCTACTTAAAGGACAGGGACTACTTTGTGTCTATAGGTAATTACACATCTGAGCTGACAAAAATGACATGTGGAGTTCCCCAAGGGTCTATTCTGGGACCTCTTTTTTTTAACATTTACACGCTTCCACTGGCTCAGATTATGAAAAACAACAAAATATGATACCATAATTATGCAGATGACACACAGATTTACATAATCATTTCACCAGGGGACTATGATCCCATACAGGCGCTGAGTAACTGTATTGAGCAGGTCAACGATTGGATGTGCCAGAATTTTCTTCAATTAAACAAGGATAAAACTGAAGTTATTGTTTTTGGAGACAGGGAGGAACGATTGAAAGTCAGTGCTCGACTTCAATCAGTAATGTTAAGAACCACAAAATCAAGCCAGAAATCTTGGTGTAGACTCGAGTCCTCACTAAGACCAAAAAGGTGGATCACATCACTCCAGTTCTGAGGTCTTTACATTGGCTTCCTGTATGTCAAAGAATTGATTTCAAAATCCTGCTGTTAGTTTACAAAGCACTAAATGGTTTAGGGCCAAAATACATTTCTGATCTTTTGTTTCGTTATGAACCATCCAGACCTCTCAGGTCGTCTGGGGCAGGTCTGCTTTCTGTCCCCATAGTCAAAACTAAACAAGGAGAAGCAGTGTTCAGTTATTATGCTCCGTATATTTGGAACAAACTCCCAGATAACTGCAGGTCTGCTGAAACAGTCAGTTCTTTTAAAATAAGACTGAAGACTTTTCTTTTTACCATTGCTATTAATTAAATATTTAAGATTTTTATTTTTATTGATAACTTGCACTGTAACTTTTACTGTCCTGTTTTCTTTTTCTTTGTTTTTAGCTTTTTACCATTGCTTTTATTTAAATATTTACACAGTGAGAAATGAGTTGGTAATTGAGTTGGATGGTTATGGGAGTGAGATTGAACAGAGTGAAGGAAGTGGTCTTAAATCTCGCGCCAGAGTGATTTGCAGGAACCTCTGTCCACCTGTAAACACGCAGGTGGGTCTAGAGTATAACTGGATCAAAGTGGCCTGCTGACAGACATGTCCTGGTTTGTCTGTAGTGTCCGAGGGTTTTTGGAGTTTCAGTGGACCCAAAGATTGCTGTGGACCCAAGTACAGACTAGCTAGAGAGAGTAGATTAAGTGTTCTTCTCCGTTTATTCTCTTTTCAAAATGATTGTAACTCAATTATTTGCTCAACCCCTCAGCCTGTTTTTATTTTCCATTTAACTCTTTTAACCCTAATTGTAACACTGTAACTTTCATTATATTTTCTGTTGCTTTTAAACTTTATATTTCCCTGTTGCTTTTTTGTTTTATGTAAAGCACTTTGAATTAATGTGTTGTTGAAATGTGCTATACAAATAAACTTGCCTTGCCTTACAGAGAATTATCAACATGAATCTGCAGCTCCCCTCAGCTTTATAGCAAGATTCAGCTCATAACTTCACTGTTTTCGTTCAATCTCAACCAGTTTTCACCAAAAACAGGTCTAAATAATACACTATACACTACCTGCTCAGCACCAAGCAGTACACAGGCACAGCTGGCGACTAGTTGGTGAACATAGTGGACCATTTAGCAACTAAAAAGCCTGATATTTCCACAAACAAGGAGAGAGAGTGAATACTGGATTTACATTCATCAGGTGGACACAAGCACGACTCTAGATGAATACTAACCATGGGGTCTATTTGAAGCCAGTGTTTCCCACAGAATGAGAGTGGGACTGTGGCAGGGAGGGGAGGGAGGTATATTTTTATTTCTAGTAGGTTATGTCTTATTTCACCATTTAAACCCTTGGTTCCACTGCTTCCACCGTTAACCCTAACCCTTACCCGTATAACATTTCATACTTCATCTGTAAGGCAATGAAATGTGAAAACATTTACTCCTACTACATGATATACAGCATCTCCATTAACTTATAAAATTAATGAGAACTATGCGAGTTGGTGTGCACAACTGACTTCAACATCGAGTTGACTAAAGGTCTCTCAGGCTTCAGTGATAAACTGAGAATAAAAAGAAAACATGCTTGGATTAAGGTCGACTGCCTGCTGCCCTTTACTGTGACCCTCTCAGTGCTTCAGTTTATTCAGGCTCCTATGAGCTTTCCTTTTCCACATTATATCCGACTGGGTCTTCACTTCCAGCCTCTCCACCCACTGTTTATTTTGGTCTCCCTCTCAATTACTTCTGTCTCTCTCTCTCTCCCTCTTTCTACCTTTCTATCTATCCATCTCATATACCAAAAAATAAAGGCAAATAAATGCTGGCTTGGAAAATCCTCACCATTTCCGCAAATATAAGGAAATGTTTGCTTTTGCTGGACCTGTATTGTAAACTGGATTTAATCTCCTAAAGCCATAACATAGCATTTACTCTTGTACTTCTAACTGATCTAGTGTCATTTCTTTTCATCCAGATTTCTCCATCGTTCATCAATACATTCAACGTTTTAATGGAGTGTCTGGCAACAAGTCAGGTGAAATAAAAGAGTTGTTTTATTTTCTGATAGAGAAACAGAAAAAATTTTGTGGTCTCCATGCACTACTGTACTATTTGAATGCAATGCTCAGCTAGCTCCATTATTATGAATAATGGAATAAATACTGAATAATACATTAGATAATGAATACTGTGTCTGCTTGTGACCTACCGTTGTTTTGATAACCTGAAACATCTATTTACTAACTAGTCAAATCAGTCGCCCTCAGTTGCACGTTTGACAGGGTGGCTGTACTCCTATTTCAGTCCTTGTCGTAACAATCATTAATCCCTAGATTAATGTTGTTCTTCATCGGCTCCCGTGTGATCCTCTTTTTGTACATTCAAAGCCTGATAAGAAAAACAGCAGCAAAACAGGTAAGCTGAGGATCACCACGTGGATTTCATGCACTGCGGTTTGAAATGCTTGGGTGAATGAATGAATATTCATTTAACTTTGTGGCATGTTTAGAAGAGCTAAATATGTCTACTAGAGCTGAAACAATTGGCAGATCAATCAATTTGTTGACCGACTGAAAGATAATCTGCCAACTATGATCAACTGTTTTAAGTTTTTTACATAAAGTTGCGAATATATGTCATTGTACATGGAAAATCTTTGTGACGTCACCTTGAGCTCTGCGAAACTGAGACAGCCATTATCCATACAATTAATTGATAATGAAAATAATTTTGCAGCTACTGTTTAGTATCAGAGTGTACATCATGATCCATTTATATATAATGCACACTCAAATTCCTCTTACTTCACCTCTGTAGATAAAAAAGATTGCACAATTAAAGAGGGGCACACAAATATCTGTAAAGGATGAAGAATGCAACGTTGTATTATACCACTTCTGCTATACAACTATATATATATATATATATATATATATATATATAATATATATATATATATATATATATATATATATATATATATATATATATATATATATATATATGATGTACAGAGCAATTTCTGCTTCGCAACCTTTATTTTAGCCCATATGAGAATTATACTCACAGTTAAGAGATAAAGCTAATAAATTGACAAAAATCCAAAGCAAACAACATTAAGATGCACAAAAGTGAAATTATGCCTCACAATGAGCAAGGTATGTTTTTGCCTTGGCTTTTTTAACCTTTAAGAGTATAGAGGTGCTGTTGTTCTATCATGAAAATCTCCAACATCATAATTGTCCAAACTGGCATAACTAAGGAACAATAGCATACACATATACTCAGCAACAACAGCAAGTGCTAAGTTAACTAATAACAGGAATATTTTTAGCCTTTTATGTACAGAGCTACTTTACCATCTGTTTTCAGCTTATCTGAGATTTGTGTGCAACATTTCCGATTTGTTTAGTCATCAGAAAGCTAATGTTTCTGTCAACACACACACACACACACAAACAAAGCATCACAAGGAATACTTTTGACATTCCTGACATCTGCTGGTAGCAGAAAACAAATCTGTTAAGTTTTACCAAAAGCAGCATGGTCTGAATATTTATTTAAAATCCTACAGTGCTAAAATTGATTTTTGTTTTGTTTTTAATTTTAGGTTGTAAAGTACTTTACTATGCTCATAAATAACTGATATGTTTCATTTTATTATTATTTTTGCTGGTTTTGTTTAGCTGCCATCCGGAGAAGATCTAAGACACCTGGAGTAATAATCACGCAGTATGTAGTGAACATGCCAGAAGGGAAAAGCACCCCAGATTTCCAGTGTAAGCCAATCCCAACAACTATTAAAGAAGGTGGGTTTCATTATAACAAAGGACATATTTATGCATTTGTATAGTCATTTCAAAGAGATGTATGACAATAAGTGATTGATTAAAGAAACAAAGGAAAGTTGTTTGGTTGGGTTTCACTGTGCTATTGAAAGTCATACAGTAGATATTAAAATAAGATGCAATATTTCCATATATTCTTTAGGGAAATTAGCTGTTTTCAAGGCTGTGGTGACGGGGGATCCAAAACCAGAGGTGTCATGGAGAAGATCTAAAGGGACTATTTCAGACAAGGACAAATTTCAGAGTAAATATGATGAATCGACTGGGGAGCATATATTAGAGGTGAATGACTGATTTAACACACAGTATTTAAGTAGGTGCTGCTCATCCTGAGTTTTTAACAGCACATTAAAACACAGTACCCTATTAAAATAAGTGCTCTCTGTTCAAGCTCCGCATCTGATAATTTGCCATGTGGCATATTTGTACTTCTAGATTCACAAAGTGTCTGCTGCAGAAACAGATACATATAAATGCTGTGCTGTGAACGAATATGGCAAAGCTGTCTGCACAGCAATATTAACTGTGACTGAGGGTAAGAGCTCCCTTACTATAATACAAAACATGAATATGGATTTGTTTTGACTGTGCATGTGAATGAAGTTGTAAAGTCTGTCGCATTTTTTTCCATTTTATTCCTTCTCATTTAACTGCAAGTTCTTTGTAATTACTGGGGGGAAAAAACTTCATCACAAGCAACTCAAAGCAATGTGCCTTGTTCCCCCATAGTTTTATCTGACTACAAATTTACAGAATAACTGTAAGACATTAACAAACTGAATCTGCTACTTTCAGCTTTGACAAGTCCATCAGATTTCAGAAAATTGCTGCGGAAAAGGTAAAAAAAAAAAAAAACAGACATTATGATAGTAAGATCTTAAAATATCTAACCAGGTATCTGTGTGTTTATAATGGATATTTATTAATACTTCTTACCTTTAGTAAAGCAGATGTGGAAACTGATGAAAAATTCTGGGACGCGATGCTGAACGCTGACAGGAAAGACTACGAGCGCATCTGTAGTGAGTTTGGTGTTGCTGACTTACATTTGATTCTCAAGAAACTGGAAGAGAAGAAGAAGGAGAGAGCGCAAAATAAGTGGAAGGTATGAAAACTGTCAGCTCTCAAAGTAGATGCGCCATGTCCAGCTAAATCATCAGTATAGTTCTTAACAAGCTATAGTGGATCTGTCATTTCACTAATGACAGTGGCACTGGTTAAAGTCATGTTCATTCTGAATATTCACCAAACCTGGCATATGATAGTGTTGTGATAACTTAATAGTTCGAATGCAGTTACAGTTAAAATCAACAGAGTAACTGCATCTGAAATATTTAGTCAAAGCTCTACTATGCCACAATGCAATGTGAAGATATTAAAATATATTCATTTTGTTGAGGAAAAGCGACTGAAAAAAAGATTACTTAATTTTACTCATGCGTATTTGTTGAAAAAAATATTTTATCATAATTGTTTTGAATGTTCTACCTCAGATATGTTAAGTGATCCAGTGTTTGTCATGTTCTGACCATAAAGAAAAGTTTAAAACCACAATTAACCATCTGGTTTCTTCAACTTTAACTTTAGCCTTTATACTTGAAAAAATGATTTACATTTTTTATCGTGATAACATTTTTGGCCATAAACTCCTCTGTGTACTTGGTAGGATGGTGTGATTCCCTCTGATGAAGATGCAACAGAGAAACACAGCCTTAAGAGCGCTGGGAGAACCAAGGATTTTAGTATCAAGGGCATGATGCAAAAGGACACAGGGTTCAGCCAGTTTGATCAAGAGGGCAATCTCCTCAAGACGGGGCTGAATCAGGTGGACGAAGAGGTCAACTTCCTCCTTACAGAGTTTAAACGTAGGTTCAAGAGATTAACAGTGGTTGGAATTGAACTTCCATGTGTATCCATTGAGTGCATCCAATCTCTGAGACTACTAATTTTAACAGTTCCTTCAAGGTCCATGTGATAATGGTGGAATTGCTGTTTTAAGGATAGTTTAAACATACAAGCTCCTGCTGTCTCAAAAGAAAGTAGTATAGAAAAAAAATAGTAAAGAAGTACTGTACAGCAGTTCCTTTTCTCACTTAATTTCTAATGATGACATTGTGTGTTTTAGGTAAATGACTTATGAGAAAGGTGACCATGGTTGGTTTTAATATTTATGAATAAGTGTAGATTCTTCTGGTTCACCTCACGCATACACACACACACACACACACACACACACACACTGTGTGGGTCTTGTGTAATAGCTAGGTTGACATCTTTGTGTTGCTTTTGCAGATTCCAATGTGGACTTTGTTATCAAAATTCAGGAGGTTAAAGCTCAAGAAAGAGAGGATGCACTCTTTGAGTGTGTCCTGACACACCCACTACCCAGGATCACGTGGATGGGCAAGGGCAACGTCCTAGAGAATGGAGAGAAATACAGCATCACCGTGTCAGACCACAAACTGATCCACAGGCTGCTGATTAATGACTGCAAGCAGTCGGACAAAGGAATCTATACTGCTGGGGCTGGCGTTACATCCTGCAGTGCCTGGCTGGTTGTAGAAGGTAACACCTTTCACCAGGGGTCGGCACCCTATGGCACACGTGCCAGCGTGGGCATACAGAGACCACCATGATGAATTAATGTTGACATTATTAATAGGGTTGTCAAAATAATAGAAATATAGAAAAAATATAGCTTAAAAAAGTCCATAAGGTTTGTGTGACAAGTGCAACAGAGACAGTAAATATGGCAAAAAATGTGAATTTAGAAGAAAAGATTTTGGCACAAGAGGCATTTCTAACTACTTTAGCCTTCTGACCAACTGTACACATGACAAGATGGTACTTAACAGCAGTGTTGGGCAAGTTACTTCCAAAATGTGATACATTATAGAATAGGCTACTAGTTACTGTCATTTGAGTGTAATTAGTTATATTACAATAATACTGTCTCTGAATTGTAATGCTTTACGCTAATTTTGCGTTACTTTCACTGCTAATTAATGGGCACATCATTCTGACTGTAAGATGTGCTGCATAGGTGGATTCAGGAAGGAAATAAAGATGTTTAGCTAAATAAATTTGTTTATTATCATTGCACTCATCTAACAAAATCTATTTGAATTAAAATATTTTAAATGCTTATGACGGCAAATATCGATATGTGATTAATTTCCATTCATTTGATTAATTAATTACAAAAGTACAAACAAGTTACAAAACTTGTAATTAATTAGATTAAGTTTTTTAATCACTTTACAGACGTATTTATTATATACGTCTATTATTAACAAGGTCAAACTTCAATTAATAGTCTAACTAACTAACAGTGCAAACAAATGACATGTGCATTAACAATGTGTTGCGGCACACTGGATGTCTTCATCTTTGTATATTGACATTCGTCACAGAAAAGGTTGCCGACCCCTGCCTTACACTATAATGCACAAATAATCAATATGTCAATGTGCACTGAAGTGCATATTATATATTCACAAATAAATGTCAGTTATGTGTCATGTATGTTGTTTTTAATTTCCTCTAAGCTGAGAGTGACCATGCATCAGCTGGTAAGAAGACAGCAACTACCTTGGCCGGTGGAGCACGGATCGACCTTGAGAAAGTGGCCAAAGAGCAGCAAATAAAGGTCAGAGAGGAGATGGAGAAGATTTTGGCGGCCGTAAAAGCAAAACACGAAGAAGGACAACTGCAAGAAGAAAAAACGTTAGCCTCTTGTGGAAAAGATGGTGAAATGGGTGGAGTCACTGGACCAGGTAAAAACAGCGGCGCAGTAAAGGACAAGGCAGCAAAAGCCAGTGCCCTCTCTGATCCAACAGGGAGCAAAGGGAAAACAAATGTCAAAACCTCAAGAGGAGATAGCACAGAAATAACATTAGATGTTTCAAGGTGTGTGACAAAAGAAGTGCAATTGGTACCAGATGACCCCAAGAACAAGAAACACACCAGATCCGGTCAAGCGGACTTTGACAAGGTAACAGGTAAAGTCGATCTATGCTTATGCCTAACAATGCATTTTCCCCGTCAAGGAAGAGAGTGGTTTTATTTTTATAATGATAGGGTGTCTCACTGAGAAGTTAAAGCAGAACAATTTTATTATAATTGACATAATACAGATACAAATGGAGGAAGACATTCTGAAGAGAATGAAGACTTCACTGGATCTGCCAATACATCAAGACACATAAAACAGGGTCAAGAGACAGAACATAGAGAGATTGGTAAGGTTAAATTGGTAACGCATAAAGTTTAAATTACAGATGTAAATTGAAATTACCATAAACATGACTATATTATTAACTGAAGTGGTAATCGACCAGAGATGATCCACATTACTCTGATACCTGAACTATTTTACTGTAATTAACATACCACAGATACAAATGGAGGACATTCTGAAGAGAATGATAACATCACTGGATCTGCTAATAATTCAAGATACAGAAAACATGGTCAACAGACAGAACATACAGAAATTGGTAAGACATGTACAAAAAAAATATACTGCTCTTAATATCCACATTTATGTAAATGCTCACTTATTTTTTTGATTATATGTGTAGAATCCAGCAACAAACGTGCTGATGTAGAGTTTAACCAGTTTCAAACCTTTGCCACAAGTCAAGATGAAGCAACTGATTCAGATGGAAATAAAGACTCTACCGGGTCTGTAAAATGCCCAAGGCACACAAAGAAGGTCCAATGGAAACAACATACATCTGGTAAGAAACAACAGTGATCATGTTGACTGCACGGAGGAAACGTACTGAAGTTTAACAGCACTATTTTCTTTTATTTTTAAGTGTTAGTACAATTTGCCCCACTGGTAAAGAAATTGCATTTTATTTTAATAATGAACTTGTGAAGTAGCATGATGATATGAAAACAGGTGGCAAAGTTGTACATGAAGGTGTTCTTGTCTTCGGTCTGGTTAGGCAGTGAGATGTCTCTAGTCCTTGTTGCTCTGCTTATAGTTTATTTTTGAATGGTGGAAAGAATTTGTAGGGAAACAAAATGTATTCTGACTTAATTGAAAACCCACTGTGTTGAGCTGAGCATGTACTACCTGAAGTCTGTGTCTCTAACACAGATCCAGGACGTGACAGTAATGAGAATGAGGACTCGGCCGGCCAGGTTGAGTTTTCAAATTGTTCAAAGCAAAGCCAACAGGCACAGAAAGCAGTCAATGGTAAGTCCACATGTGGTGCATTATTGCATGGAGGTGTAGAATGGGACCAGAAAATCACTTTTTTTAGATCTTTTGCTACCTGAAGCAGTTAATTTTGTTCCACAGCTTGTTCTTTTAAAAGTGGAAGATGAGGTCACACATAAACTTCTTGTTGTGTATAAGCATAAATAGTTGCTCTGGCTCTATCAGCATGGTTTTCTGCCTGTTTTCAAGTATGTATGCAAAATGTGTTTGCTTAGTGACTTATTTTGAGTTTAATTAGCCCCACATACTGTGTAAATATTATTGTAAACATCGCTTGTGCACCTTCTGGGACTGTTACAATGGTATAATTTTGAAACATATTTCAATTGCTGTGTGTAAAGTTCAGGACTGAATTGTCTTTTTTTTTTTTTTAAAAAAGGTGAAAGTGCAGGTTCTAAAGACCACAATGAGTGTGACGAGACTGAAGATGCAAATGGCTCTGCCACACAGTCGAGGTGTAGAAGACAAGGCCCACTGATAGAAGATGCGGTAATTGGTAAGTAACCTAAAATTTGTCATGATTGAATCACAGAAAGGGGATTAAGCTGGATGCATGTACATCTGTTGAACCAGTATTCAAATAATCCAGTAATTCAATATTTTCAGCACTACTTTATGCAACACTAGATAATGTGTGACAGTGAATTCTGGCTCCTGTGTTGCACTTCTTGGTAAACTCATGTGCATGCAACTTATGTTACTGTAAGTCACAAAGTATACCGAAGTATAATTATGTATAATTTTTAACATGTAGTATTAATATTAGTGTATTAACTTTAATTTTATATCCATAGAGCCCGTATGTATTTATATAACTTGCATGACATTTTTCTATTTAATTATGACTCAGGAGCTTATAACTTTAACGCAGCCACTACAAACAAGCTTCACAAAAGATAAATCATTACTTAACCTTAACATATAGTATCATACCTTGTTGTTGTCCATAATCAATTAAAAAGAATTTGGGAGAAAGCGTATTGAACTTTATCATGAAAATTCTATAAATCAGGTTTGGAGTAACACAACATTACACAAGCATGATTCCATTTATACATTTAGTGAGAAGAAAAAATATCGTCTCCAATGCAATCAGTTCCTCTATGAGTGATAATGGTAATCTTTTCTAGTTAATACCCGTTTATTCACAATTATTCCTGCATGTTGTTTATGATGTTGCTGTGTTCCATGTTGATTTGCAATTTTGACACAGCAGGGAGCCTATCTAGGAGCAGAACTACACTGCAAAGCCAAATAGTTTTGCCATCTTCATAGCTGTAGTGTTGAGTGTTCCTGACAGATGTGTATATGGCTAAAGAGAGTCTAGAAATTTTCTGTTAACCAAACACTGCACATTAAATAAGAAAAATGTTTTTTGAAAATATAGTTGCATATGTCAGAACAGATGAGAACAATAAACAAACTCACTGCAGAGACTGGAAATCTGAAAGAGTAAAAAAATAAAAAAAAGGAATACATAAAAACAAGAATTATGAACAATTTTGGAAAAAACAACAACATGAAATGTGCAAACATTAGCTATTCTTTATCGTGAAACAGGTTTGCTTTTGGATGCCAGTCAAAATGTCAGTAATTGTTCCCTGTTGTGTATGTCAGATCCAGGGGTTCAGTTCATCTGTGGTTTGTCTGACGTCAGCGCTATCATCAATGAGACTGCTGAGTTAGCATGTAAGCTCAGCAGTGAAGACTGTGAGGGAGCATGGTTCAGAGACGGCAAAAAGGTTAGTCGTAAAGGTCAGACTCATCATTTTCCAGGTTACTGTGTCTGCCAAGAAAGCGAGTTAAACTCGCCTCAGGATAAAAGGTCACTTTCATACCTACAGTTTGGTTAATTTGGTCCAAGAAAAAAAAAATATACATTATTGCCTTTTGTGGTGTGGTTCAAGTTCCACTATAGATGTAGAAAGAGAACTGGAGACAGTGTTATAGGCGGGACTCCGGTCATTCCTACGAAAGCAGCTCAGTGGCGCATGCAGGCAAAAAAAGTTATAAAATAACTCATATCTTCCGCACAGCTTCCGCACTGTGCAGCCCCACAAGCCACTAGTATTTTCTTTGACCCCACCTCCCTCAGCCACGATGCCTATAGAGAGCCTAAAGGCTCGTGCACACTACATAACTTTAAGCGTCGGCCGATCACCGTGCTGTTCAAATTACACAACTTGCCGAGAGTGTAGCCGCTTTCACAAGGAGATCTGTGCGGAAAGAATATCCGCATTTATGTCGCATTTGCTTATTCATACTGAACAAAGGTTGCAGCTTTATCCTATGTGAAAAGGCCTTTATCCCGCAACCACGTGTGCTTTCACATAGCGGTCCCGGCTTTACAGGAACAGCGGCATGTCGGCTGTGGCTTTTCACAAACAGATCGTTCCATCTTTCGGTCTCATGTTTGTCACCAACTTCACCTGCTCAGAGGCGGATAAAATCTGCTCCATACCTTTCTTAATCTGCAGCGAGATGGCAGATTGCCGCAATACCCCCATGAAATAAGGCAGAGTGAAAGCTGCTAGTGTTAGAAGCCAATTACAAAAGTAATGGTGGTGATGGTGCATTACGGTGGTGATGGCGCATAGATAAGATGCTTGCCTTTGGTGTGGGAGACCTGGGTTTGATTCCCACTGTGAGACATCCACCATTGTGTCCCTGAGCAAGACAATTAACCCCTAGTTGCTCCAGAGGCGTGCGACCTCTGACATGTATAGCAATTGTAAGTCGCTTTGGATAAAAGCGTCAGCTAAATGTAATACTAGGAGTGTTTTTAGCTTTTAACTGGGTAGTTGGCGGTCCAGTCAGTGTCTGCTGACACACTGTCAGATCTTCTAATGGTCCCCAGAGATCAAGGAGAATGATCCATAAGGCTGTATAAAAACTGTTGATTTAAGTAGATTTAATAGCAATAATATAATTTTGCTTCAAATTTCACTCTAGCCTCTTTTTTGAGTTTGTATTTGACATAATACCTTATTATCTCAATTGAAAGGACGTGAAAGGACGGAAACAAATGTACGTGTGACACAAAAGGCAATTTATTATTTTGGCCGGTAAAAATATGTTTGGCCGGTGGATTTTTTCATCTACCAGCCACCTTGGCAGGTGAGCCAAAACATAAATTTTCCACCCCTGCACCCGACGGCTGGTCTCCAAACCACGTTTTGTCAAGAAAACACACGTGAAAAGTGAAACGGGAAATGACGCGAACCTACACGCAAAACAGGTGTTGTTTGTCATTATAAAGATAGCAAATATAAATACAAAGAATCTGGGTGAAAGAAAGGATTAGCACATGCAGGTAGCAGGGATCATCTGTGCTGCAGAGAGAGCTGGAGGTGAATAAAAAGTGTTTTGCGGTGAAAAGTGCTGCCTGCTCTGCCAGCTGCCTGCTCTCATTGGCTGGATGTGGATGTTGAGTCGGCCGACTCGTCCAGATATTTGGCATGCTAGATATCTGGCTGGCGTCTGCGATGTTTCAGGGAGCCGTTTTGATGCGTCATTGAGTAGTTCATAAAACAGTAAAGTAACTTTACGTTGTGTGTGAAAATCTCTCAATGAACTACCATCTCTCGCCTGGCAAAATATAGGCTACGCCACCAACATGGTAACGCTGCAATGCTAGCTAACGTTTATTGCTTGGCTGTTACTACCTAGATAACTTAGCTATGTCCCACGCATAGATCAAATATATCTCAACTGATGTGTTTAATCCAATGACTCTTGTGTAAGTCCTTTGGCTTTAGCTTCAGTAACGTTAATATCAGTCATTGACAGAAAAAAAATCATCATGTTACATACATAACTTTTGGGTTTGTGGTCTTTGTAATTATGTATTTTCACAGTCATATATATATATATATATATATATATATATATATATATATATAATATATATATATATATATATATATATATATATATATATATATATATATATATATATATATATGACAAACTGACTTTCTTCACTTGCATAATTATATTTTAAATTGACAAACATATGAGTAATTCAGGGCACAGTTCAAATAGGTTTGAAAAAATTTGTTGTCTCTTGCCATTGACTATAGTACAAATTTTTCTGAAATAAGGTCCCATGGTGGTCCACCATAAGGGGAGGGACTCAATCCCACTGACTCCGGCTACAGCGCAGAAACCATTTAACTACGTAGCCTACTTAATCATAGTAAAAGCACAAAAAGCAAGCACTGATTTCCAAATCTCCAAAATCTAAACATGTCAGGCAAAATCAGGCAGACAAAATTCTCTGATTCTGAAATGCTCCTGCACTGGGTCACTTAGGCTACTTCAGACTGCAGGCCAATGTGACCCAAATCCGATTCTTTTGCCCATATGTGACCCAGATCTGATCTTTTTATGACAGAACAGGCCAAGTCAGACAGAGAGACAAGTAGACAGAGCTGCGGTGAGCAAAAAAACCTCCTCAAAAGACATTATTAAATATGTGTCTCTCTTCCTCCTCTACCTCACTATCATCTGTTTGCAAATTCCCTTTCTTACACCTGAAATCCACCGGACCGTGAGCTCTCTTCTGAGTTACGTGCATGCTATTTGTCCGAGAGGATACAGTGGGGAGAGAGAGAGGGACGGAGTGAGTTATGGGGCAGTTGCGTTGTACAGTGCCAGAAACCGCAATGAAACGAACAGAAAGTTGTGAACACTTTTCATAATTCGGGAGAAATGTGACCCGTGAGAGGACAATGAAAAACAGTAGTCTCCCGTTAGCTAACCGGAGCTAACCTCTGTTGCTCCTCGTTTACTTCTGTAGCCTGCAACAGCGTGCTGCTGCGTGTGACGTCGTGTTATTTTTCTGCGCGTGCGGGTCATTTTCAGGCCACAGGCAGTTCACACTGGAGTTTGGATCAGGGAATTGAGCATTAAGGCCTGCAGTCTGAATGTAGCCAGAGAGCTGTGAAGAAGGTAGTAGAAGTACAAAAAGGACAAATTAATAACAAGTCAATAACATGAGACCAGCTACACGCGCCGTTGCTGAAACGCTTCTGAGACGCTTCCAGTGGACGTTGATGCCGGGCTCAGGTTGGAACAAACCATGGCGCAGCCATAACGTGCCGTAGTTAGGCTCCCTATAGAGCAAGCACACAAGAGACTTACACTGGCCGAGCTGGCTAACTTCCGGTTTAGCCTCAGCTAACCTGAATAAGGGAAAAAATTATTTAATCTACAATGTCCCAGTCCATCTAGCTACTGTGGATTCAGTAATAAAAAGGCAAATACCCCAACAGATTTCAGATTTGGCATCTGCTATCCACTGAAATTACCACAGCTTATGTACATTATGTGTTCATCTGCGATGTACCTCAAACATTTGGCAGCTGTTTTGAAACTTTGGGAACACAATACAGCTGGACATGAAACCCTTTGGGCCACGCAGTGTTGCTTTGAACAACTAATTAACTCACAAATGTTGCTGCTCAATGTGTTTATTTTCATCTCTTTGACCCTTTTCCTATCAGATATCACCAGATGCCAATTTCTCTATCACTAAAGATGGTGCAATCCATAAATTGGTTATAATCGGGTGCAAAGAAGAGCACGCTGGGAAATACCGTTTTGAGGCAGATGGCCGTAAAACCGAGGCAATGATCAACGTCAAAGGTTTGAGAGTTTGTAATGATAGCGATAATTTTTGATGCAGGATAACTGGTAATTGAAAAGAAATATTATATTTACAGCCACATGTAACAATCACATCACAGCAAAACACCATATAGACCCTAACTGCCCTCCTTTTTAGATCCCCCAAGGTTTGACCCTGAAAACCTCCGTGCGTTCACCGAGCCTCTGACAGTTAAAGTGGGGCACAAATCCATCTTCAAAGTGCATTTTGTTGGCCATGAACCCATAAAGATTCAGTGGTACAAAGATGGAGAGGAGCTCCAAGATGACAACAATACAAAGATTGAGAAATCTCCAAGTCACAGCTGCTTGCTCCTGAGGAGGTGCCAGAGGAAGGACACGGGAGAGATCAAGATCAAGCTCAAGAATGAACACGGCTTCATTGAGGCCATTTCACAGCTTATTGTGCTTGGTGAGTGAATGATAGACATTGCAGAAATTCAACACAGGAACATCTCTTATCACCCACAAAATTCTTTCTTATGCTCTACATATAATACAACAATAAAAATGTCAGATCAATTCAAAAGAAAATGATTAACATCCAACTCCTCTAAGAAAATTCAAATATTTTTAGCTGCCAAAGGATGTGATTTGTGCAGCAAGATGTGCAGTAAAAACTACTTTGCTCTTTTAAGATCTTAACAGCAAACAGTGTCCATAAGTGCTCCATAGTTCATCCACATGGTAAAAATCTCTACCATGTGAAAAGGGTGCAACATTTCACTAAGTGTGCCTAGACAGATTTAGGTGCTTATTTTCCAAATGCAGCTCTCAAACTATAATACTGACTGAAAAAAAAAATCTAAATTGTTTTTGGTTTTACGTGAAGCTGAATCCCAGTTTGTGAAAATGTGACAAGTTAAAGATGTGTTTTGGATATACATTTCAGAGCTTCTTGACAAAACTTATTACGTTCAAACCTCTGCTACATCTGCCATCGCTGCCAGCATCACTGTCAATTGTCAAATTTTACTGTGGTTATCTCTCAATGGAAATGCTGTTTCCCTTGTATAAAATGCAGTATTCGCTCTCTCACATAAGAGGCTATGAATTTTCAAACTTTAAATAATACTTTTTTGACGTTTCAGACAAACCCACTTCTCCCCTGGGCCCTGCAGAGGTAACAGAGAGCTCAGCTACATGTATTGAATTCAGGTGGAGGCCTCCAAAGGATGACGGTGGCTCACCAGTGATTAACTACATAATGGAGAGACAGCAGGTGGGCCGAAACACCTGGAAGAAAATGGGGGACATTCCAGGTGTCCCCATCTACCGCGATACAGGCGTAGAGCACGGCCGGAAATATTGTTACCGTATCCGGGCAGTGACTGCGGAGGGTACAAGTGAAGAGATGAAGACTGATGAAATACAAGCCGGCACACTAGGTGAGCCGAAATGGTACTCGTGTGATATCAGTAAGATCAGTTTTCATCAGTTTTCATAATCCTAAAGACAGCAACATAATAGAGGATAAACTGCATCTATTGAACTTTAATTTTTTGTTAAATGTCATTTCAAAATAACTCAACACTTTTATTGTCAAAAGAAAGAAGTCCCCCCATGCCTATTTTTCGGTTGGCACTATGTGTTGTCCAGCCATTACCTATACCCGCTTATCAAGTCAAGAGTTTGAGGGGTCGACTCCAGAGGTATTCTACAGCCTGGACAGGTCACAGGTCCTGCATTCACACCTGTTTCCAACTCACCTAATTTGCTTGTCTTTGGCTTGAGTGCCCGTCCCAACAAGGGAAGAACTTGTTTCTCCACACATAAAGGCCAGCTGGCAGGTTAAAAGCTGGGGCAATCTTGTTTTGAGGGCATGGACCCAACCACTGAGCCATCAAGATGTACACTTTGTTTAATTCATACCGTTTCTCATAACATGATAATAAAGAAACCATTATGAATATCTTTTTAAACTACCAATAAATCTAAAATTCACCCACAATACCAAACTGATGATGATGAAACCAATGACAAGTCACACAGCAAAACAATAAGCATTTACACTACAGTCATTTTTAATGTCCAAAAACACAGCAAAGACGGCAGCCTTAGGGCTAAATAATGAAAGACAATACCACTATCCTTTGCACCGGTTAGAAAAGATCGCAAATCAGAACCTCAGGCCAACTGATATGCAACTTGAAGACTGACATCTTATTTTCCTTTTCCAATCTCAAAATAAGTCAAGTCTCAAATATTTAAGTCTCGTAATAGTAACTAGTCAACTAATAACAAACCAGCAAAAAAGGTACAAGGTCATAAACACAGGCCCTGTACAGTGGCCCACACAGCACAAACAAAACAACATAATACAAGCATAATGCGAAAAAATAATTACTTGCACTTACTGATTGATGTCTGCTTGAAAAAAAACTCCATCTGCCAGTCTTCTTTCATGGAGTCAGTGTGTAGTGTAAGTTCTCCAATTAGGACATCAATCTCCCAGCCTATAAAACTCAGCAGAAAGGTCCTCTCCAATGTCACAATCCAGTTATTCTCCACAAGCTGCTGCTGTTGGAAAACAGTAACATTAAGTTTATCAAACTATTGGATTAGGTAGCTAACTACAAGAGAACCAAAGGCATCAATTATGAACACTGCAAAGGATTCACACCAATTGATGAAGTCTGTGGAATTTATGTTAACTTAATATATGTTTTTGCAGAGTCACTTACTGTATGTGGTAAGCAATGTAATTATGTGGCTAGCATAACTGCAAATGATAGCAAGTTATCAAAGTTTCCTAAACTGTCCTTCTCAACCCAATGTCCTTAATTTCTTAGCAAGTGTATTAATGTTAGTGTGTGTGTGTATATATGGACTAATATTCTAGCATAGTCAAGTTAATTTGAGTTATTTTGCCCAATTTCACAAATCAAAAATTTGCTTGAAGAGGCATTACAATCTGTACAGCATCATAGATTCATGGTTAACGTTATCCTTAGACGCATAAGTTAAATTACATGTTCTGTTAACCAAATATCAACAGGCTAATATCAAAAAAATGGCTAGCTAACGTTAAATCGGCTAGCTTAAATTGCAGTTACATAAGTTCTTTGTTTTTGTAGATTTTAAGTTACCACAACATAAAACCATGCTAACAAACTAGAGATAAACAAAGAGAGAACTGGAAACTAACCAGTTTGTGACTTTATATATCAGAGACTTTAGCATTAGCAGTGAATTATTTATGCTAACCACATAACGTTAGCTTGCTAAGCATCAACTTTTGTTGCACCAAAACCCCACAGACCGCATAACAACACTCACCACTGTTTTCAAGGCATTTTCCAGATACCTCGGGTTATTTTCACTTCATTAGTTATTTATTTAGTGTTAATTCACAACATAAGTTATCTCATTGCACTTGTCATACAGAGCAAGTGTGGACCGTATAAAAGAAACCCAAAAATTCCCACCATTATGTCGACCTGTAACGAAAATTAAAAAGAAAAAAAAAAATTTTTTTTAAACTCATTTCGAAGTTGTGATTATCGGTGGCTCCAAAACCCGACCAGCACAGAGCGGCTTTGGTTAGATGGGTGTGCTTCCACTTTGGAGCACAAAATGCAGGTGTGGCTTATGCCAATAAACTGGTCAGTATATATCTGAATGGAAAAGATAGATTCATTCGCTGAAGCTGTGAAGTTTGGCCTCAAGAGTCACATATGTTGTATAATCATAATCGGCATAAGACATTTTATCCCATTATAAGCCTTTTTCATAGCAGACACTTGCCTTCTCATTGAAAAGAACATGGTGTTACTAATGACAATGGCTTTATTCTATTCAACTGTCACAATAATAAGCCATGTCAGTGAGTCACCAGGACCCTAAATGGAGTTCAGCAATCATTAATTTTGTTATTTACGCATGTGATTTTCATACTGTGACATGTCAAAATGTGTTCTGTGAAGATTTGACAGACAGCTGACTCAGTGCCATACTGCCCCCTGCTGTGCTCTATGATCCATTAGACTACCTTTTGAGTGTAAATCCTCACATAAACTGTAGAATCTTATTCATCAATACTAGTCTCTCTGACTACAACCTTAACCAGTACAGTCTATTTTGTTTCTACATGTTTCCAGCTTTTCCTGGGCCTCCAGCCACTCCAAAGGTGGTCAGTGCCTATGACGATTGCATCAATATTTCCTGGACTTCACCAAGTAACCGTGGAGGTTCGCGCATCCTGGGTTATATTTTGGAGAAACGCAAGAAAGGGAGTAATCTCTGGACCGTTGTCAATGCCTTAGATGAACTAATAAAAGGTCTTCATTTTAATTTGACTCTAGTTCAATCTGATGGCAATGAAGATTATAACATTGATGTTTTGTTGATGTTGTTTCTTTGACATTACTTCCAGAGAAAAAATACGCAGTGAAAGATGTTGTGGCAGGTTTGGAGTATGAATTCAGAGTTACTGCCATAAACCTTTCAGGAGCTGGTGAATACAGTAACCCATCAGAGTTTGTTTTTGCACGGGATCCCAAAAGTAAGGGTTGCAATTGATTTCTATGCTACACTCAACAATAAACAATAGATTGCAGAAAATATATTCATGTATAGAAATATTAGATTATTATTAATGAAATGTTAAAATGTAGCTATATATTTGTATATAGACTGTTTAAATCTAAATATTTGACATTTTGTATTGCATGACTTTTAATTTTGTGTACCTCAGAGCCTCCTGGTAAAGTTACAAGCCTGAAGGTGACAGAAACTTCTTATAACCACTTGGTCCTGACTTGGACAAAACCTGAGGAGAAACCAGAGATACAGGATGAAGCAAAAGGATATTTTGTTGAGATCCGTCAGGCAGAGTGCCTCGAATGGTCCCGCTGTAATCCCATCCCTATCATCACGACTTCCTTCGCTGTGAAAGGCCTTAAGTCCATGGACATGTACTGGGTGAGAGTGATTGCAACTAATGATGGAGGAGAGGGTGCTCCAGAGGAGCTGCCCAACTATGTCCTTGCAATGCCCTCACCTGGTATGTCAACTCTTGTTCGAAATGTATGAAACAATATGCAGCTATGCAATAATTAATCTTTACAAAATCTTTTGTTTGTTTACAATCCCATGTAGCTCTTTTTTTTTTATATATATCTTTTCTTAATGTTTCTGTACATGATCAGTATGCTGTTATATATATTTTAAGGTCCTGAATCACTGACCATTCATTTTTTACTATTTAAAACCTTGGTATAGAATTACATAGAATGCATAACTCCTAAAGTTAGATATTGTCCACTTTATGTTGTTTTTGTTCATTATTCTAGTGAGGCCAAAGTTCACAAACCACAAGATGAAGAGTTTCATGGTGGTGAGGGCAGGAAACTCTGTTAGGATCACAGTGAACTTTGAGGTGAGATTTATACTTTAGCTTTATTACTGGTAACATACTGAGGCAAACCATGGTTTTGCTAAAGTAAAAATGAGGGAAAGACTCGGGATATAACTTATGTTCTTTTTACAGGCCTCCCCACAACCAGATATTATGTGGGTAAAGGACAATGTGCCAGTTACAAAGCGAGTTACAATCAGTAACTCTGATGGCTCATCCCAGCTGCTGATCCCCTCCTCTGAGCGCTCTGATTCTGGCATCTACTCCATTTTGGTGAAAAATCTTGCAGGACAGGAGACATTCAGTACAGAGGTCCGGGTCACAGGTAAAACTGAGATGTATATTTTTGTTTGCTACATCAATGTCAAAGACGTGTTAATGCATGATGTGGTTGTGGTTACAGATGATCCAAAGCCTCCCGGACCGGTAGATCTGGAGGAAAACGTGCCCGGCACAGTGACAGTGGTCTGGGAGCCTTCTCCTGATGAGAAGCGTGATGACCGCCTTCACTACACAGTGTCAAAACTGGACTCGACTAAACACACATGGAGCACAGTGGCTGACAGACTCTTCAATAACAAGTTCACAGTCTGCAATATCATGCACGGGAGGGAATATAATTTCCGGGTCTATGCCAAAAATGACATGGGCATATCTGCACCCTCTGAGTCACCAACCTGGGGAATGGAGAAGAAGAAAGGTATGAGTGTGTGTTCATCTCAAACAACCTCAAAGGCCAAATAGTCACATCTTAAGGAAAAATATAATCGTACTTGATCTCTCTTCTTCTAGAAAAGTTTGTGGTGAGCGTACCGAACAGAAAGGACTGCGATTTGCGATGTGCTCCAACCTTCATTGTACCTTTGAAGCTTCACACTGCACCCAAGGGCTATGAATGCTATATGAGCTGTGCCGTGAAGGGAAATCCCAAACCTCGTGTCACTTGGTATCGAAATAACATCAGCTTAAACACTGATACCAACTATTATATCTCTGACACCTGTGGAGTTTGTTCCATGTTAATTCTCCACGTGGGCCCCAGAGACATGGGAGAGTATACCATCATTGCAGAGAACGCACTCGGACGGGCTGAATGCTCCACCGTCCTCAGTGTCAGAGGTGAGAGAGAAACATACTTTAAATCAAAGGATAGGTGGAATAATAAAAAAACTATTTTGTTTCAAAAAAATAATTTGTTTCATCTCTCTTCCATACAGAGTGAAGAAACTAAAGGCACCACAATGTGTGCAGTATTTATTTAAGTTTAGAGACAATGCTTATCACATGATGTTTGAATTGAAGTGGTTGTGCTGCTTGGATGTAACACACCAGCTGCAATAAAAAATGGAATATTGTATTTATTGGACTGCTACTTAAAAAGAAAATAAAATAATTTCTCAATTCAAACATTGTATTCCTGATTTGAAAATTATTTTAGCATTGATTTTCCGTCAAGTAATTCAAATGGAGATGGTTGTGATTTGATGTCAGATATTTCCCACTGATTGTTGATACAGTGGCAAAACAGCTTGAGAAAATATATTTATCTCACAGGAGATACATAACACTGATGCTGTGGCAGTTTGGTTTTCTTTTTTCTTTTTGCTCATGCACTTCCTAAGTCTTGAGTAAATCTCTCATACAGCTGATTAATATCTACCAAATATATATTTTTTAACACCAACTGAACTGGTGAACCTTTTTTAAAAATAACTGAGAATAATTAGTATACTATATTTATTATTATTTGGACTTGTCGTTGTAGGAAAGGCACAGGTGTTACTAATAACATTGATGATGAATCTGTTCTATTGTCCCGGGAACCAGTGTCAGTGGGGACAATACCAAGACCCTGAAACCGAAGCAGCTAAATTGAATTCAGCCATCATTAATAGTATTAGCAAACCTTTTGACAAAAATGTAACAAAGAAGAAATATGCAACAAAAGTTGATTTCTAATACCATAAATAGTTGGTATTGTTAAAAGGTAATGAACTAACCTAACCCCAGCTGTTAGCCTTGACTGTTACATTACCAACACCATCTCAGGTGCCATAAATTGGTTTGATTTTGAAGACGTGTTTTTTTTAAAGGCCCTGCACACCCACAGGTGTTTCCAATTACCCTCGCTGATTAGACATCCAGTCGGTAGTTGGGTGGAGTAAAGCTGAGAATTGTATTGCTCTGTCTCTTGTTTACTTCAATTGAAGCACACGAGACAGACAAATTTAAACATACAGTTTCTGTTTCTGTGTTTCTACAGACAGCTCTAGCAGACCCACAGTTAAGAGTTTAAGTTTGTTCAACTTGGATGTGTATGATCAGCCAAAAGAAAACTGATGTACTACATTTGAAAATGGTGAAGTTAATTATTGTAGCATCTTTTATCACCGTGTTTAGTACAATATTCCACCGCTAGACAGTGTGGGTGGACATCTGATGTGTAGGGGCTTTAAAATACCTTACTAGAAATGATCTCAATATAACTTCCAGCAGATTAGTGTCGCTTTTAGGGCCGCATGGTGGTGCAGTGGTTAAAGCTCGATTTATACACGGTCATCTCACAGGTTCTGGGTTCTCCTTGTGCCGCTTTGGGTCTAAATTGCCTGTATGTATGGCTGTGAGTGGTTGTCTCTCTATATGTGTCAGCCCACTGAAGGACTGGCAACCTACCCAGATTGTACCTGACTTTTGCCCTATGAGAGCTGGGATAACCTCCAGTATCCCTCCCCCCAACTCTGCAAAGCATAATGGATGCATGAATGGTTTATTTGCACTGATACAAACATCATAGAAACAGATGACACAAGTGGAACCGATATGACAAGGAAAAACAAGAAGCCAGCGAATAACAAAACAATAAATTAGACCATTTAAGGGTTAACTGGGGATTTAACCAGAGTGCAGATTAAATTGAACATTCAACCTAAACTGAGATGGAAAGTAAGAAAGCAGCAAACACCTATGTTAACATCTTAAACGCTGAAGGTGACCTTTATCAGAAATGTGCCCTTTCCACAGTCTGTGCTTGCCACTGAATATGACAGTCTTTTAAAATGAGACTGTACTATACAAAGGAAAGAACTCTTAGGTTAATTGATTCATAAGGTCACTATTAATCTTTATCAGCCTATAGGGTTTTCTGTTATTCCACATCATTATAACTCATAATGGCCTGCGACAGAAATGTGTGACTGCTGTAGGCCACATGCAGCTCTGGCCCTCAGCTGCAGTAAAAAATAGCTCTCAGTAGCCCACCACCAGACGTGTAGTTATTCCATTAGATGACAGCAGCGCACATGGTGGCAAAGACTCAGCCACTCCCGGCGGCGGCCCAGCCCACCACTCCTCCTTTCCCTTTTTGAATGGACGAACAAGCTACCTATCAGGTCCACGCCTCCCTGTCTCATCTCGAGTGCTACCTCTTCATCAAGAACTCGCTACAGCTTCTCGTTACTTTATTGTGCGGTGATTGAAACCAGTCCGATTCGCGCAGCTCCACTGTAAGGAGCCATCTGAAGTGAATTACCGTTTATACTTCGGTCCAGGCTTTTTGAACCACCGGGCTCCTTGAATATTACCTCTCTGCCCCCGGCCAGAACATTGTGTCCTTTGTGGGGAAAATGACTGCCAAGCATCGGAAAGGGAAAAGCAACCAGAAACATGAAGACAACTTTTTCAAAAACGAAGTTATGGAGTCAGAAGTTCGCGGCGGAGCGAATAATTACACTCTTCTGTTGGTTTTATTTCTCATGATTGTAATTGGCGGTGCCACTGGCGCATGGTTTTGTTTCCAGCAGCACCAATCTTTAACTGATCTAACAGACAATCTCATGGGCATGCAGATGAAAATAGTGAGACTACAGTCCTCCCACGAAGAAATGCGACAGTCAAGTAGTAAGGTAAGGAATTAAAAATAAATAGGCCTTTCCCTGTGAGAATAATTAGCCACCTGGGTTTGCAGCCATCCTCGGCACAAGTCGCCTCCGGTGATGTCCTATATATTATTCTGAATACGGTATAAATCATTTTCACGATTTTATAATTTACACAAACAGGCTCACCACATACAAGAAAAGGCCTCACCAACAGTGCGCGTTACCACTTACAAGTAAGGAAAGTGAAGACCTGCAGGCCTATATCAGATTTCAAAATGCCAAGAGCCTCACTGGAGTGAGTACAAAACGCTGCTATTTCCAACATCCACACAGCTGCTGACGTTTGTAATGAGGATTATTCTTGACCTACTACTGCAGGAAAGCAGACTTTATCGCACACTCAAATAGCTACAGCAACGTTCAACGTCCTCTGTGGAAAATGTCTGTATTATAATACCAGTCAAGAACATACTTCCAGAGCTGCAGAGGATGCTGCCAAAATAAGACATTTGTGTGCCAGGGCTAAATTTAGTCTGTGATTTTGATATTGAACACCAGTTCAGAGGCTGTTTACAGGCCATCTGAAAGATTATAGGAGAACAAAAAGCAATGATTGTTCACTCCGTTTCTGATGTCAAAAATACTGTTTTATTGTAGGAATCTATATTAGTACAACTACTTTAAGATGAAAGGTTCATTGCTGCCTTAAGCTACATGTCACTCTACCTGGGAAGTTTTTAGAATTTCAGCTATTTCTAACTTGCTGCAGGCAAGGGAGATGAGCAAGATTTCTTACTTAAATGCAACAAATCCAGTCCTCATTGTTTCTGTCTCATGCAACCTCACCTTTTGGCTCAGGTGAGCCAATGTGGAGCACACTTCGCACAAGAACAGCTCTGCTAGCTCAGTCTTGTTACAGAAATATTTCCTGGGTTTTTTTTGGTGCCCTGGAGTTGCAAAGTTTTACCAACTTAATACTGGTTGGCATACTGTCGTGAGTTTGGCTCCTGGTGAACATACTTACTTTTGATGAAAAGACTTGCTTCTTTATGCCAATTCTTTGTTCGGTTTGAGTCATGTAACATCTTACAAAGAAGTTGGGTCTTACTCAGCTGCCCATGCATGATCAGACCTGTTTTGGTTGGTGATTTTGATATTGGTATGACTAATTAGAAGATCTGGGACAGTAATGTGAAAAATATTCTGTCTTAGGTCATTTGATTGACTGATAAGAATTGTGATTTGATGAGAATTTGATTGTAACAAAATAAATTAATAGATGACCATGTCATTTGAATATAAAAGTGTCCTCTCAGAAGGTAGGTAACATAATACATTATACATTTTCATAGTTCTGAGTACACTTATACAGTAGAAGAGACAATTGAAGCACCAGCTCAGTGAGCTTGAAAGTCACTCTGAGCTCACGGCTTTACTCAGCATCACTCCTGTATTGTGTGTGTGTGTGTGTTGTTTTTTTTTGTTTGTTTTTTGTTTTTTTTGTTTTGCAGCAAATTTCAGAGAGTCTGGAAACTCGCCTGAATGCCCTGGAGGAGTCGTATGCACTGGCCCAGAAACAGGTGGGCATGGCCTTGGCTACAGCTGAACAACTCAGGACATCTGACCTACCCGCTCAGGTGCTGTCGCTCCACACCGAGATGAAATCTCGCCTGGCTGAGATGCAGCAAGCCACCGTGTCTCTGGAGCAACTGAACCAGCTGCAGACTATGCTGAAGGGGAAGAGTGAGGAGTTTGAGGGTGTCAGGATTCAGGTGGAGGGCCTTGCCTTACTGAGCACTGACCTATCCCAGAAGGTCGAGGACTTGACAGGGATCTTGGGAGATGTGGAGTCAAAGCTGGAGGAGAGAGTTGGACAGGTTGCAACGCTGAGTGCCACTCTGGACGGACAGGCCGCAGAGGTGCTCGGCCTGAAGGAGCAGCTGGACAACTACCAGGCTCAGCTTGAGGCCCACACACTGGAGATGGCTACTGTCAGGTAGGTTGTGGAAAAAGCAGCCGCATTTAGTGGTGTGGAGAGAATGGCTCTCCTCCTGTGACCCGTAACTGTATGTTGACTCTGTCAAAGCCCTGTTGGCTGCCACTGTCTGCATCTCTGTGTTAGTCTAGGCCAGTGTCTGTAGGCCTCATATTCACAAGATTGCCCTGATCTGTATAAACATTTCTATTGTACTGACAATATTTGGAGCTGAAGGGTTTGCATATAGTTTCCTTTGAATGTAAAATCAACTTGAAGCCAATGTCCACATTGTGTAAATGTGGCTTACAGACTGTATAAGAAAGCAATGTAATGAAGCCATGGGTGCATTTTGCCGATATTTCAACAATAAGGGTTCAGGCTTCATGGGGCTTCACAATTTTATATATATATATATATATATATATATATATATATATATATATATATATATTATATATATATATATATTATATATATATATATATATATATATATATATATATATATATATATATATATATATATATATAATATATATATATATATATATATATATATATATATATATATATATGAGACAACATCTAACCGGACAATTAATAAATACAAAAAACATATTGTGAAACAGAGAGATTTTCATTCAAAAACTGTCATTATGTGTGTCTTCTGTCTTTCAGAGAGTTGCTTGAGAGTGAACAGTCCCAGCGGCTCCAGCAGGCCAGTGTGGAGGAGCACCTCAACACGGTACGTCAAAGTCTGCAGTATCAGAACTCAGCAGCCCATAGTCTGCAGTCTGGACTTGGGGCTCAGCTGGAAAATATTCAGAGGCAGGTTAGCCAGATAACCAACAGACAGCCAGCTTGACAATCAGTTGGAATTGCCATTTTTTGTTTCAGTAGCTGATCTAATCAGAGATGCGTACAGCAATTCAGAGGTCTGTAACCAGACTAAATCAGATTTGTCTTCATTTAAAATAAATAGGTCACAAATGTCAAAACAGACAAAGTTTAGGGCATTATGAAATCATTAAAAAAATAATTAATTTTGTCTGTGCTTATGAGTTATGTACATTTTGTCAAAGTATGGAATCAATAAGAAAATATTAAATGTAGTCAATATCAATTTATTTGATATATCATGCAAATATGTATGTAGAAACATTCAAGTGTATGTGCCATTATTTATGGGGGCAATTCACAAATGCACTTTTGATAGTTTGTTGAAGTGATGAGCTCTTGCTAGCACGCTGACTCTCTTCGAGGTGGGTGGAGGGAAAAAACCAATGCAGAGGACAGAAACAGCGTGCCCGTAAACATCAAAACATAGCAATATTTTTTATTTTTTTTCCCAGGTCATTTGGATTAAGTGGGAGGGGACAAAAACACTTACAATGCTAGGAAAAACACAGATTTTTATACATTGCATCCAGATTTCACGATATTCTGTGTTTTTATAGTTGATTCCATTTTTATTATGAAATTCCACCAATCTGTCTGTTTTCATAGGAGTTGTGTATCATTACATTATTGACCATAGATTGAACTATGACAGAACATGCCTAATAAACTTTAACACACATACTGTCAGCGCACATGGTTTCTTTACTATTTCTGTTCACTGGGCCCGTAGGGAACCATAATTTTCATCTCGTTAATTTAACAGAGCTAATTGCCTGGCATGGATTCTCTAGTGGAGTCACACTACACTTAAATTCATAGTATAGATCCTTGTTTTTTTTTATCATTTGTCTCTCATTCCATTTACAGAGAGGCCTATATCCAGATAGCAGACCTGTAAAAGATTTGCTGTCCGGACTCCTGTCTGCTGATGAACTAATGTACATTATTTTATTACTTTTCTCATCTTAGCTGGTGGGAGAAACTCAACCTCCTGCTGAGTCAGTAGAACAGACAGAGGAAGAGACGGCTTCTGCAGCTGAAGTAGAGGCAGCTGCAGCAACTGAAGAAGCACTTCCTGTTGAGGCATCCAACCTGGCAGATGAGGGAGAAGAGGCAAGTGAAGGAAGGGCAGCTGCACAGGATGAAGCTCCTGTTGAGCAGGAGTACTCTGTGACAGAAAAAACTGCTCCTGCAGAGGAGGTTGAGGCAGTAAAGGAAGATCAGACAGAGGAAGATGAGTCAGTTGCCTTATCAGAAAAGGGGGAAGTGGATCCAGCTGAGACAGCAGAGGGAGGAGAAGGTGTAGAAGAGAAGTTACCTGAAAAGGAGGCAACTGACGAAGAGAGTGTTCAGGAAGAGTCAGTGCTCAAGGAGCAGAAACTTGATGTTGAGGAGGATGAACAGCAGGATTTAGAAGCTGAAGAGGAGGCCTCAGAAGAGAGAGGTCAGGAAGAGTCACTGCTCGAGGAGGAGAAACCTGATGGAGAGGAGGAAGAACAGCAGGATGTAGCAGTTGAAGAGGAGGCCTCCGAAGAAGATATAGGTCAGGAAGAGTCACTGCTCGATGGAGAGGAGGAAGAGCAGGATGTAGCAGCTGAAGAGGAGGCCTCCGAAGAAGATATAGGTCAGGAAGAGTCACTGCTCGAGGAGGAGAAACCTGATGGAGAGGAGGAAGAACAGCAGCATGTAGCGGCTGAAGAGGAAGGAGAGGAGCCATTAGAAAATGATGCAGAGGATGAATGTAAGTATGAATATAACAAGAAAACGGTTTCTGTTATTTATTAACATAACTTGGATTTAAAAAAAATAATCAAATATTGTCATATCCCTCCTAATGTTGTTTGTGTTGTCATATTTTTCAGAGTGCACGTCACCAGAAAGAGAGATTATTCCACACCGGACGCATCCAATTCTGAGACTGAAGTCACAGTCTACAACATGACAGATACTGTAGGAAGGCAACTATTGATTGCTGCCGTTTACATACAGTATTCATTATGTGGTTGCTCTTGCAGAGGCAGACCTAGTCAAAAGAAATCAGCCATTACTCTGGATTCTGAGCTGAAACTTGTACCTCTATAGCGATGGCTATTAAGTTAGAAAATGAGTGATTCAGGGTTTTACCTGCCAATAACGTCCTCAAAAGCCTTAATCCATAAAAGTCCAAATGTCTTTCTACAGAGCAGTTTCCACTCTTTTTGTCAAGGATAGTCTCTGTACTAAACTGTAAAACGAAAAGCCAATGACGTAACAAGAAGCCAATGCATACACTGTTTATCAGTGCACTTAAAGCCATACGTAATGCCTGTCTTGGTGACATGAAATGTTTTTTTGTCACTGGCTGAATTATATATTTTGGAAGGAAGAACTGTTGCAGTAAGTTAATGTATCCTTATTGTTTACACAGGCAAAATGGCCAACTAAGCAAAAGAAGGAGGGGGGAAAAAAAGCATCTTTTGATAAACAATTCCTGAATGTTTTTAAAGTATAGGACAAACTGTAGTTGATTGTTTTTCTACTTTTTTAAGTTGCATATCTGTGGTTCAGTACTTAAACTGGAGGTTTGCTGAATTTAGCTTGGCTAATAGTGTTTTTTTTTTTGTTTTTTTTTTAAACCTCTTTCCAGACACCTGCAGTATTGTAAGATAGTGGCCTAAAAGTCTTGAGTCTTCTGCCAAGATCTGTTTGGTTTCATCAACATCATTCTGCAGCTTAAATGCCTTTTTAGTTTAGTCAGATCAGACTTTGCATTATTTGTTGCTGCTGTGGGTCTTCTAACAATTAACAAATAATCTATGCATTAATGTCACTGCTTATGTTTTGACTGGGTGGGTGGGGCAGTTGCTTCTAACTATCAGAATAGCTTAGTGAAGCACCTCAGGGACTAATTGTTCTCCAGATGGATAGAAAACTATCGCAGTGTTGAACTGCAGCTAAATATTGTGTTTTTAGCGTGTCATTATAAAATGCACATAGGTAAAATTTCACAACCAATGAATTTTTCTCCACCAAACACCAATTAAACTCAAGCTGACCACACAAACTAAAAGATAAATATATTGCGTCGCGCTAACGTGTTCAAAGTATTGACAAAAAAAACCCCGAAAACCAGCTTGTTTTGTAGCAGTTACCACACCTCATCTTTGACAAAACCAGTCGTTTGACTAAACAGTATCAACTTTTCACTGTCTTGACTAAAGATAAATCAATTTTTTAACTTTACAGACTACTTAAGTAAGTCTTGTCAGACTAGTTTTAGGTTGCACAGAAGAGGACTTTTCCAGCAGGACACTGACCCCAAACATTCATTTAAACTATGCCAGGACTGTGAAATCTAAAGGAGCATGGAGTGCCTTTGTTCATGGCTCTTATCTCCAGTCACCAGAACTCAACACCTGCTGAACATTAAAACAAATAAAGGGCAAAGCATACCATGCCATTGTTAAGTTTCTCTGAGGTGCTCTAAAGACAACTGGAATGATGTGAATTCTCATAATGCTGTGCTCCACAGAATGCAAACTGTGATTAGGGCAAAGAGTAGACACATCAAATGTATTGTTATAAAATTACCTCTGAAGACGGGACAAATGTTTGTGTAGTCATGCTTCACAAATATGGAATATGTTTTGGGTAAGTGATTGAACGGAGTTCTCGGTTGCAAAGTAAGACTTGGACATCACTGTACATTTTTACTAAGCAATTCACGTTTACACAATGCACTGTTTTTGCCAAGGCATTGATTACTGTCAGTATGACACTTCTCATATTGTCATGTTTTTAAAAATAAACCCTGGTCCTTTTGCTTTTGTATACTCAATTTTGTGCTATTATACACAATTCAGATTGATTATATTAATTTAACAGTGCTTGCTGCAAGTAGCTGTCACATTGCCTCCCTACTTTGATATTGCATTAGGATTACCATGAACAACCCGGTCACCCTTCCAGTCCACTTGTTTAAGGGAGGTTTGAACTGTCAGTTATAAGACCTGTTCCCATCGTCCTCAGCCACTGCCCCCTTCCTTCCATCACTCCTGTGGACAAGCACTAGCTCCACTTGTTGCTGATTGGCTGAAACAATGTTGTTTGCAGGGTCCCCACTATTGTCTTTGTTTTCCATTTACAGATCCAGGGCTGTATAGGAAAAACGGAGAGCTAGCAGCAGTGAGGGAAATATTCACTGAACTTAACAAAAAGTTAGATTATAATCACTTACTATCCCTTTAATCCTCTGTGCCATAGAACTCCATTTTTGTCCAAAAATTATAACACATCAAGTCACATGGTTGCACTAGCTGTTATGTTGCACTGTAGTTTATTTTGAGTCTATACTCCGTCCTGCTTCTGAAAATATTCACAAGATGTTTGCTAGAAACTACAGTCCCCAGGTGTTTTTAAGAAATGCAGGTGTTTCAGCCTTAAATATATTTGTGACCTGCTTTGGTCTTCTTTAGGAACAAATGGGACTTGGGGCTGAGATCCACAGACAGGCTGTGGAAGTCAGAAAGTATTGCAAGTTGGCATTTGGCATTTTCGCTTTATTGAACAGTCAATAGTAAAGAGGGAAACTGGAAACAACAGGTAGGAGAGGGGTATGAGATGCAACACAGGCTGTGATTGAACCATGGACATTGCAGATGAGTGGTCCGCACTGTATGTTTAAATTTTTGATTTGATTGATTGATTTGATGCAAATAAATGATCTTTCAAGCATTGTAGTATTTTACCACAAACTTGAACTAATATGAAATGGAACGTAGGGATCACTTCTTGTAATTTTAACGTAGTGAATTTTGTTGCAGCTGCAAAAAACTTTAATAATGCACTCAAGTTATCTTGAAGAACAACCTGAATATCACCCATAGATTACGTTTTCCTCTTGGTGCCCCCCTACACTTGCTGGGAAGATGGAGATTTGACATCAGACGACTAAAGCACTCCTTGTGTGCTGGAGTGGACTTGAGCCCCCATGAGTGAATGAATGAATGATTGAGCTTCCCAAGTTTCAACATACTATGATAGAGGAAAACTATGACGAGAATCCAGAAATGTGTTTGCTTTACATGTTCAACGGAAGTGTGTATATATTTGCGTGCATCATCCCTTGGTAAAGTCTAAAGTGATTGTGTGTGCATCATCCAGATAGTCTCTCCCTCTCCCCCCCCCCCCCCCCCCCCCCCCCCCCCCCCCCCTCCAGCCTGCTGCAGAGTCATGTTGTCCAGCCTCTCCCACTCATCACTGCTGCAGTGTCTCAGTGCCTCATTCTCTGACCTTCCAGGGGGACCATGCAGGCATCTGTTCCCAGGTAGGTTTCAGAGAGACTGAATCATGCTGTTCTATTCCTGGATTCTTATTTCATCAATTTTATTTTCAGTCTGACAAGCCACTGTTTTGCCAAAGCTTCTAGCCTTCTTATTTGTCATCTTAATGTAGAGTAACTACACTCTGTAGAGGTGCTGTAGGCCTTCTTAACAGATGTAATGTGAGGTTGTAAATTGTTGCTTTGGGGACTGAAAATTAGTAACTCTCTTTGATCTACTTGGTTAGCTTTTTTATGTACTTTACTAATTATTGGCTTAGGGATATTATTCTTAGAAACTTCTTTAGCTTATTAATAACATTTTGTTTATATGTGGCTTAAGAGGAGCATTTTGCTGTATATGGGTTGCTGGTTTTGTTTTACTTTCACTGACTGTGGATAAAATCTAAACTTAACTCATGATTGTAATTGTTACATTTAATAATTCTGTTTGTAAGTGTCCGAAGCTGGCAAAGCGCTAACTTGTTTTGTGGTTGATTATTTAATTATCATTTCTGGTATCAGCCTATAGGACTGTGTCATGGAGTCCATGCTTTGTACATTATACTGTAAAGTAGAATCTGCTGCTGACCAACACATTGACTCTCAGTCAGGATTCGTGGTGACTTCACAACTGAGAGATCAATACCAGTAAAAGCATAGTAGAGGAAGGGCGGGCAGCTCTCTGGGTAAAACATGAGCCTCTCCACTGATGCTTGCTCAGCTCTTTCTATGTGTCTGTTAAACCAAATGGTGGAAATCTTGCTCAAGTCGCAATGAAAATGCATTTCCAGGGCATCTTGCTTCCTTAATTTGATGTATTTCCTGTCAAAATGAGATGATGGAGTCATGCATAATGCAGAAATTAGAGAAATAAATAAAATAAAGGGTGAGATGAGTGTAAATCAGCAAGATGTTAGACCTGCTGATGCAGCTTTGGGTCGCAATTAAAGATACACAGCAGGACGTTTGAAAGATGTGGCTTTTTGAAATGCTCTTGAATTTATTATTAGAAATATTTTCATTTTAATACATACAATTGTCAAAACAACAAAAGTATTTTTGTTTCAATTCATAATTTAATCAATGTGCTATTAAAAGGTATGTTGCATGTATTTTCACTATACATATACGATGTGGCACTCTTCCCACCCTGGCTAAAATGTTTCTTTCTGCACTGTCAGGGATATGTCGGATCTTAACACAGAATCTAGAGGATAAAAGTGGTTGTCAAATAAAATGAGAGGAACCAAAACTTGTAAACAGCAACATTTGGATTACTAAATATAAAATATACAATACTGATTTTAAAAGGGTCCTGCATTATTGCTTAATTTTATGGCCCTGTCGTGTAGAGAGACTCCATGTCAAAACCTGGTTTTGAGACCTTTATTATTTTAGTTTATATTGTGCTTCAATGGTGCATATTCCTTAAGCCTGAACCATCACACAATTGTCAGAAAATTAAATTTTTTTGAATATGGAGTGGTAATTATACCTAATGCCAAATTTTAAAAAAGTAAAAAAATTGAATAGCTCTTCGTATGTATGGGTTTTGTTTTGTATTTGATACATTCGTAATTTATTGCAATATTTTGCCCTCATCATGTTTTTTTTAAAACAACATAAAATAATGCAGAACACAATATGCCTCGAGCCTTTTATCATCATCAGCATCATAATCTTCCCCTAACTGCTCAATGTCACTTGAATTGCCATCCATAATCAGGATATCTTCAATGCTGTACTTTTTTCCCATTTAAAAAATACAAATCAAACACAAATTACTGTGTATTTCTTCTCTGAATTGGTCAATTTTTATTTAAAATCAATGACAAAAAGACAATTATTATGAAGTGAGTCTTGGAAACATCCAATTAGACATTTAGCATCTTATTACAGCAGGGAAATACAGTACAGGCTAGAAAACTTCAACTCAAACTCAAAAACTCAATTTCTGCTCTAAATATACCTAATTATGCCTTTAATTAGTTTACGTAAATTATTAAAATAGTGAATGTAGCTTAATGTAATGCATAATGAAGGATATGCAATAAAACTATGATTTACAGATGTATACATTAACTTATATACCTGTTGTATCTAATTTGATACACACATTTTCAACACGATTTTACTATAACTCCTTCAAAATTGGCAAAAGTTTCCTAGCAAAACCACCTGTAAGGTCACCAAATGACAACCTCCATTTTGGCTGTCTCAGAACCTATGGTGGACGAATTTCGGCCACCTGGTGGATTATCCGTTCATTGCATATCTGATTGTATCAGGGTTTTTTGGGAAATAATTGTCACACTGATGATGTAGAGATCTCTAAAACTCGTGCATCATATATGATACACTTGGCATTACAGGGATAAAGTTTTGTGAAATCAATATTACCACAAATTGAGACACAGGCAGGGGCAGGCAGTGTTATTGCAGGACAGCAGCAATGGTTGGTCTCTGGGTATCTGGGAAAAAGGGTTTGCAGGCAGAGAGGTCCAGAATCAATAGGGGCCCAACAACAAATTTTTACCCGGGGCCTAACAACTTCATCCAGCCATGCTATCCACACCTAAAAACAGCTTTCAAAACAGTTTCATGCAAATCTGCATCACGTAACCAAACTTTTTTTGTGCTATTTTAAAATAGTCAAATAGAGCCTCTGCATTTATTCCACTCCCACCTGAAATTATAACAGCAGATAAATAATTGTACACTGAAAGTTCTTTCTTTATGTCTGAAAGCCAAAATGTTGAAAACTGAGTCTGGCTGGTAGAAAGCATTTACAACTGATCAAATCTATGCTACTTTACTCCTTTTTGGAGCATTAACTACAGTATACAATGTTAACTTATATTATTTGGTTCCAATTAACATCTGTTGTTGCCTATAATTTCACCCATTTCATTTGATTTCATGATCACTTATTTTGATAAAGAACTGTGTAACCTGGGATTTTAAAAGTGTTCTGGGTTTTTGAACTGTGTTTTTAAAAGTTTCTGTCTGCAGTATTTGCCCTAATCAAAAATTGTACGTTGTTTTCTGTCCTTGAATGGTTTACATGAACTCTGTTTACATGTCTGTGATGTTACCCTTTTGTAGCCTTATTGCTTCAAATCAATTTTTTGTTTTTTTTTACTGACCCAGGTTATATCTGACCCCGGTCAGGGATGAAGAAGCGGAGTCTCAGAGGAAAGCAAAGTCTCGTCATGCCAGGCAGACCCGCAGGTCAACACAGGTAAAGAACAAAGGGCTTACAGAGGTTTACGTTTTATTGGATTGAGTTTAACTGTTGACAGATATGAAGGTGTATGAATGTCCTGCAGGGTGTGACTCTGACAGACCTGAAAGAGGCTCAGAAGACCAGCTGCCTGTCTCCTCAAGACAGGCAGACAGAGGAAGGAAGCACTGTGGATGATAGGTCCTGTCTTAGGAAAAGCCTGACAGATGACAGGAGAGTCAAAATCGGCCTGACAGAGTCCACGGAAAACTCAGACATCAATTCGAAATGGAGCAAAATGGACGAGGTTAGCTTGAGAAATCAGTTTAGGCTTTCTGCTGCTGAAGTGGATTGTTTTTAACTTGGGAGGATGTTTGTGATGTACTGTAATTTCTTTTTTTCTCTTATTCATGTACAGCAGGGGAACATTGAACCCAGGTTAGCAACTGTCACTGAATGTCCGATACCAAACCTTTCATATTCGTCTATTGCTGGATCCTGTGGGCTCCCTTACAACAACTCCTTCAGAGGTCAGAAAAATATTAAGGGATTTTGTTTGTTTGTGTGTGTGTGTCTTATTGACATTGGCTTTACTCCCTTATTATTTGGGGTCTCACTGACACTGCTGTATGATCACGATATTTTCAAATATTTCTGATTTTCTTTTCATCTGACCTAATTAAAACCCAATATGAAGTGAAGTATTAACCCTGTGGTAACCCTGCGCATTGATGAAAGTGACAAAATACAGAAATGACCATTAAGCATTCTTATTACACAAAATAACTAAATAATTCATGTTTTAAATGTTAAATGAGCTATATGTGTACAGAATGTATTCTTTGTGTTTGCCAAAAAGTTCTTCACAGACAAAAAATAGGATTTTTTCCGACATAGTTACATGATTTATGATCAATTAGAAACTAGAGAGGTCTAACTAGCTGTTAGACCTTTTAGGAGCAAAGTGATTGAAATCATAATAGACTTTGGGAGAAATTTGTGAGGGGCAGTGCTGTGTAAAAACACCAATCAACACACAATCACAGGTGGAAATCATTGGTATTTAATAATTTTTCACGGCTTGTTGGCTGATATGCCAAAAGAAATATAATGCAGAATTTTCTCTTTTGTGTTTCTGTGTGCCTTCTAAATTATATGAAAAGTCGTTAGTATCAAGGGGATAATTGTGAGCAGTGATTAATGGACAAGTACAATAGAAAAACTTACTTTATGTGTGCAGTTGGTGAGAGATGGTGGAGAGATGAAAATCAGAACCCTGTTGAAGATGCAGCGCAGCTCACCTTTGCTACAAAGCAGCAGCAGAGACGACACTGCTGTGATGTCGAAGGTTCACACTACAACAATGCAGAGGTAAAAAAGGGTGATCTGAGCTCCTCTGGCTGATGGCCATTATTTTCCTGTTGTTTTCCCTAAGTACCACTAGATGGAGCCAAAATATTTTCAAACTTTATTTTTTCATGCCTCGTTTTATCAAGGAGAATTGAGTGTTTACAGTTCACTTGATACACACTACATTCTAATACATTGAGATATATTGTGAATGTGTGAAGTTTAGATTTGTTCATGACATACTGAGAATCTTATGCCACAGTGATTTCATTGTACAATATTCATTAGCGCCATTGTTTCATATTCACATCCTGTTTCTCCCTCATCCGAAAACTAAGTATGCTTCAAAGGCAGCTAAGCTCTGATCTCTGATGCAATATTTTGAGATGTACCGTAATCCACAGTTGCAGACATGAAGCATGTGTTCGGAGATTCTTTTAACTAGAAGTACAGTCTCATAGAAAGACAGTCCAGGAGGACCACCCCCCACCCTCCCTGTAAGTCGCTTTGCTCCTTCGCATCACATGGCTGAGGTGTCTCAGCATTCCATACCATATTGGGCAACACTGAGACTCTCTCTGCTTAGTCTTTGCCTTGGATTCAGAGGGATTGACTTTCCCTTCTCTTTCACCCTCTAAACTGTTATGTGTGCTCCCTCCACCTGCGTGCTGCATGTGAAAAAACCCCTGACCCCATAGCTCATCAGCAGTTCCTCTTACTTGGAGCAACCTGGAAAATCACTTGAGTTTCAGTGAAAATATTCTATTTCTCCGTGTTTCTAAAAAGAATTTAAAAATAGATACCAGTGAATGGGAAGGAGAGGCGACACAGGGATGATAAGGCAGTGAAGGGTGACTTTTGCAAGATTATACAGTATGAATGTTCAGTTCTTTCCTGTGAGCTGACTCCAGGTCAGGCGTTCAGCTGTCCCCCATGGTGGAATCTGAAACAGAGAGCTGTTGGTAACACGAGAGTCTCGACGCATTACTGAGAGGACTATATCTGTCTGTAATAATCATACCGAGCTGTGAGGTTTCATCAGAAGCATGACAGGCGGCCCATTGCCAGAGCCGACCCCTGCATGACTCCATGATGATCAGAGCAGATTTTCCACATTGATTTTCAGCAACAGAGAGAAAGACAGGTGTAAGGCAAGTCAGCTAAGAGATTCTGCTACATTTAAGATTGTTGGTGATGGTGGTATTTATAAGAGAGGGAATAAACAGAGACAGAGCAAGCAAGGCTACCTATGCAGCCATTTGTTTTTACTACAGTACCACTTTATACTGGATGGGATCCAGTAATTAGATCCTCCTTGTAGGACATCCTGCTCTTCAACGTTCACTCCAAAAATGAAATAAACTCTGGCTCATTTTCTGTATTCATGAAACGAATGAAAATAATATCCCAAATGGAATGTCCTGAAACTGAGAGTGAGGATCAGACTAGGGGATCTTCAGCTGGGATCAACTCTTAATAAAACTCAACAGTGCCACCAAGGTGTAGTCTCTACGGATGGTCTCTGAAGAAGAACGTGTATTACAAATATACTGTATACAAGAAGGTTACTGTTGCAGATTTCAGTTTTCGGAACTTACTTTTATCTCAAATTCTCTGGCACAAAAGCCCACACAGTGTATCACTGATACAGTACAGAATAGTTTAGGAACCAAGGCCATGAACATTAGCCTTTTAAGAAGAGCTTAAGAGGCAACTTAAGGATACTTGGGGGTAAATTAGCACATTTATGTTTATGTGTGGTTTGTTGTACACTAGCACTAAACCGAAAGCCACATCATTTCAGCACAGTGTTTTTGTTAAACAAAGTCTTTCTCACTTAAATTTTCTTTCTCTTTCATATTCTCTCCATCTTTCTGTTTTTTTCTCCTTCTGTGTTTTTGTTTAATTCCTTTCACTCCCATCTTTCCTTCTATCTATTTGCTCTGAGAAAGGCTGAGGGAGTTTGGGAACAGCAAGGTGCTGCGAACCTCACTATAAAAGGAAGATAGCATGAGCCGGCTTGTGCTGACTCTATGGGAAGAAAGTAAGGGGGGTGTTGCAGAGTTTTTCTAAAGAAACAGTTAGACATTTTGGGATATATATTCACTTTCTTGTTGAGAGTTAGAACAGAAAACTGGTACCACTCTCTTATATCTGTACGGTAATTATGAAGTTACAGCCAGCAGCCAATTAGCTTAGCTTAGCACAAAGACTAGAAACAGGGGGGAAACAGCTAGCACCTGCCTCTGTCCAAAGGTAGCAAAATCTGACTACCAGCACTTCTAAAGCTCAAAAATTAACACATTATATCTTGTTTGTTAAATTTGTACAAAAACAGAACCATAGAAACAACATGTTGCAGTTACTAGGATTACTGTATGTGCGATGCTATACCTTGGCCCGGGGGCAGTGACATCAATCAGTAAAACCCCAAGTTGTTGTTTTTACAATTCGGTTTTTGTATGGATAACAGGAAAGATACAACATGCTAATTAGTGAGCTTTAGAGGTACTAGAAGGCGGATTTTATTACCTTTGCACCGACTAGCTGTTTGCCCGTTTCCATGTCCTCATCTAACTCTAGGCAAGAAAACAAATAAGCGCATTCCCCAAACTACTCCCTTACTTAGTAAGATGGTGACTTTAAAGAAAGATGGAACAAAAATGTTATATTTTCATAAAACCTCATGAGGCCACAAGATGAGCCATAAAAGACACCAGACCTGAAGGACAAAATCACCAATGCTTTTGCTAATCATGCAGGGCTAAAATGTGAAATAGATTAAACATAGTTTAGTAAGAGGAAACATGGCACAAGTGCTCCATGTTAACACTATGTAGCACTCACACTAACAGCATCTCCCCTCCATCACACTGTAGGGTGTACAGAATTACTTGACACTTCACCGTTGTTGATGGCTCCTTAGGTAAAATTGTGTGCTGACCTTCCAGGATACAAACTGCTGTACACCCCTGCTTAGACATTGTGTTCCACCTCCCCTCATCCCCATCCACATCAGTGGACAATTTTAGCCCTCAGTGCCGAGTCCTGCCATAGCAGAGCCTCTGGCAGGCTGCCAAAGCTGGAGACAGCAGGGAGAAGCAGGGGGTGCGGTGGGGGTAGGAGGGGTGGAGGGACTGGGAGGGCGACCGAGCAGTGAAAGGAGAAGGAGAGAGAGAAAGCAAGGTAGGGAGGGAGGGAGATGGAGAGAGAGTGTGTGTATAACTTTGGGAAACACAGGCAGAGGCAGCATTGGGAACAAACTTTTCTCTTTTGGTTGCCTCCGTTTGGACATTTTCAGATTTCAGCAAAAACCTCAGTGTAAACAGAGCGGAAACAAGGGATTATAATTTGTTTACTTTATTAGTGAATAAGTGAGTTATTTGTCTGCTTTTCTAATCAACAGAGATTATTTAGTTTTGCTGTCCTTTGCGTTTTTGGTCTGATTATTGCTTCACTGTGTGAGCTTTGAAGGAGGCGTGACCACACATCTGAAATCCTTACAAACTTAGCTGCAGCTCTCTCCAGTTCCCGGGAGTGTGAAGCTGGACTGAGACAGACGCATACACTCACACACCTGTTGTTGCTGAGGATTCCCCGGGAGCACAGTCATGGGCATCTGCGTCACTGTTGTTTGAGGGAATCTGTGCGTCTGTGCAGCTGTTATCTGGTGGTGGCCTCGGTGAATGTTACAGTAGAAGTTGACCTGACAAATCCAGGGAAGAGGAAGGCAATGTCAAGCTACTACCCGCGCACCAAGGACCTGACTCGCACCAGGAAGTCACTGACAGATTCTCCACCGTCCTCTCCATCACCAACAGACAAAAACTACAGAGTAAGAACAGAAACTTTTCTTCTAGAGAAATACACCTTTTAGATCAATCAATCACCTTTTAGAACTTAACAGGGTAGATGTGTCTAATTTCATGTCTCTGTATGTATAATCTATTTCCATGGAGCATTTAAAATTATTGCTATTATAAACTAAGAATATATATAATGTTGTATGCTCTTAGTTTATTTACTCACTATCAAGTTTTCAAAGCACCTTATTTCCTGTAGGTGTTACTAATTGGTCCATAAACCAGATTAATAAGATGTCTAAATAAATGACAGCACATGCTCTGTGTAAAGTAGAGCTGAAACAATGAATCAGTGAGTTAATAGACAGAAAATGAATTAGTAGTTATTTCAATAATATCTTCATTATTGTAGTAATTTTTAAAGAAGAAATACAGAATTTTCCTTGATTTCAGTTTCTTTGTCACATATGATAGGAAACTAAATATTGTGGGGGTCTTGACGTTTTTTTTGATGAAACAAGGAGTTTAAAGATGTCACCTTGAACTTGGAAACTATACTGGTCATTTCTTTGTCTTCTTGGAGACGCTCTTTAGACAAAACAGTTAATCTAGAAAATAATTGGCAGATTAATGGATAATGGAAATCATTTTTAATAGCAGCCCTAGTAAAACATTTATGTCATGGCACATGGGCCTTTGTGAGCAAGGCTATGAGTTTTTTCCTAAAAAATTCAACATAAGTACATGCATTTTCATGAATAATCAACCACTGTTCATTAAATGATTTTATTAAAATGATCAAATAACTTGTGAATCACTCATCATCTCAGATTATTTGATGACCCGTGAAAGAGAGGTGAGTACTGAGAGTCTGACCACACTTTCTGGAAAAAACTTTTGGATTGAAACATTCTCTCTGTAATTTCCTGTTATTTTTTTCTGTCTAAGTGGCTTATTCTCATGGGCGTTGTTTGAGTGTTGTGTTTATATCAGAGCAGACTGAGCTGTACTCTGTGTGACAGCCACATTTAAAGGCACAGAAAAAATATGGAGATCCACATGGTCCTATGTTTTTAGACACTACAGACACTCTGATTATGGTGCAGTTGCTAGCAGTGGATACTACCAGTGGATGCTGTCCTTTCCCTGCTCTTTTTGCAAGATGTGTGGATACATCACGGAGAGATGTATCCATGGTGAAGCTCAGGCATTTGTCTTCCATGATGTCAACCTGATTTGAGTTTTCATAGGGGAGAAAACGCAATGCAGAGGGGTTGGGGGTGGAATTAGGCTGATGCAGTATTTTTAGCACTTGCCGCAATATTTTGATGAAAACCTGGTCCTCTTTGGTAAAATACAGTGTGTGTTACAGCTTTGAGCAACAGGAAAAAGTGTAATCAGGAACACATTTGCATTAGTGGATGACACTCATTATACTGTAGATGTTCATAGTGGTGGAAAGTAACTAAGTAAATTGACTGAAGTACTGTATATTTGAGCTACTTTTACTATACTTGAGTATTTTCATTTTATGCTACTTTTGTACTGTTTTGTACTCCAAAACATTCTAGAGGGAAATATTATACTTTTTACTCCACTATACTTATTAACAGTTACCTATTACGTTTCACATCAACAGTTGATAAGCTTATGAAACACAACACATAATTAAAGATTATATTAGTGGAGTTTTCAGCAGTTCCACCAAAGAAATCTGTCCCCCCATCAATTATATCACGGCCACCCAGATATTCTTGTGACCTGTCTTTGGAGGGGCCTGACCCCTTGGGTGGGAACCACTGGACTAAACTAACTGTAAATAAAGTAATTAAAACAAGCTCCACTTTGACTAGCTAGGACAGAAAAATACCTCTTATGCATTGATGCATCAGTATTAACATTCTAAAAAATATAAATCAATAACAGGAGCAATGTATTTTTGACATTTTAAGTACATTTTGCTGGTAATACTGGTCTGTAATTTTCCTTAAGTGTACAAGACATTTAATGGAGTATTTCTACATTATGGTATCAGTACTTTTACTATAAGTACCACTGGATGTGAGGCATTTTGGGTCAGTCTTCTTGAAAGAGAAAAAGATGCTCACAGTGGCCAGACAGTACTGTGAAGAGTTAATAGTAGAGTGGCAGAAGTTAGAAAAGGTGAGTGAATGTGGAAGAAACTTCTTTTTATGGTTGTGTGTGCTGTGTCAGTTCCAGTAGTGGGGGTGAAGAGAGTGTATGTTTGTAGCTCAGATTTTCCTACTGCAAAATCCAGTCAGCTCTGAAGGAGTGAAGCTATGAGGGGAAGAGGTGAAAAAGGGCGAGAGCGAGGGTGATGATGAGGATTGTAGTGGCTCTTGTGAAATGCTGTTAACATAACATTATCATTAATGCACCGTAGCAGCGAGCCGCCCACGTGTGTATGATGTTGGTTTTGACAAGCCATAAGACTTGTGGCTTGTGGCAGTTGTATTTACTTAGCGCCCACGGTCCAAGCATGCACCCGTTTAGAGGCTGTATCCATCAGTCTGAGACCAAGTTGTTTTTCTCCCTCCAGTTGATTGTCTCCTCCTGTATCTGCTCGGCCTCGCCAAGTTTGATGAGCTACATGCGCCACTTCTGACTTCCTCTGTTTTTCCTAACAAGGGAATCACATTGTTGCAGCTGCTATCAGAAGTAGAATTTCAGTTATGATTCAGTTCCTAGCTTTGGCTCAATTTTGCAAAAAGTTTCTTGATGCTCATATACATACAAAAAAACATTCTCTCTTTTACTTTTTTCTAGATTCTGGTCTTATAAACCCCACTTTGCTCACCCAAGAATTAAGCTTTAAAAAAACTAATTTCACCAATTTGCTAATCCTTTAGTGTGAAATAGGTTTGCATACAGGAACTTATAATCTTGAAAGAGTTTGCAGAAGGACTGTGTAACAATTCATATCCCCAAGAGCAGACTTCATGATAATTTATTCTTAAACCAGGGGGCCAATCATCCCAGTTGATTAATGAGTGTGCACAAAATCTGATCGAGGAATCTCCCCAGCACTGCACGAAGAGAGATCGGTGTGAGTGAGAGCTCTTCTTGGCTCCATCCTCGGCCCTTTTTCATCTGAGGTCATAGAGGTCTGTTTTTTCCTGGATGGCTCTGCTTAAGCACATGACCACATAAGGACAGGCAGCGCTGGTTCAGTTATGTAAACACATGCTGAGGAATAGCTCCTTTGACGCTGCATGAAATATCTCCCAACTCCCCAGTTGTGAGCGCAGGAATAACTGTGCACTCCATTCCTTTTGACATAAAGTGTCCTCCTATAAAGCATACACTTTTAATGCAGTCTTACATCTGCTTCGTGTCTCCAACAGCTTGGACCACCACACAATACGTTTATTGCAAAGCACTTTTAAACAGAGGTGTTTAAAGCCTTCTTTCCCTAGCAAGAGTACTACTCCCAATGTTTGAATTTAGGAGTTAAGTTTACGAGACTGCATCAAATATTGCAAAGACATCATGGATCAGTCTGGCCTCATTTTACCGCATCCTGTCTCTCCCTCTCTGTCTCTCTGTTCCAGTCTCTGACTGACAGTAAATACTTTCATCTTCTCATGTGGCACAATCCATCAGCTGATGGCAGTGAGTTATCTATTTATTCAGGAATGTTCAGCGAAGTAACAGGTCTGGCAAGATACAAATACTGATATGGGATATCTGTGTACACGGCATATACAATGTAGACATGTACATCAGTACAGGGAGACAGAAAACACAAACTGCACTCACCAGTTCTGTGCTAATTACAGTATAATTATAGGCACATGACTTCTGAAAACACAGACGTGAGTGGAATTCAGCTAGAGAAAAAAATACATATGCAACCACTCTAAATGTAGCACAATAGCCAGACTCCTTGGTTAAAATGTAAAACAAACTGTGATCACAAGAGGCAACTTAGCAGCCATGTACACTGGACTAGTCATAGCAAAAACAGGACAGTCTGCTGTCGGTCTGTTGTCTGAGGTCAGACGTCAACCCGTCACACAGCAGATACTTAGCTTCTGATGTCATGATGTCGATCTTTACACTGCAGGCATTTGCATGGCCGCCGCCTGTTCTAAAAGATTAACCGGGCTCACCGGGGAGGTTTGACCCGTGTGAACCATGTCAGTGCACTGTTGGGGTGAATTATATTTCACTTCTGCATGCGTGTCTTCCCTCTGGGAATTCAGGCCCCTGATCACACTGTGATTATTCACTGCTTTGATTTGTTCTCTGTTGTCTCAAAATGGAAAATATTTCCCTGCCAAGCCTCTGTTTGGTTTTATCAAACAAATAAATCTGGATCTAACCACGACAGAACATTTTTTTACGCTGTGTTGTTCCCATGCTGTGGGCCTGAGTGATCAAACTAACATGGTTTTGTTCTTTGTTTTTCAGCATGACAGATTGTCAAGGTAAGGATTTCACATTGTTTATTTTTTCCTGTAACAGAAAACTGTATTTCCGAACAAAACACTACAGAAAGTAGCACTGTTTACTGAATGTGTTACTTTTAGATATGACTCCAGTGGGGAGAGTGCAACTGACAAGCCACTGGGCCGCACCAGCTCTTACACACGGAGGGAGACGAGGCTGGCCGCCCTGAATAAACAGGAGCAAGACTCCACTACCAAAGACTATAAGAAGGTAGTAACTCAGTGTGAACAAGCACAGTCTCTCTTGAATTATTCATGTGGTGCAGAAAGCTGAAGTCCTCACTGTTGGATCACCATGCAGATAAAAGATTCCAATAAGGGCAAATGATGGAGATTTAATTGGATTTTTAGATCATTACCAGGATGAGAATCTTATCTGTGAAATCTTTAAATAAAAATTCACTTAAGTGTTCCCACATAAGGAATGATGTCTACTTTTGACTTAAGATAGTATCTAACCAAATATATATGAGGCTATATGAGGCTGGTGGACCATACCGTTACCATACCGTAACAATGTACAATATGACAGATTAGTATTATATTTTCCTCATGTAATGGCCCGTCTCCTGGTATTTCCTTCATGTTCTTAAGACTGTGCTGGGAGACACAGCAAACCTTCTTGCGACGGCATGAATGGATGTGCCATCCTGGAGGAGCTGGACTACCTGTGCAACCTGAATGGGCTGCAGGGACCACCTCATACTATCAGTAGTGACAAGGACACTAGCAAAACGCAAAACTTGAGAACAATCAGTCAGGAAGCGTACGGAGAGAGCTCTGTGGCCACCGCCTGCAAAACTGGAAAGACTGATATCTCTGATGTTTAATTGACATGATGTTATACTGTGATGATTAAGTGTTTTTGAGCAATGTATACATGTTGTCTTTTTTGTTGATTTACTGAATGAATTGCCTTAGAAAATCAATTATAAAGGATTTGACGCATTAAAAGACAAGTATCTCTGGAATTAAGCTATTGTGTTCATGCTGCATTTTCAGATGTATGCAGACGCTTTGCATGAGAATGAGAAGCTCAAGTCCAGGTTGCAGGACAGCAAACAAGAACTGGTTAAGATACGTTCCCAGCTGGAGAAAGTCAATCAGGTACAGAAAACTCAGAGATGAAAACTACAGGTGTCTTTTCAGTGCTTCACTATCATCCTTGTCCCCCGGGTGTGCTAAAGGATCCAATCCCCCCCCACACTTCTTTAAATATTTTCTCCCAATACTTCACAATAACAGTAAAATTCTACCTTTTAGAGGCACGACAGAATGTCAGAGAGATCTACAGTACTTGATTCGGAGAAAAGGGTAAGTGTCTTGGCAACCTTTTGGTATTTTATTTGATCTAGATGGATGAACATCCATATCTTTTCTTGGTCTTTTCCCCCTCTAATTTTCCTGTCTACTTCAAATTATAGTCTCACAGCACTCTTTGGGTTTCCAATGGGCCATTTGAGTATATTTACTTCAGTCGTTTCTTCTTTATTTACAGGAAAAACAAGTTCTCGAGAAAAGAGTGTCAAACATGGAGGAGGAGTTAAAGGTCAGTGCATGCCAAAATCAGTTGTGCATACTCACCCTGTGTTTAGGTAAATGTCATATTTTGTCTCTGATAGAAGTTGTGCTTTATTTATCTAAGTAATCCCTCAACACTCTAATAACACTAACAGTACCTGAAGGTACACAACTCCAGCCAAGCCCCTCTCATCAATGCTAAATCAAGCACACCTAAAGTGTTTTTACAGAGCAAAACACACACGCGCACACACACATATGGCACACTCCAGGGTTGTGGTTAGCCAGGTGGGTGGAGTCAAGGAGAGGGAAGGTTAATGCTTCGGGCTCATTAACAGTGTTCTGCTGGGCCACTTCCTGCCAGGCCAAGGAGGAGCCTGTGTTCCTGCTCCCCTGCTCTACTTATCCCACTGTTGGGGTGAACACTGTGACCTAGTTCCAGCTGAATACCAAAACCCGTCCAAGAGCAAAAGACCTGCTTTTGTGAGACATTCCTGCTCTGCACTGTGTGTATTCTGCCTCACAAAGAAACACAGGGCAGAGCAGCAGAGAGATTTCAGGCCTGAGTAGACGTGGTCTGCTTTGTGCAAGCAGTCACAAATTACACGATAAGATTATAATTTAATTCTTGTGGCAAATTAAAGCGACATTGTCATATTCCTCAAGAGAAATAAAATCATGGCTCCAGTCTGAGAAGAGAAAATATGTAGACAGTGAATGAGGACATTATAAATAGGGCACATACAGCAGTGTGATATGCCAGCAGCAGGTTTGACTCCCGTGTTGTAATGGTTCCCTCAGCAGGATGCCCCACTGCGGTTCCGCTGTGGATACCAGCCCTGAGAGCAGGCTGTCTCAGGGCGAGGGTGCATGGTGAGTGGTTGCTATGACGCAAAGGAGTGATTGACACCTGCCTGTGACCTCACATGATTTTGTTCTGTCAGAGACTCGGGCATGTTTACACGTGTGGACACACATGTATATCATATGATGAGCAGTTTAGACTGTAAACGCTACAGGGGAACAGGCGCACAATCTTTTTATTTCCTTCAAATGCAGAGCACGCCAGAAAGCTGTCTTGTCACTCACTCACTAAGTCATTTGTTCACGTTTAGCAAGTGACAGATTCTCCACAAGGGGGAACTGTTCAGTCATTGTCAGATTAGTGTTAACCTGTGCCCCCTACTGGAAAGGAAAGATAGCAGTTAAGAGCTCCAGATGTAGAAATGTCAGTGTTGTCTTCTACAGGCAAACAAAGAACAGCTGCTGTAATTTTAACATGTACGCCACTGTGAGTGTTACAACTGCTGCTGCGGTCTTGTTTGTATATCTATAAAAAAAACTACAGTCGTGACACTGCAGGTGACTGAAGCAACAAAATTGCAAAAGCTGTACTCTCTCCTCATGTGTCTACTCCTCCTGCACTCCTCGCCTGTAGATAGTGCATATAAGCACGGCTTCATCTCCAGTTGAGGGGACTGAGGCTACTTCTTCAGATCTGACACTGCTGGCACTGCTGCTCTGTACTTGACTGAACCTGGTCTCAGGTGTTTCACACCAATAGCACTGTGTGTCAATGTTTTACCTTTTGAAATGATGTGATAGCGTCAGATTAATCTGCAGAGTCTTACATTTCTTACAGAAAAGTGGAATTATTCTTGACAGCCTCTGAAACTTAATTAATAGCAAGTGTGTAGAATTATCTGCAGGACGTGAGTGTGGTCAGATCTAATTTAATATCAAAGAGCTCAATGTTAAGCGAGTGTAATAAAGAATATCATTATGCATTCTCGCCTCACTTTGTCCTTCTCTTCCCTCTTGCCAAGGGCACCTCTCCAAAAACTGAACTGTTTTATTATTACACCAAGAGAACATTATATGCATGAACTGTGAGGTCCCCAACACAAGCTAACTTCAAACTGCTTTAATAAATGTGTTTCAGTGTTGTAAGAAGCAGCTGGATGTCCTCCTTGTGTTGTGTTTGGATAGCCTGAAACTTTACGTGTGTGTGTGTGTGTGTGTATGTGTGTGTGTGTGTTTTCAGTGGTTTACCATCAGGAATTGCGTCAAACCACAGACGTTTCTGTGAAACCACACTGAGGTTTACCTCAAAAAGTCAGGCCAAGAAGGGGGGAAATGAATAGTTTCTTTTCCTTTGGCTTATAACTGCCTAGGCTCTTGTGCAAAGTGTGAAATAGTAGAATTTTAGGTTATTTAAATTCATGAATTTGAATTCCCTCTCCTTTGCAAAGCTATGCATATAATAACACTTCAGCACCTCACCACTCTCCACATATGGCCCAGGTTTGAAATGCACAAACCCAAGGAGAACTGACTTCATAATTTCCTTTGCTTGTCGCAGCTTTTGCTATTTCTTCTAAACATCTCCCTGTTGTGTAAATATTTGTTTATATAAGTTTGTGTGTGGGCCCATGCCTGTATGAGTGGATATGTATACAGTCTCTGTATGCGACTTTCTCTTTGCACATGGCCTGCCTCCCTGCATGCTTTCTCTGCCTTCCCCTCTCTATATCTTTCTCCTCCTCTGTGCAGGCTTTCCCTGCTCTGGCTCAGGTCCAGAACTTGCGGAGGATGAACGAGTGTCTCCTGGCTGAGAATAGAGCCATGCTGCGCGTCCTCGCCCGCCTCTCTGAGACGGCATCCATGCCGGAGACAGAGGACCTCTGATCCTCTGACATCATCTGTCCTCCTTTCTCCCCCTCCTCTCCCCTTCTCAGCCACATAACTTCCACACTCCTCTCTCCTTCTGGTGCCTCTACAGCCCCCTCGTCCTCTGCTGTGTTCCTCTCAGGCAGGTCCTGCACCCTCCCGATGCTCACTCCCCCCACACTGCAATGCATCTCTCTCTGCACTCTTTTAACCCAGTCTCCTTTATGGCCTGCAGAAGGCAACACTGCTGACCCCTCCCCCTCAAAACATTTTTCATAGGCCTCCTTTCAAGTGTATTTTTAGCTACATTCATGCTGCATGGGGCTTCATGACATGAGCACTGCATTAGGGGTTGTCTTCTATGTTTATCATCGAAATTTAACATCTACACTAGCACTCTGCACCATAAAGAATAAACGCGTTTATAGTGGTTATTGATCCTGCAACAGTCAAATATGTGTGGGTCCTGTGTAATGTGCTGTGTTATCAATGCAAAGTTGTTTGCCAAGGAAATAGCCATTCTAGTCAGTCTTTCAAAGGAAATGAAACGTGTGAGATCATTAGCCTTCAAAATGTACAGGTCCTTTGCCGCTGGGTGAGACACAGGCACTGATATGTGACAGATTCTGCGTTTTGGATCTGTCAGGGGAAAAAACAGATTAATGTGTTACTTTAAAGGTATAGTTAGATTTTTTGGAAATAAGCTTATTTCCCTCTTTTTCGAGGGTTAGATGAGAAGATCAATACCGCCCTCACGTCTGAATGCTAAATATGAACCTATGGTCAGGAAACATTTAGCTTAGTATTGGTATAAAGGCATTGGAAAAAGGGAGAAACCATGCCTCTAAAGCCTCGTTTAATTAACAAAATAAACAAAAACAAAAGAAAAGGCAACATCACAGTGATCACTGGTGGTCACTGCGCTCAGCCAGGCCTTAGTAAACTGTTGAATAACTGTTTTTTTGCTTTGGTTTTTGTTTGAATTAAACCAACAAGTTATAACATGTCCATTTGTGAGCTTTAGAGGTGCTGGTAGGCAGTATGTGCTACTTTTGGATAGAGCCGGGCTAGCTGTTTCAACTCTGTTTCCTATCTTTGCGCTAAGATAAACTTCATGTTTAGCGACTATCAATCTTCCCATCTAACTCTCAGCAAGGAGAAATATAAGCGTATTTCCCAAAATGTTGATCTTCTCCTTTAGTTGCATTGAGAGCAGGGCATTACCATAGAAGTTCAGATTATTATTCAGTATACTAAATAGAAAAGAAATAAAATAGAAAAGGAGCTCCAAACATATGACTTGTCACATGTTATGAACGTGTTAGGACCAGGTGCCCTTGTTCAGTTGTGGGTAATATGTCACAGCTAGAGCAGAGGGTTATTGTTTGTCTCTAGTAGAGGGGAAATACTTTGGCAAAGAGGGTGGTTATTTTTAGTCATTGCTCCTCATGAGAGACATGACCTAGATTTGGGAAATTGACCCTCTCTCAGTTTCTCTCTCTCTCTGACTTTAGTCTCTTTCAGTTTTCACATGCAGAGCACATTGTCAAAGTCACTCCCCACTTGCATGATCAAGTACTGTGAAGCATGTCCTCATTGCTTGGCCTCAAAATTTACTGAAAGACAACTTTTAGTCCACTTGTTGTTAGTGGTGATTGAAGATTTACAGTGGATAGTCATTGTACCACCTGAAGTTTCACAGCATCCACAAAATATTTACTATATATTTCAATGAGTGTGCAAGTTTGATGATAATATAATATTCTAATATAATTTCTTTCACTCTGCTGTCCCAGATCTTAACAGAGCTCAAGTCAGACAACCAGAGGCTAAAGGATGAGAATGGCGCTCTCATTCGAGTCATCAGCAAACTGTCCAAATGAAAATATGTCTGAAGCTCCTGTGTTTGCGGACTCTCCAACTCTGATATGGCAGATTAATCATACACGATGTCCCAAGTTGTGACTCCTCTCTGAGTTATGGTGGTGGCCGGTTTTGGCTGCTTTGCAGAAATAAATTCCTTTTGGGACTTGTGAGGATCCAAAGAGAAGTGCTAAGAAATTTTAGTCAAATTTCACTGTGTGTGAGTTACAACAGTTGTTTCTACCTGATTAGTTTTTATTTTGATAATCCTGTATTTCAAATTAACCAACAAGGGACCAGTTGTACTGTTTGACTAACCTGAAGGTACTGTTTCTAATATTATACCCACATATCACACTGAGACATCACGTTTGTTGCTGCATTGTGCACTGCAGGAAAGTATATTAATTTTGTTGAAAGAAGAGTGTAATTGAATTGTTATGTAATTGAATTATGTCATTTTTCTGATACATTTGAAAAATCTTTGTAATTTCAATCAGAATACATGACTATACAGGTAAAATAATCCCTGATTCGAGACCCAAAAAATAGATTTTAACACAACCATTGCTCTTCTAATGGCAACTAGATGTTTGCTCCAGACTAAGAATGTATTGAAATGAAGGAGAAAATCTCTGGCTTCTCTCATACATTTGTATAGAAGATGTTAGGAATCTGAAAAACACAAATAATTTAGATTTTCCATGTTAATGATATTAAGGCTTAGGGTTAATAATAAGACTAATGTTTTGGGTTGTGTTTGCCTTGATAACTTTCTCAGGTTTGTCACTCAGCTGTGCCTGCACACCCCCGTCAGTGCCTCTTTTAACGCAAAGTTCTGTAAACTCTTAACACAAAACTTCCTTTATCAGTAACAGGGCCGTGCATTACAACAGCAAACCTGCAAACCCATTTCTAACTGGTTAGAAACGTTTTTGGAGACAGTTTTCTCTATCATTTTCAAAACACAATTTTTATTTGACAAAACATATGATAATGTCCCCACGGTATTTGGTATTTGAAGAGGACTTTATGTTACCCATGAAATGCAGAGTATTGAGTAAATGCACTTTGTACAGAGTGTACAGTGCTGATCTTTGATCACTTGGGCATCACTAACAGCACATAATGTAATTTAGTGTTTGCAAGATTGTGTTCATTAGTTCTTTGTGTGGTTTCAGTAGCCATTCTTCAGTTTTGGTTTTGCGTGTCCTTCATTGATGATTTTTTTTTATGGATCAGCTTCAAAACCGCAGAATGGCTATGCAGAGGAGACACTCTGAGTGTGTGTGTGTGTGAGAGAAAGTGTCCTATGTTATGTTTTGTAATAGAGATATATTTATTTATTTATGGATTTCTTAGTTTTAATCTTATACTCTATTTTCTCTGAAAGGAATACGCTGATTATTTTTGGCTGACCTCTTGACCATCTTTCTGTTGGGTGATGAAAACACAAATGCCAAAATCATCCACTGGTAGACGCGCTTTAAATCACTGCTGACATTTTAGCCTCCACAATATTGCGTGGGCTTAAATATTAAGAACAATCCAAAGTTTTGAGGAATAATCTGCACTTTTCACTATATATGATGTAGATTACATATATTTTAACTTGACCGTGTAGTGCAAATGATATTGTCACAATTAAGTTAAATTAATTATTACTTAAGTTCACTGAGCCAGATTATTAGGTATACCTGGCTACATCTACTGCAATCCAACACTACAGCCCTGCAAAAAATTACTAACTCTATGAAGCTTATCAGCTTTTGTTCTGGTGATTTTGGAGGCCATATCTATTGGTGCTACTGCTTTGTTCTGCATTATATTGTAATTGTTACTTAATATTTGGGGTCCATACAATGTTTGAAAATGAGGAATCTTAGTCAACTTAACATGAGTAATCAAAATAAAACCATGACACCTGCTGCCTTGCAGTGGTTCTTCATGGAGTTCATGGAGTGCCACCTTCACTGTATTACACAAAGAGGGAAGGGAGATAAAGTCATCCCTAGTTCAAAACAGTGTGTTATTTATGTATATCAGTATTTTTAATGAATGAAACTGCCAGACCTACATTTGCATTAAAATTGTAGAATTGTTTGAAGTGATGAATGGTGCACCAGAAACATGAATGATTTTGGTATCCGTCTTCTCTTCATTTAGTGGGTGAGTTGACCAATGTCCCCATTGTTTGATGTATTCCTTCAACACTGTGATAGTTTTAGAGTCCAACCAGGGCAGCATGCTGTAACACCAGTGTTGTCTTTGGTCACTAATAACCAATAAAGTGATTTACTCAAAACTACAAAAAAGATACAGTACGTGTCAGACATTTCTACATGAGCTGTCGGTATATTGAACTATGTTGTATTTTGTATTAAAAAGTTTGAAATTGTGTTGAGGATAGCTTAATATACACACATCGGTTTACTCACTTTGCTTAATAAACTGTAAAGGAATGAAAATGTTTCTCAGCGTGACATTAATGTGTTATGCATCAGATGCAGAAAGATTATTAGGAGCCAACTGAGCTGAACACACTGGATATTAAACACAAACAAGTCATGGTAATTAAAAGGCCTTTATTTCCTATTAGTTTTTTTACAGAACTGGTAACACATATGATAAATTTGTAATAAGTTATTTGGTTCCCTTGATAACTTTATAAGGATCCCCAACGTTTGTCCACACAAGGGTCAAGAGGAGTTTGTGAGCAACGTTTGTGTCCAGTCAAGGGCTAAAGCATGCGATCCACAGTAGGCACAAGTACTGACATGAACACGCGCACCACGACACTAGACACGAAGAAACACAGCTAGAGGACACATCCTGACCGTCCTCCAACGCTTTAAAAGATGATGAAGAAGAGAAAGAGGTGAAAAAAGAAGAAGAATAGAGTCTTGAGTATACAGTTGCATCAGGGATGAGAGGTGGAGGACTAAGCGCTCAAGAGGGGAGTTTGGTACGGTCCTGCATGTTTGGCAGTATACAGTATGTCCATGTTGTAAACATGAAGGCCGGCATTCTTTTCGCTCTGCAAAAGCAGATTCAGTGAAGAAATCAATGAGCCTGCTTCCTCAGCATAATGATACTGATGGTACATAGCTGGTTACACATAAACAGGACAAAGACACAAACAAAAACGCAAACATGATTCTGGCATCAAATACAGTCCTACATTATACATTAGAAGTATACATCACAAAAACAAAAAAGACAGAAGGAGTGATACACATATGCACAAGAATACAAAGAAGAAATACAACGTGTAATAGAGGAGACAAGACAACATGTTTCAAAGTGGTGTCTTTACCCGTTGAGAGGGTTCTCAACGCATTTTGACAAGGTGGTAAATGATCTATTGAACTTTGGATGGTTTCCCTTTTTAAATCCCAGCGTTTGTTCCAAAAAAAAAAAAAAAAGAACAAAAGAACAAAACACAACTACCGGTAGGTGTGAACGGTGCTCTAAAACTGTCTCTGCACAGCTGAAACAGCACTTAGTTTCAGATGCAGTTGTGCATAAGGTATTGTACATCTACACAGCTATCAACAGAACAGAATAACCCCCATATTTAAAATAGAACTAAGATTGTTTGAGTATTACGGTCATACACACAAAGATGTACATTTAAGAATGAGTAATGTGTCCCACGCATGCAGACCTGTACTGTATATTGTATTTATATTTTCTAGTCTAGTGCTGTGTTTTTGCAGCATGTATGCTAAAGGGCCTACACTTCATCTATATATCCCACATACACAAGCACACACAGCTCCCAGTCTCTGTCCCCCATAGAACTTAAATGTCCGGTGGTCATGTGACTGTGTTGGCCCAAGCAGTAAAAGGTATTAAATAAATAAATCTCTTAAGTGTGCTATAAATGTACCTGTAATCACATTTGCCTCATCATCTGATGTGTTCTGTCTGCCTCTGTGTGAATTGTCATTTTGGCTTTGTAGATTCAAACAGTGTTGACGAATGCAGGCAACTGTGATCAGGTACTGGCAGTATTTTTGAAATGCACAGAAACCTTGTATTTGAAATTATTCTCAGTGCATCATTTGGTCACAGTCGGTAGCATTAATGGGACAATGAATAAACATACTATTGCATTAGACAACGTGCGGTGTCACACGACACACTGAAGTTTGTTGCCAGGATAGATAGATGGCAGTTTAACATTTACTTCAGAGAAAATTCAGCGACTGAGGTAAACTTAAGGGAATAGTTCAACATTTGGGGAGTTAGGGAAATATTCGCCTTCTTGCCAAGAGTTAGATGAGAAGATTGACACCACTCTTCTCTGTCCTTCTAAGTATGAAGCTGGAGCCAGTAGACAGTTAGCTTAGTTTAGCACTAAGACTGGAAACAGGAGGACATAGCTAGTCTGGCAAAAAAACCTCTAAAGCTCACTCATTAACATATTATTTCACATTTATTCAATCTGTACACAAACTGGTTTGAGCTTTAGAGGTGCAGGTAGGTGGAATTTTTTACCTTTGGAAAGAGCCAGGCTAGCTGTTTCCCACTGTTTCCAGTCTTTATGTTAAGCTATGCTAACTGTCTCCTGGCTCCAGCTTCATAACTCTATGCATAGTTCTATGGGAGGGATTCAGGCCAAAAACTCACCACTGTATTAAGCTTTTCTCTTTTTTCCTTTAATATGGCTGGATCTCTAACTATATTGTTTTGTTGCTTGAATATTCTAAAAGAACCAAGAAAAACCATCAGCGTGAGCTCTAGGTCACCAGCAGTGGGTTATTGATTGTACATGTAGTCACTAGTACATTCTGCTGCTAAACTGGAAGAAGAGAAACTCAAAGAGTGACCCGGTTTGGTTCGTAAATTGCACTCAGCCCAAGAATAGAACACACTCTCATATATATATCATTTTAGTAGTATTACTGAGAACCTATTGTGATATTATATCTATTTATACTATCAAAACAAGGCATATACATTACTAATCACAATACTGTAAAATCAGCTACCTCTATGAAACAAGGACAGCAACGGCTCTGAAAGTAGAAAAAGACACATTCACTCGACTAAACTCACAACTGTTCTCAATGCTCACATATACAATAAAATGTATTTTGCCCTCTTGATGAACAAAGACCTCTGAACGGAATGTAAAAGAGAAACACTGGCCAAGGAAAAAGAAGACATGTCTGATGTTTTTTTCTTCATAAATAAACTCTAGCTACTCAGCTGAGCTCTGAAGAGTTAGTGCTTGAGTTTTATGGCTTTAGTTTTATCTTATTCATTTATCTTGTATACACATACACCTATTGTATAATAAACACAGTAAAAGAGACACGGTTGTGAAGGGTTTCAGGTTATTTAAATAGAAGTGAAAAATAAAAACTTCCAGGTAACTAAAGAAAGAAGAAGGGATTCCAAGTCTTTGTTCACTGGAATGGGATTATTCATCTTTTGGCCACTGGAAATGCCTTTTATACAAAGATATGATCCAACAGACTTCATTCTGGGTCAGTACTGGCACAAAAAACAACTCCTACAATCCACCTACAAATCACAGAATTATTCAATCGTCTTCTAATGAGTTATTTCAGAATAACACTGTGCCAAATCTGTTACTAGAAAACAGTCATCTTATAGACTTGGAGACCCCCCTGCCCATCTCAAACATTAAAAATTCAAAACCATTTTTTTCCCCAAAAAGCAATAGCATTAAAATTCAGAAATAACAAACACTGGCCTTCAGATAAGTGCTGAAACAAAATGGATGGCAGATAAATGATAACAAATAAAAATCTGGACTACAAGGAATTAGATAGCGAGCATGCGACTACATTTTCATCCCACATGAACTTACACACAGTACTGGACGACACACTTGCTTAAGAATTTCAGGCGTGGAAAGGTTCTTATTAGTAATAGTACTCTAATATTTGTATGACATTCTCTCCAGTGACCCTCATGGAAAATAAATACAGATTTGTTTCATTTAGAAAATATACAGTGCATCTTTTTTCCCCTTCGTTGTGTTATTAAAATGACAAATGACACCCATTTACGTACACGAGATATTTTTGCTTCGTCTTTAAAACATGCTCTTATGTACAGTATTTTGTATAAACATGCAGTATCAACGTGTATGAACTATGTATATAGGCAAAAACTACACACCAATGGGTTGCTTGATTGCTTCCATGTTGCCTTTTCTTTAGTGCTGCTTCATTAACAGAAGAAAAATATTATGTGAGATGGAAAAACACAAATCTGAACATGGTCTATGTTGGTTGTAAAAAAAATTAGGAGTTACAATTTCCAACAGAGAAAGATACAAGAGCCAACATTCATTAAATTCCAAATAAAGTTGCAGTACGAGATTTACAATGACGTAGCATTTTCTTGCACACAGTCAACGGGTAGTTTTTGCTGTTGGTGTTCACATACAGCACTGATTTTAATTATTAACTAGACCTACAAGCAGGTACACTGGGGCAAAAGCATATCAGGATTTTCATTAACAATTAAACCTTCACCTGTTTATTCAGGACTGATAAGTTTTGGTCAGAAAAGTTTGGATTTTGTCACAAAACAAAGTTCCTCCTCAAAATTTCCCTTCAACAGAATATTAATTTACAAATACACTGAACCAATTACATCCTGTGAAGGTGCTAGGGATCAGCATTAGATTGAAATGTGTCTCTTTTCTTATCAGAGTTCATTTATATGAGGAGACATGTCTGGCATGCCACAAATGCCACAGAAAATTTCAATCTCACAACATTTTATCAATAAAAAAAACAAAAACTACACAGATCAAGAACAGTGTCAAATTACCACAGAATGGATACCCAGTAGTGCAATTAAATTCAACAGTTTGGTAAGCTGTGTATAAAATACACATGGATCAGTGCCTTCTTCCAGACCATATCCTTGTAATCAAGTGAGAAACGTAATATTCAAACAATCAAAACACATACACAAAAAGCTGAGACGAAATTAAAAAACACAAAACAACAGACAAACAAAAAAAAACTGCTTACACAATGCACTCCTTTGCTCATTTTTGTTTTTTTTTTAACCAGCAGTTATTCCTAACATAAATAATTAAAGCTCTGGTTTCTGAGGGTACTTAAAAGTAACATTTGGATTTAAAGTGCTTGAGGAATGAAAGTGTTTGAATCAAATAAAAATATAACTGTCTACATAAAAGGAAAAAGAGATAGAAAAATAATAAGACAGAAAGAAATGAAGAGAACAACACCGCTAACTGGAAGGCGTCCCTGGTAGTTGAAAATTGCTTATTTTGTTACTTTGAAGGCTTGTCTCCTTTATGACTGTAAGACGGTTATAGGGATTCCTTTGAAGTAAAACCCTTGTGTCAAGTCCATGACTAATGGCAGTAGCACTGAACAAGTGAGATACAGAATCAGAGGCGTTGGGAGGGGAGGTGGTAGACTGCAGGCAGTAATCGACACCTTGTAAATATCATGTCATTGGTAGTTGGAATCAGTCTCTGTTGTACCTGTATCGGATATTTCCACACATTTTATTGTTGTACAGATGACAGACGCAGCCTTTTTGCACAGTCAAAAAACACACAAATACCCTTTTTTTTTACTGAAAATACATCACTCCCTGTTTCCTGACACACCATTTCATGGAGAAACTAACACTAGCCGTGAGCCTTACGTCGCTGGGAAAAAAAACAAGCTTTAAAATCCAACATTTCTTTCTCATCAAGTGGAGTATTTGAATAATAACAACCCGTTTAGAAAAAAAGGCATGAAGTTTCAGTTTCCTCTCAGTTTTCCTGAGACGATGGGTGGAAGGTTAACTAATCAAAAAGGCAGTGTGTCTGTGGGTATCTGGATATGTGCCTATCCCTACTTGCTACCCAACTCTAGGAATGTACTTCAAACTAAGAGAATCATCTAGTATGATAACTGGCAGGTGTGGAACATGGTGCACAATACACCTAAGGAATGGACCTGCTTGTGTTATTTCTCTATCATATGGCAGTATAAAGCATTTTATTATTAAGCACTATTCTAAGCAAACTGTGTCACTAAAGGGGAGGGGTGAGAAGTACAATATGAGTGAATGTATGTTTTATCCCCTCTATCACCATATTCCCATTTAGCACTCTTACTGTTCTTCATAGTCTACTCTGTATTCTTATTAATGGAACCACAACCCCAATACAAAAATAGATCTAAATGAAATCAACGGAGTATCTGTCCATCCTGTAAGTTATCTTCTTTTTTCAATGACATGAATTCATATAACATGATGCTTTTTTTTAAACTATATTTCCCATCATGTTGAATGGTATCTATGGATCTTTTGAAAGGTGGCGGAGGGAGAGGAGGTGGGGGTGGAGGGAGCAGATGTACAGTTAGGGTGTTCCTCTGGAATATACACAGATATGTGGGACCTGGGGAGAATGGTGGGAAATGCATGGGTAGGTAGGTGGAGGTGGGGACGATGTGTTCTGGTGGGAGTTTACTTCTTGGCATTTAGGGCTGCGAGAGCAGCATCCACCTCCTCCTCTGGCTGCAGTGGATGCCACTGGGCGATGGGGCGACGGGGGTTGGCCAGCATGTCGGACCAGTGTTTCAGCCCGGCCCCTGTGGTCTTGCTCCCAACCAGTATCTTTCCAATGGCATCGTTCTTGCCAATCTTGTCATAATCCAGCACTGTGATCACAGCTAGGATTTTCTGGGGGAATGGAGAGAAAGCATTACAGCAACGTTCAGAATGCCATGATGATTACGTGGATGTGAAAGGTGGAGTACATTCCAAAATCTTCCATCTACCATATGCATGGCCATGAACAGTGGCCACTGTGGCCCTAGTTGTCAATTATTGGATAATGCTTTTAGTTTTAGTTTAGTTTTATTTTTTTTCCGGTCAATTACACACAATAACAAGAAAATGACCATACAGTTGTGTAAGTGCTTCAACAATCAACAGCAAGCTTCACTGCTTGGACAACAGCATAAAACAGAAACAGATAAACAAACGTAGACAGGTCAGTCATTTCTCAGTGTTGGTCACACTGTATCTTTCAAATATAATGTTTTTCAACACATTGTTTGTCACACATCTGCTTTTCAAATTTGTCCTCTTTTTTTAAACATATAATTTCCCCTTAATGGATTCCTGCTATCTCTCATTGAGAACAACCGTCAGGAAGTGTTCTGTCTCTTGCTCTATACATTATTTGTTGAAATTTAAAGACTACTTGGCCCATAAACTGTAAAGCATACGAATTTGTAAAAAATGGGTTGGTTGGGTCATTATAATCAGTCTTATTGACAATTCTTTTGGCCTTTTTTGCAGTACAAAGATGGAATTTGTGCTGGTTTTGTAAGTATTTCAACATACTCCCACACAGTATGTCCTACATGGAACTCTCAGTGAGCAGTAAGTTGTGATTTCTTTCTCAGAGAATAATATTAGAAGATCAGTACCACTCACTGTGCATTAAATATGAGGCTAGTCAGCAGCCAGTTAACCAACACCTTAAAGCTCACTTATCAACAAATCTTGTTTGGTTAATCTGTAAAAACAATTCAGCATAAAAACAGCAAGTTGTGGTCAACATAATGTTATGGGCTAGATTATTTGTTGGGCAATAGCAGTGACTTCCTGGCGTCTCTGCGAGATGCCTGGTAACGTAAGGGCGATGGCAATACTTTACTAGACAGATAGGAGAGTGGTATCGACGTATCAAGAAATAGACGTATAAGCTCAGCCTTGAAAAGCTAAAATATAGTGACAATAGCACAAGTAGAGAAGACTCATGAAGTCAGCAAACTGTCTCAATAATAGCTATCTAAAGTTGGCTGACATTAGCCACCATAAGCTCCTAGTCATACCAGACCAAATAAGGCTATAGCAGCAAAACTCCTAAGTGCATTTAACTTCTTCTTCTTTTCTAATTTATAATGTAATATAGTATTTCTACTTGGATACAGTACTTTTAAACACTAGTGCCTTTATTTCTGTAGGATACGGTGGTACTCTTTCCACCCCTGATATATCTTAAAGGAGTTTAACTCGTGAGTCTGTGTCCTTACCTGCATTTGCTCAAGAGGAATCTCAAAGCTGAAGGACTCGTTGTAGTACGGATTCAAAGTATTCTTCTTCACCGTAGTCTTCTTCTTCTTCAGCCTCTTTCCATTCTGCAGCAGGTTAATTTTTACGTAGGGATCTGAAAAAAAAAAGAATGCAAAATCATGATAAATCTGATAGAAATGGCTTGCACATGCATGTTTAGGTTGCAATGTTGTAATGCACCAACAGATGGGGCCAATGCTGAAGCCAGGGGGGAGATAGAGCTGGTGCATGGTAAGTACTGCAGCGTCAGCACGTGAGCACAGCAGGACCGACCTAATGGCTGTGCTCACAGGCATAGTCCTTTATACACTGCAGTCCCACTGCCAGCATTTCAAATTTCATTAACTGATCAATTTTTGTCAAATTGTGAAAGTTGAAATAAGGCCAAGTGTGATATGGTGGTTATGAAATACAATATGTGATGCTCAGTACTGTGTATATACCTGACAGTCCACCCACGTCCATTTTCTTCAGGTTCTTGGCCTCCAGGATACAGATGGTAAGTTTGCCAGCAGTAGGGACGTAACGCAGAGAGATGCAAATGTCACCCAGCTTTTCCGGCTGTGAGGAGGTGGGACGGGGAGAGAAAGTTAAAGGAGGTCTGACGCAGAACTTACATCTTTCCTTTGTTGTGCTGTACACTACATAAATATACAAACTGTCCCTTGGAATAACATTTTAAATATAAACCGTCAATACAAATTATTATTGCTGCCATTATGTTTGTCTTAGCAGCAGGAATTACCGGTATTCAGAAGTACATCTAGTTGGTCTTTTCAAAGTTAATTAAATATCTGAGGCCGCATGCAACTGTAGAGTGAGTATTTCTTCTTGAGATGGCTCAGGAGAGGTTTCATTGATTAAAACCTGTTTTTCTTATTCTAGTTCAGCATAATGATGAAAACACCACATTACAGGCTGCGTGGCTACAGTGGAAGCAGTGCAGTTGCTTAGAAAAACAAAAAAGGATGTCCTTCAGACCCCTGAATCTCATTGGTAAACAGACAAAGTTTCCATCTTTTGCTCATGGTTATTTTTGTACTATGTCATCAGCTGAGTAAGCTGTTCAGGTTCAGGTCTGATTAAATGTATTTCAGTATGTTTTAAAAACTTTCACAGGTTGCATTATGATTACAGTTTGCAGTGAGAATTAGAAGACTTCTGTAGTAAAGGTAAAACATACTTAGCCTTACTGATAAATAGCATTAGTCTATTAACAGTATCAGTATATATTTAATAAGTAATATAGGTAGCAGGAAATTGCAGAACAAAAACAGGGATGTGCTCAAGGCAATGTAGTGTCACCATTATATAGTTTGTTGAGAGCACTGACAAGTTGATTTTACTATACAGTTGAACTATACAGTGTCGTGCTCAGTACATATCTTGGTCATATTTCATTGATAACCAAATTTAACCCTGTGAAATAATAATAATATTGGCTACTTGGCAGACACAAGTTTTGAACACAACACTGACATACCATTACCTTTTAAGTTGATATGGCAAGCTTGTTAGCAAAGCCGGTTTGCATATTTACACATCCAGCAAATACAGAGCAACATTATTCATTCATTTGGAGTCGTGTTTCTGCCCACCTGACAAATGTAAATCCAATATTTACACTCTTTCAGCTTTGTTCTTGGTCTCTACCATCTCCTGAGGGAAATATCTGGCTCCTTAGCTGCTAAATGCCTCACTATGTTCAGAAGCTAGACAGTAACTGTGTCTGACTGCTGTTTGGTGCTGAGCAGGTAGTGTACACTGGGTCTTTAAAGCTTTTCTGCTTCTGTTGAAAATGCCGCTATGAGAGCGGTGAGAGGGAACCAAAACAGTAACGTTGCAGGCTAGACAGCTAGAACTCAATAAAACCAAGGGGAGCTGCAGATTCAGATAATGACAATAGGTCCATCACTCTGAGCGACCCCTTCACATTCATCATGTCACGTCACGTCATTTAATACATTGTCATTACAAAAATAAAAATTAAATAAAAAAATATATGTTTAATGTTTGTTTATATTATGCTTTTATGGAAAACAATATGTTAAATACATTCTCAAACTCTCAAACATCAATGCAAACATAATTGTTGTAATAGTAATATAACACTCACACACATAACGCCGCATGAGTCCTACCTCTTCTTGATCTGCGCTGTCCAGGTCTCTCCACTCCTCAATTGGCTTTGCCAGGTCAAGGGTGTTCATGGGTATTTTAATCTCTCCAATGACATCATGTTTAGAGAAGCGATCAAAGTCATAGACTGACATTACCAGAGTCTTCCCTCCCATCTCTTGGAATGGAATCTAGAAGACAAACCAATCTCTTGTTACTCATTTATTTTATTTTGGGGAGGTTTTTGACAAATCATAGACTTACAGTGCAAGTCAGATCAGAAGTATTGAGCAGTATGGGTTTTGACTTTGGCCTGGAGCTCAAAATTGCCTGACTTAATAACATGCAGCCTCAGCAGAACTAGCCTGGAGAATTTCACCTTTACCAGGACCTCCTACCCATCAAACAGCTTGATGTTCATGTTGTTTTAATAAGTAATGGGTGACCACGAGGTGTTTCGTCTTACCTTGAAGATAAAGGTCTCGTTGAACACAGGATTGAGCGTTTTCTTGTGAACCTTTGTGTCAAACTTCTTCTTTTTGTCAGGGAGCACAAAGACCTTGACGTAGGGATCAGAGGTGCCACCGCTGTCCATGGAGAGGAGATCAGCTGCTTGCAGGATTCCCACAGTGAGCTGGGGAGGTAGGAGGGAGGAAGTATGTGATTAAAAGTCCATGAGATTTTCTCCAGCTCACACCCCGAAATCCTTCACCATGTCCTTGATCCTGCTTTTCTTCAGTGATAATCAATCAAGAAAAAAAACAGGCCAAAGGAAATATTACACAAAGGAAAATTCAGGGTGTGTTGTTTACATAAGTACTGAAAGCCTCCGCATTTTGACAAGAAAATGTTAAATAAACCACTCAAGTGCTTGCCTTGTTCTCCTGGAAGTCATAATCAATAGAGTACTGCAGCTTCCCGAGCTTTTCTTTCTCCTTCACTTCTTCCTCTTTCTCATCTCCAGTGAGTCCAGGTTCAACATCATCTTCTTCATCATCATCATCCTGTTGTTTCTGCAGAGACAGATGGGGAACAGGCGGCAGGAGGAGGAGTAAGTGGATGTCTCTGAGGTGGCTGCTGTGCTGAACACAAAACCTCAGGCATCAGCAGTTGGGTCAGTCACAGCACCTACCTGCCACTTACCCCCCGCTCAGCGCGGTGTTACTAGTGCAATCTGTTCATCGATGACCACAGTTGCAACCTGACTTGATTTCACTATTTCTTGGGTGACACCATTTGCTGTTTTTTTCATGAGCATTAAAATCTGCTAAAATCAGATACAGGGAATTCCTCTTTGACTATGAAATGTTGTAGAGAGGCCATTTGAATAGAACTCTATGTTATCATGCAAAAAGTGGAGACAGATAGAGAGAGAAGGAGTGAGAAAAAGAGAGAAACAACAGAATATAAACAGGAAAACAGGAAAACCTTACAATATAGGGCAATTTAACACAACAGCCATCAAGAAACCTTAGGAAGTTCTCACTTTTCACTAGTAAAAATGAGGATTGCCAAACCTTTATTACTGCTAATTGTTTTTTTCAAATCAATGTGATTCACTTGTGTATCTGCCTGTAATTGTGATATTACAGGGGGTGGGCAAAATAACTGGAACATGACATAAAATGGGGCTTTGACTTTCAAGGGACTGCATTGCGGATACACAGGCAGCTTCACAAATCCCAAATATGACTAATCCCATGTGAGTTGTTAAAAAAGTCTGAACAAATCATGACGGCATATCCCACACACACAGAGTAAGTGTATCAGTAAAGATAAGCCCAAAGTCACAAGTAAACAGACTGAGAATATTCCGGGATATTTGCTCAAACACACCACAGTCCAGTCATTTTGACACAAAAGGACACACTCCAAAATAGTATTTACCACAGAACTGTTGCACTGCATTGCGCTATGGTTCAAGGTATTCTAGTTACTTTGTCCACCCTGTGTACAGTACTTCAAATACAAGCTGTCACAGGAACAGATCCTCCTTTCTGAGAGGAACTGAAGGACAGAGCTATGAGGAATAGATGTGATTTGATCAAACCACTGACGCGGGCAAATATCCTCCAACTGATAGTGTAAGCTGTTTGACACACAGGTTTACTTCAAGCCAGACAATTACTGTTTGACATTTATCTCCTCCTGACATCCTATAGTCTCATTAATGTGTTTACACTGGTATTGCTGGTAGGATTTGACTGCTATAATTGTACTCTAGCCTGATTAATGTTGCTAAATGATTTACTGATATATTTCACAATTTATTTAAGAGAGTCCATATTTTCTAGCTGAACTATTGTGACCATTGATCATAAGCTAGAACAAAATTCAGCAGTTTACTGACAGCAGTTTACAAACAATAAAGAGCTCCTTAGATAATCAGGACTTGATGAAGAAGATAAGTCCTCCGTTATCGTCCATCTTGGCTTTACATCACACCCAGTGACTCGTCAGTCTTTCATATCTTTAGAGGCGGTCATGACTAATCAAGTGTTTTGCTCTGATATAAATATTAAAATAAACTTCCATTTTGGATACTGTATGAAGCTGGAAAATATCTCAGTATGGCCTACTTTCCTATGGCTGTCTTCTTGAAAAAATGTCTTCGTAAGACTGGAGGGCCCAGCTACTCACTGATGAGCTGGAAGAGGAACAGGGCACACACACAGATAATACGCACACTATCACATCCACAACACACCATACTGCCCTGTATGCCGCCATACACGCACACACACACACACACACACACACACGCACGTGCGCGCACACACACACACACATACATACATACATACATTTGCTTACATGCAGGCTCTCATGCATGCTTAAAGAACTCACTTTCTCTCTCACACGCATACATTCTCACACAATATCCTTAATATGTCGCATTCTCTATCTTTATTGTGGTAAATGCTTTTCATTCAAGCATGCCAGGCCACACAATGCAGGATCTAAGTTTCTCTCTGATGGCAAATGTAATGTAACCTTATAATTTCTGAAGACAGATAAAAGTTATGCTTTGATGTTTAAAAAAACACACAAAAAAACCTAAGTAACAAATTTTTGTCAGGCCCAAAAATTTCTGTCCACGTGACCTGAGTGAAATGTACACATCCATAGAGGGATCATGCTATATTGAGAATTTATAGTTTATCAAACTTCCATTGGGGGTTCAAAGATAAAGACATGGTATGTCTGAATGTATGCCCTTCGGTGAACTCAGTGGGGTAATTTACGAGCTAGATAACAAGGGTTTTATTAAAATAAATATGTGTTAAAACAGCCACCTGATTGCAGCTTTAACTTTGCATCGACTGAAATCAGGCCTCAGCAGTTGAGCTCAAACCTGGGCAAACATTCTGGCCCACCATTTCTCCTCAGTGAGACCCAAGTGCTTCAGGGAGAGAGGGCGTCAATGACTGTCACCTAATATGTCAGCAGCATGGGTCATCCAGGAAAAGTTACTCTCAAGTCAAGTTGTGGCCATTCAATGGTACCTACTGCAAGGGCATATGCTGGTCTTTGTCAAGAGATCCAAACAGCTTTATATGTCGAGGAACTCGGAGCGTGTTTGCACAAGTGGGGCACACCGTGTGAATTTCAGACCCAAGTCAATGTATCTCTGGAGAGAAATTGTTTTGTAAGATATCCCATTTTGGTTGTGTTGCACAATCGAGGCCTGTCATGGTGGAAACATGCTCAAAGCTCTCAGTTCGGCTATTATTTGACAAATATCCAGATTACCCCTTGCACATGCATGTTAGTGATCTCTAGTGAGTTGCTGAGTGCACTCGTCATTCAAAGGCTCAACCCTAGGATGAGTTTCATGTTCATTTCAAACCATAGACACTTATTTGCTCTGTTGTTTTTTTTCAAAAATTGCAATCTCTGGATAGTCAAGACATAGCAGTTGGTGCGGCATATCAGTTCAGTGGATTTTGCGAAGCAGCTTAATCGCTCCCATAGATTCCTCAAGCACCCGCAGCACCTAAGCTTGCAAAAAAACTAAGGAAGCCATAGCACTTATTGTCATCATCACTGCAATCCAACCCCTCCAAGCCCAGCCCACCCCATCACCGCTTCCCCCCGGCCCTGGTCTGCGCTTACACAGAGCGGCCAGAGAGGGGCACCGCGTGCTGTCAGACCTACCGTAGGCAGAGAAGTCCACCACAGTCAAGATACACGGAGCACACATAAGACACAAAGCAGGAAGGAGGAGAGCAGAGACAAAGGCAGAGATTGAACTCATAGCAGACACCAAAGAAGGGTAATCACAGAAAATGCAGTCAGCTACACTGTAGGGAGTGAGGAAAATGACAGATAGAAAAGCCTCCTCATTAGCACATCATATCTTGTGCAGCAGGGCCATTGGGTTTTAAAATAACTCCACTTTTAGATGTATTCTTATTATACTTTGTCAAATCATCAATCATGCATGTGAAAAAATAATAATTATTGGCCCAAAAACACCAGCATTGTGCTAACTACTAATTTTCATAATTACTCTTTAAAGACTGGGAAAACAATGGTTAGGCTAAATAGATAAGAGTCCTGTCATTTTCCACTCAAATCCCAGAGCACAAGTGAGAGAAAGAGCAACAATAACATTCATGACAAATACATTAAATAACAAAAAAGAAGGAGAAAATTATAAAAAGTAATCATGGTGGATAAAGAATGTAATTAACACCTGCGGAGAATAGACTTACTGGGTTAGAAAGCCATCAAAACAGCCTGTACCAATGATATGTAATCTAATACATTTCAAACAGGAAACTTGTTGCTGGACTAAAATGTGTAACACAAGGAATACTGGTCCAAATTATTGTTTGTTATATAATTAGCTGAGTCACTCTTACCACTACCTGCATGTTTGTGTCTATTCTAGCACAAATCCATGCTGTAAGAAACACAGCTGTTACATAATAGGCTCATAAACAGGGTTAAGTTGGCGATGTTTTGTCTGGGCTCGTATACAGTGTAGGTGTAAATTCCCTCGGCCGTGATGCAACCTCCCGCGGTGGAACATACCTCTCCCCCTTTCAGGTTCTTCATTCCCATGTCACCCTTCCCCTTCTTGCCCTTCTTGTTCTTCTTCTTCTTGCAACAGCATTTCTTGATGATGCAGAAGCAGCATGTTAGAATGAGTAAAGCAGCGACCACGGCAATGGCAATGATGGCCCAGGACGGCACTGAGGAGAATATACAGACCAATGTATAGATGGCACATCCACACCCAGAAAGAGAAGAAAGAAGCAAATACTTTGACATTTGACCAACCAATCATTTAGCCTACTCCATGTCATGTCCTGGGCCAAATATATTTAGTGAGAGGTGTTAGGTTAGCAATTAGATTGGGTGAAAATTAGATTTCTCTGCCATTAGGAAGGGCAGCTGGTGATCAATACTGAATAAAGGCATTATGAGGCTGCCAATGCCTGAAGCAAAAGAGAAAATCTAATTCCAAAATCATTCCCTATAGTCACATCAGTACAAGTTGGTTGATTGGAACAGGTTTGAGTTTTGTCCGGTACTCACGTGGGATCTTGTCGATTTCATTCAGGAACTTGTTTTTGATCTCGTCGAAGGCATCATTCTTGTTGACTGGCTCGGTGGAGTTTTCAGCAGAGACTAGTGCGACAGGGGCTGGAGTCACAGTCAAGGCACTGGCCCCCGTTGGCTTAGCAGCGACCATGGGTGTTGTCTGATGCCTGAACAAGTTCCACTTCGTCATTTAGGCTGCACACACAGTCCCTGAAAAACAGCATGAAAACAATGTAATTACAAGAGGCCGGCGCTCGGACAAACGTGTGTCCAACCAATCAATCAATGCTGCACATTATATTCCACTTGTGTGGCAAAATTCACATGCAGTTATTGACAGTAGTTCAGTAAAGGGTTGAGTCATTCAACAAATATTGACCCTTTTGGAGACATTTGAAAAAAAAAAGGAAAATCACACATAAGATTCAGGTTTGTTGTGCAAAGAAATCTGTTTTTTGGAGATAAAATAAATAATAAGTAAAGTTCTGAAGTTCTAAAGTTCTGAAATGCATTAAGACACCAGAAAACAATCAAAAAAGGGAATTATTTATGGTCTGTGGTTATGGTTTGTTCAACTTTACTGCCTATATGGATGCCTAAGGTTTGGTGCATAGATCTATTGGAAGACTGGCATCTAAACTAACCACAAAGCAGAGCCACTTCACCTCACTCTTTCTAAAAATTATCTAAATGATCATCAATGAAAAAATCAAAAGTTAGAGAGAATCAGCTGGCTTCACTAAACCCCAAATCGCTCCTTATAAGTGTGTATGCAAGTCTCTTTGAATAAAAAGTGCCAAATAAATGCTGTAATTTAATGTCATAACATACAGTTCCCATTATATAGGAAACAAAAGATTAGTTATGTTTATAGCAGCTACTGATGGTATAGAGAGTATATCTTCAAAAGGTCCACGCCTAAACCTTTCATCTTTTCTGCCACAGGAGCAAAGAATCAGACAAGCAAACTGAAACTGGTTTTGTTAGGTTTGCCACTGATGTGTCTTGAGTTTCTTTAAAGTTGTTTTTACATCTGTCATAGTGTTACTTAGTTTCACTATATTTATTCAGGGCGTCTAATTGAGATCAAGATCTGTTTTATGAGATAGACCTAAGAATACAATAAATTACGTATAAACAATATCACAAGAAGTTCATTCATGCAAAAGCAGTCATCACACACAGATAACTTAATTAAAGTATTCAAACAAACAAGCATAACTTGTATATAGTATAACTTCCCCAGTCCCCCAGAGGAATGAATGTCTCTGACTTCATTTTGTTGTGCAGTCCATTTCAGTAGTGAAGTATTGTATGAAAGATAACAATATGATATGAAATCCACGGGGTTTGCTGTTGAACCCTAAAATGTAATTCAAATAATTTAAAGTTATTTGAATAATTTGAAAAAAGAATTTGAAGTTAACCTGTTTTCTTGACAGTGCAAACACACCCCATGGACATATCACTCAGACATTAAAGTGTTAATAATTATGAACAAAACAGTGTATTGTTTAATATGTTTAGATCAAATCATGATCAAACTGAAATACTTTTTTCCTTTGCCAAAGGCCTCCATGTCAAACAACATCAAACAACAAAGACAGCTGGGAGCATTGTTCTTGCAAATGATCTATTGAATATTCTGATGGGCATACATCCACCTTAAGCCCACATACTGTACGGTACACTGTAGTAAAAGGAGAACAGAAGTCGCTCTTATATAACACACAGCAAGGCAGTCACAAAGACAAATTCAGGATTTCATCTTCAAACCAAATACAAATACACAAATTCTGCTCAAACTTAAAAAATCTTATTTTCCTTATATAGGTTGCAGCAGTATTAAATACAGGTATGAATATTTAATAATAATATATTAATGACTATGGATGTAATAATTCATAAAGGAAGGAACAGTGTAACAGGGGATAAATAAGCTGAAAATGTTAACTAAAGTAATTTGATCCATTGGACATTTGTCCACAGTACGCTTGAGCCAACTCTTATACAATACAGGAAGTGCAACAAAGTTTTGGAATCATATATCAAAGCCCTCTTTTATGACTCACCCAAGGTCTGAACTCTGGCTTTGTAGCATTCGATCCATTTCCACTAAGAAGTTGCACAATAATTTATTTCATAAAATGATTGATTATAGCAGTCTACGCCACAGTCTGCCATTTTACAGTTTTCTAACATATTTCAGTGTTATGAGGTCAGTGGACAATGATTTGTGATCAGTTTACTGGCAATATATATGAGAAATAACTATGAATTCTTAATTTATCATGCCTCTGTTTTATTTTGACACTGCCCTGTACTCGAGCCAACAGTGCCTGACCGGGAAAGGTGTTTAACCATAGAAAGAAACAAAATGAACAACAACAAGCCATTCTCCAGTGGTGTCTGCACAGGCCAAACAAATGTTCAATCAGAACTCTTATCAGTTCCAGAAATCATAGTGTGACAAGTGCAGCTGAAAGCAGCCTGCCGACAGAGAGATGAGTGATTGGACGAGACCTCGAATCAGAAAGCAAAGAAAGATGACAAGCTTAACAAGAGGAAATGTCTGCTGTTGATTTTATTAAAGTCATTGTGATACGGGCACAAAAAAAAGAGAGAGAGGAATTTCCCGTTTCAGTGCCAATTCTCCAAGTTGGTGCCAGAGATTCTGCCTCTATTTATTGCCGCATATAAATTATTCAAATTGAAGCTGACAGCAGGAAGAATGAGCTTATATTATTCAGGGGCTAGGGCCGGTTTATTCATCTTAAAATATATGTCTCAAAAATAACAACCAGCATCTTGTTATAATATGCTGAGATGAGAACTCAGTTATTGAGAAAATCTGGAAAATGACTCCGAAGCACTTTAACCCATCACACATTTGAAAATGAAAATGAGTGTGTTGCTCAATAAACAGCAATCAGATGCCTCACTGTCTCCGTTCTGTATCGTACATTACTGTAGGTATTGTAACATGGTTAAAAGCATCCATTTACACCTGAAGTTTATTTGCATTTTATCACAGAAGTTGTTTTATGACAGGTATTGGTCCTGCTTCACGTCCACGTCCAGCTATTACAACTCACTCCGAGTGAGTAGTAATAGCTGGACATGACATAAACTTTTTTTTTTCTTTGAAGAAGAAAGTCTTAAGCTGATGATACACAGAGCAACCATTAGAGCAATGGTGCTGGGCAATGTTACCGTCAATGTTAATGAGTAAAGATTACTACCGTAATTCCCTTCCCCCATCACTCTGCCACCCGCCCCGCCTCGCCACTATCTGTTCAAAACATAGTCAGACTTGCCACCAACAAGATTGCCCAGCAACATTGCTCAAAAAGTTGCCCCGTGTATCATCAGCTTTATATCTTCTTTATTCTTTAACAAGACTTAGATTTGTGAGGAATTACCTGCTAACCGATGGATAAACAAACACAGGCAATATATATTTTTACAGGTAAAGTATTTTTGACCTGATTATGGTGGTAGATGAAATGTTAATGGATTACTGAATGATTACAGTGAATCCTGAGGGGGACATGTGTGCACTAAATGGCAATCCATCAAATAACTGTCACCACCACCAAGTCATATGAATGAATCATCTGGGAACCATAAATATCTATACAAAATGTTCCAATTAATCTTGCTGATGTTGATATATTTCACTGCTTATAAGGAAACTTTCACATGCTGGTGATGCTCGAGGAAAAGCCAGAGGATCAACAAAGTCATTAGCATTTCTCCTCTGTGTCTGAACCAAATTTCATGGCAATCCATCCAAATGTTGTTGATATATTTCAGTCTGGACCAAAGCTGTGGACCAGCCGACAGACACTGCCATCCCTAGAGGGTAAATCAGAGACCTGAATTACACATACTCATAAATACACATACTCATTAATAACTCTCTATCTAGTGCTGGGCAACGATTAAAATTTTAATCGTGATTAATCACATTGTTATTCGCACAATTAAATAATTAATTCTAAAGTAGTGTATTGCGCACTTTTAATTTAAATGTACTGCTGTATACACAAAAGTGCAATAACATGTGGTTTACAAACAGTTTAAACAAATATTGTGCTTTTTTTACCAGCAGTATTCCCTTTACACAGTAGCAATAAAATATTTCTTGTAAATCTCAACTTAAACATTAATGTAATCAAATCAAATATAAAACCAAAGCTATTTGCCGCTGCCAGGGAATTATCTTTTATCTAGCTTGTTAAAACAAGTTACCATCAGAATCCAGTTTTCTTGGTTCTTTTTTATGAACAGGTATCAGCAGAAACATTTTTCTTTTATCAGGGAGCAGCATAAACAGTCTATGTTCAGTAGCAAGTGTCCCTGATAGAGTGAGGTGAAGTGGTCAAGCACAAGGTGTAGTGACAAGTGGGTGCGTTCCCAAGAAACAGTCGGGATTGTGCTCGCCTCACGCACACGCCCGCCCGCTGCCGAAACTGAATTATCTTGAACTTTTTGTACACGACCCGCAGCACATATCGTTGGAAGATATATATATATATAAATATATAAATGAAACTGTTTTCACACTTATTTTTGTCCTAAAAGTAAGTAAATTCTGAATGGGAGGTCTGTGATTCAATCCCTAACAACAGATTCAATCTTGGAAAAGAAGTAATGGAGCGCTGCTTTGCTCTCGCTCGTTGCCACCACTGAGATGCCATTGAGCTAGGCTGTTAACCTCCATTTTTTTTCATGGAGCTGCACAGTGACCAGATCAGATTCTGTTTGTGCTCGGTAGCTTCCAGGTGTAAATGTGTGTAGCTGCGTGAGTGCGGAGCAGGGCAGATGCTGACACGAGCAGGCAGTCATGCTCAGGAAACCTTCCCAGGATGAATGAAAGTTAAAAATAGACCTTTTACCCAATATGAATTTCATGTAATACACAATTTCTGAGAGGTGTGGGAGTTTTAACTCCATCTCCCAATGTGCGTCTAATTTTTTAGCATTTGAGTCATCAGAGTTGGTTAAAACAACATGGCTCAACTCCACGACTCAGAGCAGCGCAGCTATGGGCATGATCTGGCTCTTATCACTAAACACACTGCTCAGAGTTGGAGGGGGATCAAGCACTTTTATCTTTGGTGCACAAACGAACAGGGTTTAGCAATCCCGCGGACTTACGCGGCAGTTGTACTGAAAAATTGTGGTCCATAGAAGTTAAAGTTCTTTTAAATCTCTCAGTCTCTTAAACTCTACCAGCCGAGACGCATGAAAGTTAAGGCAAATGGGTTTGATATTTGCAAAAATCTCTGGGTGTGTTGTGATGTGTGTGCTTCTTTCATTTCAAAAGAATTAAACATCCATTCAACTTGAGGCTTCTCCGTAGAAGAAAAAACTGAATTTATATAAAATCAGAATCAGCATCAGAAAAACTCACAAGGCCTTATGTAGGTCTTCGACCTGGCTCACAAAATACACAGAGTACACATTTTTGCCTTTATTACAGACAGCTGAGAGATGACAGGAATTGACGGAAAGAGAGATGCACCAATGGTCCTTAGCTGACTGGAATGAGGGATGCTGTGGTTCATGGCATCTTAATCCCTAAGATATGGGAGTGCGGCTTGCAGTATATGTAATGGGCTGAAAATATGAGTCACTTACAAACACTCAAATATGCCTACAGGCTACTAGCTCTTACATAATTACCCCCACCTGTCAAACTAATGATAATTACTGCATCTCCTGGCTCTCACATACAAACACATGACTGAGAAAGGTTGCTTCCTTATCTGATATCATGCATGTGATGACCCACTGACCACATGATGTGACATCCTCCCCAGTGACAGGAGACCCTAGCCTGCAGATAAACCCACTCCATGTGTGGGGGGTAGTGTTTATTGAAGGCTTATTAGCACCCAGGTCAGAGCTGAGAGAAAACAACCTAAGGAGAGTGAGCTAAAGTCATGCAGCTGTTTCATTACACGATGACAAGTACCCTGAACAGCAATTAATTAACAATCTGCAGCCAGACGGCAAAGTCCTTTGTTTTCCCCTGGCCCTGACAACTTGCCGCTATACCACTTCACACAGCTGTATGCCAGTGGCCAATGTATATGTGAGTGTGTGTGGCTGTGTAGATTGGCCCATGTGTGTGTGTGTGTGTATGTGTGTGTGTTTAAATTTAAACTCACATTTTCATCCATATAATTATATGCAGCACATGATTCAAAACCTACGAACATCTTAGCACACACTTTTAAAATGGCTTCTGTAAATGGAGAGAAAACTGGTCATGGGGTCATGTGACTGCAGCTCGGGGCAACAGTCAGGAGCAGTGGGGCGGCAAATTAAGTATTGAATATTAGGCACTGTGAAAAGGTTGTTGTATTCAAGGAGAAACAACAGCAATGGCGGCTCTGTTGTCATCGGCCACCAGATGACCAGGGTACTCAAAGACACAAAGTAATCTGAATAATGTGACCCCAGTGAAATCATCCAGCTCCCACAGAGGCCCCTGCCATCTGTGACATTACGGGTTATGTGTGGGTGGGTGGAGTGTTTGGCCTCCAGCTGAGCTAGTTGTGCATCCTGTGCAGCTTCATTTCCTCTAAGGCTCACTAATGTGATTGCTACAGCACAACAAAAAAATGTAGTTAGCAACTTTCAGGGCTTCAAGTACTAGAGAGACTGTTAATTTGATCATTTCAGATTTAGGCCAACTTTTATGCAAAGTGGTATTCCTTTCACAGCAGGGCAGATGATCTTTTTCTGAGAAATTGCATGTGTGCGTGTGTGTGCTCTAACTTTGTATTTCTACTTCTCATGCTGAGTGACGCTTTCATCTGAATCCCATTGAGCTATTTTAGGTGTGAGCCAAGTTGCATAAGATCACGAAGACATCATTTAAAGGGTAATTATTCACAAGATACACATCTTGAATTCATGATAAACACACTTGAAGAAACAGGAAGAGAATATTGGCTTGACTGCCGCTGAGTCACAGCTGACCTCTGATCTGTCTGGACTTGATTTCAGCTGAAAAATGTGTACTGGAACATTTAGAGAACAGGGGGCATAGTATTTTATTAGATCCATCAGAAAGAGCATTACTGTAGTCAGAGAGCCGAGCTGAGATGCTAGAGTTCTTTCAATTAGACATAATGTGCAGCTTTGTTCCTGAACTCTTGCTACTCTATGGTAATTTACCCCTGCTGAAATGGACTTGGGGCTCCCATGGACATAATGGTCTCATTTTGGCCAAGATTTAATAGGATTACAGGGGGGATACTGATGGTTGCATTGCTTGTTATTTACCACTGAAGGATGAGATACTGTGCAGAACTTGGCTGAGCTGAACCTAAAAGTATTTTCAGTTTTATAAGCAGAAAAATTCATCACAATGACAGAATTGCAGCAATAGTCAGCATTAGTTTTACCTCACCGTAAATCAAAATATTGTGCTGATAGGTGCCTCTAATTCTACAGCATAAGTCCATTCACATTATAGTCTCTATACCTGCTGCAAGTTGCATCTTTATATGTTTTTCCTGGGTCTTATTTTGCTGTTTCAAACCACATAAAGATATCACTTTTTCATCACTTGTACACATAATGTCAGTGCACAGTCCTGCAGGTGAGCAGATCTTAGCTGGCACGCACAGTCAGATAAACGCCAAGTGTTTTGGCAGAGATATATTTCTGCAAGGTAGCCTACTGTAGTGGCAAAACACTCCCTCTTTTGTCATTTCATAGTGGAGAGCCAAGAGACTGACAAAAGCTTTGGCAAATCCAAAAGCACAGCACATGGTGCAAAACACGTGCCAGGGCCAGATTCTGAAAGTCTTGACCAAGAGCCTTTAAGTCTCTTGAGAAAGCACATCGATGGAAAAGTGCCAAGCATCTGTCAGGATGCGGTAATGTGACTTAAGAGTAATTAAGCCATTAAATTACAACTAACAAGGCACTGACTTCAACAATCAGCAAAACCCTGCCACCTTGCATTAAGGTGTACATGTCCCTTTATTTGGGTTATTGTGGACATATAGCCTACTACTATAAGAATAAGCCTACAGTTATTTTGTGGCATTACTGCTAAAACTGCTTTAGCAAATCTTTTTAAAAGGCAAAATTTACTTTCTTATCTTCAAAAACAAACCACCATTTTTGCTTCCTAAGATCTAACAATGGGTAAAATGTCTATTTTTGTAGGCCAGCACTGTGGTAATAACCTTTTTCGTAATCCCTGTGCAGACAAACAGCAGAGTGAATGACATTTACACATTAACTCAGCAACAGATCTGCAACACAGTCAGCAGAACTGCTGCGGACAGGACATTCACAGAGGTATCAGACCCCCGTGTTTAGGCTCAGGGCTGCACAAATGCTCTGAATGCAAACATACACAATACAAGCATCTACAAGGAAAGACTGTGACCATCAATCAGACATGTCAATTATACCTTTACGTCAACAATGTAAGTGCATCAGGAAATCCTGCTAGTGCCACCACTGATCTGAAGGGCAGCGGCCAAGATAAGGATGTCAAAAAGGCTTGCACATCATCTCACTAAAGAGAATAAGAGAAGAGCCTCTCCATCATATATCTCATTGTGAGCTGACACCAAAGGGTGGTCCAGAGAGGCTCATTTACAAACCTGCTTTTGTAGATAAAACAATGCTTATTCTCACCTGCAGCTGAATGTGGCTCAGCTATTATCAGGAGAGATCCTTGAAAAGGAGGTGGGAGGCGCCAGGGTTTGAATGCTGAGCGAGGAGCTGCAGGGATCATTTACAGCCAGTTGCCATACATCCTCTGTCTCCCCCCTCAGCACAACCCCTTACCCTGTCCCCTGATAGGCCGATTAATCATTCTGTCACAGAGATTGTGACCCAATCTGCATGTAAGGCTGTGTGGAGAAAATGTGAAAGAGGAGAGGGCTTCTGCAGCATTGCAGATAGGCCACCTCTACTTACATTCTTGTTTTAAAAAGGAAAATAGAGAGTCAGACAGCAAGTACACAATCTTTTTTTTCAAGTAAGGGAATCCTCCATTATGATTGCAAGACAGGAACAGTGTGAGATATTGGGAAATATGTTTGGGGTTTTTTTGCTTTCTAGTAGAGAGTTAGATGAGAAGATCGATACCACTCTCATGTCCGTCCATTAAATATTAAACTACAACCAGCAGCCAGTTAGCTTAGCATAGCAAAAAGTCTGGAAACAGGAGGAAAGATTAAAAACAAATCCTCTTAACAGAACCTCTGAAGCTCAGTAGTTAACATGTTAAATATTTGTTAAATGTTTGTTTGATTTCGTACAAAAACAGAAAGTGTAAAAATAATTCTGGTTGTGATCCGGACTATTTCTTGTCCCTGAGCAGTTGCCAGGCAACCAGCAGAGACTCCAAAAAGTTGCTGGTCCCAGCCGGGAAATAGTCTGGCACATAAACCACTGTAAAATGTGTTTTTATTTACACTGATTGATTTTTGTACTTATTAAACAAACAAAATAAAATGTGTGTTAATTAATGAGCTTTACTGGTGCTGGAAGGCAGATTTTGTTACCTTTTGACAGAGCTTCCATTCTTTTTGCTAAGCTAAGCTAACCGGCTGCTGATTGTACAGACCTGACAGAGGTATCAAGCTTCTCATCTAACTTTTTTCAAGACAGCGAATGATTGTATTCCTCAAAAGGTCAAGCTATTCCTTTTAACTAACTACTGAATACATGTGTAACTTTCTTTAAAAAATCTCAGCATAAATTCGAATGTTTTGCTGTGACATTGTAGGTGTTACATAAAACATGTCCAGTGTGATGAAACACACTGAAAATAAGTTCACTGATTCTCTACGGCAAAGTGTTACCTTGATCTGTGTTATGCTCTCTCTGACCATCACAAATCCTCTCTTCCAAGAGGGGGGAAAATTGCTGCTGGAGGTCTCACAACAAAAAATGGCATGTTTTTCTCCCTCTAAAGATTAAAGAGTGTTGAAAATGCCCCGTCAGCGCAGCAGGAAGCTGTGACTGGTGACAGCGCCTGACCGTTTAACACTAAAGCTCTCTGCCATCGTCTGCCAGCAACACACCATCAAACGGGCTGGGGCCAGGATTGTAAGGCTCAGCTCTCACCTGGAGTGAGAAGCAGACAGCGGCTGAGCAATCGCAATGAAAGCTGTGCTAATGTGTCAGAGGGAAAATCACTGACTCATTCTCAGAGTCCAGTATGGGTGGCTTTGTCATTCTGAACATTCTTCAGTTTGTTGAATATTTTAAATTATAAGCAGAGGAGACATTTTTCAAACTAATGAAGTAGCAAGAAGTAGGAAAACAAGAGCAATGTGGGTGCAAGAGGGCACACCCACTCACGCAATATACTCTAGTAGGCTGTACAGTTAGAATAAGCCTCTTTTATTTCTCCTCTTCTTTGAGCAGTTCCAGCATTCGGGCACCAGCTGCCTTCTTAGAGGGAGCCAACAAGCCAAAAAATAAGATTGGTGAACTTCAAAGCATCCTCTCATTTCTATGGTTATGTATGAGAGACTCGGAGAGTATTTCTCAGTGTGAGAGCCAATGGGAGCGGCAGCCTGAGGTATGGACTTAATGAGCCTGCCCGAATGTTTTAGAGCCTGACAAAAAAGAACCTTCAGAGCATGCTCAGTATCAACTAATCTCCTGCATTCTGGATATTGGAGTAAACATGTATGCAAGTATTGTACAAACCTAGCTGAATATGTAAATAATATGATTCCTCACATCCTCCACACGGTGTTTGTTTACTATACTCCTGAAACCTGAGTGATCATGTGACCACTCCAAATGCAAATCCGTTGATTTGTCTTTGATAATTAAAACAACATCAGAGACTCCGGGGAAAGAATAAACCTGATTTGTATTTCAAGATTTTACTTCAGGACTCTGAAGACAGAAGAATAACTAATTCACTTTGTCCGTAATGTGAAAATTGTGTTAAATTTACATTAGAATTAAAAACCTCAGGCATGCAATAGCATTTCAAAATTAATACCCTATCTATTCATAGTCAGTTTGTTATAATGAATTTGAATTAAATCAGATATAATGAAAACTCTGTTTTGCTAACGATGAGCCCAGTGCAGATCTACAAGAGTCAGCATTAGGTAGTAAGAGCTACATTCCAAGTTAGGTTTTGTCCTTGGTTTTGTCACCTCGGTGCTGCCTGTGCTATTTGTCCCATGAGAGACAGCAGAAAAAAGAGCATCCTGCAGCACTTTATAAAATCCCCACCCTCTACTCTCTATACTCCTCAGCACAACTGTCAGCCTCCTTTTATGTCTGGCTACTCACTATGAAGAGATAAAGAGCACCCAGGCTTGTGTCTGTTTTGCTACATTGCGGATACAATACAGTAGACCTGAGGTATGTTAGTGTAGTGTGCCGTTTTTTGGCTCTACTTGTTAGTTTTTCTCTGTTCCGAGGAGGTTGCGAGAGATGCTGGGGTGGCTACAGGGGTAAGCAGGGCATCTGTCAGCAGGGCAGCCTCCTGGACACTCTCCAGGAAAGAGGTACTACACCCACCAGGCAAACTAATGAGGCATGATCAATGAGAATAATCTCGATCCAGAGCTAACCCCCACCCCACCACTTCTAAAATTGTGTGAAGATAAGGTCCATAGCTGTATCCTGGGGCAGATCAGGACCCAGAGGATGTTCAGTATTCCCTTCAATGAGGCGTATGAATTAGCTTGAGTGAAGTTTGGGACCACATGCATCAGGAAGTAACATGCACACAGCACCTGCATTATAGTAAAACCAACAAAAAGAAAATAACTAGTCTGATACAGGCTGTAAAAATCCTCAACTATAGCAACAACCCATAGTCTAAAATGCCTGTAACTGTATTCCAGATTCCTCAAAGGAAGTGTTCAAGCAATGCTGAGAAGAGAGTTGAAATACACCCTTACCAGCACTACTGTAATTCCGTAATCCTGTTCTCCACAACAGGCTAACCCATTCACCAAAAAGGCACTTAGGGTTAATGTAACAATGTCTTAATAACGTCCCTCGACTGCTCTCCCATCAGCACCAGAAACTGCAGTCCTCTTCGCACTGTTTCCACTGCAGCACTACTTGTTCTCCCCCCTGCACACACACACACACGCACACTCATTCTCTCGGTGACTACCCCCACCTCTGTTTCTCTCAATCCCCTCCTCCTCTCCCTCCCTCCACTCTTTCTATCTCTGTCACTGACAGGATCCCCCTCCCCTCCCCTCGCCTCCCCTCTCCCTTCCCCTCGCTTTCTCTCCATCTTCCATCTCTCCCCCACTCACTACTCAGCCGGCTGATTACTGATGCTGCTCACAAGGTGCTGTATGCAGCAATATGTGCCCCGGTCCAACGCATAAGGGCAATCCAAAAGCATCCATATGCTTTACTGTCCGACCGGCACACACACCCACCCTTTTTCAAACAGCACGACTGCTCGGAGGGCTCAGATATGTTCCTGAGCTTACAAGGCTGCTACTGCATGAAAAAAGAGATGTAAATAAGTAAATGGAAAAAATGACATACAGACCTCTAGATAATAAGACAAAGACAGGAAGAAGACTGTTATTTGCTGTGTGCTTACCGCAGCAGTAGTCTGCTGCTGAGTCTTTTTCGCTCTTGCCCTCTCTATTCATTTATCTGAATTATGTCTTTGGACTTGCACCACTCCCACTGTCATCAAGGAAGATTTTAATCCCACGACAACAGCACAAAGACTTGCAGGGTATGGCGTATAATTATGTGAGAGTTGTGGGTATGATTAAAAACCTTTTGCTGACCAACAAATGTTGTCTTTCTCACACTGCTTATAAGTATCGGAAGCTTAAGAAAGAGGGTCTTGAGAATGGTTCTGTGATGATGATATATATATATCTATATATATAGATATAGATATAGATATAGATATGTATAATAAAATACAAAATAAATACTTTGATCAATCATCAGCAATGCCACCCAGACTCCTTAGGTCACTCTGTTTTTTTCCCTTGCAGTGGGCATATTAATGTTGTAAATCTGCTTGTTTAATGACAAGATGTGACGCACTCTTTCGCTTAACACCAACGCTGAACAGACAGTTTGGAGCCTTGCGGGTATTACTGTGTGTCACAGAGAATTATCATCGTCCTAAGTGAATCACCCTTCTTATTGGCCGGCAATGAGCACTTGAGCAAGAAATCAATAAAGTCTCAATCAGTGAAAATGGAAGGGGGAGAGAGATTTTTTTTTGTAATTTCAAAACATACAACTGGAGAGAGAAGAATGTAATATGTTCCCTGTCTGTGGCAATACCATTTCTCAGTATTGCGTATGTATAGTTGCTGGTTTTGAAGTGATCTGGTAATTATAGGGGAGGTGAAGCGGTCCCAATAATACTAATATAAAGGAAAATGACACAAGCATAGCACTGTACTGTGCTTGTGTCTCTATATCTTCACCTTTGGATTTTGATTGTGAAGAAAAAAGTGTACAAATCTTAAGAAATGAGGTTGGCATTATTCATTGTTTTCTCTTTTTGTCAACAAATCCCATGAAAACATCACAACCAACAATGTGTGTCGCAAAAGCTCAATTGTTCCTATTGAAGACATAAATCTTTAGAAACTGGTCACAAAAAAAATTTCATTAAAAAAAAAGACTAATTAATTTCCTAAAAAAGCTGGGCTAGTTTTTGGCAAATGATCCTCAAACAGGAATAAATGGTGCACTTGTTGGGGACTATTTTCAGCTTTGGGGTGACACAAATTTGGTTTGTACCAGGATGGTGTACAGGATTGACGCAAAACAGTTGCCAGGTTCATCATAATGATGGCACATGTCACTCATTCATGTGTTTTTGGACAGATATGGAAGAAACAGGAACAGCAGAAAAAGCTAACTTGCTACACAGACAATACTTTTTATGGGATTTGTTGACAATAACAAAATAATACAGAATATCACCTTTAGCATCCATAAACAAACCTGGAAGGTGGCTGCATCAGCTCTTCCTGCATATCTCCGCCTACGTATTGTTTTGTATAGGGTGAAAGTAAAATGTCAGTCTTCCACTGCGATTTGTACTAAATGAAGCCCAGTAGTTTCCATTCCCTCCTCATCAACAATGTGGTGTGACATTTAAGCCTTGCCATTGAATCTATGAAAGCTAGTCAAGCCTGTATTCCTCTGTGCACTCTTTTCCACATTGTAAGAGATATCTTACAGCTCAGTGCCCTGAAACCCAGGCAGGTCTGATTCAGTGTCTGAGTGGGAACAGGATATTGATCCAACCAAGATTCATAGCATGCTGGGTAAACCCATGGTGAGCAACACTGACACCTGTCCCATGTGGCATGAAAGACAGATGCATACTGATTTGTAGCAACAGATGACAAGTATGAATGCTCTCATCACAGTTTTATACCTCTCACTATTGCTGTTACAGCAGACACCAAATCCACTCGTAATCTAGTAATCATCAGCATCATTTCATTGAGTAAAAAATAAAAACTGCATCAGACCTTACTTTGAACTAAACAGGCCAAGTCTCCAGAGAGATTCAGTGCAACTTAGAATACATATTTAATAAGGCGTGCGTGTTGTGAAAACTAACTGCATGGAGCTTACAGCCACATATTAAAGCCCTTCAGTCAGTGATTATGGGAAGCCAGTGAAATGCATATCCCTACCCAGCCTCTTCTACAAAATCACATGTAACGCCATGTGTTTTATTGTGCAATGATTTAAGTCACATGGCTGTGTTTTGTGACTGTATTTCAGAGACAGTAGAGAAATTAACAGAACCTCATCAAGAGAGGAGGAAAATAGGAAAGAAGGAAGGATGACAAAGAACAAAGATTGTGATGCTTCTTTTCAATGCAGGTGACATGAGAACAAAAAACCCTCAAACATTTTCATAAAAATCTGCCAGCATTCAGTGTTTCTTTCTTTCTATCAAGTCTCAGAATTTATGTCTGCAGTGGCCCTAAAAACGAGGCAGCGAAGCACTGTTGTTTCTCCCCCGATCTCCAAATCTTTTATTGAATGCTGCCTTCATGTATGTGTGGGAAATGTACAATGCTGTGGCTGGCAGTCAGGGATTAGATCTGGTTCTGTGTCTGTGCTGGGATGTGGTGCTGCAGATGTGAGGAGGTGCAACAATGCAATACTTTGTGTTTCATTGTGTTGGCCCATTTTAGATCTGGCACTGGCAGAGTGAGAGGGAAGCCTAGAGCCATGTTTCCATAATGTGTCTCCACACTGCTGTTCAGAAACAGCTAAAAATTTGTATTATTGTAACTGAAGGCTGAAGGGGTACTGCAGGTGAAAACACCAAATCAGGATTAAAAGGCAAATTTTGATATATATCTGTTTCAATAACAACTGTAGTTTCATAGACTATAAAAATCAATACTGACATCGATTCATATTCTCAGACCACCGATCAGCCCTAACATTATGACCACCTGCCTAATATTGTGTATGTCCCCCTTTTGCTGCCAAAACAGCCCTGATCTGTCAAGGCATGGACTCCACTAGACCTCTGAAGGTGTGCTGTATTATCGGTCACCAAGATGTTAGCAGCAGATCCTTTAGGTCCTGTAAGTTGTGAGTTGGGGCCTTCATAGATCAGACTTGTTTGTCCAGCACATCCCACAGATGCTTGACTGGACTGACATCTGGAGAATTTGGAAGTCATGTCAACACCTTGAACTCATTGACGTGTGCCTCAAACCATTCCTGAGCCATTTTTGCTTTGTGGCAATGCTTAGGTAGGTATGTGTCAAAGTAACATCCACATGAATAGCAGGACCCAAGGTTTTGCAAGAAGAGAGCCTAACATTGACTGATCCGCCAGCTTGCCCTTTTCCCATAAAGCATCCTGGTGCCATGTGTTCCCCAGATAAGTGATGCAGATGCACCCTCCATGCACTTGATGTAAAAGAAAACTTGATTCATCAGACCAGGACACCTTCTTCCACTGCTCTGTGGTCCAGTTTGTGTGCTCATGGGCCCATTTTTTGTTGCTTTCAGCAGGGGACAGGGGTCAACATGGGGACCCTGACTGGTCTACGGCAACACAGCCCCATACGCAACAAACTGTGATGCACTGTGTGTTCTGACAGCTTTCTATCAGAACCAGCATTAACTTTACTGAAGAGCTGCTGTAGGTCAAATTGTTGACCTACAGCAGCTCTTCAGTTGGATCAGACCAAACGGCCCAGCCTTCCCTCCCCACGTGCATCACTGAGCCTTGACCCTGTAGATGGTTCACCACTTTTCTTTCCTTGGACCACTTTTGTGAGGGACTGACCACTGCAGACAGTTTGAAGATGCTTTGGCCCAGTTGTCTAGCCATCACAATTCGGCGTTTGTCAAAGTCGCTCAAAGTCGCTTGCCTGTTTGTCTCGCTTCTAACACATCAACTTTGAGGACAAAATGTTCACTTGTTGCCGAATATATCCAACCCATTGACAGGTGCCATGGTAACAAGACAATCAGTGTTATTCTCTTCCCCTGTCAGTGGTCATAAAGTTATGGCTGATCGGTGGACATATAAGCCTCATGTGAAGAACTGAAACAATTAGTGGATAAATCAACAAATAATGAATTGAACATTTGCAGGTTCAAGCTTCTAAAATGTGACAATAATTGTTCAGATTATTTAATTGTGAATCCAAACTCAACTCAACTTAATCCATCAACTGATTTTGTGCAATTTTAAGTACATTTGTCATATTCTGTATTAACACAAAATTCAAAGATAATGTGATAAATATTTTTATGTTGACAATGGATCACATGAAAACTTATATGTGTAAATAGCTGCTTGTAGCGACGAATCCAGAGAGAACTATCACCTGTAGACCTCCTCAGTTCTACAGAGCTTATTTTCAGCTTATTGTTTTGCACCTTTACTGTTTTGGTTTACTCTTCCATCGTGTTTGGCCCCAGCAGGCAACTGTTTTAAATGAAAAAAGCTTTAAAAACCCACTGTACACTAACCTGGTCTACACCAAACAGGAGACAGTCAAATTTGACGCCTAGCTGGTGAAGGCAAAAACTGAAATCTGCTAAACCTGTTGTAAAGACTGTGAAAAGATGGACCAACGAGTCAAAGCTGTAGTTACAGGCCTGCTTTGACTGCACTGACTGGAGTGTTTTTGAGGCTACAGCCACTGACCTGGACGAACTAACTGACACTGTGACATCTTACATCAGTTTTTGTGAGGACATGTGTGTGCCGACTATCAGCACTGGCGCCCCCCAGGGGTGTGTGCTCTTGCCACTGCTCTTCTCCCTCTACAGCAACGACTGCACCTCAGGAGACCCATCTGTCAAACTCCTGAAGTTCGCTGACGACACGGTCATCAGCCTAATCCGCAACGGTGATGAGTCGGCCTACAGACGGGAGGTTGATCAGCTGGCTCTCTGGTGCGGTCAGAACAACCTGGAGCTTAACACGCTCAAAACTGTGGAGATGACTGTGGACTTCAGGAGGAGCCCCCCCCCACTCTGCCCCCCATCACCATACTCAACAGTCCTGTGTCTGCTGTGGAATCCTTCAGGTTTCTGGGTTCCACTATATCCCAGGACCTGAAGTGGGAGCCCAACACTGACACCATCATCAAGAAGGCCCAGCAGAGGATGTACTTCCTGCGTCAGATCAGGAAGCTCAACCTGCCTAAGGACCTGCTGATCCAGTTCTACACAGACATCATCCAGTCTGTTCTCTGCACCTCCATCACTGTCTGGTTTGGATCTGCCACCAAAAAGGACAGGGACAGACTACAACGGACAGTCAGGACTGCAGAAAGAATCATGCCGTCTCACCTTGGACACAACCTGTTCCAGCTCCTCCCCTCTGGTAGGCACTACAGAGCACTGTACGCCAAAACCAACAGGCACAGGGGCAGTTTCTTCGCACAAGCCATCACTCTGATGAACAGCTGATTTCTGACTCACAGTGTCAGGAACAATTCCTGTGCAATAACCTAGTAACTCTGCCTCTAATCAGTCACCTGTTTACTGGTTTCCCCTTATTATTTATTTATTCACCATTCTCTATTTCAGTGCTGTTCATACTATGTTCATACTATGTCATATTGTATATACTGTATACCAATACACCTACCTCAGGTCATAAGGTCATAGGTCTTATTTATTTTTTCCAGCATCCTTTGCACTATGCTCCATCACACTGTGTACATGTGTACATGTATGTGTATGTGTACCTGTATATCATATCCACCTTCTACATAATACATTTACAGCACATAATGAGAATAATAGTTTACTCTTGCATCCTTTGCACTCTGATCACTGCACTATTTGTCAATATGTCTATATTGTTTTGTTCATAGTGTGTTGTTAGTGTTGTCTATACTGTAGTTTGTGTCTGATTTTATTTTATTATTATTTTATTATTGTGTTATGGTATTTTTGTATGAGTAAGCACATCGTGAGCAATGTACAATCCTGAGTCAAATTCCTTGTATGTGTACACATACCTGGCAATAAAGCTGATTCTGATTCTGATTCTGATTCTGAACACAATAACACAAATAAATAAAAACACAATAATAAAAACATTGTGTAAGGCTGTCATTTGGTGGCCAGAAACACATCCTGCAAATGATTGCTAATGTTGCTAAGTTAATGCTGATTTAAAATTTTTTAATATTAGTTCTTATTCTTTAAGTAAAGTTTCATTCTGGTAGGATACAAGGGCTCTTTTTTGTCTTATTTACCTGTGGTGTCTACCAGAGATAAGAATGAATGTATGTGGTTTCTCCAGTTTCTTTGAAAAATGATACCTCTATTATTAAAAGTTACACCCTCTAATGGTGCTGCATATTCAAACAACTAATTGTCCACCACCAGTCCCCAGGGTATGAAATCTCACTCAGTAGATGATGAGCTGATCAATGTTAATAACGATAAGGCTGACAAAGGGCAGTGAGGGCTGAATAATGGCAGATGGCTGTAGTGACGGAGCCGGTATAAAAGCAGTGGCCAGTAACCGTCCTTCCAGGCGTGGCTTTTGTCCGCTGGGGTTTATTAGCTTTCTGTAGCCCCTGAGGCACCGGAGCTTCCATCACTCATGGAAATGACTCTGATTAATCAGCTGAGTGCTGGAGTGTGCAGGGTATGATGGAGACTGGCGCACAAAGAGCCAGTCCTACAGTAAATCATGCTTGTTCACAGTGGGCTGTACCTTCATCCTCACCACGCCTTTCCTGCTCACTACACACTGCAGTGGGCTTCTTCTTCTCTGGCACATGCAAAGCTTTTCTAAGAACAGACAGGAGAGTAGGGAAAACCCAACACACAATGTTGCATGCTGACGTACAAAACATGTGATTACGTGAGGCTCAAATCTATTTACATATACTCTAGTACTGTCCCGATTTCATTTTTGGATTCCATGTGCAGCTTAAAAATATTTTTCTGAAATAATTTGGTATGAAGTATAAATAACTCCATTCTTCAGGAAGAATTCCTATATATACCAAGCAATTAATGAAGCAAGCAGAATTTTCTTTCAGGTCAATTGGTGCTTCACCCCACAGCTCATCAGAGTGTTATATTACTGGACAGTTTCAGAAAGCATCCAGCCGTAGACAGTCCACCATCTGGCCCATGCCTTCAGTGGACAGTAAAGGAGCAGAGGCAAGCTGGATTTCTCAAATAACGAGAAATGGATGATATTTCTGTGAGGGGAGCTGCAGAGGATGGAGGCATCTAACAATGTGCAGTGATCTGTCTCCTCTTAAAGAGGACGGTCACGGCAATGACACTGGACTGCTTTGATGGAGCAGAGTGGTCTTCTCCTCCCTCCTGTCTCTCTCTATCGCACAACCTTTAAGTTCACAGTATTGGCTCAGTGCTTCAGCTCATGCACAGAATATCTTGGCTGGTAGGATACTTACAGCCAAATCTTGAATCTCGAAAAGTGGCTGGAGGCAATCACAGTGAGAATGTTGTCAGTCAGAAACCCTGAAAGAGAAAGACAATGTGAACTCAGAGAGGCAGAGTTTACTCCTTGGGTCAAAGAGACATATGTGAGAGAAATCCAGCAGATTTGATGATTTCAAACTTTGGCTGAAGCTCCATCCTCTCTGATCATGCAAACTGGTGTGTGAAGAAAATCCATGACACCAAATCACACTGTATGAACACCCGGCCGGATTAGCATTCCTGAGCGAAAATGATAAAATGAGGATAAAAAACAAATGCAACTTTCAGTGAGCACACTACAGAACATTATTAAAGCAAAAATCACTTTGAGCAAAGGGAAGATTATTGATGGCTGTCTCCCTCTCACGTAAACAAGTTGATATATGCCTGAAGCCAGCCGTTTTGATCCACAAATATGCAGGACAAATTAATTATTGCTGACAGCCATGCATTGCACACACACACGGCTCACCAGTTATTTAATGAATCCATTGTCATTACCCTAGTACCACTCTAATGACTGTCTCTTTGAAATCTGGCAGTGAATCAATGCGAAGTACCTAAAACAGCTTTCTGAACCACCAAAGTTCAACCCTGAGTTAAAAGACCTCTAAGTTCACCAAATAGTATATGATAGATTTGATCTCTCATTTTGAACCTATTACCAAGATATCTCCACAGTGGTGCTTCCAGGGTTAGCCACTAAAGATGAATTCATCAGCCATTTATAAATATTTTGGCATATTGATGCGTTTTATTGACATACACAATACATACATACAACAGGCAGGTGTTGACTAATTCACCACACTAATGGCCGTGTTAGAAAAATAATCGAATCTAATCAACGCATCACATTTACCAATCTTTTTGGTATAAATAAAGATTTGAAATATGCTCATTTGCTGTCTTGCTGAGAGTTAGATAAAAGACAGATACATTGTCATGTTTGTACGTTAAATATGATGCCACAGCCAGGAGATGGTTAGCTTAACTTGGCATAAGGACTGGAAACGGGCGAACAGTTAGCCTGGCTCTGTCCAAAGGTCATCTAATATGCCTATACCCCCACCTCTAAAGCTCATTAATTAACACATTATATCTCGTTCTTTAACCCGTACAAAAACCAGTCTTAATATAAGCTGTGTGTGTACTACTTCTTGGCCGAATACAGAGACTTCCTGGAGTCTTGTTGTCACCGTGAGGTTGCCAGGGCAAGAGGAGATATAATTAGTGAGCTTGTGAGGTTTTTTTTACATTTGGAGCGAGCCAGGCTAACTGTTTCCACCTGCTCAAAGACGTTTTGCTAAGCTAAGCTGAACCTCTCCTAGCAGTAGCTTCATAATATCTTCTCATGTGACAAGAAAACAAAGCGTTTTCCCCCAATGTCAAGCTATTCCTTTAAGGTACAGTAACCAGATCTAGTCACTTTCTAAGCAGCATAACCGAGCCAGGGATTATCCCCTGTGCTCTTTAATATGCGACGTGCTGATGAGAGAATTACGAACTTTTATGATCAGTCCAATTCTGTCCATTTTCTTCTGCAGAACTTTGAGGATATTCTATTTGTGACCCAATTTCCTTCTCCTATTTTGGCAAAACAATCAATTTCATGACTCACTGGACTTAATTGCTTTATTGTAATTGTATCATGAAAGACATCCACAGGGAGAGATAACCAACTTCAATTTGTGCACTTCAGTGAAGGAAAACAGTTCACACAACTTAAATCTGCCATCAGCAGAACAGCTTTTCTTGTTGTACTATACATGGATTTTACTTTTCTAAACATTCATTTCCCCAGTGAATTCGCTATTTTTGTAAGTAACACCCCTTGAGATCAATCCATCATTTGGACCTGATGATGCCATAAAATTTATCATGAAATCAAACATACTGAAATACTGATAGAAAAATGTTTTCTATACCTTGTGCCGGGGACCTTCTAATTGTAGCACACTAAAGCATTTCTAGACAACAAGACGGATAATGGCAAATATCAGTTTGCTGAACGATCATTTCATGGTACATAGAGGAGTATAGACTGTGGGCTCTTTAGATTCTTGCACAGTGGAATACCTGCGGCCAGACACTATGAAACTGTCAAAGTGAGTTGTTTGCAGCTAGCTGAGGGGCAGCAGTGACAGGGAGGAGAAAAGCAGTGCTTCAACACTGCTTCACACTGCAGCACTCCAAGAATGCTACTGACATTTTCATTGTTTCAAATAGAAAGGTCAAATGACAAGGACTGAATTCAAAATCAAAAAACAAAACTCTTGGTCAAACCTGATTTGAATCTCAAACCTTAATGTAAACGTTTTTGCCTGTTATGTACTAACATAATCTCACAGAGGAAATGTGAGGACAAATATAAGGTCAAATCACATTCAACAAAAAGAGGAAAAAAATCTTAAAAGATCATAAATTGGCTAGCTGACTGGGGCAACTGATGTGCAGATTCTCAGATACAATCACGTTAAAGGGAATTGCCTCTTGGTGAACATAATTGGATCTTTCCCACACCTATTTATGTCTCTAAGGGACAAAACCATGCAGAGGAAAAATGGAAGGGAATTTAATGAAGACTCTGCCCTTTGGTTTTTATTACTAATTCACACCAGTGAACCATGCTGGCAGTGGAGTCATATCAAAGGGAACATTGATAAGCCAGATCATTAGATGTTAGGATGAAGGTGTCACCAGATGTGAAAGAATTTCCAGACTTTTAGATAAATTGATTTAAATAATGATTGCAGTAGGCTAGACTCTAACAGACCTAAACTGTTTCATCATGCTGCAACATGAAAATGAAACTGCACCAATTCATCAGCATATATCCCTGAACCTTGTTTGTTTATTGAGACCAGGCTTTGGAGATACACTAAGATACATTTTTTTGATTTGAGACTATAGACATTTTTGCACGTTCTAAACAAAATCATTCTAGGTTTCAACATATTGTATAATTGTGATATACAGTATCTTAAATAATCTCTTTAAATGATCTTTAAAGGTCCTGAAAATGTTTATATCCTACATGAAAACACAATCTTCTGGATTTCTTTCTCACTACTCTTCTGACTGGTTTGAAGTGGGCAGGGCTCAATTGGAAAAAAAAAGGTGATGTCATATATTTCTGTGCACCAATGAGATGAGACAATGATGAGAGTTCTTGGGTTGTTAGGGCACTGTAACCTTAATTTTTAAGTGGACATTATTCCTGAAGCACTGCTTTGGCTGTTTGTGCTGTCTGTGTTATTTTTATTGACTCTGTCCACTACTGTGCACTTGTCTCATTGATTAAATAAGTCCACAGTAAGAGACTTGAAATAAAGCTTTCTTCTAATATTCCAAACTGCTAAAATCACACTGCTGTCCAAGTGAAAGAACACTCTCTGATTTATGTTGCCTCTTATTCCCCAATTGATCTCTGTTTGATGAAGAGGACCATATGGTCCAAACAACTGCAAAAGCCACTCAGCCCAAAACTACAGAGCCTTTCCATTTTTTCACAAGATTACTGTGCAGCCTCTAAGACAGCACTTGAATTGCTGAGCCCCCAAGGATCCCCTGTTTTCATTTTCTCTCTCTCAGTCTCTCGTTCTCTCTGTCTGTCTCCAAGACACGTGGCTCTCCATGACTGTTGGTCCCACTCAGACTGGGGAGGGGGTTCATGTGGGGCAATGGGAGCCTGCAGGAGACTTTTGGGGGCTCTCAGCTGCCCTGAGCTCTCTGGAGCGTAGCGTATGAACACTGGAAGATGTGCATGTGTAAGCGAGGAGCTTTCCACGCAGGAGGGATCTGGCCCAAATTTAATCTCTCCATTGTGAGGATGGAGGGTTAGAGAAATAAAAGGGCCGTGCCTGCTGAAATCCCACTGGCAGTGCTGCAATGCAGGGGTTTAACAGACGACAAACACATTAAAGAACTGGCCTTCTGATGACACACAATATGCACATTTTCACACAAACATGAGTGTACACAGATGGACGAATGGACAAATGCACGCATGCACGCCAATAAAAGCCCGTTTGATCTGAGATGCCTGCATAGAGAGTGTTTGACAGGCAGCAGAGTGACTTCAACATCATAAAATGGCTGTGACGCCTACATAGAATCTTTATAAAGCAGCTCCTCTTTACGCTCGGTCACATGTAATATCGTAGAGCCCAGGTAGGTCAGGGATTTGCATCACAGTGGACAGTCAAACTTAGATACATAATGAAGAGTAAAAACCCAAAAAACACATGATATATAAATATAAAATTATATTAATTTGCATATTTTTAAAACCCCTATATAAATGTTCAAATACATAAATTTATTTATAATGTATGAAGAGTTTAATTCATTTGATTGGACATACTGTTGTCATTGAAACAAGCTATCCACTATCATCACATTTTATTGCAAAATGTTGCTGAATCCTGATTGGTGCACAGAGGTTTGTGACATCATCTTTTGCCAACTGAGCCCCTGCCTACTTCAAACCACTGAAGAGCACAGAGAGAGAGAAAGAGAGAAACATAGAAATTTCTCATTTGAAATAAGCAAAAGTGTTGTAAGTTAATGTAAAATCCCACTACTCATAATATATATATGTATAAAATAGACAATAGTTTTCATTTGTGAGCACATTGCGTTTGTCTGAATATAAATCAAGTTGGATTGCTGTGGGCTTTAGTGCTAGTCCATACAGTTTCCCAGTGTGAGTGAGTGTGAGAGGTGAAGAGCGTGATGTGTGGTTGCTTACATGACAGATTGCTGACTGTGGGAGTCTTTTACAGTCAGCAGAATCAACCAATTGATGACACTTTGGCTTCTTCACGCTCTGATACAGCTGGTACAGAGACAAAAGACAGAAACTCTCTCGTGTCTCTCCCCTGCCCTGACATGCTGTGCCTGTCACTGGTTTATCTGTAAGCCCACCAAGACCATGCTGTCATTAAGTTGACCCACAAAGAAGGTTAGTGATTAAAAATGGCTTCCAAGGCTATTCTGCCACCTGCAGTTGGTTTCAGTTAAACATTCTCTTGCTATTAGCAATACCTACTGGCAGACTTCCATAGCAGTTTAACTGATTTTGTCACATCCACCATTTTGTCAGATCTGTATCCGAACAAATATCTGCAGGCGTCTTTTATCTACACCCCAAATGCCCTTACTGCAGCATTATCTGTTGGATTGAGCCACACGACACTATTTCAGCCATTCCAGCCATGATCTGTGTGTCAGGTAACGTTAAATGACTTGCCCACTGACATTCAGCTTACTTTCTATTTCGCCAAGATATGCAGTGGTTGTTACGGTAGCTATAGTAGCAGGAGAGTTGTGAGTATCGCTGTCTGGAGCTGGTGAGACAGCTCTTCCTCTCTGCATGTTAGCTTCCCAGCAGTTATTGTTTCTAAGCCACAATGTAGCTAAAGTTAGTTATATTACTTGGGGAGCAGGAGCGTGGCACAGATGAAGCTATTAATAGCATCACACACCTGGTCATTAAACAACTGGAAGACCCCAAGACTTATGTACGCCTAATGCTGATTTTATTTATTTTAAGATGGTGCTTTTCTAACCAATTGGACCCAGCATGTTAGGGTCAACAATGCCCTCTCAGAGCCCAGACAATCAACACTGGTGCCCCTCAGGGTTGTGTCTGCTCGCCGGTCCTCTTTACACCATACACAAATAAACCCACAAGAATCCATCCTGAGAACTACATCGTTACGTTCTTAGATGATACAGTTTACCACTCTGAAATAGTGTGATTTGTGTCATGCTGTGACTCTAACCATGTTGTGCTGAATGTGAAGAAGACTAAGAAGATTTGACCCTGAAGCAGTGGGCGATCTTAGGCCAGAGATTCTCCACATTGAATCCATCACTAAGGTCTTTTCTCATAAGTACCTTGGGATTCATATTGATGATACACTAAACAGGAGGGACAATGTTGATAATATCTGATCTAGACTGCTACAGTAGATGTATTTGTTATGTAGAGTTAGGATCTATGGAGTTTAGCAGAAGTTCATGTTACTATTTTACAATGCATTTTACCATGCATTCTTAGTGTTATAAGATACAGGATAACAGCCTGGTATGAGTATGGGGTTGTACAATATGTCACTATTATCAGAAGGTCTGTATGTGTTTGTTTAACTTTTACATGAAAACTATGTGTTGTTGAGATGTTGATGTTTTTTCCCCCCTATGCATTATGTATGACTTAATCTTCTGTGGGACTGCAGCGCAAATTTCCCTATGGGGACATTAAAACTATATCTTATCTAATATCCACTGTATGATCCAACATACACCAAGCAGAGATCTAACCCTGATGACTCGGGACTATCCTGCATTAAGCCTTGCAGTGATCTTATTCAATATAGAAGCACAAGTTAAAAACAACCATGTTGGGCTACAGATCTATCTCAGCTAAATTTAAAATGGCCACATCAAATCAATTTCAATATCTTTCCTGACGGCATTTAAAAAGTAATTTCTCTATCAGTCTCATGACACAGCACAAACACCAATAAGAAATATTATGCTTTTGCTTTTTGGAAAATGATGATCTTACTTCATTTACAAGCAAGTCCTATTATTCACAAAGCTACTGTCCATAAATCCTGGTGGAAAGCGCCTACTTTCCTCCAGCTACCTGCTTCAAAGGGAGACAAGACCTGTGTTTGTGTGCAGAAATACGGCAATTCATCATCCAGTCCCAGAGAAATGAACAACAGCAGGGACGAAACAGCACACGATTCCAGATTAATTGCTTCCCTCCTTGCATTCCCAGTGAATGAAACATAGCACTACAAATCACACTAGACAGATTAAATATTATTAGGGGAAAAATGAAATGTATCAATTTGCTTTCTGCTTTTAAGCATTAACATTGCATGAATCTAAAAGATATGTTGACAGATCTATTAATACAATATTTGAGTCCGCAGCTCGTTATCTTAATGGAAATAATTGGCTGACTATTATTGAACAGGACAATCTGTGCAAAGACAAATGGAAAAGGGGAGAAACACTCAAATGACCCCAGTGAATTACATGCTTCCTGAGAGCAGCGTGGCGCTAGAAAAACTCCCCTGGGGATCAACAAATTCTTATAAATGTCAAATAGGTTTTAGTAATGTGCTCTGTGTGCAGCTATTTCTTTTGGACAGGGTCTCCCAACATAAACCATATTACCTACCAAGACCTATCTATAACTGGAGGAATGATCTATTACTCATGCTGTTTGGTGAGTGCCACACTTGTGTTCAAAACCAACACAACAATGTTATACGTTCGTTGTGATTGTACTTTACGATTTGATGGTCTGAAATGGGTGAGAGTGAAGAGGGTAGTCATGTTATGAAACTACAGAAGTGTTCAACTTGTCAGAGGAGGGTGGATGTTTTTTTTCTTTTTCTTTTTGCTCCTTGTAATGTGGTCAAAGGTATTGTAGGACAAACGATAGACAAGCCGCAAGTGGAAAACAGAGTGGCTGCTCATGGGGATCGTTCACCTTCACATCGTCAGTGTACTCTATTACGAGGCAGGCCCAAATCTTGGAAACCACTGCACCATTAGTCAAACACAGATTGAGTGTGACAGCTAACCTCTCATGATGATCTCCTTGCACCACATAAAAATTGACTCTTGTTGCTGCATAATCACGTTGCACTCAAATCAGTCTCACCGCACACATGTAGCCCATAGAATGAAGCAGGAATACAGAAACAGAGAACATATGAACCACCTAATAAACTAAGCAAACTATTGTATGTGACATATTTAAGAAAATATAAAACAGACAAAGAATCAGTCCTCTGTGACTGAAAAAGAAATGTTTCTGTTTTATTGTGCATACAGCTGAACCACAACATGCTGAATTTAATTAAAAATACCTTTAATAGGCTTACTGCAGGTTGTTGCTTCCTGCCATGATTATTTCTCATTTAAAGCCTTTAATGTACATGTCTTTAATCCACAGCTCCTTCATGAGTGAAAAATTGCTGCAGTTTTAACAGTTCAATACATTCTTGCCCTCTTCTTATTCAACTGTATAAAAAGCGTAGTGTTATTTAGTTTTAAAAAAAAATTGCATCACCTTTGAGCACATCTCTCATGTATTCAAAAAGTCACTGTCTCCAGTTGAGTGATGGAAAGATTTGACCTAAGAACACTGCAATATTTAACTGAGATCATCTGTAAAGTAGACGGAGAGTCATTTTCAATTAAGCGCTCATTAAAAACTAAATTAGTTACTGACCTTTGAAACATACTTGCACAGGGAAGAGGAGAGCGAGGTACTTTAACGCATCCATTGCTGATTAAAAGGACAACTCTCAATATTATGTTTCAAGGATCTCTAATATTACATTCTATTAATAAATTGCTTCCAAACAACACGCAAGTCTTAATTACATCAGCATGATCTAGTCATTAGCATCAGGGTGTTTTTAGACACATTTTCAATTGTCAGCAACTGTGTATTGAGTATTTTCCGTTTTAATGTGCACGCTACCCATTCAGCTTGCATGGATGTCTAGTGGTTAACAATCAAATTAGGAGTAATCTCCTCAGCTGAAAGACATTCTTCTTTTCAAAAATATCTCAAGTGATCAGCTGCACAGTAGTTAATATTCATGGATAGCTACTTGCATTTATGATTAACTGCATTTATTTATGAAGTAACACATTTTCTGCAGAAATCTATGAAAAAAAACATGTTCTGGAGATACAAAAGACACACATGCAAGCAGACGTGCATTAGGGATGGTCCTGCAGCCAGACAGTAGTGTATTATCACCTGCCCTCACATGGCCTTGTAATCTGAGAGCGGCATCAACAATCAATGGGAAGAGGGAAAGAGAAGACAGGACCAATCGATGCCTGTTGGAAACACCACAGTAATTGTGCACTTATCAGTTTGGAGCAGCTAACTGCTATAAACTTTAAGGAGCCTGGGTTGGGTGACCGTTCCCAAGATTACACTTCAGATCATTTTCAAAGATTTTATAACATCTTTTTGCAATCACAGTATTTTGTGACTTTTGTTCATTTTTGTTGATCAACAGTTATTTCACCACAAAATCTTCCATAAATAAATAAATTAAAATAAACAAATAAACAATTATTTTTTTAAGGTGTAGCATTCAGTGTAACATGAGCAGTTCAGAGTCAGACTGTGCCAGTTAGAAGATCATTATTGCAAGGCTCAACTGAATCACTACCAATACTAATCCATATATAGGCAGACTCTTAACCAGTCCTGCTTTATACATATGTGGGCCTCCCATATACAGGATATGACATTGCAAAGAAAAACAGGGAATCTTGTTAGCAGGTCAAAAATTAAACCAATTATAACACTGCCAGGTTCTATCACCAGGTGCAACTGATTAACACTTATTACTCCTGTAGAAAATGTTAACATACAACCTGGATCTCCTAAAAGGAGAACACTTTGTTCCCAAGGCAACAATAAAATAATACCAGTCTACAGCCATGCTAGCAGCTTATAGACTGCATGCTAACATGGTGCTGTAAAGCAGGTTTAATAATGTAGCATGGCTAAAATCCCTAACACATATGATAATTTGCACACTGTGGCAAAAAGTAACTGAAATAGTTGGACCCAAGTACTGTGCTACAACGCAGCCATCAGACATTGTTGGCAGTCAATGTCAGCTGGCTAGACAACACAAACAGTTTTTGGGCTTGGCTAGTAAATGTTTCCACAACTAGCTTTACTTTTTGGCCAAAATGCGCTCTGAATTATCCAAAAGGGCCACACTCCCTAACAATGGTCAGTTTTATGAGCCCATCAAATTAACCCAGCAGGATGTTGCACTGGTAACATGGGAAGCAAAAGAAGGTTTTCTGGGAGTTCAGGACAGGGTGGGGGCAAACAATGTGAGGCACACTCACCAATGGGGCCCCATTAAGGAGCTCATAAGCTCATTACTGTATTATGTAAGGCAGAAAATCTATATGTTTAATATCACATTTACTATCATGCAATGGGCTATACCGTTGTAGTTCTCTATTCTGGTGGTATTGTGGTGTTTTTACAGTCTAGTACCCATTAAAGGGCCCCCTGACCTGTAGGCTTTTCTGTTTTGGTAGGCTTTTAAATTTTTTTTTTTTAATAAAAAACTACATGAAAAGTTTTTCAGATATGCTTAATTTCATTATTACTTTAATTTTTAATAAATGAGACAGTTGTATGAGATGCAGAATATACTTACATAGATCTTTGTCTGGTTCGAAATTAGCACTTGTAATTCGGAATTTTGTTCAGGGATAGTTCCATTGTGCTACAGTCTATAAGAGCTAAACTTCTGCAAACAAAAAATCCGGTGCACAAATATTTGAAGGCACAGAAGCTTTTATTTAACAAAAAATAAAGCTTGTGTTGTGTGTTCTTCTGTCTTATTTTTTCATCTACATGTTTGCCAGGATGAAACAGAGGTATATCCAAAAATGGACATTAACTTGTATTTAGTTTGTTGTTTAAAGTTAACTGAGTAATTTATTATTTTGGAGTTGCTCAAGGCATTCTCTGTGTTTGCAAGAGTGACAATCAAGAAGAAATAGTGTGGTGGATGTGTGGCAGCAAACTGTTCTGCTAGTCTAGGTTTAAAGGATAAACTGGCAATATTGCTGAATTTATTCATACTGTAATCACATTGTTGACAGTGAGGATGGTATTTTTTGTGGCATGTGCTCTCCTTGGTACTAAAGTGATAATTGTTGCCATTTGGCAGATTACTGTGGATTATTGCCTTGCATGGCCTGTACGTTCACTATATAGTATATAGAACTATAATAGCAGGCTGGGTGTGGTGATCTTGATGTGGGTGTTTATTGATTCTTCTACCTACTCTGCTCGTCTTTAGCTGTTTCACTAGCTACAATAGAAAATATGTTATTGTATGATTTGATACATTATTACTAAGATTATGTTGGGTACGCCATAAAGCACAGAGGAGTAAATAAAACAGAGCAAAATCAATAGTTACTATACTGTATGAATATTTCAAATTGATATTAGAAATTACATATCAGAATGTAGTATAAAGTTCTTTTGTATCAAAATACAATGTTCAAAGTTGCAACAAAGACATATAATATTATATTAATATACTGGGCTTAAAATGATACACCAAACTAGTGTTCTATGTGTTTTATGATTCAGTAGACATATATTTGCAATTTCTATACTGTGTTTATGAAAAGTGTAACTGACCATATTATTCAATGACTGGGGAAGCGGGCTCCACCCCTGATGGGAACCAAATCAATTTGGGGGGGACTATTGTGGTCATGCCCAGTGACATAGTTACTCCAACCAGGAAGTATCAGGGACTAAACAGAGGAACAACTGCAACACATTTATCCAGATCCGTTTAAACAAGTTAAATATTGTCTGTGTCCATCCTTTTTTATTACTGCTAAACAAGCCCAGGTTTACAAGCAGCCGCAGGATTACTACATTGCATTAAATCAGGTTTCACATAAAAGTAAACATAATTTCTACCTCATCCTAACAGATGCCAGTTAATGCCCTTACAATTAAAAACCAGAAAGCCTCGAAGAGACACATAACACACGCCAAATCTCACTCATTTGACAATATGGGAAATCCAACACAGCCAACAGACAGTATTCTATCAATTATTCAGGAGAAGAAAGGCTCGCAAAAAGTACTGCACCCCCGGCTATGCAGCAGTAAATCACTGTACAGAACACCATCTGCTGCTTGTCAAAGCCAACGGTTGCTGTGTGCACAGGAGTGCAGTACAACATTGATCCTTAAGTCTGGGTTGATTTCCCATTGTGAATCATAGATTACAAAGTGCAGGTAAAATTATATGTGGATCAAAATGTAGAAACTCAGGAAAACATGCATTATATTGAGATATCTACAATGCCTATGTCATACCTATGTAATATTTTTAAAGCCATAAGTGACGTGATAATCTCACAAACAAAAATGTGCACATTGTGAGCAGTATGATATTTCTGTATCCACCTTGTGTGTTTTACCTAAGCTAAGTATGTTACTGTAAAACAAGTATAAAAATATTCCTCATTAAATATTGAGCGTCCACATGACAGGATGTAAGGATGATTCTTCCTCTCCCCCTCTTTGGGTCCTTCACCCTCGATGGTGTTTCAAAGTGTAACCTCCTCCAGAGACAAAATGTCCCGTATTCAGACTTCAATAATGCAACGCCTTCGCTCTCAGGGCTAAGGCCTGGCTTGTCTGACATCTGACTAATCGCTGACGAAGCCATGGATTCAGTTTGTAGACTTACTGTGCACTGACTTTTTCTGGGCAAATAAACAACAGAATTCCCCACAATATTAACTTATTTGATATACAATAGCATCAGTTAAAACATTTGCCAACCATTTTATAACAGCAGAAGTGATTTTTCAAATTGAACTTGGCTTCTCTGCGTTCCTGCTTTTGTGACAGCTTTGATTAATTTACTTTCTTTGTCTAGTAAAATTAGCATCACTTCCATTGGTGTTGTCAAAAGACTAATGGCTAGGTCCAATCATACTTCAGACATTCAAGGACTCACTGGGTGTTAGGACATGTGCAATAGTCACGACAACATTCAGGAAACTGCATTATGTCTCAAACTGCAGAGAACCAAGTCACTGCGGATTCTCATTATGTTGTTGATTATCAGTTATTCTGCACGTCAAACTCAATATTGTGTCTTGTCATTCACCCAGTCAAAGAGTAACCAGTCTAATTATTTGTTGTGTTTACATTTCCTGATGTCTCTGTGTGAGATACTTTGACTGTATTTCACCATTCTCTCTCTAGTCTCTCTGCTGTGAAATATTAACTGAGCATTCTATTAAGCGTCTTATAAATACAACTTTATATGATTTACAAAGGGTTGACAAAAGGTGTATAAAATACTTTCATCAGGGGCTCAGTTTTGCATCTCACTAAAAGCTCCAACAATGTGTCTGAAAAAACCCACAAGGAGTGGCATCTTAGCTGGCAGCACAAGCTGTTTAAAATGGGCACCAACACATAATGCTCCATAGGTTTAACTTTTATTGCAGCTTAACTTTCCAATTTGGATTCATTTCTTCATTTTGTAATATGAAAATGGTGAGGCTGCAAAATTGAAAAGAACGTTTGTAAAGAGATTCTTAAACTTTTCAGCTGCATGCCGGGAACTAGATAAGGAGAAAAATGTCAATTTCTGTATATGTATGACTTACTCTGTAATGGCACCAAGCAGTTTCACTTTGCTTCAGACTGAGAGCAGCACAATCTGCTAGTCCCCCTAAGTCCAAATTTCCATTTCTCAGGCACTGGGAAAACCCGGCCGACGTGGTGTCGGACAACAAGCTTGCCAGCTGAGATATAGCCAAGCTGAGAAGTCGTGCCATTTTCGCAAACAACCGTCAATCAGATTTCAACAGTTCCTTGTTTTCTGACCTATTTGATTTAATTTTATAAATAATAGCTCTATTGTGAAAGTGCAACAGGGAAAAGATTATTTACAGCATGTTCAAATAGTCTCATCCTGTGCAAATCAGAAAGTAATTACAACATTGTTAACCTCCCCAGATGACTTTAATGTGAAAGACTGCACTAGTAAATGATGCAGTTACATCCATTGTGGGGATTCATTGTAATCTTTAATTGATTATCAGTCCCCAGATGATTGATTATCAGTCTAATGAAAATGTTGATCGTAATAGCATGTTAGCATTTGGATTTAACTTAACAAAATATTCCAGCTCATTTACCATTCTAGGGTATGCTAGTATAAGGAAATATGTGTATAAAAACAAATTATTAAAACAATTACAATAAATTACCCATGTTAGCATAGATTTCATTTTTGGACACTTTTCAAGAAGCCTTCAAATAAATGTGATGTCCCATCAGTCCTATCTCTATCAATATACATGCCAATTAAACATTAACAGTAGTATAACCAGTAACCAAGAAGGCAATCAAGTTGATTGACTCAAATACTGCATTCAAGTACAATTTTGAGGTAGGTTTCATTTATATAATGTTGTATTGGTACTTTTACTCACGTAAAGGATCTGAATACTTCTTCCACCATACTATTATAACAACACCATTATAACATCTATCAATATCAAGTTCTATATATATTTTCTCCCCAATTTGGAATAGTTCATTGAATTCCCGACACTCTGTGGTCCTTGTCGACGCTAAGTCCACACTGTGCCAATGGCTAGTTTCGACAGCAATGTGCCTTCTACATGACACATGGTGTAATGCACACAAATGTTAGTGGTATCCTCCAGAGCCGACCACTCTCAAACCCGAACTTACCAGTAGGAGTCACTAGCACAGCGATAAGGACATCATCCCTCACTGGCTTCCCACCCACCAACATAACCAATTGCGTTTGTTGGTACACATGCCCAGGTCTCTGCAGTGGCAGGTGATCACCGACCATGAATTCCTAAAGATAGAACAGCTAACTGAAATACTGCCCACTGTGTGAAGGACAGAATGTCTGAGAGAGAGAAAAACAAACCCCTAAATATTAATTTCACTTTCACAGCACCTTCGTCACATCTCAATGAGGGGGCACAAACCAGCCATGTCCTAGATAAACAGTACCCTGCATTGCACTGAAAGACTCTCTACAGCAGTCAGGTTTACATAACAGCAGACAATACACAGTTCCAGAGCTCCACACGAAGGAGCAAGGTAATTATTTATCATTACATATACATACATATCAAATAAATAAAGTAGTAGTTTTCCCACTATATACATACATGAAAAAATTCAGGCTAAAATACTGCCTGTACATCAAACCACAGGAGATTTTCTCTACAAAAATAACACATTAGGAATCCTTTTGTGGAATAGTTGTTGTAGATTGATTTAGTATAGTTTACTGGATATTAATCATCTGGGGAGGTTAACAATGTTGTAATTACTTTCTGATTTGCACTGTTCCTTAGTTTCTGTCTCCCAAATGGGGATCAGGTGAGATACAAAAAGTGATTTGATACACCTAGAATAGGATATAAAAACTTGAGCTGCAAAAGATACACAAAATAGGTTTAGAATAAGTATATTTATTTGACAAAGTGCTGGTCCCTTGCCATGAACAGTACCATGTTCAATTGTTGGCTAAAGCTGTTTAGCCCTGTGCGTGCCCCCCTCGGTGTTGGCTGGCTAAAGAGTTGAGTATGACAGACCACTGCTTGTAATTGGCAGACACAAAACGAGAATCTGAGCGAGGGTCAGGCCGAAAATGAGAAAGGGAAAGAAAAATCTTGGAGACCAGTGACAGCAGAGAATAAGGGTGAACAATTGTTTGGCCTTTAAGAGCTGGAAACGGACAAAGGATTCTTGAGCAACACAGAGGTTGTGTGTATCTTTTTTGGCAGATTGCTAACCGAATTTCATGAATCTAATATGTCAGCAAAGTCTATGAACAGTACCAAAAATGTGGTAATGGTAGGCAAGGTAATGCACCAAAATGCAAAGAATGCATGTTGTTGACTCACTCAAACAACATGGAGAGAAAAATTAGAATCTGCAACAGCCGTGATTCACTAATGCTTCCAATTAGTGCACAGTTCCCTCCGGCATAGAGCAGGATTCAAGGCCACTACAGCAGCATCTTGGTTTTCCCCCCTTTTATTTACCTATTTTCCCCTCTGAGCTGTCAGATATGATACAACCACTCTCATACACGCTCTTGGCGATTAACACAGCCATGCAACAAATCAAAATGCATTCTTATTTCAACAATGTGGATCTCTGCATCATGAGGCTTTGTGTAATAATTTCTGAAAATCCTCCAGATGAGAATGAAGATTGCAAAAAATGTATCTACGAACAACTCTCCAGATAACAATTCTGTGAGTGGGCTTATATAACTGGACAAAGGGATGGGAGCAATTATTTTGATCAATATAGTACAATGAATGTCGTGTCCTTCTTGCAAGGCCCAACTATTACCAGCCTTATCACGCTCTTGGAGACGCCAACCAATTTGCTGTCAAGTCAATAATATTTTTGGGAGAGATCGAATATGCAAGATTTCTCCAACTTGGCTGGCACACACAGCCAAAAGAGACACTAAAGTTCACTCTTTTTAAAAGCCAAGAGAAGTGAGATTAGTGGATCATTGTTGTTGTTTGTTACTGACACTTCTTTGAAATGCAGGCTGATTCAAAACAGGTTTGCTGAATACAAATGAACACCGCGTATCTTTTATGCTGGGAAATGGCAGCAGCACAATGACTTGAGTAGACAATGAGTGAAGAGGATGGCTCAAAACTCAGTAGATCACCTTCAGCTTTACAAGCACCATAAGTGACCTGCCACTCACACGACTTGAGTTGTTCATTCAAGTCACAAAAAACTGGAGGTCAATCCTTTGTGATGATCTAACTCCAACAGACATAATTTGTTACTAATAGTAACAGTACTAATACTAACATTAATACCACATTGTAAAAATACTACATTACAAGTCCTGCATTGAAAATGTTACAGAAGTAAAAATATGTATGTAATCAGGAAAAAGGGAAAGTATTAAAAGTAAAAATACACAATGCAGAAAAATGGCCTCAGTGCATGTACTATTATATATTATTATATTGATGTCCATCCATCAATCTATCATCTATCCATCCATCCATTATCTTCTGCTTATCCGGGGTCGGGTCGTGGTGACAGCAGGCGAAGCAGGGTTTTCCAGACATCCCTCTCCCTAGCAACGTTTTCCTGCTCCTCCTGGGAGAACCCAGGGTCTACCCCAGGGTCTCCTCCCAATTGGATTGGCCTGGAAGAACTCCAAAGAAAGTCATCTAGGAGGCATCCTAATCAGATGCCTGAACCACCACAACTGGCTCCTTCCGAAGCAAAGGAACAGCTGTTCTACACCGGGCTCCCACCGGATGTCCGAATTCCTCACCCTATCTCTAAGGCTGAGCCCAGCCACCCTAAGGAGAAAACTTTTGGCCACTTGTATCTGCAATCTCACTACCCACAGCTCATGACTATAGGTCAGGGTTGGAACGTAGATTGACAGGTAAAGGCCTTTGGCCTTTCAGCTCAGCTCCCTCTTCACCACAACAGCCCAGTACAATTCCCACATTCCTACTGATGCCGCATAAATGCTCCTGTAATACATAAACTCCTCAGACTCCTGTCAGACTTGGAACCCTCCCAAAGAATCACCACCTTAACGTGGTGAAGGGTTTTGAGTGTCCTTGTGATCCTGGGCTGTGTTGTCCAGGACATTAGCCCTAAGTGAGGACTCTCAAGGCAAATTGGTCCCAGGGAAGGGACCAGACTAAGAGTGAGTCATAGACCCTACATGAATTGGCCAAGAAGGAGCACCTTTCAGGGCATGGCATGAGAGATCTACATCCTGTGGGCCCACCACCTGCAGGGATAGGCACTGGGGTCAGGTGCTTAGTAAGCTGGGCGGCAGGCAAAGTCGGGGACCAAGGCGTGCTGATCCCTGCATCGTCCTAAGGACGTGAATGCATTAATGTGTAGGCAAGATTCTACTGTTGTAGTCGGTTGAGGTGGAGCTAATCCTTAACTATTTTATATAAGGCTGCAAGTAATGACTTGAATTTTCATTATGGATTTATCTTCTGATTATTTTATTAATCGACTGACGACTTGTATCAACGGTTTGTAAAAATTCAGACAATAGTGAGAAATGCTGAAATGTGAGCCCTAAGTGGCATTCTTCAAAATGCTTGTTTTGTCCAAACAATCATGTAAACTTTAAAATTATTAAAATAAATAATAATAATAATAATAATAAATATTATAGTTAATTAAAACAATTAAAAGGAAAAGCAGCAAATCTTCACAATCACAGAAGCTGGAACCATGAAATGTTCTTATACTAAAAATTACTTAAACGATTGACAGTATAGTTGCAAATTAGTCAATCGGTTAATCAACTAATTGTTTCAGCTGTACAAACCAAAATTTGTAAAACAATGAGTAACTAATGTTTTAAGATAAATCTAGTCAAGTGAAAAGTACAATATTTTCCTCTGAAATGTAGTGGTAGTAGTAGTTGAGTAGTTGAGTAGTTGAGTAAATGTACTTATTTAATTTCCACCATTAATTAGTGCTGAGTCATTGTTTTTCTATTTGGTATTCAAAACATCAAACTATATTGATAAAAAGCTACATGTTTATATCCTTTGTCATACAGATATCATACATTAAATGACATGTCAGTTGCAAACACTAAAGCATACTCTACAATAAGTAAAATGCATGTATCTATGTCTCTCAACACAACATAATTCATAATTTCATGAGTAAAACAGTTTTTCCTGTTGCATTGATTCTTTGTTTTCTATCATTCCTACCACAGGGGATGTGGTAGCATTACTGTTGGATCTCAACAGGGCATTTTTTAAATTCTGTATGCTGTGTCCTTCGCCTGCACACTGGCCTCAAAAACCTCAAAGAGAAATAAAGCTGCCTTCATGCTGAGCACCTACTCACACAGCTAAAGTATTCTCCTCCTCCTCTTTTTCCCTTCTCCTCATTTCTCTCTCTGGCTGATATTACATTGCAGTGTTCCTCTAATGAAAAACATAAGTCCTTGTATACCTCTGATTTACAAACAAACAAAATAAAGGGCACAAATCACAAAAGTTCGCAGGTTCCACAAAGCAACACAATTATAAAATTCCTCACAACAGCAGCCTGCAGTTTAAACTAATTTCAAGACATTTCATAGTATGACAGACACTCAGAACAATTTCAAAGCAGGGGTTTATTTTAAAGGAGAACAAAAACAGTTTTTTTTCATGGTTTCTGTTGATGTTTGCACCGCTCCAAGCATTCTGAATGTCAGATGGGCAGATTCTCACTTGGCAACTCTAAGAAAAAGCAACTCTGCTCTCCCACTGCAAAGCCCCATGGGACTGGGGAGAGAAAGAAAACAGAAAATGTCTCTTCATTTCTAAGATTTTAGGGGACAGAAAAAAAAATATTTAATGAGCCTCTGTGTTGTTCCTCTAAGCAGAAAAAAATAACTTCAGACTGTGCGGCCAGATGCCTTTTGGAATAGGCTAGGAAGAAGAAAAACAGACAGGAAAATATATACAAAACCCTTGAGCTACATTTTAAACACATTGAGACCCCAAAGGCACATTTTTAAGACAACTGCTGGCAGGCTATCATAAAGTCTATTGTGTTAGATTACAGATTACATCGCTGCTCCATTGATATTAATATTAATACAGTGACATTGATTTTAGTGGGGAACTGGAATGATACTGCTGTCATTACCAGCTTCCTTCCTGTATACAGAGAGGCTTGGAGCTGACACAGGGTGCATTTCAAATGCGATCCCTCAGACCTTTTGACAACGACAGATCCCCGCTGTAGCTTTTGGCAGACGCATCTCAGCAAGGAGTGCCGTTGCTTTGAGTTGAAACATTTTTAAATAAAGGAAATAAAACATACTCAATGCAACATATGGATAAGACTGGAAAAACACTTCACAAGCGTGCAAAGGTTTGCAGTAAAGCAGTGAGGACATGAAGGCTGAGCACGTTGCAGCAGACTGTCAAGAACTACAGAACAGCTACAGTGATGATGAGGTTAGGTGACAGGGGTGCAAGTGGAGCAGTGTGGTATAGATGTGGTCACCGGCCAGGCAATTTCGCCCTGGAGACAGAGGAGCGAAACAGGTTCATGAGCTCTGACAGCACCAAAGACTAGCACAATCATACATACTAAACCCTGGATGCATTTAATACATGCCTCCATAAACATTTTTTCACATCCAAGTGTGATGGCACAAGACCCTGACTGCATCTTTGTGAAACAAATGGGTTTGCATTTGCATTCCTAAACATATATATTGCTCATATGTGTGAGCTGAATAAATGGCAAAACAGGCAGCAATCTCTAATGCAGGGAAATTGTGTTTAAAAATAAAACTGAGGAGAGAATAATAGAGATTGTCTCAGAAGACAAAGAGGCTAAAAACAGCCTTCACAATCTCACCATGCAGACAACACCGAACAACTACTTAGAATCTGTAAAGATGACTAAATATAATACCATCCTGCAGAATAAAGCCTCCTCCTCTTTCCTCATGGTCCAATTCAGACAGACCAGATGAGAGTTAGACCAGATGTGTCATATAGGAAGCTGTTTTGATACAAATTGGATGATTAACAGAGCAGTGCAGCCAGCATTGAGGCATTTGGCTGTGGTACGCAGCTCAGTGGAGAGTGATTGGCTTTGAGGGCCGAGGGAGCAGATGGGACAGGGACAACAGAGCTGGACCAAACGACTCAGTGTGTCTCCTTGGTTTTGCATCAAAATATCACTCCCATGCTCGTCTGTACTCAAGAGTGATTACACACACACACAAAAAGAGGTAGCTCTGTTTAAAGCAGAATTGCTGGGGCTTGTTCTTCATGGAAAGTTATCTCCGCCTTTAGCTCCACCCTCTTAACATTAATTATGCAGCTCAATGCAGCACTCCGAATCCCTACTGCAGCTCACCCACACTACAATACCATCACTTTCTCCCACACTCTATGTCTCTGTCACTCACACACACACACACACACACACACACACACACACACACACACACACACACACACACACACACACCTCTTTTTCCCTTCATAACTACATTCTCAGCTATGCATAGTCAAAGACAGCATTTTCTTCCAAACATCACCTTGTGAATAGTGTGCTTTTGCAAGGACTAAAAACATGTCTGTACCAGTTCTCTCGCAAGGTTATATGATGCTCACACTTTTTTACAAAAGGAGAAAAAAAATTCACTACACATGGGAAACAGGTAAAATAAAATATAAAATATAAATAAAATATTAAATATATTTATAAAAGCCCTGCCTTCAAACAAATGCACGTGGTGCCCTACATAAAATTTTTACAGTAGTGCTAACATCTTTATTTTCAGCAATGTTATAAACACAATAATTCAGAACATCTGATACATTTGATGTGAATGAATACATTTACATTCATTGCAAGTTGGATTACTATCTTTAGTTGCAGCGTGACTCACTACCAGCACATATTTTTGCCTTATCATTTCAAAGCCTGGTGCTGATTTCATTGCAAATCAGAAGCAAACACACTCTGATGTGCCGAGATAAACACACTTAGCAGCCCAAACACCTGTCTGGCAAGGTGTAATTGACTCAACTACTCGTGAACACAGCAAGAGGCACAATCAGACCCTGTCAGAGGTGTCAACATTACACAATGTAAATCAGCTACATCAGCAAAGTAGAAGGAAACCGGAGAGCATGCAAAGAGGGAAACTCTCACGCTTCAGCCGTCCACCCCCCAAGGCTGGCAGTGGGAAAGAAACGCAGCAACTGTTTATGGAAGCAGAAACAAGCTTCGCCTTCGTTTCCTAGAGCTCTCACGTGACTAAGATTAATTTCACATCTGCATGCATGTGTTTTTGTGCTTGTGTGTGAAAGAGAGAGAGAGAGAGAGAGAGAGAGAGAGAGAGAGAGAGAGAGAGAGAGAGAGAGAGAGAGAGAGAGAGTACTACTAGCCCGGTCAAAAGCTATATAATTAATCCAACAGCACTTAAGTGTGAGGCTACCCTGTGTGTGTCATTCATGCATACTGTGCACTGCCTGACTTAAGTGAGCCTACATCAGACGAAGGTCTTTGCAGTGGGATCATTATTTCTAATTCGTCACACAGGGCATCATCAACAAGATGTCAAGCCACAGGCATGCAAACACCGGCTATTCAAGGGTACATGCTGTTTGTCTCCCTTTTGTTGCCATTTCAATGAGTTCAATAAAGTCTCTGTCTATGTTTGCAAAGGTGCTATCTCTGGAACAAAAGCAAACAGCAAGGAATATGTTTCTAATGAGGAAAGCATGGCCAGGGAAGGTGATATCATTCAGCCGGTATCTGGTAAAGTGAATCTGTAATACGCTTACATAATCCAGGGGGAGCGTGAATTGTCTACTCCCTCTCTCTACATGACAATGGGCTGGCAGGTGCCGGTCGGCTGGTTAGTCATCAGATGTCCAGAATGCACAACGGCAGGTCAAACGCTTTTTGTAAGGTTGCTGTTGATCAGCAGGCAGCCCTCCGCGCTGTGCAGTTCGGCTGCTGCAGGGGTCTTTTCAGTGCATGCAACCGGATGGTGAGCAGAGAACGCAGCGGGGGCTGGGCACTGCAATGTACTGCAGTGCTCGTAGCTCTGCTATGCACACCCACTCACTTCCATTCTTGCTCTGCCTCTGACAATCTCTCGCCCATACTTTCATCATTTGTCTTGTCTTGTCTTGTCTAACCCTTTCTACACTTTCTTCCTATTGCATTTTTCCTTTTCAGGCTCATTTTCTCCACTCTCTTGAAACTCTCTTGTAATCCATGTGTCCAACACTCTTCCTTTATATTCTTCATTTTAACAACCCTGTCCTCTAACACTCATAGGCACACTCAGACACACACATTTACACAAATACATACATAAATACACCCTATAACCTTTCCCTGGAGAGCATGATAAAGTGCCATTTTTCGGGTTATAGAAAAGGCGCGCACACACACTGTCCTTCCAACACTTCACTGTATTTATCACGGTGTCATTCTACTGTCTCCAGTAAGGTCTGCTCACCTTAATCATGTGCAAAATGTGCCTGTACAACCTAAACAACACAGGAGTAACAGTATTTGTGCTTGTTTGGCGAGTTCTTTTTTTTTTACAGTACCTCTTTTCGTCCTGCTAACGGTAGTATGTCACAGTGACAGCCGTTGTTGCTCCGCTATGTTGCCTACACCATCATTTACAGGGGCACACCAAACGCCCATGTCACACAGTCTGGGACAGAGGGTGTCATAGACGGAGAACGAGCAATGACAAGCCCGACAGCTGCTCCCATCCTCCAAAAACCGCGCAAAGTTTTAGAAAGAGATCCAGTACATAATCTACTTTATACTGTATAAGAGAAGACAATACAAATATAAACCTTGCTTGTCCCACCAGCAATCCTTTTCCAGCATACAAAAACTATTTTTGTTGTGATGCTGAAAAGCCTGATTCAGGAACACTAAATTAGACTTAAGTTTAGGTAAATCACAGGATACAAGTCTGTACATTTAGACCAGACATTCGATCTAATCAGAAGTGGTTCCTCTGTCTCCCGCACTCTACTTCTATCCTAAAGAGGGATAATGGTTAATTCTTGGGAACAGTGAGGGGTCTCATTTCCGTTTCTCATTAAAGAGCTGGGGTTTCTGATCATTGCATCTCCATGAGTTTCTCAGTATGCCGGCTGCATCCTGTAGAGACACTTTCCTGGTTGCTCTCAACCATGACATGAAACAAAGCTTTGTGTGACAGCAGGTGTCAGAACTGTACAGGCTGCAGTCATTACATGTTTTACATTTCCTTTTCACCGATTTGACATTTAAATAGCTTTCTTGGAAACATAATAAGTTGCTAGCTACTATCTGCAGACATAATGTATCATTGCTGCTCTTTTAATAATGCTATCCTTTTGATGAGGTGTTTTCATGCAAACAAATCCATCTAATATGCAGATGTCAAACCTGAACAACTTTGCTGCTGCAGTCAATTTTATCCCACAGCTTTATGTGTCACTCTGAGCTTTGCAGTGGAAAGTGAAAGGTAGAACAAAAACCACAGCAATGCAGCTCCCACCTGGAGCATACAGTTATAATACAGATAGACAACGACAGAAAGGATATGGGGTTTTAAAAGGAAATAGCAAGGAGCTGAGTTTTCAGCACCTAGCTGCAAAGACACAGTTCTCTTTAAGATGGATTGTGTTCTAAAAAAAGAGAGGTGCATGAATAATGAAAAGTGTTTTCTTCTTGAACTGAAGTCGCAAAATAACAGATGTGCACAGCCAACTCCAGTATCAATTAGGGACTTGGAAATATGTATGGCCAGACAATTTATCAGGTCATCTAAATAGACATAGCTTTGCCTTAAACTGTCACCCCACCCTCATTGCTAAACACTGGTTTGCATTAAACAATTTGCTCTGAGCTCTGTCCATGGTGCTGAAATCAGTAACACTTCTTTCCCAGCTCTCTCCTTATCCCCGAATATAACTAAGTGTTGAATTATTGAAATGCTATTTAAAACCAGTTATTGGGATCAGTGAGTTTGGTCAGGTTCATGTAGCCTATGTCTTTTGCGCCTATCTAACTATCTGAAGGATGAAAGGTATTAGCCTTTGTTCTAAGTAGTATAAAAAACACCAGCACACACTGTACTCTGTATCCTGTCAAACAACACCTTTTCAGTGTGCCCACACAAAATACACCTTGTCCATCCATATTTCCTCCCATTCTGCAGCAGGCCAGTGTTCACAGACATTTTCAACAGAGAAAACACACAGTGCCCACTGCTGGACAGTATCATATTTTCATTCACAAATGATGAAGGTCAGACCTCAAAAAGAAGAGACAGTGGGATGAAATAAATACAGTGTGATTGTTCTTACAGAAGGCTATTGATAAATGCAGAGTGAAAGTAAAACACGTGTTAGTGTGAATCGCCTGCCCTTCATTGTAAACAAACAAAGCTTCACTTTCCTTTGTGGTTGAGCTCATTTTACAATAATTACGATCCGTATCTTCAGTGTATAAATATGCAAGTGAAGGTACACATACATGATACTGCTATTGCTTTCTGCTTATTTGGTTCACTGTAGTCAGTAAGCCTAGTTCACCCAATCAGAGAGTCTACTTTTGCTGCAGCCTAAGAACTGAAGGAAGTCCCAGAGCACCGGATAAACAAAACAAAAAACTCCTCAGCAGGCTCAAACGCTATCATAGCCAATTCAATCTGTTATCTAAGCAACCCCAAATTATACCCAGAATGCACAATGAGAGCATGCACAACAAAACTAAAATGAGCTGCAGTGCTCTCTGAGCTTATCAGTGTGCACTGAATGTCCAGTATATGGGACACAACTTGACTCTTGTCCCAACCAGGGATAGAAAAAATAAGTTTAAACCGTGGCAGTCATTTTAGAAATCTGGGAGCTGCTTTGAGTGGCTCTGCCTGGCACTGGCTGGATGCTGAGGCAGCTCCACTCAGGGATGTAATAGGATACTGCAGCACTAGAGAACCGTGTGCACAGAAACTTGCCTGGAAGCATCAGGGAGTCCCGCACTAACCTTTCCCCTCCCACTCTGCCTTCCTCCACCTCTCCCTCTGCTTTTCTGCCAAATCTTTAGAATGTAAAAAAAAACAAAACATTTGAGGATAAATTCATGTATATATTTAAATGTATTTCATGTGAAAGTCTGAAAGAAGGCTGACAAGCCAGAACATACACTGGCTAAGAATACAAAAACAACTTCGCAAGAGTAAAAAAAAGATGAAAAACCCAGCATGCCTGCAAGTAGGAGGAGAACGCAGCTGCTTACCTTTAGTGCAGGTTGCTCTCTTCTGGACACCGAGCTCTTCCCCTTCTCCACAGGTTCAGAGACACTTTGAGATAGAGAGAAAAAGAATCAATCTTCTCCTATACTTTCTCTTATTTCCAGTTTCAGAATGAATAAGTCAACACAGCCCTCTGGACACACCTTTACTCTGTCCTCCTGTAAACTCTGCCACATATACACACACAGACACCCAGTCACATGCACCCCAAGACTGGAGTACACAAATTGATAAAGATCTGCTCAGGGGAGAGATAAAAACTACACACGCTCACACACTGCAGTTTTTTTTACCCCCCTTCCTCTTGCCCACTCGCTCTGCTGCTTTTTTCCTGCTGTCTTTGCCTGCACTGCCTCCTGATTGGCTAAGCTGCTTTTCAATAACATAAGCTCTCTTCTTTAATTGGAAGGGCTCCAGTTGTGTGGTGCACCAGAAACCCTCCCGCCCAGCTCATCTCTCTTCTTTTTTTCCCTTTTTTCACTAAGTGCCTGTGGAGGAGAATGCTGAGCTCTGCAGTTTCATACGCATCGAGCAAAGAAAAAAAGGAATGGAGGACAGAGGGAGGGGGGATGGGGGGGGATAAGGGAGAGAAAAGGAGCGAGTGGGAATGGGGGAGAGCATCGGCGGCAAATCAGTGGACCGCAGTGGGACAAGCAGAAGCTACTTGGGAACAAAGAGGTGCTATTTAGGGGGGGTGAGCGCAGATTTGGATGCACAGTCCACCAGCTGCAGCATGTTGAGGTGTGATGCCAGGTCAGATGAAGGGAGATTTCCCTGCACTCGTTGCTGCGTGGCTATGTGGCTCTGCTGCAGTGTGGAGTCTAATTGCCAGGCAAGAAGGGGGATGGGAAGGGAGCAGGAGGAAAAGGAGGAGGAGAGTGGGGGTTGGTTGCAGTGATGCTGAAGTACAGTCTTCCAGCCAGCCAGGATATGGGGGGGGGGTTATGGGCAGGCAGCCGCAGTGTACAGCGGTTAATGCCTTTTCCTCATGAATTATTGAAGGTGCCCCAAAGGAGAGTGGGAGGGTCACAGGCAGTAAACTACTGAGCCTGTTCAGACAGTCTCACTGCTACTGAGGTTTATTTTAATTATCATACCTGAAGTACATATCGTCAAAGTATTAAAAGGAGCCCCCTTCAGTAGGATTATTTAATCCATCTAATGTAATATACAGCTTTTAGTGAAGATTGCATAATATTAGCTCTCTGCTTCCCACATCAGTTTTATGGTGAGTTAAAAGGCTTACCCGTGTGTGGGATTGACTTTGCGGTGTCAGGTTCCCGCCCCTTCTTTCTTTGACTCACATCTGGTACTTCCAGTGTGTCCCGGCTACATTAAAGTGCAATACCCAAGCAGATCAATAATGAATCATACAATACCTCGACCATCTGCAGAGGCTACAACAAGCACTGTAGAAGTTATATGATGCCCACGGAGAAATGCAAATATACTGTTTGCTATATCAACAACGAAATTGCCTGGTAGAAGAATGGGAAAGAGATACCTGATATTTTAAGCTCAACGCCCTGGTGCAAATACCATGTAATGTGAAACATGATGGGAGAGGTGAATACATCCCAGTAATATCTGGATTTAGTGACGAATCTAGATAAGCATGTTTTGGAAGTAACCCTTATCTTGTCAAATAAGCTGAAAATGTTTGATTGCACATGCACATACACATAATGGATAATCTGTACAAATATGTCCTTTTTGTCATCTTCTTACAGAGGTTAATAGGGATTCAGTTGACTTTGATGTGAAAAAAGAACATTTATTTCCATGCCATCTATAAAATAATTTTTTTTTCCCCACTGAAAAGAGATTATCATCACGGCCATATATTCTGCGGGAATGATACAGAAAAGTGCATAAACTACATATTACAATAAACAAACATTTCCATCAATCATCTACACATCTTTTCCTTCATCACTGTGGTCTCTGCTTTCTCAGGAAGGCTGTAGACTGTGATGGACACGTTTGTGTGTTTGAAGACCTGTTCCAGTATCTCCGATACTCTTTCCCACTGCAGTCGATCCAGGCCACAACCAATACTGTCACAAAGAGAGAGAAACACACACTGATAAACTGTAACAGTAACAGAACCAATACAAATCATGTCACATTTAAAATGAATTCAATGAGCATTTCCCTCTTGAATCTGGGTCGATGAAGTATCACTAAACGATACAAACCGAGGCATTGATATTCGTGTTACTCCGTTCAGTGCACAGTGTGACTTCATGTCGTCCAGGCTCTGTCTCAGGCTATCATAGGTTGGCTTTTGGCTGGCCTTTTTCTTTGTGATCTGCAATATAATAAAAGGAAAGCAACATTAAAATGAACAACAATGTTTCTGAAAATGTGCATAGGAAATAATTAAATTAAATAACAATAATAATAATAATTAAATAACTGTTACATCTTTAAGTAAGTAAGTAAAGTTTATTTATATAGCACCTTTCACAGACAAGGGGGGGGGGGGGGTCACAATGTGCTTTACAGTAAATAAAAACATAAAAGGTCACAATACCATAACAATTAGAAGACAGCAAGACCATATAGCTAATTAAAAGCTTGTTTAAAAAGATTTGTCTTTATTTGTTTTGTTTTTTTAAGTTTCCACAGAATCCATAGCTCTGAAGGCTAAAGGGAGGAGGTTCCAGAGCCTATAGGAGCCACTGCACCAAAAGCACGGCCACTTCTTGTTTTAAGACTTTACCAGATAGTAGACAAAACGTCTGTCTCTTTGTAGTACAGCACACTGTCCCGTCAGCTTTTCTGTTTGGATACAAAAAGATATTATCTACATCAGAATAAAATACAATACAAAGCCCAAATATAATGGGTTTTTAAAATTAAACCTCAGGTGAACAAGTCATTAAATTCATGCTGTAAACTCGGTCTGAAGCTATAAAAGCACTGAACAATTGATACATAATATATAAAGTAGGACAGTGCAGAATAAGATGATTGTGTCCAACTGTAAAGTTTTAATAGTCTACTAAAAACTAAACAAGCTTCTCTGTGGTGAACAAAATGACTGACTGGAAATCAATACCCCCTCCAAAATAAGACGTTTTCCCTCCTGATGAATTTATAATAAAACGGGCTGACTCACTCTGTTCCTTTAACTCTCCTACCCCTTTAAACTTCTTCTTGAACATCACTGCTATGCCTGCCCCCATGCGGCAGTCCTCACTGATGCAGTGAGCAAGAGCGTCGTCCTCAGGGCAGGAGAACAGATTCCCAGTCACATAATTCAGTTTCCAGCTGTGTTCTGCAGGCTGGCCAGGAGGGGGCAGCATTGCACCGTGTGAGGAAGCATAATAACAGAGCAAGAGAAATAAACACTGGCGTCTGAGAAGGTTAAACTATGACAGAAACACCCCTTTTTTAGAGCATGTCAACCAAACGTTTTTTCCCCTTTAAGCGTAATATTTACCTTGATTCCATCAGTGTTGACTGGTTTCTCAAGTTCAGACGACATTGACAACAGTGAGTAGGGAACTTGTGCGGTGTTTCACGTTAGGTGTGTAACGTTTCAGTCGTAAACACATTAACGCTGGCTTATCCTCTGCTAGAAGACGTGTTAGCTAACATAAGCTTATCATGCGACAGTAAAATGTCTCGTATAACTTACAAACAGTTGACAGGAGGCAGCCGTTTTAATGGTAAATTAAGGGGTACTCGGTGTGCTCTTTGGTTGCTCAGTAGGTTTCGGTTTGCAGCAACTGCCATGAAATCGGTCTGTCTTCTCGCGAGACTTTGTGGAGAGACGGTATATCCTGAATAACGAAGTGTTTAAAAGCTACTCGGCAGATTCATTGATATTAGCACCATCCATAATTTGACTACCATCTGCCAACTATTCAATTTAGTGTGGAGTGAGATTCGGTATTGGAGGTCGGTTCATTTTAGGACTTCTATGTCATATTCCACCGCAGGGGTCGGGGTCATCACTCTTTAATCCTCAGGACTTTTGTTTTTAAACAGCCACATATATGTGCAGATGAAAAGCCAAGTCAATAATCATGGTCAGATCAGTGTGATCAGGATACTTGCCAACCTCCAGACATGATAGCCTTAATTTTGACCAAACCTAATAGTCTTCCCCCAGAATCTATGGGTCAAACCAGAGATGTATTTCTGGAGAATGTATGGAATATTATAGTTTATACTAAGCAACAGCATAGCTTTTCCTTTAGCAATGTAGGAGCCACTGTATTTTTTTTATCATTAAACACTTAATTTTCTGCATTCTGGTGAATTTGTCTGCATCAGTTGATGGTGGAAATGTTTTTATCTAGGCTATGTCAACGGAAACACAAAACTCAGGCAGCAGGTGACTATTTAAAATATAAAATATGCCAGAATTTAACTCAGAAGCCTTCTGTATTTCTGTTTCTTTCATGATTTAGTCCTCCCTCCCCTTTGTGTCTTTCTTTTGGGAAGTTCCTCTTTAAATGTGGCACCTTTTCACCTCAAGGATAAATTAAGATAGATGAGACCTGTGCAAAACGAAACTAACTGAAAACACTTTACCACAGATCCTCACATGTTAACTTCAGCAGCTCTGTGAGGCTCACATTACCAACAGAGCAAGGCTGTGCTTTAGTTTATTCATTTTTATATTGCAAAACTCTACCAGCTCGAGGGCGTGTGAAAAGTGTCAATTGCATGAGTCTCACGCTGAATGCGTGAGAGTTGGCAGGTCTGTTAGAATATTTACACAAAACTGAAACCTTCTACCAACTATTTTTTCAGCTGAAAACCGTGAAATTGTCTCCACTAATCATGATATTTCTCAGGCATTGAGTTGTAGTTTTAAAATGTAATGTCTATACACATAGTGTGATGCCCTGTGGGGTTATGTGTGGGTGTGGCCGCTCTCTCTTCCTGGTAGAGGAAGAGCTGATTGCAGTAACTCTGGCCAACTGGGCTAATTGCCCTGTAGAGTATTTAACATTTTATTCTCATTCTTAGGGGTGAGGTTGCTGCTGGGTTGAGGATGGACGGACCTCTCTGCTAACTTGTTATCATCTGTTTCCCGCCACAGGTTCCACCTTCGCCTTGGTTTCTGGACATGTTGTTTTAGTTGATAGTTATTATTTCTTGCACATTACAACACCCTCACACACCTTTTCCATGCATCCATCATCCTGACCTGACTGAAACCACTGATGGTCATACCCCATATTTGTTTGCCTTTACTTTGGCACCAGCCTTAATTTGGTTAAATTTGGTGTTAATTGTTTTAAAAGACCCTGCAAACCTTTAACATTAACATTAAGCTACCAAACCGACTGCACTGATAAAAAAATAAAATTGTAAGTCGTCCCAGTCTAATAGTTGCATCAAAACTATCAGGTAGTGAGAAAAAAAGGTCAATCAATCTTACTGTGCATACGCCCACACAGATCTAATCATACTAAGTGAAAAAAACACTCTTTGGTGGAGCATAGTTGTGTAGGGGCTTTAAGTATGTTTATTGAATAACATTTTTGCTCATGACACAAAAGGTAAATACAGTAAGCACCCTATGTATTCAAGCTATGAAATAGAAACATACCTCAAATGGCAATAAATAATGTCAAAACTATGTTGCTTAATAACTTGTGTGAAACCAAAACTAAAATGAATAAACAGGTTGCCCCTTTACAAGCAAAATATATCATTAGAATTCCAGGATGTGACTGGTGTTGTCATCTTTTATATACATATAAACTGCAATAGATACAAAATCAGAGTATGATTGGATGAAGGATGCGACAGATTGACAGTTCAAATTCTAGCCTTAGAAGTCAGCACTGCGTCTTCGCTCATTGATCCAGTCCCCAGGGTTGACGTCCATCTGCAGCATCTTCATCACCCACTTGTCCCTCCGTGCGCCGTCAATGAACTCATCCAACGAGAGCTCCCCTAAGATGATGAGGGACAGTCATTCTCTGGGCTTATTTTACTGTACATTTTACAGTAATTATAAGTATATTACAGAAAACTGTTTACAAACACTCACCATCTCCATTTTCATCAACCAACTCAAATATTCGGTCAACCACTTGGTCTGGGGTCAGCAGCATGCATTCTTCATCTAGCTCTCCGTGGCAGGCTTTCTTCAGTCGATAAATAGACTGTGTGTGACAGGAAAGTATGTTACAAGGATTCATGCATGGACTGTATTTCATCACAGCCCTCTGATTTATCTTCAAATATTCTTTGAAATGTCTTAAAAGCCTAGCACATTAATAGTTGCATATAGTTACTGTATAATAGTAAATATTACCTCCACAATTTCAAGAAGCTCTGTTTTATCAATGCATCCGCTTCCGTCTTTATCGTACATTTTGAATGTCCATTTAAGCTTATGTTCCAATTTTCCCCTCAGGACTAAGTTCAAGGCTGCCACATACTCCAGAAAATCAATAGTGTTGTCCTGTGTACATAAAAAGAAAGAGTTCAAATGCTATGAGCCAAATGTTTCTTTACTTTGACAGGCAAAATGTCTGTTCTGCAATATACTAAAAAGAATATAAAGACAAAAATGATAGAAACTGAAGCATTCAAATTTCCATCGTAATTTCCCAGGGCCCAAGTTGACATATTTGGATAAGATATTCAGTTAACTTTCATAGAGGACTAAGAAAACCAGCAAATATTCACATTCCAGAAGCTGTGAATGTTTACTTATATAATTAATCGACTATCAAAATAGTTTCTGTCAGATGACTAATTGAGTAATCAACTAATTGTGTCAGCTCTAAAGATATGTGCTCAATAATGGACTTTACCTGCAATTGTCACAAATGCTTTCAGTCAACAGATGTTCACTGTTACTGTGACAAGTGTAGTGTCAATATTGATGTGATACAAATGACTCTGTACAAGGCTTATACTTCCACACAGCTTAAGTTTATACTTACGCCGTTCTTGTCAAAGGCCCGAAACATGTTTTCAATGTAATCTGCGGCCTCCTTGTTCTCAGTAACGCCAAAAAAGCTTTTGAACTCATGCATGAAGAGAGTTCCACTCGGGCATTCCACAACAAATTTTTTGTACCATTCCTGCAGCTCTGCCACATCAATTTCCTTGTCTGGGTCACTATCCTCGCTCAGGCGCTGACCCATTTTGGAAATGTTTTCTTCAGCTCCCTAAAGATTTAAATGTTTTTCTTACATTACATGAAACAGTTTGACCTGGGTAATTCTTTTAAAGCTTCCCTCTACATTACAAACAAACTTTGGGCAAATCGGTAAAGACCAAAATTATCAAAATGACGCGAAAGTTCATACAAGCTGAATTGTTATTGGGCTCTCTATCGTGGCATATCCCATCTGAGAGTGAGGATGAGACACTGTTAAGGATCACATGATAAGGGATTAGAAATGGACACTTGTCAAAATCAATTAGTTCACAGACTGCTCATGAGAGGATTTCTTTGTGGCCTTGCTTCTACATAAACAGAAAAAGTGTGTTTACTCTGTGTTCGCTTTGAAGAAACACACTCCTTACTAATAGGTTTCAAGTATCTCTATGGTTTAGTGGAACTTTTAATAACAACGTAATTATTATACTGGATGAATAAATGTTTGCATGGCAGGGTCAGTTTACTAGGCACAAAGATTTAAAGCCAGAGTGTCTAATGGAAAGATGCAATTAGTTGCATCTTTATGGGAAATGTAGGATTCAGCCCATCTGGAAGCGCTTGACCAATTCTAGCCAATAAAAATCTGGATATATGCTGTTTAGATTTTGACAATCTTTGTTAATCTGTTTGTTTTGAGTCCCCACACTTTATGATAGAATAATAGTACATCCCTGATGTACTCCTTTAAGTAATCCTTCCCAGTAGAATAACAGTGTCACTGTTGGTGATTGCCATGGCCATTATAGACAGGTGAAAGCTTGGCCAGGCCCACGGTATGTGCTGACAACAGGGATAGTGATAATCTTAGTTTAGAAGTGTCAAGGCCATCTGAGGTGTCACGCCGGATTAAAATGATTCACACCCTCCGTACTTACACAAGATATATATTTAAATCTCACTCATATTTTCCTTCATTTAATCATCTTACATAAGATCTTTTTGTGTACCCAGGTTGCATTGACAAGACTGGTCCCAAGTAACTTTCATTTCTGTATTGTCTCTGTAACACTGCTACTTCCTCTACTACTGACTACAGCCATGCTAATTGCTCTGTGAGGCTGAACTTGTAAGCATGCTAACGTGCGTATAATGATAATGCTAGCATGTTGATGTTTACCATGTTCCCTGTGCTGGTTTAGCATCTTAGCAGGCAAATGTTTCTGTTGCTAATTAGCACTAAACACAGTTCAGCTGAGGCTGACGGGAATGTTGTAAGCTTTGCAGGTATTTGGTCATAAACTTACATATTGGACAAAATTAACTGAAAACCCAGATGAGAAATCCGGAGATCCAAGTTATTACAACAGATCATCCTCTGGGGACCATGCATAAATTTAAATTCAGACCAGAGGATTGCTAAAGGAAAAGTCACAGGATCACCAAAACATCTAATATTAGTTGAGATATTTCACTCTGAACCACAAATGTCAACATATTGATGGCACTGGAGGAAAGGTCAGGGGCTGACAAAAGTCAGAAGGATTTATCCTATGGTGACCATGAATGTCTGTAAATCAATCCATAGCAATCTAGTAGTTGTTGAGATATTATATAAATGTGTAATTTTACTTTATTATTATACAGCCATTGCTGCTGTGTTCTGTTACTGCTTTTATTTATTTGTTTTATTTTACTACTATTCTGCGACAATTTAACTACTTTGGGATAAGCCATGCGAATTTTCACTGTACCGCAGTATGATGACAATAAGGAACATTTTACAGTGCACTTCTTAAAAACAAACAAACAAGACCATCAACAGTCATGCAAACATGCTAATACTAGAAGTAAACGTTAAGAATGTTTAAAAACATGATAAAGCAAATTTACTGACATAAAATACTAAATTGCTAATAATATAGTACATTTGGCTAGTGTTGGTGTACAATCAGCATGTTATCATATTCTGCCAGCATTTAAGTCAATGTACTGCTGAAGACAGAAATCTGGTCATGAACTTACTGTTAGACATGAGGAAATTTTGAAGTGTGGGGTGGGAGTCACACCTCAAGCATGGCAAAAAAGTAATTCCCATAATTCACTGGCTGTCATTGTTCTCAGGTATGAAACATAACTAGATTTGCAACTCAAAAGATCAAATCCCTTAATATTAACTGAGCGTAGTACACTTCAAATTTTGAGCTTTTATTGCTTTCCATGAATACTATGACACAAGCTCAAGCATTCAATTTCCAGCCATTATTAGTTCTACAAAGGCAATGGCCATGTATAACAAGTCTACAAAAATGTAAAAATCAAAGCTATCAAAAGGGACACTTGGAAAACTAAAGTATGACTTACAGAAAGTGTAAAAGTACGTTGTGTTCTGCTGACAGATTTTGATGCAGATATGACTTCCCTTAAGCCAACCCACTATACTACCAAACCAAACTGGTTACTACTGGCAACATTGTGTGTTGATATTGGCTTCATACAGTGACAAAGCAAAACTATGACGTTTTCCACATCCTTCAGGGGGTCAATGCAAAGAAGTGCAAAATAATGTTAATCAGAAATACATTTTATGGTCTGTGCTTCATAGAACAAGCAAACTAACATGTTTGAAGTGTTGCTTCACATTCTTAGTGGCACATGTCCTCATTCAACTGGAGACACACCCATTCATAAGAAAGATAGTCAAAACAACTATGCTTAGGCCAAAACACAACTCAAACTGTCAAATGTATCTTTTTGGAAATATTACTAGAACAATGAAAATATTGAATACATCAGTTATTCAAGGTTAAATTATAACACTCAGATATAAAAATCAGGAACAAAAGATTAGAAAAACTTTTAGTCAACAGTGAAAAAGCAGTCCCTATTATCTTCTTTAAATCATGTCCTTCCAGTTTAAAGACCAGGTGATGTGTGGCCTTGAGTAGTTGTAACTGAAGCGGACAAAAAGATCCTTCTGTGATGAATCTCGAGGTCCACATCGCTCCTGGTCCTGAAGTTTAGAGGTCCACAGTGCTACAGACATACCCTTGGTGTGGTATCATACAGTGTAAAAAAAAGTCAGTTGGCAGGCTAGGCTTCAAGTTAGTCATGTTCCCCTGGCTCTATCGCGGTCTTTGCACTGTTTGTATTGTTAGCGTCAACCTCTGTTGACAAGTCTGGTGAATTACTGGCTGAGGGGACCTGCTTGTCGATGGGTGGGCCTTCTCCATCACTGCTGCTGCTGCTACTACTTTCCCCCTTATCCTGTTCAGAGCTTGTACTCTTCTCTGATGGAGCAGCCTGCTCAGGCTGATCCACAGGGCTGTCATTCTCCAGACTGTGGACATCCTTCCTCTCAGATGAGTCTTCTTCCCTTTCAGAAGGTTCTGACTGTGTGCTGCTGGGCTCTGAGAACCAAAGTGGACAAAATTAGGGCTGCAACTAATGATTATATTCATTATCGATTAATTTGGCAATTATTTTCTCAAATATGATTAGCTGTTTGTCTATTAAATGTCAGGAAAGAGTGAAAAGTGTCCATCAAAAATTCCCAAAGCGACGTCTTGTTTTGTCTGACCAACAGTCCAAAAACTATATATTGAGTTTATCTTTATTTGTATCCCTTTGAAGCACAACTTTAAACATCATCTCGAAAACTGGCATATACAGTATGAGGGAAATTATTGGGGCTTTAATGACTACATATTGTGCTTAAGGGACCATACTATGTCCGCTAAGTGAAAATGGGTTAACACTTACCATGATCCTCTGAAATTGTAGGTGTGTCACTAGATGTTCCACTTTTGTACTCTTGACCACACAAGTCTTTTGAAGTCTCTGGAAAGCTCTCTGACACTTTACAACAAGATGACTTCTTTTCTTCACTTTCTGTTTCACCTTCTTCTTTTTTGTCAAACTTCAGCCTCTTGACCTCATGCTTATCTGCATCAGAATCCTCCTCCTCTTCCTCGGGGTGTTTATTCTTTATCCCGCTGTTTGGGGAAATTTCACCTTCTGAGGACGAGGCATCACTGCAGTAATGACAGACGCGGGGAATCAGTTCATCAAAATATATAGTTAAGATAAAGGCAATGAGCAGCTCATGTATTCGTTTTAAAGGTGCAGTCTTGCGAAGATCTGCTTAAGGAAGAAATGTCTGGGCTTCACATATATTTTCAGTGTAATTGCATTTTAAATAAAAACATACTGAATGGACTCACTCATCAAACTACATACTCAATCACAGACCCATATATGTACCAAACTTAGTTCAATTACCTGATATGGTGCTCCTCCACCTCCTCTGTGGTTGCCTCTGGCTCTTTACTGACTGTACAGTCAGGGAGCCCATTGGTCGAAAGCGAATGACAGCTTGACAGCTTTGGTCTGTTGAGCGATTTTGGTGTGCTTGGTCCATTTATGTTTTGACTGCAGAAAAAGAAAATGACAATTTCTTAAACAACTCATATCACAAGGTGGCAAATTAGCAGAACTACTAAGACCCAAACTGACAGGCAAGACATAAATGCCCTTACTGTAGCCTTGTTGGTTTTTGGATATTTGGCTCTAAACTAATTCAACTTTCCACTTGCTGAGGCAATTTTAGATTTGTGGAAGTCAATCACTGACAAGTATGTGGCTCCCACCTGTCTGAATATAGAGAAGAGTTACCAGGAAACATCACTCCATTCATTCTGTTTACACTGGATGCCCCATTTTTCCTTCGAAAGAAGTAGAAAGGCACAAAAACAACTGGCTGTTAATTGTGCCTTTGTAGGTGTGACTGAATAAGCAAATTCAAGGGAGCTGTCAATGTGCATCATATGCAGCTTAACAGAAATACTTCAGCCAGTAGAGCAAGGGAAGCAAAAGCTTAAGAGCTGTACTTACTCTGATGTGGGGTACACACAGCTGACCACCATTACATTCTGCAATACATAAACAATAATATATATTAGACTTAAATTCAAAGCAATGCAAAGTGTGTTAAACACAACATACATCAATATTGTTTATCTTTAGTGAACTTAAGAGTGTGTGGACTTTTACGCAAATTGTACAATGTAGTGCTCACCTTCTCTAAACCCACGAGAAACTTCTCTGTTCCTGTATAGTTGCGCTTGGGGTCTGTAAGGAGTTCGCATAGACGCTGGATGGTGAATGGGATTCTGTAAAGGTTATCAAGAGATGTATTTAGGATAAGCTACACATTGCTGTCTCACAGCCAGCACTAACACTTGCCGAACCTGGCAGCACTAGAGATAAGTCAGAAAAGAACTTGGATCATTCTGGACAGACCTGGTCAACCCTAGTCACAGCTGGTCATGAGTTCTGATATGAATGATTATCATGATCATGTTTGGTAGTACACACTGCTTATTATATTCAAGGGGAAAAATTTACACAATATTATGTTTTAAATAAAATACTACATTTAGATCTGACTGATGCACCAAGAAAAATAGCAACTGTTTCCTATTTGTTTTGTTGCTTGAAGCTATCTAAAGTAAAGTAATTGTTGACCTCTGGTTTAAAGAGCTAATATTTATTTTCAAATAAATTTCCAAAATATTTCCAGGCTTGATGATAAAATGTATTTATGCAAATATGTTTTGGGAAAGTCACATGCAAAACATTAAGTTGAGCTCCAATAAATCGGTCACCGATCGTAATCGGCTGATAATTGCTTTAAATAGTTTGATTGGCGGTCTCTAAAAAGGCCGATCAGAAGAGCCGATCATTACAGTCAGCGGTTTGAGCAGTTTTCAAAGCTAGCTAGCACCAAAGTCCTTTTCAGACAGGAAGCGATTGATGCGCCCAGTTAATCATTTACAATGAGAGTTGTGCAGCAATCAGACAGGAGCAACAAGCAGGGGCGATCATGTGAAACTGTCGCGGTCATGCTCATTTCACACACACGCCTTCCCGCTACCAGAGTTTATTTGTCTTGATCCACAGCGCATCAGGCAGAGAGAGACTGATTCTTCAGTGTGAGTTTCCTGATGCAAAGAGAGAGGGGCCGTTTAGCAGCTCAGGCGCCACTCAGTAAGCTGAATGTCTCTCTCTCTCTCTCTGTTTTCGTTTTAAAACAGAGACCTTTTGCTACGTTTCCGCCTTCCGTCCAGACTAAAACGGCGAATCAAAAGACCTAAAATGGAGGACTTTAAAAACAATGACACAGACACTCACATCTGGCTTTCTGATTCAATCTTACCGGTCATGCAAAAGACAAACACAATGCTACTGACACAGTTTTAGTTTTGGTATTTTTATTAAAATATTTTGTACTGTGTAAATAACACTTATACACCTGTGCTGTGCATGTCACTGTATTTACTTTGCGACGACTCCAAGTCTGTTTTCCGCCCGTCACGCAGCTAAAAGCGCTGGTGTGGACAGAGATTGTATTCGCTATAAAACTGTTTAAAAAGTGTGGATGTAACCTAATATTACCCCACTCCCCCTCTCTCTATTCCTCTCTTGGTGAATCCCGTTTTCCTCGGGATTCTCCCGAATATTTCCGTTCTCACCTGGTATGCTCCCGTTTAAATGTTTCTCTGTAAATCTCCAGTATTTTTAACTCATAAAATCAAATACAAATCTGCTGGCCGTATTTAAAGTGTTTGCTACTCTCTCTTCCGGTAAAGCCTGTGGCAGTATGTAAAACATTAGCTGTAACATTGCTAAAACAAGAAGAAGAAGAAGAAAGGCATATTTCACTCACATGTCCTTTTTTTATACAGTCTATGCTAAAAATAGATAACGTGTGAACCGTAAAAAACGACTGACAATGTGCGAGTAAAGACTCCAACTAACAGTAGCTTCAAATTGTTCTGCAAGAATGGTTATGATTATTGACAAGTTAGTTACCATTAATTAATCAAGAGACCAATGTAGACTGTGCTTCTTGCACAAGGATTTGATAAATGAAAACAAACCACTGAATTAAAACTAGGCCTATTGTAGAGGTAAACTAAATGAAATTATAATGAATATAGTAACTATAAGTAATATTAACAATATAATATGGATTTAACATGTACTTTTTATTTAAATTTCCCTTATTTTCAAATCTCAATGATAACAGTTCTCTCCTCTCTGTAGCCCACTCTCCCTCTCTCTGCCCCATAAAGCCCACAGAACCTCCCTGAGCTTTCCAGAACAAAAAGCGGCTACTTCATCGACTCATGATGCCTGTGCTCCTTTATCTACTAAATATTTTGGCAATAGCCTTTTTTGTTGCAGTTTTTATAGTTGAAGTAAATTTATATAGATGCTGTTTGTTTTGTTTTTGTAGTTTATTCCACAGGAAAGCTATATTTGTTAAGCTATAAGATGTACACAGTAACTAGGCAAAGGCTTCTATGGTTTAAGTCTCTAACATAAACAGTTGTCCTTTCATTATACTTTATCATCTGTTAAATTTAATACTTAATACATTGGTTATAGGACTAATTAAATAAATATACAGTATAATGATATATGATAAATAGAAGGCTTGAAATAGACCCAGTGATTGGTGATCGGCCAATACTGCTTACAGCAATCGGTGTTCGGCCCAAAAAATCCTGATCAGAGCACCTCTAGTAACTTTCTATCTTGGGAAACTAGCCCATTACAGAGAAAGACTTATGACACTAAACTGTAATGCATTTTACAAACACAGGAGGACGTAACATAACTCAGGCAGATGTACATGAATTAACTACAGTACACAATGAGTCAAATCAGATAGCTGATTTGATTTGCATGCCTTATTATTTTACATTTTTGTCTTTAGTGCACACCTAAATCTCCCTCTCTCATTGTGGTTGTGTTTTCATTCAATTGATTATGTTATTTAGTTATGTATGTGGGGTTGTGATTTGTTTGCGATATGCAAAGTGGCTTACTCACCCATTGTAACCATCCACTATTTTTAAGATCCTCTTCTTCATCTCTTCGAAGGGAACATACTCTACATTGGGATTATGTGGTCCTCTCTGTTCTGGTGTTGAAGCCTGAAAATCATCCATGACTTTTTCCAATTTAAACATGAAGTATGTTTTGAACTGTGGCCACAGGATCCTGGAAGATATTGAAAATGCAAGTCTACATGTCACACACGAAAGAATGACAAGACTTTGAACACATTTTCTGCAAAAAAATGCCAGTAAGCCTCACAAAAAGAGTTCACCAATGACTAACTTATGTCTTTAATGTCTTTAACATTAAGCTTTAATGTTCTGTGTGAGCCCTTGTGGACAACTCACATTGGCTGCCCTGTCTTGGCAACATGACACAGGAATTGCTCTAGTACAGGACAGGTCTCTTTCTTGCCTTTCTTCTCAAAATCTGTAAATGCCCACATGTAAAACAGGATGATTAGTTTATTGGCAATATCGTTTATCCAAACATCATACATATCAGTCCACAACCCAGCCAACACTGGTTGCACCTGCATTAACCTTAACCTAAAGTTGAACATTTTCAAACAACCCAGATGCATATGACGATTAGAGACTATTGTATTCTAGAAATTAATCTGGAAAACATGTTAAATCCCGTTTAGCGTCAGGTTTCTTCTGGCGCATTAACTGTAACTTGGCAATGATTACATGATTGTAAAGTGTTGAATTATCAGCTGTGTCGAGTGAAAATAAAGGGAAGAAACAAGTTAAACGTGACATCATAAAATCACCAAACACCAATTTCAGCTAGCTAGCAGGAAAGTTCTTGTAAAAGTTGGTAAGTAAGTTAGCTTGTTTACTGTGACGTTACCCGGCTAGCTGTTTACATAATCCGTATCAGTACAGAAATAAATGGGTCAAGAGTGTAAAATGGGACCAACTGTTGTTGACAATAACATTGAACTAGTTAAGTCAAGCAGAGACAGATCAGACTGTCCCGTAAGTGCCTCTTCTACACGTTTATCGTTGTCAGTAAGCTAAGTTACGATCATGTCCGTAACCTACTTAGCAAACATTACAGATTTTGCTAAATGCATCAAAACAAATGTCAAAATCCTCCGCTAATAAATTACAATTTATTAATTTGGATAACTGTAAATATTGCCTTGAAACGCTTCCAATAGGGCGTCGATGTCCATTGCTGTGTCCAGTCACAGGCAGGAAATACTTGCTAGTTAGCAGTAGCAGGGTAGCAACCCAACAATGCTAGTAGCAGTGAAGACTGCGCATGTCTAAAATTGCGTATTCACATTTGCGGAAGACGCGTTCCAGTTTAACCTGAGATCAACAAAGCATTTGAAAACCCCCGAGGCAGCGGAATGAAGTGGCCTGAATTGAAATATTTTTTCTTCTTATGGCGCAAATATTTCCATTTTTAGGTAAAGCATGTAACTTTACAGCCTTAAAGACAGAAACTTCTGGATCTCTCTGGTGCGCTGCTGTAACGTTAGATGCCGCAGGCAGTCAGCGGGCGTCATCGTGTTTCTGTTGTTGTGACGGAGCAAACCAAGACAAGCGGCCAATGAGTCAGCAGCTGATAGGGGGCAATTTTACCTAACGAACCTATATATAACGATACCAGCCCTGGCTGAAACATCTGCCCAAGAGGTCTGCTAGTTCTTTTACTTAGTCGTTTTTTAGAGGTATCGTTAACAATGGCAGTTCCAGTAGCTGCATTACAGCTGAGCACATCATCCAGCCCTGTTCTGCTGGAGCACAACATTCACATCAGCGATTTGGCTGGGATTTCAAGTAATAATGAAAGCGACACTCTGCCTTTACATTCTTCGTGGACTTTCTGGCTTGACAGGTAAGACACTGCTTGGATACCCCCCCCCCCCCCCCCCTCCTCACCATCGTTATATTATTAATCTATAACCAGTGTCGAGAAGTAGGTGAACTCTTTGTACCTGACCTTTTAATGAGAACAAAGAACAAAGGCGACTTGATCAGGCCTGCTGTATTTCAGTCATAGCAACCAAGATAACATTATAGGTGTGGGAATTATCTGTTTTAATCAATCACAGAGAAATCAGGTTACAATTAATAGTGTTGATGCAGCCTTTCTGCCAACTCGTTGTCTCGTTGACCTACATACTCAAGTCCTCCACTTGGAAGGATCTTAAAATAAACAGAAGGGCGTAATTATGACTGGCTGAACATAATAACGTTGGTGAAGGTCATTTTGAATTCATAATTAGCCTTTACTTGGATTTTTATGAGCGCAGGTGTTATGTAAAAACTTGTTGAGTCACTGCTCATCTGTTGCCATTGTTTGGTGAACCACTTTCCCCCCTTGTGTTGGATTATCTCACACTTGCTATTGCTATATACCAAAGTTCCCAATTTTAAAAAATCAAACTTTTTTAAGGAGGGATTTCACACCTAATGTTAAGTAATCATAGCAGAGTTGAATGCAAGTGATGGTGAGTTGCACAAACCTCCTCATCAACAGTGTGTACAAATCAGAGGGTACTGTGTACTGTGTCCAAATTGGGTCAGTGTTGTTTACTGGCTTATTTGTCACCTGACCCCCCCATCCCACCCTCCCCCACCTGTCTGCTCAGAGGGCCACTAACTGAAACCTGAAACATGCCTGAGTAATGGACTAGAGAGAGAAATGTACCTGGGATCTTTACAAGCGTGCTGTTTTAAAAGAAGCTAAATAAATATAAATGGCATTCAAATGATCTTTTTTTTGTTTGTTTGTTTTTTGTCAGATCTCTACCAGGAACAACAGCAGCTGAATGTGAGTCAAACCTGAAGAAAATCTACACCGTGGAGACCGTCCAGGTAAGATGCTTTACGGTCTTGATGCAAGAGCACTTCACTGATGTCTTTGTGCCTTGAAAGTAAACAGTATGCAGGATTTACTAGTAGCACTAATGCTAGTAGCATCCCTGTGTGCTGTCATACAGGTCAAACCACAACATCAGCCTGTGGTTCAAAGCATCATTATGTTATTATGTGCTATAAAGTACTAATAAAGAGTTTATAGAGCTATTGACCATTTGTTACTGACAACCTAATTAGCATGCTATTTTTCATATACCATAGTGATTATGGCAGGATGTTACAGAGTTCCCCTTTATGAATCTCTGAACACAATTGTGTTGGTTAAGAGCAATGAGGAAAAGACAGTGATTATGTAGATGTGAAATATGAACAAGGCCAACTGTGTGTACCCCCTGTGCCAGTTAATGGTTCAATAAAATAACCCGTTTCCTCTGTTCGCCTCGGCACTGGAGTAGAACTTTTGGAGAGTTTACAACAACATACCTGGCGTGTCCAGCTTGCCCCTGAGATGTAGCTATCATATGATGAGAGGAGAAAGAAAACCACTCTGGTAGGTTTAAATTTAAGTTAAATGCATGTGTGTGTTATTCATAATGTTTGTTATTATTTCAGCTTGGTTTGTGTAATGTTGCCTGCTGTTTTGCGTACAGGGAAGAAGAAAGCAATGCCAAAGGGGGTGTTTGGAAAATGAAAGTACCAAAAGAATGCACTGTAAGTGACATAAACAATATACATATTTATTATGTACTATTTGCTTATCAATTATTTACTATTTATCAGATTTGTCTCCATATTGACAGTCTGTTGTGTGGAAGGAGCTGCTATTGGCTACTATTGGAGAACAGTTCAGTGATTATTGTGCCTCAGGTAAGTTTTTTTTGATTGAGTTATGTGACAATGCAGTTACTTTAGGAAATGAAAACATGAAAAATTTAATATGTACACAATATTGTAAGTCAGAAACCTCATTTCCTGTTGCTGTTCTTGCAGATGATGAAGTAGTTGGGGTCAGTGTCAGTGTAAGGGACAGAGAAGACGTCTTTCAGGTCTGGAACGGAAATGCTTCTTGTGCTAACGAGTCCAACATCTTGGGGAGGATCTACGAGCTCCTTCCAGAAATACCTTTTAAAGCGGTGTTTTATAAGCGTGAGTATTTTCTTGGAATATTAACAATAACAAATCATGGTTTTAAAAATGGATTGACAATAAAACTATAAACCCTACACTGTTTAATAATGTTACTGTACATACAACCAACTGTATACATAACCAACTGTGTATACGTTGTTATACTCTGCATACTTACCAGATGCAAAGATGTTGTTCATACTGTGCATACAACCTTACATTTGCACTCTTCATTCTCTTAACACTGTCCACCTCTACTCTACATACTTTTAATATATTCACATATACTATATAATATCTTTATATTGTAACTTCACTGTACATATCGTAAGATATAGCTTAACTGCACCTAGGTTAGGTTCAAGTTAGATGTTAACTTCATTTCATTAGCTCCGTACCCGCACTCTGCATAATGACAATAAAGTTAAATCTAATCTAATCTAATAAAATGTGAATAATTGTTCCTTTTGCTTTTATTTCAGCACACGAGGAGCACCATGCTTTTGAAGGAGGTCGGTCAAGACCATAGTACATTGTTAACATCAGAACCCTTGAACTATACATGTTTCTTTGCTTATGAACATGTTTTGAAGATATTTCGGTACATTTTGAAGCAGTTGAGTTCATATTTGCTTAATGTGTCATGTTAATTACCTCATAATGTAGCCCATGTTTTATTACTCTCAATCGATGGCATTCCCCATCTTCTGAGCACTACTGTCATTTATAAAAACATCCAAAATACTTTTTAATTTAGTGGACGGCAAACATCGTTTTAGTTTAATTTTATCTATTGCAGTGTTTGTATGTTTTTATACTGCAAAGTTTTGCGAAGCCAAAAACGGCAGATCATGTCAGATTTTTTAAATGTATTATGGCACATTTTGTGCAGTTTCCTGAGCACAGACAAGGCTAGGTCTTTGAATTAAATCTCATTTTTGAAATCTAAGATGAGGCCTAGTTCCACAAAGCAAACCTTTATCTTAACAACACATTACAAGGCTTTTCTAGTCCGCTCTTTTCTCTGTTTTGTATGTTACAGCCAAAATACTGTTGCCTATACCAGAGAACATAGATGTTTAGTATGCTGTAATGCTGATATATGAGCTGAAAATTGCACATTCTTTTTTTATTTTCTTCTTTAGGATAGGAGTGGATTGTGAAAGGAATATGTTTTTGTTACAATAAAATGACCTCGGTACAGAAAACATCATGACACTGAGACATAATATGCAATATTTTTTATTCTGTAGAATTTGCAGTGTTGTGATTGTCATATTGTTTAAGAATCTGTCACGCATCAAGCACTTTGTTTCTCACTGTGTGTGTGTAAGACATCAGACAAGTCCCTTCAGGCCATATGGAGTTGTGTCCACTTTGGTTTTGTTTCACCTTTTCTCATGAAGTGTAAAACTATTTTTGTTCAATTTGCTATGGATTTCTTGTAGTTCTTCCTTCTTTTAGTAGTAAGTGTTGAAATTATATGTTTTTTATTCACCTGTGTTAAAACTACATTTGTGAAACCTATCCTTTATAGATAATATTGGCCCCAGTGTTTATAGAGAATAAACAAATAATGGAGCGAAATACACAAAAAAGAAAATATAACTTTGGTGACTGATTTGGGCCTATTTTAGCGTTATTTGTACAAATCACGGGTGTTTGAAGTGATGCAACCACGGCTGCAGGGTCAAATCTGTTTGTTTACAACTGCTGCACCCAAACAATTTCAGTGTTTCTCAGATCTCTAGGTTTAAAGTTTTTTATTATTTTTTCTGTATTATCTGATGTGAAATGCTGTATTTGTATAATTGAAAATCCTAATCATGTTAGGGAAATGTTACAGTTTAGGAAGCTGCACCATTATACATCTCACCAAAGGCACCTTTCCCGCGTGTTTGTGTGTGACAGAGCGTATGAGTGAGGGCATGAGATTTACTATTCGAAACTGCATAGAGGAGGACAGATTTTTTTCAGTACTAGTACTATTTTGAGGTAATTTCTACGTAGCTATGGAGTATGCATGGACACCCATTGAAAGACTGCTGCTATGATTTCTCAATCAAGTCAAATGTTTTCAACAAAGTGTTTTTGACAAAGTGTTTATGACGCTAGTGTCTTGGCTTGGATTCTCTGCTAAAGAATATTCACAGGAGGACATAGTTTTCAGTCCACCGACTTTGCCAAACTTTATTTTCTCTCTATTCATCTTCATGTAATAATGTTATAAGCACATGCTGTACTGTAGGATAAGCAAATAACAATACCCTTGCACATATACAGTTGACAACTCACTTCAGATCTCCGACCTTGTAAGTGATTGTTGATCTTGGATGGTGCCTTGTGTTTACCAGCAGTTTAGAATGTCATCTGTGTCCAGCATGTTAGAATTGTACAAAGTCGTGTTTCTTTATTAGTTTTACACGTGTTTGAGAAATAAAGATACCTAAACTTTCACCTTTTGATGTTTGGAAAACTTACTGTATGTAATAAATTTTAAAAAAGCAGCATATTACACAATTTGTCTACAAGTGGTAAAAAAAAAAAAAAAGGTCTGATTTTAGATTCAAAGATGAGGACATGAATTTAATCATTAGATTTTTGCAATGAATCAAATATTAGACTTTATAATATTGTAAAGTAAATATTGTTTCTAAATCTAAATTAAGAATCCAACATATACAGTATATGTGTGTGTCATATATATATATATGTTTTATGTTAAATTATGTAGATATATATGTACATATATTTTATATATGTATACATGGTAGTATGTGTGTGTGTATACATATATATATATAGGCACTTAATGGGGACAACATTGACTGTGGATTTTTTTATGCAGTCTCTGATTTTAAACCAAGGAAATGAAAGGCCTTAATTTCATGTAGGCTCTTGTACTCAGCTTTCTTCAGGAGTAGGAAGCGACCATTTCATGACAGACAGAAGGACAATGTCTCCCTCTTTTGGTTGCATCAAATTATGGCCATAAAAAATCCACATTACTGAGCAGGGCGCTTGTACTGATTTTTTTTTAGTGTATGGTATTGGTCTACATTCGGACTGTACAAACTATGGATGAAATGCTCGAGATTGTGTATGGAGAGTGATGCAAGGAGACATTGTTTTGCATATCATATATATCATATATGCACAAGACTGAGAAGCGTCCCTGCGAGCATCCGATTATTGTAAGGTTTAGTTTTACTGGGAATGTCAGAATAATATTCAACTGACGCATACTCTCACATCTTCGAGAGGGATAATGTTATTTGTTACCCTTCACCAAGAACTTTACCGATAAAAAGGTTTTCTGTTTTATCAGAACAGAAGTAATGAGCAATCCTTTCCAGAGGATTTGCCTTTTCCTATTCCTATTATTTCTGTTACAAAAATGTTTCACATAATATTTTAAGATAAACATGGATATGAGGAGTAAAAGATTTAAAGTTTTCCAGGATCGACTGAGCTAAAACCTCATTTATTAGTATCAATTTAGTATTAGTATTTCTGTCTCCATTTTCTATAGCAATTTGCCCTTGATCAAATACAGACCCTGGTCTGTATAGAAATTATGAATTTCATATTGGAGATCATTCAATTTGATCTGCTCTTCTGTGGATAATGTTGCTTTACCTAATAGATGGTTCATTTCAAATATAGATTTTTAGATTTCCCTTCTTCTTAAAATTGCCATTTTCCTTATTTTGAAAATGGAAGCAATTCCATGGTTGCATAAAACTCATAGAAGTGCCCTTTAGAGCCGTCAATTTTGACCTTCTCTGCAACAAAAAAATGATAACGTTATCCTACTTTTTGGGGAGCTTTTCCTTAACCCTGCGTCATGATTCAAGATGGTCTGAAACGGTCTCGCGTGTGACCATGACGTCACCATTGTTTACTTTTACCTAAGCCACGCCCTCTGTTAGCAACTTGTGGCTAGCTCGCTTCCAAGGAAGGCACTGCTCCGAGGTTTGCTCTTCAGACACCACCCCGAGTCAAAAGACTGTCCGCCCGCACATAATTCGGTGAGTAAACATCAAGTCAACAGCGCGCTGGCGCTCATTGAATGAATATTGAATGTAACGTTTGATTCATTGTGATATTTTTTGGGTGGCATAAACATAGAAGAGAGAGAAACGTTTCTTACAAGCTAGCGTTGGGGCAGGCTGCTAGCTTTTGTTGTACTGTCACCGTAAACGCCACCCGCAAGGTTGGTCGAAAATTGTTTTCCAGTCAAGCTAACATAGGTTATCAAAGACAGCGGGTATACAACACTAGGTTAGCTTCACAGTTAACATATTAACTTTAAACCTCCTGTTTTCTCCGTAAGTTATAGATGCATAATAAACGGCTCAAGTCCTCTACGCGAACCTCAGACTGCAACGGTTGGTGTTAACGGATATTCACTCGTATTGCGTTTAGCTAACTTAATGATAAATAGTATTGCCGTAATCAACAAAGCTAACGTTACACCAAATAACGCTCATTCAGAGTTTTAAGTATAACGAATTGGGGGTGAATTGTCAGGTGTAATCTCGGCTGTGTTCTGGAGGTAGGTGTAACGTTAGTTAGCTAAGTTAACTTAGGACTCCATGAAGCCAGCTTCCTATGTGCCCCGAGTTTATAATGCTGCAACGGGATGTAATAAACATAACTGTCTACTTTATTCAATCGTACTTACACAGATTTTGAATGATCCCATTGAAAATGATTAATCGGGCACCGAAGACAAAAGATGTGCTGAAACCTACCAAATAACTCACCACATGAATGAACCACAAACTAAAATATCGATTAACTATGAAAAACAGGCTTTGATCCAGACAAGTTGTAGGTTATAAACATTAAGTTTATTCTGATAAACTGTGAATGATGACAATGTTGTCGATTTGTCGGTTGCATTCCCATTCCCTTGTTATACACTGATTTGAGCACTGGTTTAAATGTAGGTAATGTTATATTGATTTTTTCAAGGGGATTTCATAATTTAAGCTTCCATCTCCATTTGATAATACCTAATAATACCTCATGTGTCAATCCAGTTATCATAAAATTAATTATTACGGGAGAGGGTGTAGATTGTTTACTCTTTCTAAAGGAAAGGCCTCTTTGCAGTGTTTCCTTTACATTCTTTGAGGAGTGCTGGCCCCCACTGCTGTGTGTGAATACTTTAAAATACAATATAAATCAATCATGGACTTATTATAAAACACACTGTGCACTGCAGCACAACTATTCAGTTGTCATAATCCTACCAGATAATATCTGTTTTTAAAATAATGCATAGTAGAGCTGGTGTGGAATGGCCCCACTAGTCAAAATCACCCCTGACATCTTCAGAAATGTGTACAGGAAACACTGTCCTTTGTCTTCATATATTCCTGATCCTGAAAGCAAAAGTAAACAGAGTGGAATCCTCACTAACAGCTACTTGTTTCGATTAGATAGTTTTCAGTTTTAGATTACGGAAATTACCTCACTTTTAATGATTTCTCTATGAATAACGCATTGCTGCAGCTAGACATAACTTACCATTCAGTAGTCACCTATTAGTCATTTTCAAATGCGGGAAATGCTGTGTGTGTGCTTATTTCTTCTTGAATTTTTCTGTAGCTAACTGTTGATACGGCATATGTCATGAGTTTATCTGAGTATAAGTCTTATCGGATAATCTGTCAGATGTTGCCTAAATGTTGATGTTGGCTCTCAGTGGTGCCTAACTGATTGATTGATTAACTTTTGATTGAATTTGATAGTTGGCTAACTCTGAAAAAGTGGCATTATCCTTGAGGCTATGTGGACTTCATTTGAGGCTTTCTGTGCAGGTTTTCCATCTGCTCACTTTATTTGTTTTCCTGCTTTATTGACCTTTGTTTATGCCGCTTAGCTTTTGACTCAAACACACCCAAGCTGTATACATAAAAGCTTACTTGTGCATTGTACTACCTGTCACAGCCGTTTATCGCACCACCTGGTTAATGGTAAATTGTTCCAGAAGGAAGATATGTTTGCACATAAACATGGACCCAGGGCCCCTGTGTTTACAGTAGTCATGGCAGCACTCAGTTATTCAACAAATAGACCTAACATGTTCCTCTCTCACTTGTAGAAGAGAATGTTTGTCTTGGTGGGGAGAGCTATAACAGTGTAGTTCTTAACTGGTAGTCTTTTAGTGCTGTCGCTTTCTACATTCAACACAAGTTAAGTGTCTTGGTTTCCTGGTGACTACATAATGGGACCATTTCAGACACTCGTGTGTTATTGTTATTTTTTGGGGGAGAATGGGCCTCTTATCACCTTATGTTATAATAGACTTGTCAAATGCATCCAGAACGTGGCATTCTGTTTGTCTGCTCCCGGTATTTCATTACATTGTGCTGCCTTATCCAGTTGTTTTCATTGATACATATTTTCTTTCTCAGGTCAGTGAAGTCCAGATGCATGAGTCTGGGTCAGAACCAACACGCCACACCACTCCAGGAAGTCAGACAGAGAACGGGAATAATACCGAGAATGAGAGTCGACTGAAGAGCAGCCAGACTCCTCCTCCAGAGGCACCCAGGGTCAGTCATTCCCAGCTGCGTCCGCTGAACACATCAGCATTAGTCTTTAAAGGCATATTGTTTTTTTATAAAAGTTGCAGAACATATAGTATTTGATCTGAGCATATTTCACAAAAATATGACATTGTGATGATGCCGTACACATGTAGAGCTGAAAGCGTTAGTTGCTTAATTGATAAGAAGTTTACCAGAAAGTTAAGCCGAAGCTCTTTTGATGGATGATCAGTCTTCTTTTCTTGGTTTTTCGCTCCAGCCTTCCAAATGTAAACAGTTGCTGCTTTTATATATTTCACATGATAGTAAATGGAATATCTCTGCACTTTGGACAGTTGGTTGGACAAAGCAAGTAATTTGGAAATGGCACCCAGGACTCTGGGAAGTTCTGATGGGTTCAAGGGAGTTTTTCTGCTCTCAGTGTAGTAGGATCTGTTATTATTATAGCATATTGCTGATGTTGTCATTGGAAACATTTGCTCAAAGCAGGTAAGATTATAACAAATGTGTGATGTAATTCAAAACAAAGAACACACAGGCTTGCTGCTTTTTAAAACAATTTTACAACTTTATTACTACTTCTTTTTTAAAAATATAATTGTGATGGACATTTTATAGATCAAACAATTAATCAAAAAAATGCATTGGCTGATTCTAAGGCAAATTAATCGTTTGTTTTTTGCTGTTGAGCACTTCTGTTATTTTGTTACAATGCCATACAGCTGCTTAGCGCCATGCGTAAATGTTTGTGCCACAAATATGTGTTGCAACTGATGCAGCTGCTTTTACCTCACTAAAGTGTGAATCACAATTAGTTATGCTGCATTTGAATTTATGTACAGCTGGCCTTGTATCCAAACATCCAAATATCTTTTATTGTCAGTATTCGTTGACATACAAGGTAGATGATGATGATAGAGGACACATGGCAGACAGAGTATTGCTATTTGAGAATATGGGGTACTTGTTTTGTTTTTTTTAAACATGTAACGATATCCTTGAACCTCTCACTTTGACTGTCTCCAAACTGCAGTGTTTTATATTTATGCTGAGGGGGAGCGCGGGGATGGGGGGAGGGTGTACTGAGGTTTAGAAGGGGAGGGCGAGCATAACCCCTACTGGGCAGTGGGATCAGTGTTATATTGTTAGTTTTGTTTATGCTCACATCATGTTGGGTTAGCGAGGCTCTGTTAGATTGTTAGGCAGAACATATTGCTGAGCAGTGGTTTTTTTTCAGTGCCCAGAAAACCTTTTCAATGGAAACCATCAGGTTTGTCCAACGCTTTCTGTATTTGTTTTTTGAGATAATAATAATAGAAGCCTATTCAGGTTTCAGTATTTTTAGTTAAAATGTGTCTGTCAAAGAAAGTGCAATTTTATATTTTTAGATCTCATCTTGTTAAATCTTCAGTTGAGTTCTTTACCAAATATGTGTGTTTTTTGCAAAAGTCACTCTTCCTCAGGCCACACCCGTTAGCGCATTTTAGCAAGTATTAACTTTCATCAGGGAGGGCATATTGTGTTTGTTTTTCGGCAAGTTTTCAGCGCTCCTACTTGCTGTCAGTCATCTCTCTGAGTTCACAAGACCAGTCTTGCGGGAACAGATCTGTGTTTACACTCAGTTGCTCACTGGTATGACTTTCAACAATAACAACAACAGTAGATGTTTGGACTTGCTGGCTGCCATGGCAACAGGGATTAGGCAAAGGCTGTTGTTGTGTTGATGGTGTCCACAGAAAAACGGGGGGGGGGGGGGCAACTGGCTCTGTTTGTGGGATAGACCTGTTTTCATTGCTTTGGTGGCCACCTCTGCAGCATTGAATTTCATAAGAAAGGACAAACTAGGAGGCAGTCGTCTGTTATTGTTAGCCCAAAGCCTGTGTGAAATTCACTGTCAGTTTGTTTACCCGATTCAAAACAGACTCTGCCTTGGAGAGAAGTGTTTGTTTGTGGTTCAGACCTTAATTAAAATACGAATCTCAAGTTCTGTTTTCATAAACAGGCTCTGTATGCTTTTTTATTCATTATTTATATTTCTGTGCAATTTTGATTGCTCTGTTTATGTTTACTGTAAACATCCCTTGAGCTGTGAGGCTTGACAGTGAGGGGGGTTGGTGTTGTAATTGCTGCATGCCGATCAGAGGATGTTGTTGTTGTTGTTGTTTTTGTGGTACTGGTTGTTGTTGTTTTGATGGAGTTTTAATTCCCCTAAGGCTTTCAGTGTTGTTGTTGTTGTTTGGTTCATTTTTAGCTGGAATGGCAGTTGAGCCAAGTTCAGCTTGCTAGAGATTGATCAGTGAACTGAGAATAATATATAAGCAGCACCATAAATACATTTTTTTTAATGAGAAAGAGGCATAGGAGGAGAGTTCATTTTCATAGTCAAATAAATGTTTATTTCATTTTTAACATTGTCAGACATTTGCTGGTTCCAGCTTCTCAATTGTGAGCTTTCTTGTATCATACATGATAGTAAACTGAATGTCTTTGGGTTTTGTATATATGCTCAAACAAAACAGACATCTGAAGATGTCACCTTTTTGGTCTGTGGGCAGTGATAACCATTTTTGTCACTATCTTTGACATTGCATTGACAAAATGAATAATTGATAGATCGAGAAAACAATCGTCAGATTAATTGATATTGAAAATAACCATTAGTTGCAGCCCTACATAGGGGTAGGTTTAACATTTGACATTACATGTGTGTAAATTGGGGTCCATAACAAGTCACCCACTATGTACTGAAGTCTTTTACATGAACATGAACGCCATTAAAGGGGAAAATAACAACAAATGCATGGCTGCACTTGTTGTATTACCATTTTTATATATATTTCAATTGCCATTGTCATTATTTTCTGTTTGTAAAGTCTTTGAGGCAAAGCAATTTAAGTAAACTACCTTCTTTCTCTACCTACTACCATATCAACTAAGGTTGGCATAATTCCTGAAGAATTATTTAACATCAGGGCCTAACTGTGCAGTTGTGTGAGAGAACTCTGTAGTTAGAGAGTGCATGATTTTTTTTTCTGTGTGTGTGTGCTGTCACAAATAACCTACTGTTCAGCTATAGACCTCTTAATTTCGCTTTTAGTTGATCTTTATTTAATTAGTTTGGATGCAAGAGGCGCCACCACAAGTAATGTTGGTTCTTTTTATCTTCCCACTGTCACAGTAAAACTTTTCCATTCTGAAGTCTTTGTCTTGTGCACATGTACTCTTGTTAAAATCCCTTTTAGGAACTCTGTTAAACGTATATCTTTTATCACCAGGAAATCAGGTTACTCCTGCAGAAATGTAGCTGTGTCTGGTAAGCCTTTACCCTGATTAAAGAGATACAGTTTCTCTTGTAAACTGATTGTCTGCACGCCTTCCAAATAGACTGAATGAAAGCAGCACACACCCAGAACAGCCTACTTATGTTTTATTTGTCACTAGGGTGTGTGTGTGTCTATTAAATTTCCCTTCTAACGTGTTCTGTCACAGACTTGGTTTTCACTGGGTGTTTTCTTTTCTTGTGTGTTTTCTACTGTTTATTCCTCTTTTTTTGTGGTATGGATTTTAACTTAACACCCTGTTATGGTGTCTTTTTTTTGACGATGCAGGTTCCAGTATCCTTGTCCATGATGACCCCACCAGCAGAGGCCCCACAGCAGCTGCAGCAGACATCACAGCAACAGATCCTCAGTCCTCAGCAGCTCCAAGCCCTGCTCCAGCAGCAGAAAGCACTCATGTTACACCAGGTACTGCATCTTTTAAAAGTTATGTGTTAGTCAAAGTCCAGATTGAACACCATTATTTCCCTTAGCTCATATTTAATCATCATTTCCGCAGCAACAAATTCAAGAGGTCTTCAAGAATCAGCAAGAGCAGCTAAATATGCAGCTGCTGCAACAGAAGAATGCTGGGATTGTTAGTCAAGAGGTAACTTGTATTCATTATTCTTTTATTTTCATCAGTGTATGGATATTTGATCATTATAGCAATATTTATTATGCAACAAGGATAATCAATTGCTGAGTTAGGGACTGTTATTACAACCAGTTGCTTAGCCATGGAATACCACTTTCAAAACATCTGATTTTCTGACAACAAATAGTTCCAGGCTCTACATAGTGTGCGAGTAAATAAAAAAATAGCACTTAAGGTTGAAGCTGTAACAGTAACAGGATTACATAGGAGGTGTTCTTATGGAAGGCGCTTATTTGTGATGATTTCCAGTTAGTTTAAAGGCAGTTGAGTGCATATTTTCCACTTTAAGTTCCTTGAGTTTATCCATTTAAGGTACATCACGTTCAGAAACTACATGTTGCTCTGTCCCAGTGCCTACACTTGGGGTCGCTTGAAGTCGGCGTTGAAGGTGTGTGTGGGCAAAAAAAGACAAAATACCAAAACACAGCACAGTTAACTCACACATTAGCTTACGTGCATGTGTTCAAGGATATAATTTGATAGGCTCCTAGCAGAAATTAGATTTATTAGATTAGCAGAAATTGTCCAGTTTGATGAAAACAAAAGGCATTTTTTAGGTCAGTTGGACACAACCAAAATGCAGGAGAAATTGGTAGTGTTTGTTTCTGCTCACAATGTTTGCCCAACAGAATATTCTGGAAAAAAAGCAGCATCGGCCTTGATCACTGCTCAGATAGATCCTTCTTTTAATTGCTAACAACATTAGCTGACTTCATTAAGCTAAGTGATTGACAGAACCTCATTTTATGGTTGCCCAGTGAGGCAGAACTTTTTTGTGTGTCACACTTTCAGGCCCACAAAATATGTCCAATGTGATGTCTAGTGTTCCTTCGCTCTCTATCATATACAAGGTATATGGTAGTTTATTTATCATCATACAACACAATTCTGCACACACAGAAAATGAAATTTATATTAAAATATGGTAATTTATTAAATTAATAAAATAAAACAACATATATGTTTTTTTTACCCCAAACATTCTGCAGTGCATTTTTTGAATATGCGTTTGGGAGAATGTAAACAGCAGCAACAGGGTGATAAAATGGTTTCATATTCATGTAAAAAAGTCCCAGTGGCCCTTTACTGCATGTTGCCCTCCTTCCCTCTTCCCTCTTGCTATCCTCGGTCCTATCAAATAAAAGCAACAAAAAAAGCCCCCATAAATATCAAAAAAATAAATAAAAAGTCCGCTGCTCTTTAATCCAAAACCCTGTCTTCCTTTTCCCATGACTCTATTTCTGTCATAGGTAATACTTGCAATATATACTAATGAAGCCGGGAAAAAACTGATGGAAAAACAAAAAGTGTAGCGATGTTTGAAGGAGCTACTGGCTGCTGCATCTACATGCGTTGCCTGTTATCGTCATAGAATGAATCTTAGTTAAGATTTCTTTCCTGAAGTAAACTGTTGACAAAAACCCAGAGAAAGATGTGTTCGGTATGAGGAATAGGGAAGTAATATACTGACACATGTTGTGTCACCTTTCTTGTTGTGTCACAGCTGACAGCCCAGCAGATTGCCATCCAGCAGCAGCTCCTTCAGGTGCAGCAGCAACATCTCCTCAACCTGCAGAGACAAGGACTGCTGTCTGTCCTTCCCTCCAGCCCCATCGCAGCCCCAGGTATGCTGTATTTCACTGATTTTGATCTGACGATTTTAAGCTAATTTGGTTTGATTCATTTAAAGTGTATGTATGCAGTTTCAGGCTGTGAGAATGGTATCATCCTGTCTGCTGGTGGAGACACCAGAGAGTCTTCCAGTCAACAATCTACCACCAACGGTCATCACACTCTTTTGAAGAGAAAAGAAAGGTGCTTTAGCAATTTATACCGTCCTGAAACTTTAGTTTCTGTGTAGCTGTGTAGTTTTTCTTGTGCTTGAGCAGTACCAACATGTTGACTCTGAGATGTTTCTTTAATAGTTGACTTTTGTACTTGTTGCAGCGGGTCATTGGATGAAAACACACAGAACAGTCATCCTCTGTATGGAAATGGAATGTGTAAATGGCCGGGCTGTGAGACTGTCTTTGGAGACTTTCAGGCATTTCTCAAGTGAGTGGTGAAACTCTGCATACCTCTAAAGCAGGCATAAAGTCCGCTCACATCTATCATGATGTGCAGTGGCACAGATATAGTAAATATATGGGAAATCAATGTATGTATGTTCCATATTTTATATATATACACAGGAGCTGTAAATGTCACATTTTTAGTGACAGGTTGTCGTCATCAATTATGTATTAACTGTTTTTGTGGTGTGTTGAAGACAAAAAGAGTATTAAAATGATATTTTTCAAGTAAAGTTGAAATTATTCTTGTGGTCTAATTATTCAGCATGTTTTGCTTTCTGCAACACATGGTTTCCCTAAAGCAGGTCATGATTTTGAGTTTGTTTCTTGGCAGACATTTGAACAGTGAACATACACTGGATGACAAGAGTACAGCACAGTGTCGCGTGCAGATGCAAGTGGTTCAGCAGCTGGAACTGCAGGTATGCATTTGATGTATTTCATATTTTCTTTAAAACAAACAACAAAAGGGACTACCAGGGTACCCGCAGGCTCTTAAAAATAAGGCCTTAGTATTAAAAGTATTAAATTTCGTTTACCAATGTCTTAAATTTGTTCTTGTCCTTTCGTAGGATTAAATAAATCCCGTAACGTCATAAATAAACACTTTTTATGTGTGTGACTTTGTAATTTACTCCATATGGTGTGACACTAATGTTATAAGGCAGTACAGGTAACGTTACTGTTTACGTCAGTGTTGACTTTACGCTCTGGACTGTGGAGTGTACGCGGTGCACGAGCTCTGGCATCTAGACTCTGGTGCGAATCAGTCAGTTGTGAGGAAAGAAAACAAAACGTCTCTGACATGCTACTAACACGCTAACGCTAGCTCGTCGCCGGAGATTGCGAAAGTGTCTGAAATTCAGAAAGCCAGACACGGACAAGTGGCGGTTGAGGCCGAGGACAGTGGCGCTCACACTATGGCGAGTGCTAATGTAACAGCGGATCTGGAAGACCCGCCTGCAGGTTCCTGGTCAGTGGACGTTACAACAGCAAACCGAGAGACAGTTGTGTATGAGGACCCTGTCTGTGTATCGGCGTTGCGCCGCTGTTGTAGTGTAACGTTATGTGAATGGAAACATCCGACATGCTAACGCACATTAAACTTACATCACCCAGATGCGCTGATCACCGGGAGGAGGAAAAAACAAACCGGAGCCCAACTCCTTATCCATGCTGCTTTCAAGCCAATACTATATTTCAAACAGCCTTAAGATGCAAAAACCGAACAGGATGGATAATCACTGAAGCAACTGGCATATTAAATTACATTACCTTATCTAGCCAAGGTGTAACTAATTGTAACAAGTCATACTGCACAATTTGTTAGTATTTTTGATTTCAACCCTGAAGAGTTCTTAGTGCACACATATTGGATTCATTTCATAGGTGTAATTTATGCTGGGGATATTGGGGACATGTCTCCAATACTTTTTTTGAAGCATTTGTTAAATATGTTCTGAGAAATGTTAAAAAAACCAAATGGAAATACTTGCGAAAGGTTTATTTGCACAATAAGAAAACATGCAATGCCATTTAAATATAGAAGAAACAAATGTGCATTGTCCAGAAAAAGGTTCTTAAGCAAAAAAAAATTATTCTACCATAAATTGGTGCAGAAAATCTCTCCAGAATGCAGGAAATTGTTTAGTGCTCAGAATTTTCTACGGGACCCCCGGACATCCCATTTATATATTTCAGCATTGAATATTTCATCAAAATAGTGTTAAAATATCTTCTTGTCTTGTTCTCGTGAACCCAATATTCTAAATCGTGCATGTGAGCTAAGTGTATCATCACACCCCTAATTTGAACCCCTGTGTCCCCACCACTTTTCAACACAAAGTGACGTCCTTGATTCATATCAAAGTACAAACACACCCCAAAAAGCTATAATGTGTTAAATATTAATGTATTATAATTTTTTTAAAAATTAAATTCATATAACTTTGTAAATAATTTTCTCGGGCTTAAAATTCATACAGATTTTTCACTATACGGCAGTAAAGTTGGTATTAAATTTCATCTTGGTAGGGCTGTGCAATTAATCAAATTTTTATCCTGATTTTGATTTTGAATTCCAATGATTATGAAAACAAGTTAATTGAAATAAAAAGGATTATTGTGCTGTATGCGGTTTTGCAATGACGCTTTTTTTGTGTTATAAATCCAGCGCACCCTTTGCTTTACAGCAGCACCCTCCCTAAAAGCCCAAACTGCCTCTCAGCCAGGCTGTAATGTTTACTTCTGCTAGAGATGAGATGATGGGGTTATAACTGCTACAACTTGCTAGTCACCATTATTAGCTTAAGCATATGGCATTTTACACTGCATAAATTAGCCTAGTGGCCAGTGGACTTTTCCTCTACTCATAGCTTAACAATTTTCACATTATTTATACTAAACCCAGTGTGTTAAGCCCTGCTTTACCTGGTCTGTGCTTGTAAAATATTCACTGTCCCTGCCATATTACTGAATTCATACTTTTCTATAGTTTTTTTTTTTTTTTAGTAACTGAATCTTACAAAGCAGTCAACCTGGGGAAACACTGCTGCTGTCATACTCTTGCGCTCTAAGATGTAATAATATTCAATTACTTTTTATTAATTCATGGGCTTCATTTGGGATAATGCACCTTTATTTAAAGTAATGAAGCATTCAATTTTAAAAGTGAAATAAATGCATGATGTTTCTTAAGTCAATCAGTAACCTTGTTAATAATTGTGATGTCAATTAGGACCAAAATATACGTACGTGATTATGATTTTTGCCATAATCGAGTAGCCCTGTTGTTTGGTAGAGTGGAGTTTCCAGTCCTTTATTTTAAACTATTGAAAAAGAAAAGGAAGAGATTTCTAAAAACTGCATGTTAAATGTCAGCAGTGGTGGTGTGTTTTCGCACCAGGTCTGGCGACAGAAGTGATGTTTTTAGATGATTACACTTTTCAGGATGCCAGAAAAGAAATGGTATCCACACCGAATGTCATTTAGTCATTTAACACAAGCCGGGAATTTGCCAACTCTCAACTTCTATTTTGGTCCTCTCATCTAACACAGCTGAAAAAGGACAAAGAACGACTGCAGGCTATGATGGCTCATCTCAAGTCCTCTGAACCCAAACCCGCAGTGCAGCCTGTAAGTACCTGCTATGACTGCTTCCTTCAATTAAAATAAATATTGTTTTGCTTGTAGTTACACTGATGTTTTCCTGACTTAACTGCTGTGTTTTTGTTTTTTTCAGGTGAACTTGGTGTCTAATGTATCCTTCTCCCAGGCAACATTGCCCAAAGGCCCTCCTCCCATGAGCTTGTCTCAGAGTGCAACGACGCCATCCACACCCCTGACGCCGCTCTCTGAATCCCCTTCAGTCCTCACTCCCAATAGCATGTTCACTGGAACCCCTGTACGGAGGCGATGTAGCCGCTCTGTCAGCCAAGGTAACTGTGAGATCATGAAATTGAACTTAATTTATAGGTTTTGAGCTGAAACATTTTCCTGCTAAGATACACATATACATAATGTCATGGGGGCACCGAGATAGGGTTTGTTTTCTCATTTATAATTATTTTTATTGACATTTGATGATTTATTGTGTACTAATTCTGTTTCCTTAATTGGAAATGTGTATTATTTTATTCATAATATAATATGTATATATATGTATAAATATTGCCTGTTAATGTCTTTCCACAGATATAGTTGATAATAAGGAGTTCTACTTAGGCACAGAAGTTAGACCTCCATTTACGTATGCTTCTCTCATAAGACAGGTAACGTGTACTTCACTCATTACACATAGGATTTCACATTTTTGCATGACAATATCGACCGTCCAGTTTCTCTAACATGCTCTTGGTCTCTTTCAGGCAATATTTGAATCACCACGCAATCAGCTGACATTAAATGAAATCTACAACTGGTTCACAAGAAACTTTGCATATTTCAGGCGCAATGCAGCTACTTGGAAGGTATGAAATACATAAACGTCTTTGAATATTAATTATTGAAACAGGAAAAGAAAAGAAATTTGGTTGCATTTACTTTTCGTTTTTATTTATCCAGATAAATGCAGATTAAGTACTTGAGGAGTGTGCAAGTCCCAATTTTATTCTTTTCTTTAATATTCCAGAATGCGGTCAGACATAATCTCAGCCTCCATAAATGCTTTGTACGTTTGGAAAATGTGAAGGGAGCCGTGTGGACAGTAGATGAGATTGAGTTCCACAGAAGAAGGCCCCAGAAGACTGCTGGCAATGGGTAGGTATAGTTTGGACGTGAGGCCACAACCCTGTGTGTTTTCAGATATAACTAGAAGTCCGAAGAAGCCTGACATTTTTGACCTTCTAGCTCCACCTTATCAGTACACCCAATATTTACTGTAAGCTGTTTTCTAAGGAGTTTCTAAGGCTAAGTGTGTTACAAGCAAAATCACAATTGGCATGTTCACACAATCAAATGCACACATTTGTGAACAAAATGATACTCTCATACGAACCTAGAAATTTCACAAGACCTTGATCCCTCTGAGTAACTGAGTTGGATAGACTTTATTGTCATCCAACTGCACGTTCACACTGTACATTTGAGCGAGATTATGTTGCAAGGCTCCGAATAAAAAACAGAAGATAAGTAAAAGAAAAATATAAATATATGCTATATAAAAGAAACAGAAAACATTAAAAAAAAGTGACTTTTTTTCAGAAATGTAGCAGCAAACAGAAAAATTATATGTAGCAGCAGGATGTATTATAACAGTCAAATGGACAATATGATGCGCATAGTAACAGTTACTGAGTCCAATAGAGTTCAGTGTCCATGTAAAGTGACTAGTGTCGTATGTATGGGATGGGGGATTATTGAGAGTTTAGCAGTCTTATGACGGGAGGGATGAAGCTGTTTTGGAATCTGGTTGTTCTGCTTTTGATGCTGCTGAACCTCTTGCTGCCCTCTGCTTTGTATTTTTAGTTTGTTGAAGGATGTGATGTCTGAACGTTACAAGAGAAAAGGCTTTTGGGATGTATTTGGGAAATGTAGCGCTATCCCCGATAATAAGTTTGTCTGGGGTTGCTCCAGTGTTTCTGTTTTTGAAGAGGCTTTAACAAAGACAAACCTTTTACTATCGCTCTATACTGAATAGTTACAAGTGCCTGATGCACACCGCTTCAATGTGAAGAAATCCAAAGGTTGACAGGCCCACCGTGCCTAGTTATTGGTTGCTAAGTTATCACTGGACAATTGCTGTCCAGGGGAGGTGATTTGCAAGTGCACCAAATTATGTTCTTAGTATAATGCCATCCCTAAAGTTTGATGCTTATCTCAGGTCCTTAAGGTGTTGATGCTCTCATAAATATAACTTTGTGTTGCATCTCTGTATTAATAGATCTGTGCTGAAGAACTCACTGAACCGTCAGAGCTTGGCTGGATCTGCTCTTCAGGTAAGAATGAATCTGGTATTTCAAGCTCTATTGTTGAATAGTGTATTATAAATGAAGATTGTGTATATAACATGAGGCTGTTGCTGTGTAGAAATCTGAAAGGTGACAAGGTGTCACGATTCATTATGCCCCTAAACTATATATTGCAGTAGTATGAACTAGATCCCGACCAATATGGGATTTTTAAGACCACTACCGATTTTTTCCGACATATCGGCCGATATTCCTTATTTTCTTTTTCTTCTCATGAACAAAGATTATCCCTAACATTTGTTATGTGTAGTTATGAGACCTCACCAACATAACATGACATAACGCAGTTTAAAAATACTCTGGTAAAAGACAGTTGAGAGACAGGAAATGTGGGGGAGAGAGAGGGGCTGAAATGCTGCAAAGAGGTACAGGTCGAACTTTGACTCTGACTCTAACCCTAACCCGGGCTTAAATCTAGTGGTGAGCTAACGACAGCCCCAAAGTAAACTTTATTTTGTTATAAATAGTACTTTGAACAAATGTACAGCTGTTTATGTCAGCTGATTGCTGTTTTGTAGTGAACATTGTGTTGCCAAAAAAGGGAGTTGCAGAGTGCCCACTAGTGGGCAAACTATGCAATGACAACACTCATAACATGATTGAAGGATCCGTCTTCCATCTCTGTTTCTTTTTGTAATTGTCATTCACGGCTGTTATAAACACAGCTATATCTGTTGTCTTAATGCAGCATTATAAATATAAAAGATGAAAATGTTTATTTTTCAGAGTGGTGGTCTAGACAGCAACAACTCTCTCTATAACCCAGCCTCTATGGGCAGCATCCCGTTGCACTCCCTGTCTCATGTTCTCCAAGAGCAGATGAACGGAGCCCTTGCCAATGGCTCTGGATACCAAAGTGACAGCAGTGCAACGCAGTCCCCTCCACAAGCTTTGTAAGTGTCAGCTCCAGAGCTACGTTTCCTGACCTCTCTATTATATTTTACTCGACTGTGATTTAATGTAATAATGTAATCACAAGTCCTGATTCTCATATTTTTGTTCTGCATATTTATCAAAGCAGCATTAAAGAGGAGCAGGAGGATGAGGAGATATGTGAAAATTATCCCTATGAGTCTCCGGAGAGCACAGACGAGCACGGCCACAGTCCAGACATGAACCAAGAAGACGACAATGGCAGCCCAGGGAGGCCCAACCTTCCTTTCGATCGTGTGCCTTCTCTCTGACTATGAGGTCCGAGCTCTGCACTGCAAGGCCGCCTCACTCACCTGTGTGTGACTTTGTATTCCAAAAGTTTCCAAAAAACAACTGCTTCATCTACGTAACCAAACTCCCTCTTCTATGGGGAATTTTTTGTCTTCGTATCAGCATTTCTTATTTTTTGTTCTTAATCTAGTTCTCAGTTGTTTTTGTACAGTAGAGTGAGATCACAAAAAAAACATTTGTGAAATTGTCTGTTAATGATTTTTCTTATTTTGTATATCTGTACACAAAAGGACCATGGTAAGCATAAAAGCCAAAGGAAAGGGAATATGGATAGTTAGCACTTCACAATGAAAAACTCCCCCTCTGTATAGCTAATTTATGCTATAATGGGGACCACACTACCTTGTTTTATTTTATCAGTCCATAATATATAAAGGTTTGTAGAGGAAGTAAAAAAACAAGTTGCTGTAAAAAATGAAAATGTCCACTGCCAACATGATCTGGTATATTTGTATTTAAGGTGTAATCAGTTGATCAAAAGTAACTTCTTTATACTTGTTGGTCTTTTTCACCCCTTCCACCAACATTGCTGAATTTGCTCTGACTGAGCTTGTAAGAATAGATAATATAGATTTACCATCATTGTAAACCAACGCATCTCTATGAATAATAAATTCCTCATGATAAATGTGTATGCTGTATGTGTCTTTTGATTTAGTTTTATGATTGCTTTGGTGGTGTTTATTGGTTTACATGATGAAATTATGGCTGGAAGCAGTTTGGACATGATAGCCCCACTTCACTCTGTCTGTCTTCCTAATGGATGGTAATGGAAGATAGCAAATGATCTGGGTTACAAACATTCCACTGTGGTATTGTGGTATGTACATTTTTATAAATTTTATAAATTCATGTGTGTACTGTCAGCAGATGTGACGTTATAAGCACTGGTTGAGGGAAGATATCCAGGTGTTTGATAAGTGGCTTGGCTTGACTCTCTATGGATGTGATACCACAATTGAATGGATTTTCCATGCATTATGCCATCACAGATTTGCAGTTGGGCTTCCTGAGTGGCGAGTATTGATCGGTGTGGAGTGTGATTCACAGTGTGGGTGTGTGCATGATGATGGGAGGTGCTCGTGCCCAAGCTCAGAGGGGTTCGCTGTTGCAGATGCTACGGATTATACTGTTGGACATTTAACAAGCACACACAGGTAATCTTAAAAGTAAATTATCTGACATAATTCATTAAAATGGTATGTCCTTTGTTCATTTTTAGCCTCAGTTTACAGGTACTTTGGGGAAACAATTCTTGCATGATTCTTTTAATTTATCATGAAAACAGGATGCTGTAATTATTTATTGTTCTCTGAGATAATTTAGTCTTTAGTTAAATTAGGTTATTATAATACCATTATTCAATCAGTGCTTTACATGTGTGTCTCACTCTGTGTATTCTCTCCACCTTGCTCTGCATTAGATGACAACTCCTTTAAAGCTTCCTGTGAATGATCAGGATGGTGTTGAGCTTGAGAAAATAGGGGACCATGTGTCTGATGGTAGGTTGTTGTTGTTTACTCCACTTCTGATTAGGCTATATACCGCTTGGATGAAGTTATTGTTAGTCAGAACTACAATAGGAAGTTGTAGAGTGAGTGATTGTTCTGGTGCATGCCAAATGTTAGTGGGAGAGTATATTTTCACACAGTATTTATTTTCCTCTGGCCCTAATCAATCCAAGAAACTGGATCTAAATAAAAGCTTGCAAATCAATAATCTTGCTGAAGTTTTATTGAGCAAGCCTCCTCCATTATTCACTTCAAGTCTCACCTCCCTGAAATACTGCATGTTAATGGTGCTCTGAATAATTAAAAGTGCCTCATAGAGGATCTGAATAACTATTCTTGAAGAGCTTGGACTGAGTGCTGATCCAGCACTGATTTTTTATGACATCAGTAATGTAATGCATCCAAAATCATCCCTTCATTCCCTGTATCCAGAGATGGACAGTCCATCCGGAAAGATGACAGGCAAGTTGGTCGGTGGGTTATGCAGGCTGAGCACCATCTCAGAGCAAGAGCCAGACAAGCTGGACACTGATTCCATTTCCTATTATCCCCTGGGTGGCAGTGAACTGGGTGGATCCAGCATCTCCATGTGTTCTGACAAGTTTAAGAACAGCAGCAGCCGTTTTTCCTCTGATGATTCATGCCAGCCTGGCACTGGAGGTACAGTTGATGTAATTAAATTGAATAGCCCTGAAACTGTAGAGTTAATCATAAACAAGATTATACATTTCTGGTCAGAGGTACACTGGATGACACTTCATTAGTAATTTCTTTGTTGGATTAGCATTTTCATTACATTTTCCTCTTTTGATCTTTTCTTCTACCTTGTCACTACCACCAGACGACTGTGCGTCACTTCTTCTCGCCTGTCTGCATTGTCATTACCATGAGTTAATGGTCCTGCTATCGGATATGTGTGAGAGGGCTGTGAACCACTGTTTTCCCTCGTTCAAATACATCAAGGCGTCCAGTGAGAGAGACCAGCAGGGGATGGACTGCTGCAATTACACGCTGGAACTGGACTGTGACTGCTGTGGCTCCTGTCAGGACACAGGAGAACTCATAGAGCTGGCCATGGAGATATCAGAGGTGTGCTATCGCTGAGAAATTTATTTGCGGCCTTTCACCTCTGACCTGCACACACACAAACACTGTAAATTGTAAAAACTTGAATGCTCAACAAACAGTTAGACTGTCTCATATTATTCCCATAGCCTATAGTATGTAATAAACTGCTTGCAGTACTAAGGGTTTTTTATATTGGCCTCTTGTGGAAATCCACATAATCTGTAGCTTGTGTGCCTCAACATGAGCTTTGAAACAGTGTAGAGTTGGTTGTTATAATAAAAGAAGAAAACAGCTATCAGAGTATATATGTCAGCCTCCTCGATTAGTTTTATAAAACACACTCGTCCCACCAAGCAAAGTAATCAACGTCAACATGCTGTCCCATAAGGGTGGAAGAGGGGACAGAAGTCCTTTGCAATTCTGGTGTCACTCCATAAAGCATGCCAGAGTAGGCTGAAGACGTTTTAGGTGACCGGGAATCCTGGAGCGTGTTTTCAAATAATTATCTATCAGAATTCATTGATAACAACTCGAGCCATTCACAATCTGGTCCAAGTGAAAGGAACATGAAACTGAGCAGTCCCAGTAAGAGAAAGTTATGAGATGCTAAAATGTAGGTTGAAAATAGATTGTTATCATGCATTGAATTCGGCTGTTACACAAATTAAATAACTTATATAGCAGCATAATGTCACGCCTCCTTAATTTTATCTATTTAAAAAAAAATGTGTTTATCTATAATTTGTTCTGGTTCATTGGTGACATTGTATGTTCGCTATACACACTCCTTGGTTATTCATCCATTAGTATTCTCCACTGACTGGTGGATGTGAAATACCTTTCTATTTTGGGCTGCGGTCACTCACGTGTGAAACATGCACAGCAGGGGTGGAAGAACTCAGACTAGAATTATGTTACTGTATTGTAGATGGTACTTCCCCAAGTAGACAGACTTTTGTTAGTGAATTTTAGCTCAGACATCTGATAACTGACTGTTAAAAAGTCTAAGCTCTGTTATTGACAAGCAAAAACACAAACAATAAACAGAAATAAGAAGAGGTCTAATGTGAATTTGGTCCTGTCTTCTATTGAATATTGATTAATTAGTATCTTGTGCACACGAGATAATAACTTGTGACAAGATAATAATGTGTACACAAGCTATTATACAAGTTCATACAAGTTTCAAGTCTCCTGAAGGTGCTTTTCATATTGTACTGAAATGCCGTCAGTTCTTGGCAGCAAAGGCTAAATGCAGCTAAATGCATTAGCATATTTCTAAGAACTTATTTTCAATTTCAGCTTGTTTGTTCAATTACTATGTAAACTAGCACTGGCTTGTTGTTTAGTAGCAGTGAGCATCAGCATTTGCATGTTGTGACAAAAACACTTATTTGCTAAAGATCAATTGAGCTAGCTCTTCTCCGGCTACAACTTTTTAAAGATAGACCCGATGTCTCACAACGACCTAAATTTAGACTGCTACACGTTGAAGCATTATTCCTTCACAGCCACATCCTTTCAACCTGCATGCTGGCGCAAACCAGAGTTGAAACTCAGCTCCCCACAAAACCCCAAACCTTTTGTTGTTTTTTTTCTAGCCTCTGTCTATTTGTTCAGGTTGTTAAGGCATGTTATGGTAAAAAAAATGAAAGTCTCTCAAGTCAAAAATGTGTTTTGCTTATTGTTACTACTCTTGGATGTTTGCCCTTTACTCTGCAGTATGAAGTATGTGCAGAGTTTAACTCTGCTGAAGGGGAAGATATACATACATTACATGCATACATTTATCCAAAGCAACTTACAATTGCTATATATGTCAGAGGTCACATGCCTCTGGAGCAACTAGGGGTTAAGTGTCTTGCTCAGGGACACAATGGTGTCTCACAGTGGATTCGAACCTGGGTCTCTCACATCACCACCAAATCCAAAGTATCTCTGTGCTCACCATAAATCTGAGATTAAGAAGTGTTTGTACTAGCATGATCGTTTGACATCACAACTACTTTGCAAGCCAATTGTGGTTTAATATACAAATTACACAAATGAGATGTTGAAACTTCCATTGCACAATGACTGAGAATTTACTTTCAGTGAAGTCAGAGCCATCTTGTGTTTACAAATGATTTTTCAATGAGGGTGAAGGAGCAGAAGTAATTTTAAGAATTTTTAAGGTAATTGAACATTTTTGCCACAAAAAAGACACAAACTATTAATCAAGTCATTGTATTTATTATTTTTTTTTTTACATGTATTAAAACATGTCTGGAGGGGACCTTTAAAATTCTCTTTCTCACAATGCAGTACAAACTAACCACTGTAATTCTCCCAATATACCTTAGATGACCCTGATGAAGTGCCGTGGCCTTTTTAAACTACTGGGGAAGGAATTGACAGCATTGAAACATTACTATAAAGTTTGCAAACTGTAAAATAGAGTATATTTATGATAATATATTAATTACATTAACAGTTGCATTTTATTGAAGATTATTACCCCATGGAAACATACAACCTTTATTAATTTCCATGTTTTCTGACTGCACAGAGCTTGCCAGGCAGTCAACCCTTATGATGTATGTTGCCCACCAGAGGGGGCTGCTGCCAGCAGACAGGAAGGACCCCATCATTCAATGAGTGCATGGGGTCTGGAGCAGCATGTGTTGCACCAGGACTACACCCTGGCCCTGGTGCCACAGTGCGCTAGTTCTCTAGGATGCCTCTTGTCATAGGACTGGGACATGCAGGTATAGATAATAGACCATAAAACCTGTCTGTCAACAATCTTTTTCCCTTGTAAGTTTGGTAAATCCAGGTAAAACACAATTTCTCTGTTAAATGAAATATGTTTATTATTATTTATTAAAAATTTATTTACTGCTTATAAATGCTAAATAGGGGGACTTAAAGTACCTTATTTATAAATAACTGGATCTTTACAGAAGAAGTTATTAGGATTTAGATTTTGAGAAGAAAAACACAAGCTCTACAAACATTCAAATAAAACTTTTAATATTTCTCACATGATAGTTTCCACATTGAGTACTGATGAGTTTGGGTTCACAAATCTGAAACCAGTGTGTACAGTAACTATTGCTACATTCATCTCATATAACTGTAACAATAAGAACAGTATCAACATCAGCAGAGAACGTTGTCTGAATGAACCACAGGAGGGAGAATGAGCAGATGAGATGGTTCTTCTTTAGTGGTTTACCCATAATGTGCCATAATGATTAACAGCTAGAAGAGTCATTATGAGAAATCAGTCATAGTAATGGCTTTAAATTAAGTGCCACCACCACCCACTCACATTTCAGGTTTTAGATGATTTATCTATTCTATTTAAAAAAAAAAAAAAAAAAAAAAAAAAAAAAGAAGCTGATCTGGGTTCAGTCAAAGGGCAACGTTACAGGCCTGTGTGTATTGCACTTTAAAGGCTCAGTATGTGGGACTGGTGTCACCATAAGGGACATTCTGCAGTCCACTGAAGGTGTAAATCCCCTATGACAAAAAATCTCAACCGAAGGTACTTACTAGCTTGTTCCACACTTTCAACCACATCTTATGGTCTAATGACAGAAGTTCTATACTACTTCACTGTCACATTATGACAGCTGTGCTATTTCCATCTGATAATGAAGACTGTGAGATGCAGCTGAAAGCTCTGGAAAAGGTATTATTACAGTAAGTAGATCTTGAGTTAATTTTCAAATTCCTCTTTCCTAGGACAGAAATGAACTTTCACAATGTATTTCACCTGTTTGTAGTTATGTCCCAACTGCCAAAATGTTTTAGATATTGCTTGTAACTATACAGAAAAAACACCGCTAACAGAGATGCATCAGCTAAGCTGTTGAAAATTGCTATCTTTATATATTGTATATTTAATTTTGGCAACACATTTTGGCATCACTTTGAGCTACATTCTTGTAGTCTCAAAAGGATGCTGAACGATAAACATAGTAACATGAATAGCACAACTTTGAAAACACTGCCTTCAGTGTAGAATTTTATCTTAATAAAGATAAACCACTGCCATCCCAAAGTGTTCAATATTAAATAAATATAAGACATGAAATAAATAATAATTTGAATAAACAAGTGAAACATGCTAACATTGTTCCAATGTTAACAAGTTCATGCTAAGCAGACCAATGTGTGTGTGTTCGCATGCTAACATTTGCTGATTAACACTAAACAGAAAGTACAGTTGAGGCTGATGTGAATGATACTGGTTTTGCAGGTATCTAGTCATAAATCAAAGTCGAAATTATGACCTGATTCAAGTTAAGTGTCTTAACCAAACGTCATGTCAATCCATCCAATAGTTATCAAGTTAAGACATTTCACTAAACTGCTGGTGGTGCTAGATAAAAAGTCAGGGGCTAACCCTAAAGCCAAATTTGCTGGTGAAATAATTTTATAAATGATTAAAACTCAACACATTACTATGAAATGTTGTTTGATCATTCTTATTTTCATAGCACTGCACTTTTCCCAATGTCAATTTTATTTCAAAATGTTCAAAATTCAAGCCAATCACATGCTTCAACCATCTCTGCAGGCTCAACAACTGCCAGCTAGCTAGCTCCTGTTGGCTACAAAAACTAAACAGTTATGCTCTTTGTCTTGAGAGAGTTACGTGTCTTTCTCTAAGGAACAGCCTTAGAAACACAACATTGACAAGATAACTCTGAATTAACGAGTTGGTGGTGAAAACATTTTAAATAAAATTATTTCAGAATGTATTTCACTCTATTTACTTTTATGATTATTTCATATCTTATTTATTTATTTAATAAAACACCTTGGGTTACCACAATAAAAAAACCTTTCTTGTGGTTCTTGAGTCTGCGATTCTTATAGTGCTATCATCTACTGAAAAAAGGCCCATTCCTACTGCTTTCTAATGTACCTTGGCAATCTTCAGTTAATCCATTAAGCACCAAACACCAGTATAAACATTAACAAAATATTGCATCACTGTCTACAACTCCTCTTACATCACCAGGTTAACACAAACGACAGTAAGGCACTTAAATCAATTAAAATTGATACTGTTTTAGACTAATTCATAAGGAGATCACATTGTCAAGACATGATGCTGCTCTGCAGGCACAAATTCGACCACTGCATAGTTTAACAAAATGGAGACTGTGCTGTAACAGGGCTCTCAATGTATGGCAGGTAGTTACTAAAGGTGGTGTATGTGATTCTAATCCAATACGTGTCTTTTTGCAAAGTGGCTCGGGATGAGCCATACAACACTATCCCAGCCATGATGTGTGTGTCAGGTAACGTTAAATGACTTGCCCACTGACATTCAGCTTACTTTCTACTTTGCCAAGACATGCTGTTGTTGTGATGTTAGCGATAGTAGCAGGAAAGTTGGGAGTATCACTGTCTGGAGCTAGTTTGCTGGCTCTGGGACCATCTATACCTCTATGCGTGTTAGCTCCACAGCAGCAACTGTAACAATAGTTTGCTAACCCACAACTTAGCTAAAGTTAGATACATCACTTGCTGTGTTGTTGTTGGTGTTGGTGTTGGTGTTGGTGTTGGTGTTGGTGTTGGTGGTGGTGGTGGTATTGGATTTCTCCAGAATCACATTCCCCACCTTTAACAAAGGTATACTTATTCAATGTGCTACAACTTCTGAAAACTAACTGCTGAAATATACAACAATTGTACACCATAAAGAATCTATAATCTCATACAATAGTGTGTATGCATTTGGAAAGCCAAAGACAGTAGTTAATTTATGCTTTGATAAAAAAGCGAACAAACCATGTTTCAATTTACAGAGGTCATTCCAGTGTTTTGACAATGTCATGCATTTCATACAAAATCCTAAAGCAGTCTCCTTATACTCCTTGGCAATATAAATGTTCACACAATGGAAAAAAAAACATATTGAATGTGAAATGTCTCCACACTGGTGTAAAAAACAATAATTTAGGAACTCGATGAACAAGTATAAAAACTGAGCACTTGCATCAACACGTCTGAAGTATTACACTGCGTGAACTCTGATCACTACAGACAAGAATACTATAAACAATGAATTGATTCATCTTTCTTGCATTAATCACCTATAAAAGATGAATAGAATTAAGTACAAATCAGATCTATCAAGTGAAATCAGCTTTTTGTGCATGTGTCAGGACTACAACAGGTGTTTTTTAAATTACATTTTTGGCTAAGAGTCTACTAACGTTGAGACTGTGTTATTAAAAAAATATTTTATTTAATTCTTGAATTTGAGTACTTCAGTGGTTTTGGCAGTGAGGAATGTATGTGCGTAATATATATCTGTTACACATAGCTAAGTAGTCACCACTGGATAGTCAAAGGATGAATCCATGGTTGGGAAACCTTTCTTTCTACGGGTTGTGACACTGAATAAAAGTCTAAAAATGATTCATTATCAGTGTTGATTTTTTTTAATTAACTTGATGGAGGACATTTCAGATTCTTTTTTAATGTTCTTTTGTTTATAATTATCTCAGTTATTTAAAAAGGTTCTTAAATGCCTTGTAATAAATTAATTTGTTGAGGGGAATGTGTACATAAAGTCATGTTTACATAGATGCATAAATAAGATCAAAACTACTAATGATTAATATTTGTCAAGGAAGAAAATTCTACTGGAAGACCGACAGAGACTCAACTAACAGCCAAAACATGTGCATAGCAATACAACATCGATGTATACACATCTTAATAAGGCATTGACACATTCAAGTTCAATCTAAGGGTGCTTTCACACCTGCCTCGTTTAGTTCGGTTGAATCGCACTAGAGTTCGTTTTCCCCCTTGGTGCGGTTCGATTGGGCAGGTGTGAATGCAGTAATCGCACTCAGATGCGCACCGAAAGCGGGCCAAACAAGCGTTCCGAGATCATCTCTTCAAGGAGGTCTCAGTACGCTTTCAAACAAACTCTGGTGCAGTTCGCTTGTGGTGTGAAAGCAAACTAACCAAACACAGGATTTTATGATAGCAGAGATGTGATCTGAGCATTATTTCCAAAGCTAAACCACTAATAAATCCATCTGCTGACAGCGACATGTGTTCAGCGATCTTATAATTGATCTGTATAAGCCACTATGTTTATGAAAATAATTTTATAAGGTATAGCGTACTTGTCAGCGCAGGTATTTCCCTGATTAACAGGTTAAAATCTGTTTAAAAAAGACGGCAAGTAGTACTCCATTTACCCTGTCAGTTCATTAAGTCCATAAAACATGTGTGACAATGATACCACAGTATACTATAGGCGAATAAGCCCCGAATTATTACTGGAAGTGCGCTGTTTTTACGTTATTATTCATAATAGGCTATGCGGTCGATCTGCTGTCTAGCATTACTAATCACGCTTATATTAAATTAGCACTTCGTGAGCTCTTTGCGATACAGATCAGAGTGCTGCACAAACTTCTGTTAGTCACCGGAGTTTGATTTCCCCACGTGGGTCCTGATGATGCAGGATGACAATCGCCAAAGCTGTCCAATCAACAAGTTACCTGTACGTCTGTGTAACGTCATGGTTACTTCTCTGGTTCATTTGTAAACCTGCAGAGTGAACATGAACTGGACCAGAACTAAAATGCAACAGTGTATCATTTTTTCACTTGGTCTGGACCAAATGAACCGAACTACAGGTGTGAAAGCACTCTTAGACACAAAGAGTGTAAAGCACTATAGTAATAAATAGATTATTGCTAGTGATTTAAAAAGCAGTGTTCAACTCACCAAAAAATATCTACATTTCTGAGCATGATTTATAACTTCCCTAGATTCTTTGGAATCAATAGAAATATAGCATAATCTAGCCTCTATCCAAAGATAAATGCATGTTTTTTTTTTTAAATATAAAAACTATTTTTGTAACTCATTGTCATCAAAATATTGATTAAAGCAAACATACTTTATAATCAGTCCTTCAAATCAAGGTTGGGGGCTTGAAAAGACAAAAAATATCACAAAAATAACTAACAAAAAAAAAACATGAATGGAAAATATTCAATACATGTAAACACGGGTGGGGGAGAACAAAAAACACAACAAAAAACAAATGACACGAACAAGACAAAGCCTCTCCAGCAGCTTTGGAGTATTAGCTACTGAGAGGAACACTTGCAGCAGGATGGAGGGGTTGGAGATGCAGTAGAGGTGTCTTCTAGTAGGGGGTGCTAACAGCACTGCTCATTCTCATCCATGCTTACACTGCTCTTACGACTGCTGTCCTTTGAGGCATCTGGGGAGACGGACGAGAGCAAAGGGTCCCCCCCTCTCACCGGTGATAAGGTGTCTTCCATGAGGATGTCATTGAGTTTGGAGCCCGGCTTGCTGTGAACGTTGTAGTGGCCCTCGGGGAAGTTAGAAAGGCCTTCGTTTAGCTCCAGGGTGCCGGGTGGTTCAGGAGTGCAGCCAGGGTGGTGTTGGTGATGGGGGTGGAGTGTGTACAGGTCCTGGTGACAGTCCTCCAGAGCGGTCTCCTGCTTAATGGCCCGGGCTCCAAGTTCAGCAGAGCAGAGTGCTGAAGATGTGATGGCCAGACCGTGAGCCCGCGCCTGCATCTCTAACTCCTGCAAACCACAGAGAGAAACACACACAGGGTAGTCAGTGAAGAGTCTCCGATCACTCCGATCACAATAAAGGTATAAATTAAATTCCCACCTGAATGTGACTGACAGCCGTTTGCCTTAACTTTTCCCACTTGTAAAAGGGTTTTCTTATTCCCCCTGATAGCGCTGGTGTAAATAATTACCGTGAAGCAAACGCACAATGTGATCAATAAATCATTGTCAGCTGAGCTGAATCACACAGATCTGAATGCCTCTTGTCTTGTGATTAGTTACTAGACGATGGTCTTTCCTGTGTGAATTAGTGGTCCGCTCGTTTTCCCTGAAGATTGATATATTTCATGAAAGTATTTCTTCTGACGTAAGTGGAGGCATTCTTTATTTCAGGTGAGGCCCTTTTCTTTACACTCAGTACACATGACACAAACTTTTTCACATTTTCTTTATTACTAGTTTATGATACTAATGTAACCATGCAAACAGTATGGTCATGATGCAATTCTACAACTCCTCCAATCAGTAGATGCCATTACAGTTTGTTTACCTGTATCCTCAACATCAGATGGCGATTGGCATGCTCAAGCTTCTTCTGGCGACTCTCCATCTCCTTGGCTCTCAGCTGTTCCCGCTGTAGCTTCCTGATGTAGTCGACTGATGCCTTTAGGATGGTGCCTTTGTTCCAGCGCATGTCCCTGAAATTCACAGAGGCATTATTTGTACATCCTTACAGTCTCTTAGATCCTATCGCTTTGATGTAAGACAATCAGAAAAAAACTTATTGTAGATTTACATTAGACTAGGGCTGCTTTAACAGACCACTCACTGCCTATTAGCTCTATTCAGTGAGAAAAACAAGAAGAGAGGCAGAAGAGAATACAGAACAAGGAAATGAGCTGCTCTGGAGGTCACTGAGGTGACCAGCAGTTCCAACTCTGAGTTCTCTACATCAGAAATGTATGCAGGGGAGGTAACTGTGATCACAAGTAGTCATAAGCATGATCCTGAGCTCCCTGAAGATTTGCAGGTTGCAATGGATATGATAAATCTTTACTAGACAAATAGATCTAACTTTTCCACAATTAAGCTGAAAAGGTGATAAGGGTTTAGGTTCTAATTGGTCAGATGCCTTAAGGGAAGACAGATGTTTTTGTGACTGAAGTGATGATTTCAAATTTAAAGTAATGAATTAATATTAGTGTTTTCTAATAATTTCTTATGCTAACAATGGCATGTACTATATGTTTTCTTATTATAAGATGTATGTTTAGCCAGGTCTGTTTGTAAAAGGCAGTCCCTGGTTGCTACATACTTGTGTATGTAGGTGTGTGTGTGTGGGTGGAGCACCCAGCTGGGGTTTAGCAAAACAACCATGGGAGGACAGACACAATAAAAGCGGTGGAAAGGATATTCCAAGAACCACAGGCAAGGTCAAAGAACAGAGAAAGAGAAGTGTGAGCTCAACGCAGTGCTCTCATTTTGTGTGTAATTTACATTTATTGCATTTATATTGTATGTGTTTATCCCTTTAACCATTTTGTGATTGATTTAGCTGCTTAAATTATGTAAAACCAACAGACCCGTGTAACTAAATAGACGCAATGATTAAGGGATAGGTACCCCTATTTTAAAGTCTGTCAAAAAACAATACTGATGTAAGAGATGGGGGATACAATCCACAGAAATGCATTCTAAAATTCAGCTGAAGCTTAAGGCTTGTGCAGACTACACGAATTTCAGCGTCGGCCGATGGCCATGCTAGGAATGAACTAGGTATGAGTGAACTTTATATGAGTATTCAACTGTGAGTGACATAAATCAAGTGGGTCACTTCAGATGTTACAGTCTTTTGGCTAAAAAAAGTCCCTTAGTGTGTTTCCTTGATTAGCTGCAGTAGACTGGTAGTAACACAAAGAGGGGATTTTGTACTAAAAAGACTGTAACTTTGGAAGATACTGACTGAGGCCTCATATTAGCTTCAGCTGAACTTTAAAAAATGTTTTTGCACAGACCCGTGTATTACATTAAAATCACATTAGGAACAGAGATCTTCGCAGCCTTGACTGACTTCAATCCTTCAGCACTCTTAACTGAACAAAAAAATAAACGTTCCCACAATCATTCCTTTAGTTGAAGCTGCTGGGATAGTCTGTCCTACACCTACCTATTTTCCTTTATAATCATGAACTATTTCTTGCAGACAAATTGGTGAGTCTTGTCAAGAAAAAGTAAAAAGAAATGGAGTATGAATAAAATACAATACTTACGGGTCATTTGATTTTGGAATTAAAGTTCCCAATTCCTTGATTCGATCATTGATGTTGAACCGCCGCCTTCTCTCAACTACAGAACAAAAAACAAAACTAAACATGATTAGCTATTTTTATAGCGTAACAAAGAAGATGACACTATGGCAAATATATATGTATATACATATATATATAGTGACTAAAATTTAAAACTCACTCAAATTATGGTTATCCTTCTTCTGTCTTTCCTTTGCCATAGCTCTTACCTCAGCTTCTGAAACAAACGTTATATTGATCAATAAAATAGAATAAAACAGTGAAATGCAATTCTCAAAAATGTGCATCAGCTGACTTTTACATTTTGGTTGCTCATTTTTAACTATACGTACCCACAGGGAACCCTTCAGGCCTTTGATAGTTGTCAAATTTGCCACAGGATCCAGACTTGTCCAGCATGTGCATGATGGCTGGGGATTGTGAAACTATGTGACAGAAAATGTTTTCAATATCAAAATGTTCAGAATGTGAGTTACGCACAGTAAACATCCCCACACAGAGGAGAATTACAAGAATTGGACAATTAATAAAATGCCTTATTATGGGCTACACAAAGGCCTGGAGAGTAGAGGTTCATATGTATTGTTAGGGCCTTGATATTTTCAAAGCAACGGAGAAACTGAATGGATTTACTGTTTTTTTTCTCTCACAGATCTGTAAACATTTGATTGATAATTTTTAATGACAGAAACGAGGCATTTAATTGTTTGCATGTCTCTTGCTGTTACAGACTGTGCTGCTTACCGGAGTATTCCCTTTTGATGTTGGGCAGGTTGGCAGGGCAGGAGTTGCTGATCGTCAGACCTTGCTGGGACATACCCTGATTACTATACATGTCCATGAGATTAGCAGGCACAGGAATCTGAGGAAACACAGCAAAGACATTAAGCAAGGATCACCCCCCTCCCTGTATAGATGCTAATCATCATCACAAGATGAGCATGATGGGAAGGGTGGTGACATACAGGCCCATTACACAGAGAGAAAAGTTTAACAGATGTTATAATGCAAATAAGCGTGATGTCACTGTTAAAGGAATAGGCCTCACATTTTGGGAAATTAGCTTATTGGCTTTCATGCTAAGAGGTAAATGAGAAGGTTGATACAACTCTTATGTTTTTAGGTTAAATATAATGCTGCAGCCGCTTAGCTCAGAATGAAGACTGGAAACAGGGGGAAACAGCTAGCTCAGCTCAGTCCAAAGGTCAAAGAAAATCTGCCTAAACGCACCTCTCAATTTCACTAATTAACATGCTGTATCTCATTTGTTTAATTCACACATGCACACAAAAAGTGTAAAAATTACAATTAGTGGTTTTAAGCTGGGTTATGTTTGGGACTATATCTTGGCTGGTTGAAGCCTCTTCTGGTTGGCTGCCAACCTTACAGTGACGAGAGAACAATTTCTTTCAATTTGGGCAAACAGCTGGACATTGTTGCTCCACCTGGTAGCACAGCAGAACTAATTTGTAGCCATGTAGCTTACAGCTAAGGCAAAGCAGATATTTTGTTACCCAATTACTCAATATATAGAGAAATTGTTTTTTTCAATAGTACAATAAAATATCACTGAAGAAATGTAGTAATAGTAACTTTATCCCAAAACACACCAAATGAAACACTCTAATGTGGAGACCTTTAAAAGGGTGATTAGTGATTAGTCTAGATAAGAGTGATTAGTCTGTGTACAAGCTCAATGTTGAAGATGATTTGACGTAAGCACACATACCGTGTTAGCCATCTGAAGTCCTGGGTCCATCAGGTTGAGGATGTCATCACTGTAACTGGACTCCAGACTAATAATGTCATCAATTACATCATCCATCTAAAATAAAAGGGAGAAACAAAAGACATACAGATAAGTGATTTAATGAGCACAACATCACAAAATCTGTGTGTGCCACGGTCAGGAGCTGTGATAAGGCAAGGCAAGGCAAGTTTATTTGTATAGCACATTTCAACAACAAAGTAATTCAAAGTGCTTTACATAAAACATAAAAGCAACAGGGAAATATAAAAAAGTTTAAAAGCAACATAGGGAAATTGAAAAAAATACACATTAAAACAGGGTAAAATAGGACAGTAAAAGTTACAGTGACAATCAGGGTTAAAAGAGTTAAATGTAAAATAACTTTGATCCAGTTATACTCTGGATCCACCTGCGTGTTTACAGGTGGACAGAGGGTCCTGAAAATCACTTAGCACGAGATTTAAGACCACTTCCTTCACTCTGTTCAATCTCACTCTCAGTATCTTTTCACTCAATTACCTACTCATTTTTCACCGTGTAAATATTTAATTAAAAGCAATGGTAAGAAGAAAAGTCTTAAGTCTTAATTTTAAAGAACTGACAGTTTCAGCAGACCTGCAGTTATCTGGGAGTTTATTCCAGATATACGGAGCATAATAACTTAACACTGCTTCTCCTTGTTTAGTTTTGACTCTAGGGACAGAAAGCAGACCTGTCCCAGACAACCTGAGAGGTCTGGAAGATTCATAACGAAGCAGATCAGAAATATATTTTGGCCCTAAACCATTTAGTGCTTTATAAACTAACAGCAGGATTTTGAAATCAATTCTTTGACATACAGGAAGCCAATGTAAAGACCTCAGAACTGGAGTGATATGATCCACTTTTTTGGTCTTAGTGAGGACTCGAGTAGCAGCGTTCTGAATCAGCTGCAGCTGTCTGGTGGATTTCTTAGGGAGCCCTGTAAAGACACCGTTACAGTAGTCGGGTCGACTAATGATAAATGCATGGATAAGTTTTTCCAGGTCTTGCTGAGACATAAGTCCTTTAATCCTTGATATATTCTTCAGGTGATAGTAGGCTGATAGTAGACTTTGTAATTGTCTTAATGTGGCTCCTCAAATTCAGGTCTGAGTCCATGACTACACCAAGATTTCTGGCTTGATTTGTGGTTCTTAACATTACAGATTGAAGCTGAGCACTGACTTTCAATCATTCCTCCCTGGCTCCAAAAACAATAACTTCAGTTTTAGCCAGTGGGAGCATGTAAATGTTAAACAAAAGAGGCCCCAGAATGGAGCCTTGGGGAACTCCACATGTAATTTTTGTTAGCTCAGATGTGTAATTTTCAAGTCTGTCTAGTAATATGTTGTGGTCAACCCTGTCGAATGCAGCACTGAGATCCAATAATACTAAGACTGAAATTCTGCCACTGTCAGTGTTTAAATGGATGTCATTGAAGACCTTAACAAGAGCCGTCTCAGTGATGTGGTGTGGCAGTTATTTAGTGCCAAGAAAGCACTAAGCTGTTGAAAAACAGCTTTTTCAATGATTTTACTTAAAAATGGGAGATTTGATATGGGCCTATAATTGCTCATTAGTGAACTGACTAGATTGCTCTTTTTTAAGAGTGGCTTAATGACTGCGGTTTTCAGGGCCTGTGGGAAAAAACCTGAGAGGAGAGACATGCTGACAATTTGTAGTAGATCTGAGGCCATGCATTTAGAAACATTTTTGAAAAAACCTGTTGGCAGAATATCAAGGCAGCATGAAGAGGATTTCAGATCTTGTATTATGTCCTCCAGGTTTTGATGGTTAATAGAATCAAATTGTCTCATGCTATATGAACTGTTTTTAAGTGGACACAGGGACAAGATATATCCTGTTACTGACATGGAGGCACTGATTGCTTGTCTAATTGTTTGAATTTTGTCTGTGAAGAAGGAAGCAACTTCATTGCAGGCCCTGGTGAATAGAAGGTAGACACAGGAGGGTTGGTTAGCCTGTCGACAGTAGCAAACAAGGCACGTGCATTATTAGTGTTTTTGGTGATGATGTCAGAGAAGAAGGACCGCCTTTAGGACTGCATTTCTCAGTTCTAAATTATAAATACGAAATCTCTCTTTATAGATGTCATAATGAACTTGGAGATTTGTTTTCCGCCACCTGCGTTCTGCTTTACGACACTCTCTTTTTTGAGTTCTAACCAGCGTGGAATTTCTCCATGGAGATGATCTCTTACCAGAGACCGCCTTCACCTTGGCTGGTGCAATGGCATCAATAACATTTGTAATTTTAGAATTGAAATGATCTACAAACTCATGAGAAGGCGGGTGTCGGGGAGAAAGCCTCAATACATTGTTCACTAGTGTTTTCAGTGATATGCCGTTTTGTGATTACCACTGTTTGTACATTTTTGTGCACGCAGATAGCACTCTCAAAGAAAACACAAGAATGATCAGAGAGGGCAACATCAGTCACCACAACCTTGGAAATGTTAAGACCCTTGGAGATGACCAAATCCAAAGTGTGCCCCTTATTGTGTGTGGGCTCTGTCACATGTTGGGTCAGTCCATAATTATCAAGAGCACAACACAGTTCTTTAGTCCCTCTGTCCTGGGGGTTGTCAACATGGATGTTAAAATCACCAACAATAACCACACAGTCAAAGTCAATACAGATTATAGACAGCAATTCACCAAAGTCATCAAAAAGTAGACTCGATAAGGACACCTGCACTATTATCTTGGTCCAACCAAGTTTCAGTTAAAAACAAGAAATTAAGATTGTGAGTGATTATAAAATCATTGATTAAAAATGTTTTTCCTGCCAAAGACCTAACGTTTAAAAAAGCTAATTGTAGTGTGTTAAAAACATTATCTGGCCCACTTTTTTCAACAGGCTGCGGCTGATGAGGAATTACTAAATTTGCAGGATATGTTGAGTGCTTCCTGTTTTTTAACACATTCGCCATGCTTTTTCTGTTACCTATCAAGACAGGGATGGAGAAGACTACCAGCACACTGGGCCCTGGCTTGTCCTGGGAAGAGTCATGAGTGCTATTTTCCTTGTAGCCTGGACCCAGCACATATCAGACAGAGCTTACTGGGCTTTTTCGCCAATGCAGAGCGGGAAGGCGGATTGGGCGCTGTATTTGTGACACATGTGTCAAACAATGGTGCGGGGAGTAAATTTGGTCCCAGCTCTAACCAGGTCTTCCATGTGATCAGTGAAGTCCAACAGGGGGGAGAGGGGAGAAAGGGTGTCTGGAGATAAGGGAGACCTTGAAGGGGATTGAGGGGGGGTAGAACTCACCTCTTTCTCGCAGTTAGTGTTCAGGGTCAGTAAGGCCATAGGGCTGTTGGGAGCGCTGTTGCCCGGCCCTGGCGGCATGCCCCCGTGGTCAGAGGACTGGTTGTGGCAGGGTAAGCTCAACACCTGAGAGCCAAGCTTTCCCAGGTACCGCTTCACCTGCTGCTGCTGGGAGCGTTGAATGTGGTATTTGGTTGGGTTCTCCAGGTGAGTCTGGACCTATTGGTGGAAAAAGACGGAAAGAAGGTAGGAAAAGGAGTAGAAAAGGCAAAAAAAATAAAAGATATTAGTGGCAGGATACTGGATGTGTTACAGAAATGCTGCTGAAAAGGGAAAGTTCATTTCAAACAATCCTACTTTAAACTGCAACTATATTATTCTTGTAGTCATATTTCACGTTGTCTTTTATTAGATTAAAACAACTCTAATTATACCTCAAAGTCTCTCCCTAATATTGCACAGTATTGTATAATATTAAAATAAACTTGGCACAGATTTCAAAGCGCGTTCAATGTATTATGCATTTTTCTTCTGAGGCGCTGTCATGTGGTGTTATCTCAAAGAGTCTCAGTAGAAACAATTTCTACATATTTTCTTTAACTACTACCTTCTGCTTTTCTACATGTATAGTGCACAAACACAAAAATTACATGCACAACCATCTCTGCACTCCCCGGTTATGGATAGATTTGATTTCTGCGGCTCATTAATCCCCACACAGATGATCCACAACACTACTGCAGGCAAATAAAGAAACTTCAGAGACAGTGTTTGTCAGGCTGTAACACATTTTAAATGAAACAGTGCTGCTGTGTTCTTGCTCACATTTGGAGTCTATATTTAAACCACCCCATCTACTGCCTGAATTTTTCTGTGTTTTATAAAAAAAACGACAATATATATTTCATCACCAAATGTAGACACATCATACATTGACAAGCATGAATCAGCACTGTTGTGATAAATCAGCTGTATTGGTTTAAAGATTAGGCAGAATTTAATCTCATTTTGTCATGTTATTAATGATCTATAATTCAAGAAAATACCTCTTCTCCGAAAAAGACAGCCTTAGTTTTAAACATACCTCATAAGGTTGGTATCCAAGCATCTCAAGCATCTTTTACAGTAAAACTGGTCCGTCCAACAAACAAAAAAACCTTTAACTTCTATCTAACTAATAAGTGCTGTAGCTGCTTCCCTCTTGGGTGCACCAGAAGACTAACTCTGCTAGTATGACGACAGACACATCCAGCTCATCTTTTAAAAGGCAAGGAAAGCAATTTGTTATGCATGTCATGGAATCTCAGTGAAGGACAATGAGCTTTTTCAAAGTGTTGTTGTTTTATGTAAAATATGAATTTATTCCTTTATGGTGTATCACTTGATGTCAGGATGTGGTACTAACAGTTAGTGCCTTTGTTTTGCAAGGCCACCCCTTTTACTGAAACCTGCCTGGGGCTGTTACTTTGGCTCCTTTTTTTTAACCCTGTGGGTGCTACGCGTGCGTTCCCAGTTATACACAAAGAATAAAGTCTGTTACGTCCTTGTTTGGATCCATTCTCTTCACCTATGTTTTACAATCTCCATTTTGTAATTTGAAGAGCAACAGGGATCCCTCCTCTGTTACTCTTTCTGAGGTTTCTTCCATAACCCCCCCCCCCATAAATGTTTTTGGAGTTTTTCCTCATTTGAATCAATGGTCTAAGAATGGTCTAAGGACAGAGTATGTTGTATGCTGTACAGATTGTGAAGCACATGAAGGCAAATTGTGATTTGTTATATTGGGCTATATAAATAAAACTGACTTGTTTGTCTTTGTCTCTAAATCACATTTTTAATCAGCAACAACAGCAACAATCAACAACAAAACCAATGAAAAACAGCCTTGGTTACTTAATTTTTTAAACTGATGTATTTGTTCTGCTTAAGCCCAGAGAATTTGGGTTCATTAACAGAGCTGAGGAGGTCACAGGCTCTAGATGAACTCTAAGCTACTTTTGACATTTCCTCTGCTTCTGTGAAAACTCTGCACACTGCACTTGGCAGTTGAAATGATATGGTTAAATAATTAACTGACTCCCAACAGCAACTTCATTCTCAAAACGTGGAGTCTAAGAAAACGAAAATAATGCAATGACTCGTTCTAATCCTGAGCAAGGATACTCAATAACTGTGAAAACTAACTGCTAAAAAAACACGGCCATGTTGAAGATAACATAATTTAACTGAACACATGCACACAAGTCCACATGCAGGGCTGCAAATAATGATGATTTTATAAGCCTAAGATGATTTTCACATTGAAGGAATCAAAATTATCAAATAATTTTATAATGAACTAATCGTTGCGGCTCTAACTCTATCATTATCCATGTAATTGTCTGTGTACTCTTTGGAGAGCGACCTGTACACAAGTGTGACATAGTGACATTCTTTGCTTGTACCCCTCAATTGTTTTAAAGATTAAAACCAATCAGGTCATGTTACCTGACAGTTCTGTCTCTGTGACTGTCAAAAGTCTCCAATTTTAGTTTTCTTCCATGCTCAGATACGGTATCATTGTTCTGTAGGGGACACTCATGTGAGAGGTACATTAACATCCCGCAGGTGACTGACATCACCTTAGACTTTAAGTCGTCAATACAGGGTCGTAAAGCTGACACCACTAAGGGGGACATATTTACAGAACATTAAGAAGAGCCATTACAATAGAATCCTTTGGTCTTTACTTTCTTCTCATTAGGGTTTTGAAATCTTATTTACATTACATTTCCACAATTATCAACCATCAGCATACAGGCATTACTTTATCAAAATCTCAAAAAAACAAAATGATATGCTTTATACATTATGGGCCACAGTGACAAAGCATTTTTTTTGTCTCTTCTGTAAAAAATTTTTTTAATTTGTGATATTGTGTCTGTAGGGATTTGTCATTTGTATTTTGTTGACTTTTTTTTTATCCTTCAATTAATTCATTAATTGTTTGGTGCAGAAAATAGTGCAAAATTAATAAATGCTCATCACAAAGTATTTAGCCTTAAATTATTTGTTTTGTTTGACGAACAGTCCAAACCTCAAAGATACTTAGATTTAGATCACAGAAGATAAACAAAAACAGAAAATATTCACATTTGAGAAGCTGGAAGTAGTGATTCTTTTTTTTTTTTTTACATTTGACTTAAACAATCTACTATTCGTTTCATCTCTGAGTTAATTAATAAATCAATTAATGTATCTGAACAGTATTCCATTTTAGTAAATTGAATGTCTTTGAGAATTAGTTCTTAAATATTTAATAATTTAAATATTTTCTTGAAAGCCAACGTTCCAACATTTTAGGCGAAAAAGAGTGACCCGAGCTGCTTTGGCAACTTTTGTTACTCTGAAGGTCAGGTTTACAAAATATGTACAGAAAAGTACATTTATTGGTATACAAATATTAAAGTATGGTTTGGTGTCAGCTTTTCTATCTTGTTTTCTGGATGTTTGACATCTGTGGAGGCATTTGTATTTATCATTTCACCAATTTCTTTAGCTTGTAGGATCACTCGACTACTTAAAGGTTACCTGCATGTCTTGCCTCATGATAACTGATGAATTAATAATAATCAAAACATTTTATAACAAAGGTCCTCTTGTAAATTGAGTTATATAACTTTTTTTGTTGCAGTTTTGCCAAATACTGTTTTCTATGGATGCCAGTGGATCTAAAAATACAATCTATACTTATATCTTCAGGTATAGCATGGAGACCTGGACAGCAATAGATACCCTTACCCTTCTAAAAAATGTTATGTTTCATTAATTAGATTAATAGGTTGCATATGTGTACAATGTGTTATCAGTGCAACCACAGCATTATTCAAATATTTATTATTGTTATTATTGTTATATATTTAATATTTCACAAAAAACGCAAAGATAAAGAAGAGTCTAAAAAGTCAGACATTTGTAAAGCAGAAATTAGTTTTTTCCCCCTACTGTCCTATCCTGCTGATCATCTCACGACCCCCTCAGATTTATCTCATTACCCCTTGGGGATTGTGGACTACCATGTTGGAAACCACTGCTGTATGCATACATGTACAACAATATTTTTGTTATACACAGACACAAAGACCCACTGAGTCAGTGTATCTCTCTCTCTCTCTCTCTCTCTCTCTCACACACACACAGAGTGATAGCTGTCACTGTCTAAAAATAGAAGCAAAAACACTGTTAAAGCCCTGGCACTAAGAATAGAAACAAAGAGGTTGTTGAGCCTGGTATGTGCACAAGAAAAGTAAATTTAAAAAAGCAAGACTATATAAACCCACTACTACATGAGATTCAGCACGTTTAACGCTGCTCAGGTCTTGTCCTTTGATTTCCTCACCATGAAATTATGTTTAGAGCTGAATGTCTGTAAAGATTCTCAGTCATCAAAGTCATAGTTCATCCACCCAAGGTGGGTTAAAATAAAGGCTAACTGGACTTGGTTTGAAGCGAGTCAAAAATGAATCTGCAACTCTATTGATAATCAATTCATTGTTTAATTTTCAGGCAAAAATGCCAATCATGTCAAATTGTGAGAATCCGCTGCTTGTTTTGTCTTATCCGATAGCAAACGGAATATCTTAAGATTTTGTGGTTAATCTGAAGATGTCAGCTTAGGCTGAAGGGGACAATGCTCACAATTTTGAGCAATAAAATCGAGGAATCAGCAGATTCATCGATAATAAAAAATAGTTGGTTACATGACTAAATTGATTTACTGTTGAAGTATTTTTCTTTGCTGGTTTCAGCTTCTCAAAACTTTTATATTTGTGCTTCTTGAATTGTAGTACTTACTTCATTATATCTTCTACTTACTATGTTAACTGTAATGCACCAACATACCAAAGCATATTCCTTGTATGTGTAAACCTACTTGGCAAAAAAACTGATGCTGATTCCGATGTTTGGGAAGTATTCTTCACTATTGTCTAACATTTTATAGACCAAAAGATTGGTTAAGTAGTTGAGAAAATAATAAGCAGATCAGTCTATTGTAAAAAAAAAATTAATAATCATTAGTCGTAGCCCTAAAATTAGTCTAATTTATACCTCAAAGATCTTGTGTTTACTTAACCAGCTGAAACCAGTTAGTTTTGTATTTACATTAAAAAAGCAAGCTTGTTCTCGTCTCCAGGGATTTCCTAAATTATAACACATAATTATCTGATTTCACTGCCCTGAGTTCACTTGAGCCCCCTGGGGGCCACAGAACTCAGGGTGGAACATCTTGGCCTTGTCAATACATACTGTTGCTTTTGTTAAGATGAACTAGTCTGAGGGTGAAAAAGTATCTGTTTTTCAGGACCTAGGAGAGTGAAAAAGGATATTTTTCATGGTGTGAATACAAAGTCTACACAGAGTGGTCTTTGTCACGGTCTATAATATATGTATAATATATGGGTCCAAACATTGTGGTGTTCACATATAAGTATTGGTCTTAGATCTATAAAAGCCGTAGATACACTGTGATATATCTCTAACACTAATCATTTCAGGCTTGTGTGAGAGCCAATGGGCAGAGCGATGGACGATAGAGAGATCTCAAAGCCAGCAGGGCTTGAACTTTACTTTACCCAACTTCACTTAATGTACTCTTTCCAAAATACACTGTTTGGAAATGTGACATCAACTGCTAACTCACAGCATCTGCAACCACAGCAAACAAGACATCTTGTTGTTTATCAGCTCGTTTTTAGCCATCAGCAACCCAGAGGGCATCAGCAACACAACCCCCCAAAAGTCAGAGACTCTGCAGAGACACGCACAAAGAGTCCTGCTGTACTGAGAGAGGAGACTGATTTTTTCTTACTTGCGTGCTTTGGGCATTCCATGATGGTAATACCGGGGTACATTAAAAAGAATGCTCCCATTTGCTATGCAGACTAGAAGAATAGGCCACTTTGTCTCACAGTTAAGCTGCTAACGTGCTCTCTGGAACTTGCAGACAACAACTGTGATGCTAATGTGAGCAGCTACATCAGAGCAACCTGTGATGTTCTCCGCCTGACGTATCTGTCATGCTATCATGCAAAAACTTGGCAAACGACTAACAAAATACAAACCTCGTGTCCTTAAACAATTAATTTTGTATTAAAAATTGAATAAAAAAAGCTCTGACGGCGTGGTTTGCTGATGTATTGACTACTTAATTTACACCTTTAGAAAGCTAATAATAATTTTCTTTGACTAAATGTATTAAGTAATATTAGCCAATGTAGACAACAATGCACTTAAGATGATACTGTATTTTTATTTTCATGAAATTAATACACTGCACAATGCACAGAAAATTATTTGTATACAAAACTGTACCAAATATTTAGTAAGGTATACAAAGGGCTTGTTGCATTCATTCAGAAATCAACCAAAATTAGATATCTCTGTATACTTTCTGATGCATACTGGTCACGAGCTATACTGACTGTATAATCCAAATGAAATGTACATTTTGTACAGGGTTGAGGAGTACTTTGTTCTTTTCATGGCTTTATAAATCCCTTGACATTTTTTCTTCTAGAAATAATTTTTTTTAACCCTTTTAGGAAGTCATCCTACATAAATTTCAAAGCAGCGTTTTTCCCCTCTTAAATATGCCATGGAATGAAAGCAGTGGGGGCTAATTACGAGCATTCTTCACTGAATTAGCGTGTGGTGTGTGGTAAGGCTGTGCTCGCCTTTTTCTTGATCCCTAAACTGATCCCATACTTATTCCCCACAAGGTTAAAGGTCACTTGGTTAATTAAGGGTCCAATCAGTCTTTAGATAAACTCATCTGAGCTTAATGTTTGCACTTTTTGAGGTCCAGCAGCTCTGCCTGGTACCCCTGAGCTTTGTGTGGACTCTGCTAATCTACCCACAGACAGGGGAGCAGGTTAACCCAGCTCAACAGCGCCAAGCTGGAACGACCTTTTCATTTGAAGACTTCAGTCAATGAAGAATGTCTGTAAGCTCTCGCCAAAGCAGAGAAATTACTCTAACTTGATGTATTGTACACAGGGCGAGGGTTCGGGGAGGGGGCTCCCTAAACCTCTCAAAGAGCTGCAGATTAGTGAGAGTAAGTAATGTTTATGCTGCATTTGGAGGGCAATGTTTTCAATAGATACACTGTATTTGTCCTTCACTGCTGGCCCATGCCACACACATCTAGGGTGATGAAAGTGTGGCTAAGCAAATAACCGTGAAATCTCTGAATGTGTTGTGGATGGATTTAGTTAAACAAAGATTACTCAAAAGCTCAGAGTATATCAGTACTATATACTGTACCTAATGTGTGATTATACAATTAAAACTTTGATGTCTCCTTTAATTAAAAATCCTCTTTTTCATTAAGGGGTCTAAACAATAATGATAATACACAACCTGTATAGCAGCTATATTATCTTTTTAAATGCAATATTTTAAAACAACAATGTATGTGGTAACATTACTTTTTTATTAGCCCCCACTGAAGACATTATTAAGTGACTAAAGCCTTTGTAATTTAAAATTTGAAGATACTTTTATCATTATCATCTTGGAAAGTCAAATGCAGAAACATGATTATATATTTGTACAAATATTTCCTAATGTGTCACAAAAAATCAGTGTACTGAACCCCCCCCCAGAAATATGCCAAAAGGCTTCTTGGACTTTACTGGAGAAAAAGAAAATATAAAACAATATACGAGTATGCGTTTCCATCATCTTTGCAATGACGTGAAACCAAAAGTACAGACAACTGAGACTCAAGCGACGCACTAAAGTTTTTTGTCAGGAACACCTATACAAAATACTTAAATTCTTTATATTGTTCAAATCTTTCCACACAATCACAATCACATGCTGAGCGTTTTATACTGTTACTCACCAAAATAAAGGAAAATGTACTCGAACAAATGTACAGTGTGACCATGTGAACACATAATAGCAATAACACACAAATTCAGAATAACAGAATAACAATAACATGTTCACGGCTCTCTCCGAAAACACATGCAGAAAACAAAAAGGAAAACTTACCAGACTGCCTTTTTAAAATGTACCCTCAAACACAACGGTCTTTACTTGCACAGAAAATCTTAACAGTCTCCTGTCCCTCGGACTGCCAGGGAATCAAAGCTATGAAAAGATGTGAATCTAGCTGAGCAAATAGGATTAAAGATGGCTAAATCCAAATGGCTGGAAGCACAGCATGCATTAAAGAGGAATTCTCTCAGGAAAGATAATCCCCATATACGCATTTTAACACACTTCACTCACTCCAGTGTTTTTTTTACACACAATCATAGTAAAACCACGATTTCCTGACTGTCCACACACACGACTCAATAAACCCTATAAATACAGCGCTGCCTGGGCCATTCAGACTGTAACAATGACACATACAACTTCTAATTCCAGAGGTGGAAACTTTATACATAATACAGTAATAACTTTGACTAATCATACATACTACCGCATTCCCTCTTCTTCGCTGCCATCGCAAACTAGAACCACGGCTGCTTACCTTGAGCACCTCCATTGGCACCTGGGAAGCAGGCGGTAAACTGGCTGGGACACTGACATTGATGGCAGGGGTCTGTGCTGCCGTGGTTTGTGGGTAGTGGGAGGCCTGTTGCCTCTGCTGCTCCCGCCGCTCCTGCTCCTGAAGCTGCTCCCGCATCAGCTGTTGCCGCAGCAGGATGCGTGATGTCATGGCCGAGGAGCTCAGCGGGGGCTTGGAGGAGCTATGCTGGTCTGACGGGATGCTGCAGAGAGGAGAGAAAGATGCCAGATAAGTGAGCAGAGACAGATAGCGGGGGGGGGGGGGGGGGGGGGGGGGGGGTAAAGAGGGTATTGGAAAGGTGAAGCAAATAGAGCCGAGTAGACAAGACAGTGATAACAGAGAGGGTACAGAGAGGTCAGACGGGGAAGGAAAGGTCAAGAAAAAGAGACAAGAGAGGAGAAAGATTAGCAGGAGAGGAGAGCAGAAAAAGTAGAAGAAGATGAAGGGAAGGTAGACGGAATAAAAAGTTAATTTGAGGATGACTGAAGGGGCAGAGATCAAAGGGAAAATTGTAATTGTGGAGCTGCAATGATTAGTCAATTAACTGACTAGTTTGTTGAAAGAAAATTAATCTGCAACTATTTAGATAATCTCTTAATTGTGTCATTTTTAAAGCAAAAATGAACATTAGCAGATTTCAGCTTCTGAAATGTAAGGATTTATTACTTTTCTTTGTAATTTATGATCGTAAAAAAATGTCTTTGGGTTTTGGACTGTTGGTCAGACATTTTTTTCATTTCTACAATAATAATACTACAAATGAAACCACCTCAGTGTCAAGGCACCAATTAAACTATCAGATTTTGATCATTCTGGAGAGCAAAAAGCTTCCAGCTGCACTCACAGAGCTTTTTTGTTTTACATTAGAGAGAATTAAAGACATAACAAAAAAAGAGGAACCATTTTTCATAAAAGCCTGCCTCAGTTTTCCCACTCTCTTAAATTTAGAATGCTACTCCCCCGACAGAGTCTTGCAGTCCTAAAATAGAGAGACTCTGCTGAAGCAGAAGTTGTCGGTATGAAGCCTTCATCAAGTGAGTGATCCTTTTGACAAATCTCAGTAAAACGTCTGGCTAATCCAGCTGTGCAGTAATCGCACTAATTAGCCAGTGGAGTCAAATACAGCTTTGGTGTACAACGTATTCAGTGGGTGTTGAGCCCTCAACATACCATAATCCCCCCCCCCAAGAATTATATATATAATCTCATTGTCTAATGCCACACCCACTGAACCCTGCACAAGAGCAAAAATGTGCTGTGATATAAGATAAAAGCGCATTTTCTGACCGTTATCTACAGTCAAATAAGTAAACACCCAGCACTTTTTTTTTAAGATTACCATAAACAGTTCCATTCATTTCTTAAGACAATGCTGACACAGATAAACTGATTATTGATCCTGGATAAATCAATTAACAAGTAGATTTTATGGCTGAATTGCAGTAGAACAAAGACTGGAGCTTGTTCTCTAAAAGTACTGCAGCAGTTTGGGTCTCTCAATCTGACAGCTACTTTACTTTTTGGTCAAGTTTCTTTGTACTTCACCCAATACACCAGAGTGAGGTTTAGTGTTCATATGCATAATTCCTTTGTCTGAGTGACTTTGGGCGATTGTGCTTCCTTTTATCCAGTAAGTTTCAAACAAAAGTCACTGGATCTAATGTTTTTGTTCATTTGCACTGCCAGGGCTGAATCCTTTGATTTTCTTTTAGTTCTTTAATCTGCTTCCCTGTTTGAGTGTTTGAATTTGAAGAGGACTGTAGTATTTCATTTTCCTTCTCGTTTCCAGTTAGAGTAAACAGAACAAGTGAATTAAATATATATATATAGCATTTAAAGATAAAGATGTGCTTTATGATCTTTAACATATTACTTATTAAAAAACCTAGGGCCTTTTAATTTCAAATGTTACAAATTTCTTTTTAAACAAATGTAACATTTTATTTTAATCTAATATCATTGAAAAATGTACTAATTACTGGCAACTTCACCTCGTCTCTTGATGCCACTGTAACACACTCACACTCACATACACACTGTACATTCAAAGGTAGCAGTGGAGGAAACTAACAGTTTCGAGGTACTTTACTTATAATATTTCCATTTCATGCTACTTTATACTTCTTCTCCACTACAATATAGGTAAATACTGCAGTTTTCACTACAGTTACTTTACAAATTCAGATTAATACAAAATGCAATCAACCACTAAATTATGATGTATTATTATATAAATATAAATTAAGCTTCCCATTATGTAGTTAAAAACATTAACATTACACATGACTGCATCAATGATTGTAATCCAATAATATAATAGATATTATTCTGAAATAATGGGTGCTTTTACTTTTTTCACTTATAATACATTATGATAGTACTTACTACTATGTACTTTTACCTAAAGGTACCCCGAATTTTTTATGAATAAGTTCCCATTTAAGTATTGTGCATGCACACAAGCATGCGGGCGCCGTGATTAACATCCTGTCTTTAGTGTAGCATGGATACAAATACTGCAAGATTTAAATATTCAAAATATCTGCTTTGTAAATGTTTTGTGAGAAGGGAAATGCACGCATCATGTTTGTTAGACCTCAAGGATGTACACAATGTGTTTTGGTAAGAAACACTGAATGCAAACTTCACTGACTTTTCTTTATTCAAAATACAACATAGATGTTTCTTTTTTGCTGTCTGTATTCATGTTTTATTGATTTTGACTCTACTAAAAAGCAAAGCTCAACATATTCAACTTGAAGACTCCGAGACACTTGAGTATAAAATATCTCTGTACACGAAGGTTCATTAACAGCTTTCAACTTTGACTTTTCTGATTAAAACATGTTCATACCCTTTCAGTTAATATGGGGGACAACACATTTGTCACCTCAAACAATCCAAAAGCGTAGCAGACTGTTGAACAGCTGAAAACATCTGTTGTCTTTAACCACAATCCAATTCTTTAGTTATGGCTTCAAAATCAGACAATACCGACTTCCCCACTGCTACTGTACATACACTATAACATACAGAATCATTTTTTTCAATGCCTCGGTGAAATTATCCAGCATTGCATTTAAATTGAGTTAAGCACACAAATCCAGGAGAGCATTTTTTTTAACTACACCTTGTGAGACACATTTACCTTTACCTTGACTTTAGAATAATAACTTAATAATTATAAATAATAATGTAAATGTTTTAAAGGGATCAGATTACAGTGGTGTTGTGAGGCTTAAGAAGGCAGAAATCTTGACAGTAACCCAGCAGGTGCTAGATTATTAATACTGATATTTGAATTGAAAATCCTTTGAATTGATGGATTTTTTAAGCTATTTAGGCTACAGTTTTTTTTAAAGAAAATAACAGAATTATTTACAGTAATGTAAAATCAAAACATGTCTTTTGCTTTGGAGGTAACGGGTCATAAACCAAAGCATCAGCAAATAAAAATCTTGACCTGCTGGTGGTGCAAAAGAAAAAGTTGGGAGATCACCAAAGTTATTAGGATTCATCTTGTGGGCTCCATAGATATCTGTACCATATTTCATGGCAATCTATCCAGAAGCTGTTGAGAGATTTCACAAAACATTTAAAGAATTAAAACTAAAAATTGGTAGTGCTAGAGGAAGCGTCACGGGATCCCCAAAGTACAGTTACAATATAAACTTGTCAGCTCTCTCTGGTGGACAAAATATGTAAAACTGCTGAAAAATGAATCAAATCTTTGCTTTTTCTACACAGTAATATCCTGTCACTTATCAGCCGACACATACACCAATATCAATATAGCTGTGATAATCTGTTATCGTCTAATAAAATCAGGCATGTTGATGGTCAGGCTGTTTTTGACACAATTTTAAAATAAATGTCACAAAGTTTCCCACATCAACCCCATAATAGTCTGAAGTTGAAGAGTTTAACTACACAGGAAATTCACACCAACATGTTTCAAAATAGAGGAGAATGGATTATAGCTGAGATCTATTGAGAGTTGTAGCACCTCATGATTTTCTTTAATACATTCCTGATTATCACATTGACCTGTGTGTGTTTGTGTGTGTTTGTGTGTGCATGCATGGCCAGAAGCCTCCACTTTTCTCTCTCTGTTTCCTCCTTCCAACAGTTTGATGGCTTTTTGCCAAACAGACCACTGAAACACATAAAAAGCTCTTTTGTCCTTTTTAACTTTTTCACTTTTGTGTGTGTTTGTGTGCGTGTGTGTATGCACACCTCCTCTCATGTTTGTGTGTATCTCAAGGAAAAAAAAAACAACAAAAAAACAATGGCTGCACAGTGTTGAAGAGCCCCACCCACCCAACTCATGATTCCTCTGATTCTGCTCACTACGCCACTCCATCATACTCAAACAGTCAGAGTCTTTGATACAGGTTTTAATGACAGATAGACAGACAACAATGAAACCGGAAAATAAAGTAGCTTTGCAACCCGAGAGAAGAGACACTAAGCAATAGCTGTGTTTACATGGACCCTAATATTCCACTAATAATTGGAATAATAACCCAATCAGAATACAAATGCCTCATTTACTGCCTCAATCGGAAGAGACCAGAGCAATCCAACCAGATCGGAGGGAATTTTCAGTTAGATTGAGAAGGTGTAACCCTTTGAAAAAATACCGAATTGCGATTATTTGACTGATATGATTTGTGATATAGGAGGAAATTATAATTTTTACATAATTATTCTCATTTTCATTGAAAAACACATTTAAATGATTATGGTGTGATTTTTGCCAGGATCTGGACCAAATAAAGATGTTTTCTTAACTTTATATGATGTGTAGGCCAGGATATCTCAGCAGCAGAACAATATTTCATTTAAAATATTTTGAAACACATTTGGCAAATATTGCGCATCCCGCGATTTGAAAGTTGCATTAGACCATTTTGTGATTTTTATTGTGAAGTTTTAGATTAATTGTTCATCCCTAGTTAATAGCTAGCCAGATAGCTCACTAAACTTTCCACATTATCTACCCTGTCTACCTGAATCCATCTGAATGCAGCCTGCAGAAACACAAACAGTCTCTCTTCTTCTGTTATATTTCCGGCAGATTAGACACTTCACAGCCAGCGTTATCACTTTGTCCATGTCAAAAAAGATCTGATTAAATGCTGCGGGGCATGTCAATGCACATCTTAGCTAATTAATTTATTTAGCGTCTATGTAAACAGTCGGAATCCCTAATTGGAATTATTTCAATGGGGTTGAAGAAATATTGTCCACGTAACAGCAGCTAGTGTTCAGTGCAGCAGTCAGAGTCAAAACACTAAGCTGTTAAAGGAAAATAAAATGCAGAAAAGACACACTGCATCACTAATAATACTGCTGGTAATTGACTGCAGCTAACAGCTCTGCCTAATGGACAACAATGATCTAACAACAACCTCATCTAAAAACTAATGGCATTACATTAAGAAAGAAATATTGTACTGTTACAAACAAACTTCTTCTTAAAACCATATTGTAATTATCTAGGTATTTGTCAGAGTGACAAAACATATTTATATATACTCTCTTCTTTGTTGTAAATCACTAACCAATGAAGTGTGCTTGTTTGACAACTAATTATAATTATTACCCAAAACCAGTTAAAGCCACAACTATTAAACACAAAACACACTGCACAAGGACCTGAATCTGCTAAAACTATGATTGTATATACTCCCCACACATAGCTCTGTGCACACTGTCCTTCATATTAACATGTATACACACCAATATATTCCAAAATCATGCCTTAAAGCATGCCAACAATATCACAGATGTTGAGGCACCATACTCACAGAGAGTCAAATGAGCAGGGTCTGTACACTTGCACTCCTACGGCCTCCATATTTGTTTGTTTTTTCCTGAAGGTGCACCACCCGCCCTTGGAGAGCAATGAAAGTCATGCTGGTGGTGCAGCGCTGAAAGTGTGTCAGAGGGGGGAGGCTCCAGGGCCCGGCCTGAAATCTCCAATCGCCACACAGAGTCCCAGGCAGAGGACCAGCCCCGTCTAGTGCAACAGCAGAGGAGAGGGCGAGCGCCCACTGGAAACACACCATCCATCAACACGCTGCTTTAACACCACACAGATACTGTTTCACTTAGACATGTGTCGCCACTGTTCAGTGGGCAGCCAACTTTTAGTTGCTGTCGTGAACAAACGTACTGTAAAAATGTCAGCTTTTCGTGAGCTGTGCAACAATCCTGTTTTAGCTTTAAGTCCAGCTCCACTCAAAAATGTGTTTTGCTTTTTTCTTCACTTTCATGCCTGAGCTTAACTGTGCAGAAATGTTTGTGCAGAGTCTGAAGGCTGTTTTTACACTTTTCTGCTGAAGGTAAAATAAAATGTATTTGCATTTACATAGATTCTGAATTTTTCTATGAGCAAGAAAGAGTAAATATAACTTTGGGGATTTTAAGTAGGTCGTTGGACTTTTAACACAGACATCACTTACTTTATAACTTAATATTTTTATGTCTCCAAATTCAAAACCAGTCACATGATTTTCAATGGACAGTGACATTTAGCACATTATAATGTTTATACTCCTACTGACATGTTCCCCTGCAAGTAGAGAATATTCTTCAGTTTTCGGGGCAAATCAAGTCTTTTCAAATCAGACTGAATAAACAATTTTAAAAAAGTTCAAACTGACAGTAGCACATGTTGCACACTTACTACGCACAACAACTAATGTTCACTTTTAGCATAATACATCTGACCAATACATAGGCGTACTTGGTAAAACATCATGGCCACACCTTTTGGGGAGAAACAACGCAGAAGATCTTACAGATTTCAATGCAACTGAGGCGTTTTTGTATTGTATTGTCTGGATTTGTTTTACAACCTGCAACACAACCGATTTTCTGCACTTTCCTGTTTTTTTTTCTTAGTATGATTCTTTCCCAACCTGCAACCTTCCAGTTTCCAGGTTGAAGCCAACCCTGAAGTAAGAAAAACTGCAATTCATCGAGTGGCCACTTGAGGCTGGCTGAAGAAGGGAGTCAATCTCCTTTGACCCTCATGTTAAAATGCCCAACTTTACAGCTGAATAAAACATGTTTACAGGCTGGTTCAAAAAATAGTTTTAGTGCATATCACTAATTTTGCCCTTCGTGACAACTGTGAGGGGGGTGAATTTTGTTATAACTCATCTGTTTAAATTATATTAAGCCTTAAACTTCTGCATTATTAGGGGCGTGGCCGCTTTGATTGACAGGCGTCTCTGTCTGCTGTAACTCCTTGCACTCGGTCCGCCGTTTGTTAGCCTCAGTTAATACACGGAGCTCTGAGGCTCAGCCTGTTGGAGCCTTTTGGACATTTCTACATGCAGATACCGGATGAATAATGGCAGGCTGTCCAGTTTACTGGCGAGAGAACCTCCAGGAAGTCTGTGCTCCAGTTGGTGAGTGAAATTCCTGCACTTTATTTATGTGTTAACAATATTTAACAGATATCTGCTCATCACGCTAATTAGCCAGATACAAGCAGCGCCTAGCTGCTAACGATGCTAAGTTAACGGGAATTAGTGTGTTCTAACCGCAGTTTTTAATGAGTCAAAGACAAGTCAGCAAAAAGAGAGAAGCCAAAATGTATTAGATTAACCTTAGTGTTAGACATTAGGGTAATAATGCTTTGAATAATGCGTCTGTGTGAAGTTGTAAAGGCTCAGCTCTCAGTTAGCTGACGTTATGTAAACTTTACAAAAGGGCAATGTGGGATTTAGCTACGTCCTGTAACGAAGTCAGTGTTCAGTTAGATACTAGTCAGATACTATTAAGTATATAAGTGGCTGCCCCTGATCCCAATGGACACTAGGGGTTTAAAGGCAGAGAGCCAAGCGGGGAGTGGCTGCGGACATCTGCCTGAAACTGTCACACCAGCTTGCCGAGGAGAGCCATGCACCTCCGAGTGTAAAGTTACTGTTTAAAAACGATATGATATTCTTTGTGGGGTTCATCAGTGGGGATGATTGAAGTACATATTGAAGGATGTTTATAGTCATCAATAAGTTATTACACTTAAGCGAAGCGAAGTGATAACTGCGTTTGATCAGCGACGTTTCTGATAAGGAGCTTAAGAGCTGGATGTAACTAGGGCAATGGTTTAGTTAGGGCGAGAAATTAGGTGTGTGAGAGCCAACTCTGAGTGTGTTTGGTGAATTAGAATTTGCCTGAAAAGGTAGTACAGTACAATAAAAAAATTTAAATTAGGTTCCTTATAATAAACATTCAATAATATCTGACTTGAGTAGTCAGCAGGTGTCTAGCAGCATGGATTATTATTGCACAGAGTCCAGCAGAAAACCGCATATTGCACATATTAGTAAGCAGTGTATTTCACAATGCCACCCCTAATTAGAGTTCGGTAGCTTTATAGCTCTTTGGAAGAAGCTGCTTAACTGGCTACCCATTGTTGTCTTTACAGGTGCCAGAGGAGCTGATTGCAGAACCCTCCAGATGTGATTTGCTGTGTCCAGCTCTACAGGAGATAACAACTCCAGCTTCCAGCTCTTCAGCTCCTGCTTTGTGCAGCCTTTTCTTTTACTCACAACACCTGAACACTACTGATGTGAAATTATGACACTGGGTTCTTATCAACAGATTCTATCATTAATATCTCTTACAACACATTATTTCAAGTCATACAAAACTACTTTTACATTTGTAACCTTTTTAATATTGATGTTATATATAATACTTATAATTATATATTATAAATATTATAAAATTGATCAGACTAATTATACATATAATAAAATCACATCCTTCATTCATCATCAGTTTCCCGTGTTAATTGTAAATAGTGTGATCTAAACTCAACAATATATTCTAGTTAACAGCTGTAAATGAAAATATTAAGATGTTTTTTATAGGTTTTCTTTTGGCTTTTCCCCTCTCCTTTATTGAGTTATCTCTCTTTTTTATGTTCATGTAACAGGTTTGCAAAGTGAAAAAGCCCAAAGTCCAGCCCAAAGGGAGTTCTCATCTCCCACAGAAAGCTCTGCTCTGAACCGCTTGAAAACAGCTCGTTTGTAGTCCAGTCGTTTCCCTTCCTTCACTGTGACATCACAATGAAAACGCGTCATAAAGCTTGCCAAGTGGCTAACGGGGGTCAGGCACGCCTTCAAACCAAGCTAGTCTGAGCGGAGGCCCTTTGGCTCGACCCGCCTTTGTTTGGTTTTCCATTGTAGAAATGTTGTACCTGTACCTGCTTCCAGGTACTTTTTTTCGTATCACCTCACCTCCGTCGAGGTTCCAGACGAGCTGAGGGATACTAAAATGTAACGTGAAAACACGACAGACTGCTGATTGGTCTAAGAGAATATACACTATTCACTGCATCATCATTGCTTGCCCCAGACAGAGGCCAGCAACAGAAAGTTTTATATTTTACAGTTTTTGTATGTAATTTCATCACTAAATCCACTTCTGAGAAGTTTTGAGGTGAGAAATCAGCTGTGTAGATTTCGAATATTGACAGTTTTACGAGAAGTGATGGCGAAACAAAAATTGTGCTTAAATATTTTCGGAGTTGAGGAGCTCTGCAAGTGACTGCGGGGGAAGCCTGTGCCAACCCACAGGAGGAGCTGGCGAGGCCGACCAGCCGCCCGCTCACAGAACCCTCTGCTTCCGCCATCACACAGACCGCTGCAGCAACAACGGCAGAGGAAAAAACAGCTGTAAGGTTTTCATACCGCTTATCTGTCTTTACATTCTGAGTAATGTTTAACTTAAAAAAAGAGAAAGCTTTGTGGATCGCTGGTGTGTGTGTGTGTCTCTGGGTACTATCTGCAATGGAAAACGGAGCAGGGCCGAGTAGAGTAGAGTTGCCGATATGAGTTTGCGCTATGGTAGCAATTTTTCATAAGAACACCGGCAACAGTTCAACATTTAGTCCTAAAAGACGATGCTACTACGACTCTGTTTGGGCCTGGAAATTCACAATCACAACCTGTAAGTATGCTTTATTGGTTGTGAATTAAATTTAAAATAAACACGGCAATGTAACTTCACAGACAAGTGCGGAGTTGTTGTAAACGTTGGCTAACACAGCTAAAGTTATAACTATATTGCTACACCCGGTGTGAAAGCTACTGAGCAAATGTTCAAATTGTTTGGCCAATTTTTATCTAAAATTGAGTTGAAATATGGTGATTTTTGTAGTGGTTTATGGTAAGATGTGGAACAATGATGTTGTGTGGTTGTGGACTTGTGAGTAACTTATACCATCTGCTAGGTTACGCTCGCAGTCTGATGCGGCTTTGATTTGGATCACACTACCTTGTTTCTTACGACCCGCGTCTCTGCTTCTGATTGACTAGTAAAACCTTACCTGGGAACTGCTCATGTGCAACTCCCAACAAAGATTTTGTACAAGCAAGATGCTTCACTCTGTAGCTCAAGAGCGGAGCGAACAACACACAGGGTGAAAAGAGGAGCTGCAGCAATGTGCAGTATGAGAAAAATATGGTGTTTTTTGAAAATTAAACCATGTAAAATTGTTCTGGTACAACCCCTAATTAAGAATACTCCGTTTTGCATATATGTTAATAGAAAGTAAAAAAATGAAAGGTTGATGTTATATAATGTTTTATTTTAACACTTCTTTAAGAGACAAATGTGACATTGACTGAGAAGTTACTCTGTTGTGAAAAACAAAGAATTATCTGCACACTGAATAGTTTTGAAGCCCTGTACGAGGTGTCATTTATTGCGACCTCTTAGAAGGTCTTATGTTGTTTACATTGTATAGATGCACATATTTACTACATGTGCATTCAATCAGCTCTGAGACCTCAGAGTTTGCAACGTCACAATTAATACCACCTAGTGTGATTCATAATTAATCTGTGCAGATCATTCTTTGTTTCAGCACTTACCCACAGGATGGTTTGGATGTGCACACATTATTCTGTGTTTAAACTAGTACATCAGAGCAGCAAACAAGGCACAGGAACTTCAGGCTCTGTTACTGGGTGTATGGCTCCTTACAGAAATACACTGCATAATTACTTTTTTTAACATTTCATGTGAAAAATGTTCTGGAGTATTTTCATTTTTCAACTTTATTATGTGTCAATATATGTCAAATTGAACAAGGGAGACAGTTTAAATGTTTTTGTGTTGTCCTTTTAAGACAATTTGGTGTCAAATGTCCAGTAGCCAAGACTAGTAACATTATTTTAGACTCAAAGTTTAAGCTTTGAGTAGCAGACATGGAGGCATCAGAACCTCAACAAGAATCTTGTGACAAAAAAGTACCTTTCTCCCTCATGTGTCCTATTCCAGACAATAATCCCACACAGCCCTGCCGACAGCAGCAACATTACTCAAAATAGCGTGTGGGAAATTAATTAACATTAATGTGATAACAGCCATGGCTAATGTTTTACAAGTTATAACGTTATAGCTTCCATCATGTAACTACGGACTCTACCGCTAGCTTAACTGTTATGTTTATTACAAGTAACATACTGAGGTGACGTCCAAATAAACGACTCGTAACTACCATTATGTAAAAGGGTTAATTGATTTGCTTCAAATTGTTTGTTTGAGATGTAACGTTAAATAAACGTTAACATAATTAATAAATGATTCATAGTTAACTGTTAACAGTGGATTCATCAAAATCTAACATTAGTGTTGCAAAACACATTACCACATTTATATATTACAAAGTGTTTAAAACCATGTTAAGTATAATGTCAATAACAGATATGCGACTTATTTTAATATTTTCCGGTGTCTTACCTTGACTGTGAGCTAGTAACGACCATAAACTGGTAACAACATGGCCACAGGTTCCAACCTCCACCATACAGCGCCGGGGGTGAAGAAGCTACCTCTGCTAACGCAGAGTAGCATGTAGCATTAGCTCCTTAGCCTGAGCTAACTCGATCACGTCGAGCTAGGCGGGAGTGGTTTCAGCAACACGTCACCTCAGCTCCACCCATGACCCGCCTCTTTGCCCATTTTTGGTTATCCGGGAGTGATGCGCATTGACACGCTGCCAAGATAGCGCTGGCCAGCTCCGCCAATTTTGAGCTTCAAAACGGCTTTTCAGAAACCAACGGGTGACGTCACGGATGCTACATCCATTTTTATATAAACTCTATGTTCTTTCCCTAAAAATGAATAATAAAATAAAAATTACGTATATGTACCATGTATACATGGTGATATCAAAGTATAAAGTTACTGCTATAAAAACAACCTGAACACAATGTGTGGACACTGTTATTGATTCAAATATCTTCAAATTAAGTTAAGAAACAACCACTCAATCCATACATAAAACGTCATTTAAGTCTCCAACCAGGGGCTGCTCTTTAATCTCTATGCTCTCTATGCTGCAGTTTCTCTGACTTATAATTCTACCATTGCTTATTTGGAAAAAAAAGGGAGAAAATCACAATGAGCATATTGCATAGCAATAAAGGAAGCGCAGTGCAAGAAAAGGGAGAAGGGATAATATGTATGATACCATCTCCTTTTGTTTGTCTCTACCAGACTATAGCCTGACCGATAAATCGTCATGCAGATATCACTGGCTACTTGCAGATAAATCCGTATCGGTATTTATAACATTTGAAAAAAATGGCAGTTAACAAAGAAACGGAGAGACGGATCCTACAATCATGTTATGAATGTTGTTGTAGCATAGTTGTCCACCAAAGGGCAATCTGCATCTCCCCTGCTGGCTATCCACCACAAAGCAATCGGCTGACATAATCAGCTGTACTATTCAAAGTACTATTTATAATATGTTTATTTATAATGTTATCTTGGTAAAGTCTCATAATTACACATAACAAATGTTAGGGATAAAATTATGTGTTTCTGAGAAGAAGAAGGAAAAAAGAATATGGTTAAATATTGTTTTTTAAAATCCTCAAATATCAAAATCCGTATCGGTCTGACTCTATACCAGATTGCAGGTGCCTCATTCACAGAGTAGAACAGGCCCTTATGGCAAACTACACGACCTCTCAGCTGGAATACAGCTCCGTGATTATGACTCCACATGACAGTACATTGATCCACTCGGACCCCCCTGCTGATCACAACACCCCAGTGTGCTGCAGCTGGCACCAGACCCAAGAGACAGTTAATAGCAAGCAAATCAGTGATAATGGAAAGCATCTGAATGCAAGTCTAGACCATTCATTATGTAGGCTTTTCACCCGTGTTTCAAACACATTGTGAAACAGATTTTATTTTAAAAGAGGCAAGAAAGAGAGGTAGAGAGAGAAAAAAACAACTTCCACTTGGTAAATAATTGAACTGAGTAAAGTACTCTGGGTAGAAACTCTGTATTTTATTTGGTGTGACTAGTTAAATACACAGCTTCTGCACATTACATCCTAGACAGGGGTGTCAAACTCAATTTCATCCCAGGCCACATCAGCATTATGGTTGCCTTCAAAGGACCAGTTGTAAATGCAAGACTATACAAATGTATCTACTTGTTATCATGTCAAATAACTGCCTCTGCATTTAATTTGTTTTAATAATAACTTGATAATTAAAAACTACCTCTAGGGAAAATTATATTAATATATTATTACATATTTTTAATGTAACATAGACCTATATTGTGTTTTTGTTGTTTTTATTCCTCTTTCTTTAGTTTTATTAATTTAATTTCATTGTTTATTAATTATAATTTTTTTATTGTTTATATGTGAATTTGTGCTCTGGCAACATTGCAACCTTAACAACCTAAACATTCATGGCAACAGGCCTGAGAGAAAGAGAGAGAGAGAAATCTCATCTCATGGAAACAAGTTTCTGCCACTACATATCAAAGTTTCCTCCTCACTAGAGGAAGAGGTGGTCATGCCGGACCTTGATGCTTCTCACAAGAGGTGTGTGGACGGTACAGCGCTACTCGGACAATAAAAGAGCTTCGCTACTGAAAAGCTATTTGATCCAGAAAACAGCGACGCTACCACCACGCTACTAAGAAATGTAGTTAAAGGTTCAGTGTGTAATATTTCTGAGGATTCATTGACAGAAATGCAATATAATATCTATAACTATGTTTTCAGTGGTGTGTAAAGACCTTACATAATGAACCATTATGTTTTATTACCTTAGAATGAGCCATTTTTATCTACATAACCGCGGGCACCCCTTCCTATGGATGTCGCAGTATTTTCTCGTCATGTTTCTACAATAGCTACAGAGCGCATTTCGTTGTCACTGTGTTCTTCTCTGCTTGTATAATTCCGGCAGTGTAGACGCGGTCACTAGATTAAATGCGTCCATAGAAGAAGAAGAGGAAATAATAATAATAATAATAAACAGTCTCTGAGTAGTCCTCTGGTTTATTATAAGTAAGAAGAGAAGTGACTTTTGGACAAATGAAGAGCACACACGTGTTATTTAGCACAAGAGCCAACAGACTGTGGATCTTTATACCATGAAGCCAGAGGAGTCGGGACAGATGCAGACAGCTGACGGCAAAAAATCACAGACATAATCGGTGTAAATTTTCCCAGATGGAAGGCTTTGATGTGAGACAGATGTTTTCAAAGCGGAGCTGAAGTTGTCTGTTTTCTGCTGGACAGGTAATTAAGTTAGTCCGACTTTAGCAATGCAAATGAAAGCTGTTGTTTGATAGCTTTCACTAGAAGCTGGCCATAATCACGAGAGCCGTTGTGTGTTTCTCCTGTCAGTGTCTTATCTTGTTGGATTAATTTCATGTGGCCTTGTTGTTCGCCAGCGCTGTGGTCTCTCAGATCTGGCCACTAAATTTTTACTGTCCTGGCAGAAAAAACATGTTGCTGGATCGTAATTTAATGTAGTTATTCTACAGCGCTCTGTTATGGCTTTGCTACGTGGACAGAAATGTGCCCTTACCTTCCTGAGACAAATCGCTGATGAATATTATTGGCAATGAAACGGTAACAGCAGGGAAGCTCAGATCAGCAGCTAAACTGAATACTGCCCTGGTGGAAAACATGTATTTATTTTACTGCTAATAGTGACACATAACAAGACGTCTGTCAAGTGACCAATAATGAATACATAAAAAAAACGTTTTTTTTGCTTCGCCACTGTGCACACAATTATGTAATTTGTACTTTCACATGCTAAATGCCCATTAAAAACGTTGCACCGTTTTACCACAAGCTTAAATTATGGCTGTAAGTTCTGCTTTGTGTTTCTGTTGTATTTTAAAAAATTTAAAGGGGCTATATGTAAGTTTTTGATTTTAATAAATCAAATTTTCATTTCCTTATTGTCAATGGGCTCAAAACTCACTTAGAAATGAAGCACACGCCTGTTTTCTCCGTTGCTTGCATCAGCCACTATTCTGCTTTTAATGTGAGGACTCCGGTTCGGATTCCGCCCTGTGCGCGCTCCCGAGCCTCTCTCAAGACTACAGTGACGACACGGCAGCTAACGACATGCAGTCCACTGCAACACCATAAACAGGGCTCTACGGTGCGACCATTTCACTCGCATATGCCCCTAAAAATCAATACGTGCAAACCAGAAAAATTATTTATGAGCACAATGTGCGAGTAACTACAACCTATCATATACCCCCCACACCACCGCACCGCTAATCATTGAAAACACCCTGCACCAAGTAGCGAGCAGGATTTGTCGCAAAGCTTGTGTCAGTCATTTGAGAGTTGTTGAAACTCCAGCAAAAAAAGCCGCACGAGCAGCTTGTTACAAAAACAAAGACAGAGATGTCAGCAGCTGGAGCAGTGAGACAGAAGACAGCAGGGAGAAGATAAGGAGGTTGTTGGTTTAGCTAGCTGGCTATTTAGCTATATTTGTGTTGAAACATGTTCAACAACATAAAATCGATGTGCAATCAATTTCACTATTCGTCAACTGGCCAATCACAGCCTGGATGGGGCGGGACATAAAAATGGTTTGACGTGCTACAGTAAACTTTCAAATGTTAAACCCCTCCTGAATGAATGGTTCTGATCATTAATGAGATAGTATCATTAACAAATTAAGTAGGCCAATGTAATTGAAAACAACTCACAAACATGAAACTGCTGTTTTGTACAATTAGAGTTAATATTATACTAGTGGTGGGCTGTACAGTAAACTATTACATAAAATGACAATAGTCTACATATAGCAAAATTAAATAATTTATATATTAACATACCAACAGTAAACTATTAGATTAAAATATAACTTTTTATCTAATGTTAAATTACACTAATACGCTCATTAAAACTAGTTTCTCCTCCATGTTGTAGAAAGAGCCTCTGCAGTGGAAAGATGCAGATTTCCACTGCCTGTGTGCTCCTTTTAGCCTCCTCCTGAGAGCAACACATTCCCCTGGTTCTGTTTTACTGAAGTTACTGTAATACTGTTCAGTAATCTTGTTTACATTAGGTGTGGGTTGTGTGGGTGCTGCTGGTAAACAGTAAAGTTGTGATGAGTGAAAGCAAATTTTCAAAACATCTGTTTCAATATTTTAAAAAGCTCTGACACATTTGTAGTGTGTGTAGTGTAGAGTGTACCTATCCAAGGGTCTTCACTTCCATAGTCCTCTAATGGTTTCACAGTTATAAATATATATAAATATAAATATCCATCCATCCATTGTCAACCGATTATCCTGTGTACAGGGTCGCGGCATCGGGTGAAAGGCGGAGCACACCCTGCACAGGTCGCCGGTCCATCGCAGGACCACACGTAGACAAACAACCAGTCACACTCACATCCACACTGAATGACAATCTTGGAGACACCAATTAACCTGTCTTTGGATGGTGGAAGGAGAGGTGCAAACTCCGAACAGAAAGGCCGGGGCAACCGTGGTTTGAACCCACGACCTTGCTGTGAGGCGACAGTGCTAACCACCGCGCCGCCCTAGTATAAATATGTGTATAATAAATAGTATTTTTCACTATGCTAATTTTTTTCATTTAGGAGCACATGTGCTCATTGGGAAAAAGGTTAGCGTAGAGCCCTGCATAAAACAACCGGCTCGCTTTCCACATTGCTTCACCAACTAACGAGACCCATGTTACTATCCTGTGTACCACCGATATTATGTCGAAGTGTCAAAGCCTTCAAGAAATGATGTAACTGTAAAAAGAAAATGTGGAGCGATTTGTTTACTATTTTATAGTGATGCAGCAAGGAGCAGCCAGCTAACTCTACATTAGAGGAAGAGCCATCCACTAACACTACAGTAAATTTACTTACTGCAGTATAACTGTTATAGTTAGACACAATCGCGTTATAATATTAAGTCCAGCTCACTACCCGTTTCGTTATCATCCAATACATTTAGCTGTGCTGACATTGCTGAGCCTCCGGTGAAAGATACAGAGATAGTAAAGTTAGTTACTGAAAGCAGCAGAGCTAACGTTAACGCTGTAGCACGTTGGCTAAATGCAGTAAATGTACCATGATCATGTAACGAGCATGGATTAGTTCAACCTGCAGCTGATAAACTCTCACCACTAGATGCCACTAAAAGCGACACTACTGCCCAACAACGCTCGTATGGTGGGCATGTTGAAGCAGGCTCGGTGGCAGTAGGGCGCTGAGACGATGACTGCACCGGCTCTGTCTTCTTGCAGTCGAAGACGGAGCAACATTCTGCTCTTAAGTTTATTCCATGCACAGTCAAGGGCTTCACCAGGTTTGTCGTGTTTTGCCGGTCTTTTATCTTACTTACTGCATACTGCATCAAGCCTGGTGCAATGTAGCCATACTTTTGATCTTCTCCAGGTCTTTTACATCGACGAGCCACGTCTCTGTGCATAACTGGCGTGAACTAGTGTTTACATCACCGTAGCAAATTACAATCACTTTTAGATTTGGGCACATCAAGCTTGCTGCATGCTTATTGGTTCATTGACGTTAACAAGAACCTTTAGCTATCGAAATTTGGTACTGAAAGACAAGACATTTTTTGATATTCGATGGTATTGAGGCAATTTAGTCGGTGCCTAAAAAGTATTGAACTCGATACCCAGCCCTAATCTTAAATGTAAACATTTTCTGGTTTCATTACTCTTTTATGACAAAAGTGAATACTGAACTGTTTTATTCCGTTTGAGGATGTCTTCTTGTGAAAGCACATGCTGGAGAGTGTGTGTCCATGGCGACTGGTCCACATCCATCAACCTATGGATGCTTATTTTGATTTCCCCAGCAATTGCCCAGAAATTCACGCGCTTCTCATTCAGGGGAATTCAATCTCACGTTTCCTGACAGCTATTTCAGAGGTGTGTTAAGCATGTCACAGACTCTTTTGAATGTCTTCCAGAACTTAGTAAGTAAAAGCTCTTAATTCAACTCTAAATAAAGCATTGCTGCAAAAAACTTTTATTTTGTAGGCACAATCACTGATGAAAGTGATTATGTGACTAACTGTACCGCTATCAAAGTATATATTTATAACAATATTTCTGGCGACCTGTGCAGGGTGGGTGAAACCAATGTGAGACACACATTTTGAACAAAATGGAGTACATTGCCTGTGTGAACTAGTTTTATACAAACAATTAAGAATATAATCTGCAGATTAATCAATGACATTCCGTGAAATAATGAAATTGTAAGTTGCAGCCATACTTGCATAACACGGTCCTGTGCAATGTACTGTACAGTACATGTGGTATCAAAATCATATATGAACATATCTATATTTAGAGCTGATAACACACTCTATGTATGAAGTGTGCAAAGGATACAGATACACAGATATAATACAAGTGAGAAACGCACAACAAACTTCATTGGTTAACACATCTAAATGTAGATATGTGTTGTGAACAGTGTGGATTTGTGTATTTTATATCAAATAAATTTGGACTACCCCGAATTCTTTCTCTCTCCCTGGAAGAAAGAAAAGGAGGGGGTAAGATATCAACCCTCAACAGACAGCTGAAGCGACCCAAAGGAAGAGGTGAAAGGTTGCTTTTCCTAAGTGCTGTTTCTGAGCAGTTCGATCATAAAACTTGCCACCTCTGATGCCGCAGCCAGATAACGCTTGGTGGCTGACTGTTAAAATGACAAAGAAACACTAAACAGAGATTAGCTTCTCCTGAACAGCCCCTCTTCTTAAGAGAGAGCAGGAAACCCTAAACTGCCCACCCACTCACATAACCATGGCAACTGACCTCCCTCTTTGTTTAATTACCTCACATCAAAAGATATTCTCCTTTCACAGCCAGATGTAAATTTGTGAGGAACTCCAGGACACCAGAAGACACTGCCCTGAACTCTTTGTGTAAACAAAGAGTACTGTCTCCACAAAACTCAAAGCATTACCTTGTTTAATTAAATAATCTTTAAGTTACTTAATTAGGTCTCTCCACTCCATTTGAGTAGTTATGTTACCATGTTGGTGTTATTTTTTGTTGAAAAGAATCTAAACAAGTTAATTTTGCAGTGTTTAATTATCAGCAAGGATCCCTGACTTTATTCATTTTATGTTATCAATGCTTTGTTCCCAACACTTTCTGACATTTCCTTTAGAAAGGATATGATAAAGAAATGTCATCCTATACTCTATTAATTTTCCAGCTTGAATTTAAGGTTAAAGAGCTAAATTCCCCCGCTCCTGAGCAAAGATTGTTTTAGGGTTAATCAAAGCTATCCCCATGTAATCCGAGCTCCCCCAAGTGGACAAAATAAGTATTACATGTTCCTGTTCTCTGCAACTGCACTTCGGCACGCGCCCAGCGTGCTCCCTCTCCAGGCAATGCCCTAAGAAGTTCGACCCGGCACAGCGAAGGCGCTTTGTTCGTTTTCAAGCCACACACGCGAAGTGCCGCAACCTCGATTTTTCCCTCTTTTCCAGCAACTTTACTTGCGTTTTATTTTCTTTGGTTTCGTTTTGTTAGTAGTTATCAGCCCGTTAAGTTACACTAGTTTAATTGAAGAACGACCAAGTTCTTTTTAAGCTTTGTTCGTCGAGCTAATCCCACCGACGGCGGACCCAGCCACGTGGCCCGCCAGCAGTAACCCAAGCACATCCAAACAGAACAGCCTCATTGTGAGGACCGAGGACGGTCAACACTTGAGGGTTGTTCATCATTCAAGACACGGAGAAAATTCCCTAGCAGAAAGCCAGGAATCGGGCAGCTAGCGTGGGGACCCGTGCAACCGGCCAAGGCAGGCCGCCGACCCACAGTAAGGCAAAACAAGGCATTCTGTGATCAGTGATGTCCCACAGTTGTTAATAGATTATCTTTAACTCTTAATACTCATAGCTTGCGTTCATTAGCTTCCTGTATGAGTGAAATGCTCCCCACAATAGAACCCCACATTCTCATTGTTTAGCCATTGTTTATTTCTTTGATGTATATGTAACCGCATTTATAGTCACTTTAGTTCACTGTAATCAAAGGAATTGTGTGTGTGTTGCCTAACTCCAAATCCCTGTCATGAGAATTTACCCCTTCAATATGAGACTGACTGATTGATTTAAGATAATTGAGCGATTATTAACTAACTGATCACTAGTGAATAATTGTATAATTATTAACCATACCTAGGGAATCCCGAGACCCTGGGCGAACGGAATCTCCGGTGGTGCCCCGTGAGAGATTTATGAATTAATATTAATATTTAATAATTTGGTATTAATTCTCATAAGTTTATTAAAACACAAGTAGTCATGCTACATATGTCTCTATCTGTCTGATAGCATGTCTACTGTTGTACATCACACTACACCAAAGTGTGTGAATTCTAAATGGTGTAAATGATATTTCTGTAAAAACAAAACAGGGTAAGCTGTTAAAGCATCCAGAGGAGATCAGGTTCATTGCATGGTATTTCCAGGAAGCCGGGACCGGTTGGGATAACTTGAACTTGCCGGGTCTTATTGCTGTAATTAGGTTCTGTGCCCTTCATAATTCCCTTCACTTTTCTTTCAGCAGGAAGGCCTGCTCTAGCTCCTGCTCTCTCTCCTCCCTCTGTGCTTACACAAGGAGAAAACCAGACCATCCAAGGGCAGTCAGGAGAAGAATTTCCTACACTTTCCAACAGCATGAGTCCTTAAGGTTTCCAAGTTCATGTAAACAAGGATGTTGTACAAACACAACAAAGCAGATTTTTCTTTTTCAATGGAGTTTTCTTACATTGTAAGCCTTAGTACTGATTCATAGCTGACTCAAGCCTATTTTTTTTTACAGACAATAGCCATGAACAAGACTATGTAACTGAGTATACACCTGAAAGGGTTTTATAGAGTTGCTGGCCAATATCTTTATTTTTCAAATGCTGAACAGTGGAGCATGCGCAATGTGTCTTTTCACACAGAAAGTAATGATCCATTTGCTCATGCAGCCACAATATTTTAGAGCTGAAACAATTAGTTCAGTCATTTCTCAAGCAAAAATGACAAAAATCTACTGGTCTCAGCTTCTCAAATGTGAGGATTTGCTGCTTTTGTCCGTCTTATGTAAAAGTAAAGAGTGTTTTGAAGGTTCAAAACAAAGCAATATGAAGAGGTCATATTGGGCTCTAGTATATTTTGCTGGTCATTTTTCACTATTTCACAGTAGCGACACTGTCCGCTTGGAGTTAAGTGAAAAGTAGCAGCGCCTTCAAGACCTAAAACCTCATCCAAAAGTTTGTGAACTGCAACATTTGCAAAGCTGACCCTTCCTGGCAGTAATGATCTGCATCTGAAGAGGAGGCACATTCGCTCCCTGTATGATGACAACTTATCTAGGTAAGCTAGCTTAATGTTAAAGCCATGTTTCTTCAGGTAATGAGCTATAATGTTTTCAATACATTTTCTCTTGATCAGTGTAGCAAATAATTATTATACACAATGATAATGTTCACATTCAGAATGTGCCCTGACTTTACATTGATAAATGCGGCATTGTTCACAACAGAGCCCACATTTATAGCTGGAGAATGTGTTGCTGCAGAGTGCACAAGTTTAGAGAACAACAATTTCATACTTTCTAAATTGCAAACAATTCTCCTGTCTATGCGTGTGTGCCCAGTTTGGGTTGCTTTAAGTTGAAAATGACAAGCCCCATCACCATTTATTGTGAAACTGCGTATTAAAATGTGATCTGTAAGCAGATACATTACCCAGATATTCACGATCCGATCTTGCCTTTGTGTTTACACCCTTACACCTGTTATTTTTAATGTGTTCTTGTTATCCTCTAACTCTTAACGATTAATCAATTAGTTGTCAACAATTAAATTAATCACCAACTATTTGGATAATCGATTCATCGGTTTGAGTCAGTTTTTAAGAAAAATTATTTGATTCCAGCTTCTTAAATGTGAAGTTCTAGTTTCTTTACTCCTCCATGACAGTAAACTGAAAATCTTTGGGTTATCAAAAACACAAGACATCTTAGGACGTCATCTTAGGCTATGGGCAACATGATCAACATTTTCCACTATTTTCTGACATTTTATAAACCAAACAACTAATTGAGAAAATAATTGACAGATAATCGTTAGTTGTAGCCCTGTTATCGACACTGAGATCGGATCTAATGATGACTTTTCTTACTTGTCCTTTACCTCTGGCTCATTTAAATCTAATAAAATCATGCCTTTTCATGTGTTTCATGCTATAGGTGATCTAAAGCACAACAGTGCTGGTTCTGATGGGCTTGAGGCTAGGTTTATTAAACTTGCTGCTCATGTAATTGATATTTCCACTTGCCGACCTATTTAATCTGTCTTTGACTACTTGCACTTTTCTTGCTACATGGAAATGCGCGAAAGTTACCCCTTTCTTCAAAGCAGGTGATGCCTCTAATATGAATAACTATCGGCCTATTTTATCTGCACCACTGCCAAAATATTAAATAATTATTATAAACTATAACAATTCATTATTCGGACATCTTATCCCAATATCAATCTGGCTTTAGGCCACATTTTCCTACCACCACAGCTTTATTGAAGTTCACCAATAATGTTCGATAAGGGACAGCTAACTGGTGCTATTTTTATCGACCTTTCCAAAGCTTTTGATATGGTGGATCGTTATATTCTACTTGATAAGATTTTTGCAATTGTTTTGAATCAAAGTGCACTGTTATGGTTTAATTCGTATCTTCACAATAGACGGCAGTGTGTTGCTCTTCAAGGTTCACTGTCTGATTATTTATTGGTTGATAAGGGGGTTCCTCAAGGTTCCACTCTAGGACCCTTTTTGTTCCCAATGTTCATTAATGATTTATCACGCATTTGTTTCATCTCTAAGGTTCATCTTTAAGGTTCATGCTGATGACTGTCATTTACACTGCTGACTCTGACATTCACTGTATCCAGAACAGATTATAAGCCGACTTTATTATGATGCAAAAATGGCTTCACAATAACAAATTATTGTTGAATATGAAAAAGTCCTGTTGTATGTTGTTTGGGACGAGGCACAGACGACCTTGCGCTCTTAATTTGAATCTTTATTTTGAAGATGGGTCTTCCATGGTGAAATTGGATACATTTAATACCTTGGACTGTGGATTGAGCCTAAGCTTACCTTTAAACCAAACATTGATTACATCACAAAAAGAACATATCGCTGTCTCAGTTCACTCTATAGATCTGTTGATTGTTTCACATTTGAAGTCAGGAAAAGGTTAATGTGTTATTGCCTATTATTGACTATGCTGATATCATCTACATGAACACTGTTCTTAAGCCACTTAATGTGGTGTTTAACTCTCTATGTAGATTTGTTCTGAGGTCTCCTTTTTTTACTCATCATTGTGTAAAGTATGACTCACTAAATTGGTATCAGCTTAATTCAAGAAGAGGCTTCCATTGGTTTCAGTTTATTTTCAAATGTATCTATTTCGATTGTCCTCTATATCTGAAAGAACTCTTGGTTTCTTGTAGTTCTGCATATCCACTTAGAGATATGCAATATCTTGTCTTTACTGTACCAAGAATCTTCTCAGCTGCTGGACTTAAAGCTTTTCATTACAAGGCTACTTGTGATTGGAACAATCTCCCTCCTTCCTTGAGATCCATCTCATCTTTTCGCAGATTTAGGTTATCTACATTTCACTGTCTTAACAGCGTCTGGACTCAACAGTATTGTTGTAATTTGTTTTCATGTAATCTACTAATTGATTTGACATCTACCTTTCTTTTTGTGGTACTTTTTTGCACTAAATCTCAAATGTTTTACATGTCCTGATTGTGTAATGAAGTGTTTTGACTTGTGTATCTCAACTAAATGTGATGTACTTGTTTGAACCATGATGTGTCTTTTGTTTTTGTATTTTGCTTCTACAAGTTCATTGAAAATGTTATCCAATGAAGGTTGAGGTCAAAGGCAACTGGACTTTGTAGTAGAAAAACTAGAAGACCTTTCGTCCCTCATCCAAGAGACTTCTTCAGTTCTGACTGGTAGGGAAACTCAGCTATTTAGCCTCTGTGGGATCGTTAGCTAGGATTGTCGATACCGCTGGTTCATTAGTGCTCCTGGCTGTGGTAACGGCAGTCATCGTGGTCATTAGAGCCTCCCGTGGCCAAGTCTGAACGACCATCGTTGGTATCTTCACCTGAGGCCAAGTGGAAATGCTTCTTCAGTTTCCTGGGAAGTGATTAAAGGACAGCATTATAAGTGGGGGATAAGTGGTGGTGTAGACCCCCTCCTCTGTTCAGCAACAGCTTCTCAACCAGTGTAAATGGCTTCCTTGACACCTCATTCAAACCATCCATCTTCTCTGTCTAAAATGTGCACCTGGTGATCCTCAAACGAGTGTCCTCTGTCCTTCAGATGTAAGTAAACTGCTGAGTTTTGACCTGAGGAGTTGGCCCTTCTGTGTTGAGCCATGCGTTTGTGTAGTGGTTGTTTAGTTTCCCCAATGTACAGGTCTGTGCATTCCTCACTGCATTGGATCGCATACATTAGATTGCTTTTCTTGTGTTTGGGTGTGCGGTCTTTGGGGTGTACCAGTATCTATCTTAAAAAACACAGGGATGTGGTGTTTGTTGAAAATCCTCCGGAGTTTCTCTGATACTCCAGACACGTATGGAATCACAATGTTGTTGCGTTTGATCTTCTTTTCCTCATCCCCTGTAGTGTTAGTCTTCTTCCTGGATTTTGTGGCTGTTTTCAAAAAGGTCCATTTAGGGTATCCACAGGCTGTAAGTGCCCCCTTCAGGTGGTTCTGTTCCTTCTCTCTGGCTTCTGCACTTGTTGGTATGTTTTCCGCTCTGTGATGCAGGGTTCTGATGACCCCTAGCTTGTGTTCCAGTGGGTGGTGGGAATCAAAAATTAAGTATTGGTCCGGTGTGTGGGTTTCCTGTAAACCCCAATTTGCAGGCTCCTGTCATCTTCAATGTGTACAGCAGTCTAGACGCCAAACTGTTGTAGTGGACATCTTCTTGTGTGAACTTGATGTTACTGCCCACGGAGTTGATATTTTCTGTGAAGGCTTGCACTTCTTGGGTTTTTATTTTGACCCAAGTGTCATCCACATACCTGTACCAGTTGAGTTGAGGGCTTTTTCCTCCACTTCTTCCATGTAGATGTTAGCCACAATGGGTGACACAGGTGAGCCCATGGCACGGCCATGCTTTTGTCTGTACAATACTCCGTTGTACTGGAAATAGGTAGTGTTTACACAGAGGTCAAATAATTTACAGATCTGGTCAGGGCTGAGGCTAGTTCTGTTGTCCAGGGTGTTGTCTTGTAGTAGCGTTTTCCTTACGGATTTTACTGCCTCCATAGTGGGGATGCAGGTGAACAAAGAGGTCACATCATAGGACGCCATGGTTTCATCTGGGTCCAGTTTCAGTCTGTGAACTTTGTTTACAAAGTCAATGGAGTTTTGGATGTGGGGTGTGTTACCAACCAAAGGGGCTAAGATAGTAGATATGTATTTGGCAATGTTGTAGGTGACAGAGTTGATGCTGCTGATAATAGGCCTAAGTGGCTCCTTCTTTGTGTATTTTGGGGAGTCCGTATATGCAAGGAATGGCTTCTTCAGGATACAAACGGTACTACTGGTCCTGGGTGATGGAGTTATCTTTCTGAAGTTGTTGTAGACATTCTATGGCCTTCTTCTTGTACCCGCTGGTTGGGTCCTGCTTCAGTGTCTCATATGTGTTAGTGTCCATTAGTAGCGTGTTGACTTTGTCCTGGTAGTCCACTGTGTTAAGGACTACCGTGCATCTTCCTTTGTCCGCCGGTAGGATGGTGATGTTTTGATCCTTGCTCAGTGATGTCACAGCTCTCCTTTCTTGGATGATGAGGTTGGAAGGGGGTGCCTTCACATTAGAAAGGGCTGCTGATACCTTTAGCTTTAGCTGTTCTGCTTCTGTTAAATTTGCTTTTCCTAATTGCTGATTCTGTAGCTGTGAGGTCCACTATGGGTAGCTGCTGTGGTGTGATGGCAAAGTTTAGTCCTTTGGCCAAAAAGTCTTGTTCTGGTTGGGTGAGTTCCCTATCTGACAGATTTTTCACCCGTCTGTTTCCCGTGTTGTGGGATTGTCGTCCTTACTCCTCCAAGACAATTCTCCTGTTTTGGTTGCGTTGCTGGCTCTTGTCTGTAGGTTTTGGAATTTTCGGGTCTGTCTTTCTTTGCTCTTGTTGTGTTGGGATCGCCGTGCTTTCTTGGTGAAATCCATGACCTTTTCCAGTACTGTACTGTGCAGATGTGTTTCCAGTTTTTGGTGTAAGTTGTCCGATTCCTTATTCAGAGCTTCAGTGGTGAACTGGATCTATCTCACTCTCTCATTTAGTAGCTGGTGTTGTGCTTTCTCAAATATTATACCGGCTCTGTGTCCTTTCACTTTGGAGTGTAAGTGTAGGCTGGTGGGTATGATTTTGTGTTGTCGGCATCTCAGGTGAAATCTTAGCTGGTTTCTGTAGTTTTTCCTGGCTATCCTTTCATACTCCTGTACCAGTCTGAGGGTGTTCATCCCAAAATGATTAGCAAGATATCCTATGATGTCCTATGACCTGTTTTGTCTATGACAGGATTTCCTGTTGCTACAGCAGAAAAGTTCATTAAAACAAGTATTTTTGAATGCAGTATTCATTTTATTGTCCTTATTGTTAATGCCTAAAACAACCTAAAGCTACATTTAAAAGCTGGGAGCTATATGGGAGGCATTGAGTAATTTTGCTATTCATAATCTGAATAGTCAATTATTCGTTTGCGGCCCTAATCAAGTCAATCTCAGACAACACTATACATCTGAGGATGTGACCTGTAGGAAGTGCTGTTTTCAGCGTTGTTGTAGTTCCTTCTGGTCGCCAACAGAGGCTGACAAAGATCACATATTACTATTAATAATACTCATGAAGCAAAACAAATATAAACTAAATTTGTGAGGATTTTCCAATGTAGAAATTAAAAGCACACATGCTTAAAAAAGCCACAGAAGAGGTCACAATGCAGCAAAACGATCATGAAGGCAGAACTAGTCGTCCTGTCTCTTACTCAGCAGCCACAACACCTGTCTCTGTCATTGAGCTGTCCGGTCTGTCTTAACATCATTCTATGGCCTCTCAGGCATCTCTGTCTGGGACTCCCCATGGGAACAAGCTGTTCCCAACACCAACTTTCATAACCCTCAACCTCTGACTCAGCTTTCTGTCACATGTAGATTGTGTTGCCTTTCTTTTGATATATTAAACACTCTTTTGTATTTGTATTTGTATTTATATTCCATTCCCATTTCATAAACACAAATCTTGACACAAGTTTATAGCAAGGAAACAATCGGTACAATTGCAGTACATTGTAATATGTTCAAAAAAAGTCTGATACCAATACCAAGATGACTTCCTGACTTATATCAGAATTTGATCATTTCAAACTTTGGGTTTATACGGTTATTGTACATAGAGAAGTTTATATTCAGCAAAGTAAAAAGTGTCATTTTGATGCGCATACAAAATCCATACACATCCATTCATACCTAAGAAATATATGGATTTATATGAAGAGTTTTGAAAAATATCTAGCTTTTGTCAAATTGTTCCCTCTTGCATTAGAAAGCCCAACTTAGATTTCAAAGACTTTCAGCCTCACTTTGACTGCTGCATAAATATTTGCAGTTGATTTGCATACCAAGTCCGCCAGCAAAAGTTTCAGATATAACACATCCCCTGCTAAATTTATACAGCTTATTTACACTGCATAGACGACTAGTTTCAACGCCTGTCTCACATCTATATTAGGCACAAAAAGTCTGGCACGTTGTCTGCAGCCGTCTGAGCACTCTGTCAAACTGATACAGAGACAGCAAAAAAGATCTGAGAAAGCTAAACTGACATTGACATTGACAACTGACAGAAACAGTAGGGATAGCCATGGAAAGACATAAGTCAAAAATCAATAACAACAAATTATGTCCACTTTGCGCAACAATGTCTCACAACACAGTCAGCGTGACTATTATTATGCTGGATCATCCTCATGTGATGGGAAGAGGAAGTGGGATACCTTCAATCGAAACAACTGTTCAGACAACTTCACATATTCCAAAGGAAATTACATGATATGAAATAATCTGTGATTCTTCAGAAGTAGCACTGCTACTTCACTTAAATACTGAGACTGACTGCCACTCCTGCCCAGCCAGCAACAACACAACACAGCTCAGATTCAGCCCATGTATGTGTAATAGTGTAATGTCATTTCACTAATGAAGAAATTAGTTTAAAACATGCAGAAGTGGGTTAAAGGTGAGGACTGTGCATGATGACAGTTTTTCTCCCCAAAATGGTGGTTTTAGCTGAATTTGGAGAAAAGGAGATAACCTACAAAATGTGCAAGAAAATGTCAAGAGCTGGAGGGGGAAGAAAATAACAGGAGTCTACTAAACGTCTGCAATAAGAGCTCTGTCTGAACACAGTGGTGTACTGTCCTCTGTATGTCTCACCCTGACAATGAAGCCATGTATTACTACCGCTTAACAGAGACTTGTAGACACAAAATAGAAAACACGGATAATCAGACAACATTCTGTTAATAGATGTATTATCGTCATCATCGTCGTCACCAGCATCACAGAGGCAAAGTGGTGAGTTTCACAACTTCTCAGTTGTATCACAGATGAAAAGTGTTTCATAATGTATTAAAAATCACCCAGGTGGTTATATTTTGTTAGTCAATAGAGAGACCAAAAAATTCTGTTTTTATCTACGGTTAGCATGTATTTTGTAACTGAAGTCAAAACACATCCATTAAGTTTTGAGATTGTTTAATACAGGTCGCTGTGTTTCTTTTCCTTAAAGGAATACTTTGACAGTTTGGGAAATATTTTACTTCACTTTCTTGCCAAGAGTTAGCTGAGATGATCGATACTACTCCTATGTTTGTCCATTGAATATGAAGCTACAGCGAACAGATGGTTAGTTTATCTTAGCATTAAGACTGGAACATTGAAACATCTAGCCTGGCTCTGTCCAAAGGTAAAAAAGACCCAACCTTGCTAAATTCGTACAAAAACTCAAATGTGAAAATGACAAGTTGTGGTTTCTATGGGAGTCTTGTCATCACTGTGAGGTGCTGGAAGGTGGATTTTGTTACCTGTGAACAGAGCCAGACCAGGTGTTGTGCTAAGCTAAGCTAATTGATCCTTCGCAAAGCCACACCCCCCTTAGTTACATGCTGAGACTTGTAGGACTCAGCATGGCGCTGTCACTGTCCATAACTGCACTCCCTGGAGAAATATTGTCTAATTTTGGGAAATACGAAAATGCGATCTCAGGGAAGGAGACAGAAAGGTTTGCATTATGCATTTGAAGGTTGTATTCAGGCTATCAAACTGAAAAAGCAAAAGCAGTTGGGTTATGTAACAATCCACAGCCTACATTTTTTTGGATTTGTTTAAAGTTTTGGAAAGGGAATAAATCGTATTTCTGCTTTCAATCTGTCTGGGTAGCGATTGTAATTATTACAAGTGCCCCAGGAACAGTGTTTGACCATATCTTGGAAAAATACATGACGCCTTTTGCATACGAGTCAATGGAGCGCAGCCATGAAAGTGTCGGACCTCAGTTAGAGCGTGTCCTATACTGCGCTGTGATTGGCCAGCTTGCGTATTTAGGATGTGGCTTAGCGAAGAATTAATTGTCTCTTGGTTCCAATGTCATATTTAACAGGCAGACATGAGAGTGGTATTGATCTTCTCATGTAACTCTCAGCAACAAAGCAAATAAGCATACTTCAATGAATTCCTCAGCTCCCTGAACGGATAATTAGTAATTTGACAGCACTAATAACATCTGAATATGACATTATAAACAGACTCCTCAGACAGCACACTTAATGTAGTGTGCAGCACTTCCAAAGAAAAGGTGAAAGGTCAAATCAGACCACATAGACCTGACTCAACTCAATATTGATTATTTGGAGAGGCCTCAATGTGCCAAAGCTGATAAGCCACAAGTGCAGAGTGTTTCTGTTTATGTCCTGAGATGCCATAGGAACTTTTAATTTTTGCAACATTTGTTCTCTGAACAAGGTTTGCTTTATCAGGATTTAGAACATTTTCGCCAACAATTACATGCAGACTTTATTTGCCAGATTTTTGTCTGTTTACACTACTAGAGCTCAAGACAGCTTTTAAGTAATTAATATTACATAAACATATATATATATATATATATATGTGTGTGTATATATATGAAAAACCGGTCATTGTTATCGTGTAAAAATAAATATCTGGAGTTTTTTTTTAGGAAAATCCATAATTATCAGCTTTAGCAGAGCATCAACCCAAGTAAAGCTGAGCAGCATCTCGTCAAAGTGACCTATCTGCTCTTCTACGAGCTAATATTTGAAGTTGATGTTGACAAGACAACACCCAAGTGTTGCATAACTTCATGCCAGCAGGATAACCATAAGGAATGAGAGGCAAGTTGAATCCCAGTCCAGAGCTCGGCGCCGGGAACCATCTCCAGCCACATCACTGGTGAAGCTTCATAAATGAACAACACTCACAAAGTCTGCAGTCCAATTATCACCTAAACACAAAAACCGCTGCAGCGTGGGAAATAACTGTCCCCAGCTAAAGAACTGACCTGTTTTTCAAGGGTTGACTCTTCAATTCGTAATACGTTTTAGGTTCCTCTTGAAACTCCTCTCCAACCTCGAAGTCGGGAACTATTCCCGATTCGGACTGCATACTTGCAGATGTCAACTTTTGAAAACCCTAAACCCTTAAAAAACAGACCGACGATATTTATGCCGCCGTACTTCGCACAGTAACAACCGCTGTCAATGCAAGCCGCCTCTGTCCAGGATCCAACGCGCTGTAGTCCTCCACAGCAGCGAACACAGCGCCGCTGACAGGCTGCAAGCGACCAAGGAACTGCAGCTACCAACATGCACCTCGGCTGTCAATGTCAGCATGGTTTTCATTGGCTACAACATCCGAAGGGATTTCACACAGCCTTATTTGCTCACACAGTGAAAGTCAAATGTCATAAAGGTTAATTTCCTTCAATAATAATTATTAATCAGTGTAAACAGCTGTTTATCGTTACACTATTTCTTTAAGTGTAAACGCTGAGTTACAAAAAGGCTAATAATCTGCGACCTGCAGTATTCTAATGCTTTACCTTTAGAGACAATAACCACACATGATTGTAGCACAATACTGACTCTGATAGAATCTGTTTCAGTTTGGGAAAGCACAGTTGTAGTTGAATGAAAGGGCCAAAATGAATAAATGGTCAATTATTTTCTATTATGCTCAGGGGAGAAACTGTTTACAGCGACCTTGAAAAAAAAAAAAACATGCTGAAGTATGAATCAGCCACTGTCAGATTCAATCACTAAATGATTTCCATTAAAATATGTTGCATCTCTTTTAAGGATTTTGCTTCATCATCTAGATGATCGTGTCACCACTGCATCTACTCTTTGATCAAAAAAGCAACAAGAAATGTCCACTTATGCACCACAATCAGTCACAAAATCACACCTGTGCAGCACTCACTACATTGTTAATAATTCATAGCCTAAATCTGTATTTCTCTTATGGTCTCAGCAGTTCAATCTGTAATTTGTGAAATCATACAGGTATTGCACCCAAATTATAACAAACCTGGAGACTGTGTCGACCCTCATGTCTCCGTTTCCCTCCGTTTCCTGTGCAGAGAGACTGAGCTGACTTTGCTGCTTGTCTCCTCCTCTCCTCCTTAGCCCCACACACACCAAATTTGGTCACCTCAGTGACTATCCACCACTTGGGGGCACTACATAACTAGGGAAACCAGTGTTGTTAGACCACCGCTGGCAATTTCTATTGCAAAATGGAAATTCAAGTTCAATATTTGCATTAGCCTCATCCTGCTGAACTGGATTAACTCTGCATTTTACCAATGCAAATACCATGCAAATGTGTTTATCCTGGAAAGCACAGACTTAAAAACTAAAACTAAAAACCTTAAATGACATGAGTGAAGACAGACACAACAAGAAAACAGAATCAGGATGTTCCTAGAAGTTGTACAAGACATTTTATTTGACACAAAAGAGAATTACGTAAACCCAGTTAGTCAGAATAGGAGACATGATGTGGGACGTGCAGGGTTTTACATTAGGTCAAAGAGGACAGAGCCAGACACACAATAGACTAGACAACACATATTATTCTGGGTGTTGTTGTGAGGTGAATAGCGGCACTGATTACCCAGGGCCTCCAGCTAAGTGGGGCCCCCAGAATTTGTAGACTACAATGCCCTTTGTAATTCCTCAAGTGAGTGTAGTATATATATTTAATAGGCCTACTTCAGTTCAAATTGTTCTGTCTTTGAAACATGAATTGGCTGAAACCTAGAAGAACATCATCCTGACTCTACAAACTGTAACAGCATAAACAAGCTAATATGTTGTTATTTTGTGAAACAAAATGAAACAACTGGAAATAGATTTGGATACACACAAAATCAGTGAGTCAGTATAACACACACCCAATACATGATTTAACTAAAACCATTGGGCAGCTTTTCAAACCCAAGACATTGTTTTTTGATCCAATGTTATTCTATACAGATATTTAGCCAAACTTAAATATGGCATGGTTGCGACCTGTTATTATCTACTCTAGCTTTTTTAAGCTTACATGTCACTTTTTTTTGCTGCAGATTCTTAATAGAAAATGTGTTTCCTTTGCAGTTTCGAGTATGATATGTATCATTGTTTTGCAAAACTAACAATAGATTTATGACAGTTGTAACGTAAAATTTGAGCTCATTGTGTCTAATACTGGGTCAAAAATAACCATATTGTAATTTTGGTAAATAACAAAACAGTACTATAACAAAAAAAATTGCATCAACACTAACACTGGATCAAAACAACCTATTTTCTTGGGTTTGATTGGTGACCCTGTGGATTTTTGTCCATGAGTAAAGTTAACCCAGCATTGTGTCAGTCCTACATTAACCCATTTGGTTCAATTTTGACCCAATTTGGGTCAAAGTTTTTGTGACCTTCTTGTGCAAGTCATAGATTATTGCATTACAAACCTTCCCAATAGACATATTATGAACAGATTACAGACTACTTATTTAAACATGCACCTGTGACAGCCAAAACATGCAACCAGGGCAATGTCAAACTCCAAAAATTCATCAGGTTATACATGTGATAACTGATCAGTCCCCTGATACGCACAGGGCCAATCATTAACTCCCCCCCCCCCCCCCCCCCAGCTGCTTACATATCCAGCATTCTGCCATCACAAAGGCTGTAGCACACAAATGCACTGATGACAGCCGTGTGCCATGAGATAACACGTGGACATAATTACAAAGGCTGATACATCATCGTTTACACAGTGTTGGGCACATTTAATAAGCAGTGACAGCCAATGCAAAGATTACTGGTTAATAACACAGAGTGTGGGTAACAGCGGCAGATGAATATTTCTGCTTAGGTGTGAATAGATAGTCGCCTTTTTTTTCTCTTATGGCTCTTTCAAGAGAGATAACCGTCAGCCAATCATCAGGGACTTGCAGCCGTTTGCCACACTGTACTTCCTGTATGCTGGAGTCAAAACAAGATCCTGAAACATGAGCCAAAGGTGTCCAGGTGTTTTTACATTAGTGAAGTTTCATGTTGACTGTCATCTACTGAAAGTGGTCAATAAGCATAACCAGTGGTCAAGACTTGTAACAAATTATGAATTATCATAATATAAAATGAATTGTTCCATACTGCTTGAAGTGACCTGCTGTGTAAGTTAAAGTAATGATGCTTTTGTGTATTGTTAGGGGAAATGTGTTAAACCAGAAATTCTAAATAAAGTCCTTACATTTGCAACATTTCCAACATTTCCAAAACCACACACAGTCGTGAGTCATTTCTTTGTTTCTATTTCATAATGTTATGTACAAGTGGAGTTTTTGACCCTGTGACACTGTGTTTGCTTTTAGGGACTTGCCCATGTTTCCAAAACTTTCTGATCAGGCACATGAGATAGTTTTTCCATTTATTGCTCAAAGATGTTTTGGGAATCTGTGTACACATTTGCAGCACTCTTTTTTAATATATTTCTGTATGAGACCAAAGATAAAGCTATTGCTAGTTTACGTTGTTTAATTTCTTCAGCTTCTATTGTTGTGTGGTATGGGTGGAGTGGGTTTGTTTGCTCAGAGCATCTGCCAAGCAACATTTCACTATGCTTAAATGGAGACTGAAAAGTACACAGTCAGTCAAGCGTAAAAATGCATCCTTGCATGCTATAGTAATTAAGTGGATATTGCTTTTTATTATGTTTAAAACAAGGATGACTTGGAGAGGACTTTCTGTGTTTTCATTTTCCTCTGTAACGACTGTGGATCTATTAGTTGCAAAATTGTTTATAACAGTATTCTTCTGATACAAAATACAATTCCATTCAAAAGGAAATCAAACATACAACGTTACATTTACATGCATTCTACACTTTAAGCTTCTATTATAAAAAGGTACAGTGCGTGTTTAAATTGCTGGATCTATGGTAAGAGTTTTACAGGGCAGTAATTACAAAACAAAGCACTGTCTTAGATGTATCCCAGTTCCCTGGATGTATTAAACCACTTGCCATTGAAGATAGAATTCAATTCCTAATGAGGGTAACGAGGATAATGAGGGAATCCTACTCTTTTGTTTACTAGAGCATCTTCATATAAAGAGGAGACTCACTGGACAGATGGTTTTGGGGGATATTAATGAGATCCTTATTCATGTCTGATGTCAGAAATCCAAGAGCAATGGGGTGGGGAAGCCTCGCTCCACTGACAGGCTACAGCATTTACTGTAGACTGTGAGGACATACAGCAGAAGCACTGGCGTTCCTTAATTTATCAGTCATCTTAATTGCAAAATGCAGTTTGTCAGTCCATGATTATCTCAACATTTATTTGTGTGACAGAATTGAATGTTGTTTTGAGGGCTTTAACAATGCTGCTGTGTCGGTTTCTTTGGAAAATTACCAGCTGAGTAAGAGTAAAGACAGTGATGAATATTTCAGAGGGTCCGTCACTGCTGAGCTGAGATGAATATCACGTGTGAAACACACACTAATAACCTGGTTCGACAGCATTGTGACACAATTGCACACATCAAAGATGTTAACTGATATGTAAAGTGACATAAACTTAGTAATTGGCTTGGTCACGTAATAGCAGCCACCAAACTGGTATTTATATCTGCTCAGCATATATCTTATGCACAACATGAGGCCAATGGGGACATTTAAAAACGAACAACTCATAGAGTCAGTTTTTGCTAACTTTTTTCTGTGAATAGTGCTGAATGCTGACTTTGACCCACATAATCAACTACAGGTTAAGCTGTAGCCTTTTAAATACAGTGATGGTTTTTTGGCTATTAATGTGCTAAAAACAAACATTAGAGTCCAAGTGTCAGTGTTCTTCAGTAAATAGTCATTTGTTGCAGCTGGTCATTGTGATAAAATGAATGCTTACCATTTCTGGTGTTTTCTCAGTTGCCCCACATGCTAAATAAGTTCTCCTCAGCAGCCCATGTTTTTCATCAGTTAGATCTTGTTTATTGCCACAGGTCAATATACGTGAGAAAAAGATCCTTTGTGCAAATACAGTGCATCCAAGCAGACTAAAGCATACACCAAAAACCTGGATTGTTAACTGGATTGTCAGGAATCCACATCAGTCCTACTGACCTGACAGCAATGTCATGATAAATATTTAAAAGAATGGTGATAAAATACTGCAGGGATACAGTCAAACATACTAGGTGTATTATTTTCTGGAAGTACCAACAATTATTGCACAAGGCAGGTGAGAAGAGGTCACATTATGCCACCACAACCAAGACTAATGCAATGAAAAACATGATATGTAGACAGTCATATAGTGTGCAATACTTTATATTTAAACTAAAATTGGTTATTGTTGAAGACATGTTTACAACATATATAAGCAAAAAGTATTATGTAACTGACTATGTAAATATTTTGTACATCAGGGCACCTAGTAAATACTTGCTTTGTACCTGTTGGTACAAGTGAATAAATGCAGAAAACACAGTGGTACATTTGTGTTTAGGGGGGGCTAGAACAAAATTACACTGTGCAGGCCTAAGTTTTTTTTTATTACAGGGTACCAGCAGGCTTAACGTAGATGTCATTTCACAACATGACAAACAAATATGTCCTGACAAGCAGCCAAACTACATGTGGCAATTTAACACCATAATTACAGTGAAAATAGGATGAACAAGGGTAAACTTTATTTTACAGTATTAAATCATCTTCAAAACACAAACATAATCTAAAAAAAATGAAATTTTACATGCAATTTTCCAAAGTCCAAAGTATACAAAGTATATTGTAAATATATCATTATTTTGAAAAGAAATTCCATGAATAATTTTATTTCAGTACCAACACTGTGACCACATTTTTCCTGCCCTGTACTGCTGTGCCCTGAAATTATAAAATTACTCAGATATTACAGTCTAATTTATGTATAGGTTCCTCTTAAACACATCATAGCCCCTCATTCCCTATCTTTCATCTGCTTTTCTTGTACTTACAGCACTACAGGTACCCAATAAGTAGCCTACTTGATTAGACAAAGTAATTACACTATGACTTGTGGGCTGTTATCTAAAGCATTAGGTTACCTGATTTATTGTTAATGCTACATGTTTTTATTTGTTTGCATGTCATATGTTTGATTATGGTGCTGTTATATTGGTTGGGTTTAATGGAGATATTTTTACACTGTAAAAAATATTTTAGTGTAAACATTTGTTGTATATTTTTAAAATGGACACCTGGAAGAGGAGCTGTTGTCATGGTAACAACTAACAGGCAACACACTAGTAGCCTAATAAACGAATGTCAGCCTAGATGATAAAATAAGGGCTCAGTGAACCTACAATATTGAGCACAATGGCCATAGTGCGCACATAATGTCAGTATTATTAAAAACACAATTTTCGTGATAACACAGAAAGAAAAGCCACTTAGCGTGATGAGGTCACTATTGATCAGAAGAACATATTCTTCTTTAAGGTAGGCTATCTCATATGACACATAGGAATTGTTATATGAAATAGGTTAATGTTTAGCCTATAATATTAGCCTATACCTAAAGGGATGCAGCACACACACAGTCTTCAGGCTAACACATTTCATTTAATGGGGATTCAGTGTGAGGCAGGCCGGCCGGCAGCTGCTGGATGAGAGGGAGGGAGCGAGGGAGGGAGGGGATGCGGGGCTTGTTCACATAATAGCCGGCGGGTGAAGGCGTGGTGAGTGTGTCTCAATGCGAGGCGAGTGTGCGCTACAGTAGTACCGTAGGATGAACATGGACAGCGGCTGCACGGCGGCTCCCCAACCCGGCAAAAGCAGCCGGGGAGAAAGCTGAACAGGGTGATCAACATGCAGGATAAGCTCTACCTTTTCAATACCTAAGCGGGATATAAGGGATGCAAAGGTAAGGCACGTATATGATGTGATGGAGCAGATTCAACCCGCCCTCAGTGAGCTGTGAGGGAACAAAGTAGACCGAGCCGTGGGCGCGTGCGATCCGGGGAGAGGGCATCAATGAAAATTACAACTGCATGGGTTTGGCTCTCTGCAGGGGCTGGTATGTTTCCTCAGTCCAACAAGGAGGAGTGTTGTTTTATTTGACACATCTGTCTTGTCATGGGGCTCAGGTGGAAACCACCCATGTACAGTAGCTAACAGTAGCTCATTCATTGTTCTCACTGCACAGTGGAAACTGGCCCTGAGGTGGGCTAGGAGACTGTGAGCAATACTGCTGATTATGAGATGGTATTACTAGATGTGTTTAAGTTAAAAAAAGGTAGTTTATAAGCAGTTTGATTGGACCAATTGAATCTGATATGAAGAAGCCGGTTGTTTAATAGCCTACATTGATGTAGGGAGTGTGACTTGGTAAATATTTAAAATGCTGAATGAATAATAATTTAACCTGTTTTCAGCGCTGTTAATCATACCTGTGCAAAACATTATTTTATTAATGGACATTTTTTATGTTTTATGTGCATAATTAGCATTTTCTATTTTGAAGTGTATGTGATAGGTATGTGACTATGGCAACAATTAGTGACCCAAACCAAGCGTTTTTAGTTTCATGTTCAGTTGTAATAGTTTTGGCGCAGGTAGGCCAAGCTTTCCCTTTTGTCAGCTCATGATGTTCTTTTCTTCTTTTAAATGTATTGTTCTGGCAGGTGCTGGATCTCTATTTTTACTCCACTGGTAAAAACAAGGATGAGCGCTGCAAAGGTTGACAGTGACCTGCTGAAGATGTTATCTTAGACTTCAAGGAAGAGAGGCATGTCTGGGTATATTTAAAGCGTGTAAACAGGAATCGTTGTGGGATGGTTGTGACACACGTGTCCAGCGTGAAACTTTGTCACTCTTCCTATTTGTTGGAGAGGATGTCCTGTGTCATTTATCATACCAGTCACTTTTATGGGAGCATTTCTGACAAACTCTTTTAAAGGGCAAAAGGTCACTAAAGGCATATTCTGGAGGACTGTTTCAATACATGAGTTAAAACTCAGCACACAATTCTATATTTTTTTTCATGAACATCCTCACTTGTTTGTGAGTTTAAGCGCCTGAAGAGGCAGAGATGCTCCTCTGTCTGTTTGATGCTGCTGAGAAATGTCTCAGCACTCAGTTGGCAACCTTCCATTTAGGAATCAAAGCCTCTGGAGACTTCCTGAGAAATATGCTAAAGACAGAGAGGGAGAAATCTATTTTAGGATAGGCAAGTAATCTTGTATTCATACACTTACCACAGAGGGAATAAATCTGATATATATAATAAGGTGAAAGTCGAGAAGCATCACTGATGCGAAACAGTTTGGCAGGTGAGGATGTAGGGTTAGAACTTAGTTTGAACTCATGTGCAGCTGTCTTGAATCCAGTTTCAACATATCAGCTGATCCTTGACACATGCTTTGTGTTTAAGATAGAGACAATAAATATAACTTGATTACATCCCAATCAAAATCAATATTGCTATGATATGATAATTTTACTGGGCTGCAGACACTGTGGTTCTTTGTCCAGATAATGTAATTTGGTCATGTTCCATTTTCTCCACCCATTCACGTCTGTACCTCGGTGCCTCGTCCCTGAGCTCTGCAGAAAGCCACTGCAGTTCTCTGTAATGGAACTCTGCAGTTTGTGATATCAGGGCTGCCAATGGGGACAGCTGTGAATGAGGGCAATTGGTGCAAGCTGTCGTAATTGCAAGAGCTCAATGCTTTCAGACTAGTCTGTGTGTTTCGAATCAATCCTATGTCCTAATGTGTGCTTTTAAGGTGTTGACATTCTGCACTGAGAAGCTGCATTAATACTTTTTGGGGCTTTTGAAATATCCGTAACCTGAGTTGATCTGTAAGAAAAATTTACCTCAGGATCAATCTGTCCATGTGGATAGATCCAAAAACAAATGTATCTTGTACAAGATGGTGAGATCTGATTGTCTGTACATCCAACACTTTGGTGAGAAAGACATCTCAACAAATACTGTCCAGATTGCCATGAAACACTGTATACATATTCAGTCATGATTCCAAATTATTTTATCTTCTGACCTGTATTCTAGTATAGCTATGAGGTCAAAATCCCACTTCTTAACTACACTACTTTCTACTTATTTAGTTACACATGAAATATAAAACTATAAAAGGTGTGTGGGTAAGAAATGTATTGAGTGAGCTCATTCATGTACCCCAGATGATGAACCCATTGAACTCCTGAGCGCTTTAGCACCACTCTCAGACAAGTGTTAGATTTTGAATACTGTAAGTACTGTAAGTTGCTTTGGACAAACATGTCTGCCAAAATATAGATGTAACATAATGTATACATGTAATGTGAAGCCTTTCCTCTAAGGACAGACGTTTACAGTTGTAGCCCCACTAAAGCTCTAACAGTTGCCAAATCATCAGTATTGTGTTCATCATTGCATTATTGGGAGCAAATGGTAACATAATATCTAGGTGTCTTAATGAAATTTGCTTTTGTAACTTGGGTGATTAATTAACTTTTACTCTTATAGCAGTATAATCTTGTCAAATTTTTAGCTGTACTATGTGTTTAATGCTAACTAGCAGATGTTGACATGCTAACTTGCTAAACTAAGGTGGTCAACACAGAACATATTATACCTGCTAAACAAGAGTATGTTAGCATTGTCACTGTGAGCATGTTAGCATTCTGACATTAGCATTTAGTTTAACGCACTGCTGAGTACACTGCTGTAGCCAGCCTCACAGACCATTAGCATGGCTGTAGACTCTTAGTCTTGTGTATTAGAGAACCTCTAAAAAACCCTTTGTTTTAGTGTTTGATCTGGGTCAAATGATCATTTTGCTTTTCTCTGCAAACACTATTTTGTTTGCAACACAGGTTTGTTGGCATCTGACAGACACTGAGCATTGTTTAATATATTCATATGATAGCCTTACAGCACAAATGAAAATGCAAACACTATCTCTTTCTTCGATCATGTAGCTTTTCTGTATTATAACACAGTCACAATCACTCAAGGTCAGTTCTTACGACAGTAGCTGAATTCAAGCACTATGCAGCTCTGGAGAAATCACATGATAATGGAACCTTAAGTTGAAGTAATATGAAATTGATGATATAACTAATTATCACAAATGCTCACTTGAATATGTGTACCTATTTTGCGTTTCTACTGATAACATTACAATCCTACAGAGACTGGTGGAAACAGATCTGACCACTACTATCACTGTGGCTGCTAATAATAATTGTGGTCCTTGCTGCTACTCACAGTTGTAGGACAGCCATGAGAAAGTACATCACAATGTCATGTTGCCTCTGTAGAAATCCTTTTCGCTATGGGAATAGAAACTTATACTGCATGATGACATCATTCACATGAATCAGTCCTTGCTGGCACCTCGCTCTTGTTGTATCATGGAAGTATTGTGTTATAAAAACAAATTTAATATTTTCTCTGGGTTAATTTATAACATAATGCTAATTTCTGCATACTATTCTGGGCCTCATTGTGTTCACAAATTTCCCTGATATTGCAAAAAGCCAGACTGGTTCTCTTTGGGAGATGATGCGAGACTGATACCTTTTGACCGCTGACAACATGAGTCATGATGAGATTTCAGATGAGGTTTGAGATAATTCTGTGCTGTATTCTTTAACCCACAGTCTCTGTAACCAGGGCCTCTTGCTGTGTAATTCACGCTGTTCTGAGTAGTTTTGCCTTTGGTGTTTTATTTATTATTTTTAGCAGTGCCAAAGCACACAGGCCGATTAATTAAGAATCCTGCCAGTGGGATTTCTTTAGGAGAGCTAAGACCAAAAACATATTATTGATGATATATGATTATTACAAAAAAACCCCGACCTATTTGAATCCATGATATGAAGTCATCATTAATCAGGCGTCTTTGTCATTACCAGTCAGGGTCAGAGGTCAGTCACATCAGCGACAGTTACAGGAAAGCCTCTGTTCATTGCACAATGTCATAACGTTACAGAGGAACTGTAAAATCTCATGTATTCAAAGCAAAGAACTTAGTGTGTTTCCATTTACCACCAGTGTATTGCATGTCACATCATGTTAGAGAGTCTATTGGTAGCCATCACAGAAAGATTTTATTTTTATTTCCTTGGGCTTCATCTATATGGTGCAAATCCAATCACTAGAATGCTAAGTTTATCATTTGGTCTTATTGATTTTAAATGTTTTCTCACAAACTAAAATAGTTTGGGAATGTATAAATTATGATAATTTCCGGCTGTGTCTGATTGCCGTGGGTGTCTTCAGAAGAAGATGTAAGCACCGAGAGCAGACGCTGTCTTGTGTGTGATACCGGCCTTCATCAATAATGCATGAAAACGGGAAACTGAGATAAGACAGGCTGCAGTCTGGACATGACATTTAACCAGCGTGATGTATTAAACACTGACAGCCAGTTTACTCAGGAGACAGAGACATTCTCTTGTTAGCTTATTGTACAACTTTCAAGCTTGATATGGTGTTACATTTCGCTGTTAACATTTTAAAATGAAAATTAAGATACATTTTTCATCCTTTTTCGTTTACCTCTACATCTCTTTGTTTCTTTGTATAGGAGGCCACATCTGCAAGTCTCCACTGGGATATGTCACTGTAGCACACTATAACAAGCTGTCTATATGCCAACCTCAGGCTCCACACTAGAGTCAAGCCCGCACCCTGGGGCGCAGTACTCAACCAGCGCCTGTCCAGTCTCTGGAGAGACAAACACAAAAACTGATGGTTCTTTTTTTTACTTGAAGGTTCAGTACTTGTCTTAACCCCACAGGGTCCAAGGCCGGCCTTTTATTGAGGTTGAATAGGTTGTGTTTGGTTGACTAAGCAGCGCTGTCTGCTGCACTGAGATGAATAGAAGTACATCATCGGATGACAAATGGAGGTTTAAATTATTAGCAGTTGTTGGTAGAGCTGCAAAAATATGTCAATTCGTCTATCAATAGAAAATAAATCTGCAACTATTTTGATAATCAGTTAATTGTTTAGGTCACTTTTCAAGCACAAATATAAAATATTTGTTGGTTTCAGCTTTTAAAATGTGAGGATTAGACTTTTTTTGGTCTTATGTCAGTGTAAACCAGATGTCTTTGGGTTGTGAACTGGTGGACGGACAAAACAAGCTATTTGAGGATGTCAAGTTCAGTTTCAAGCATGTTGTGATGAGCATTTTTCACTATATTTTGACATTTAATTTATGATGAAAATAAGTTGCAATTCCTAGTTGTTAGTGTACACTGGTAATTGCACAGCATTTACTGACCTGTGTTCACGTGGAAAATGTAATATTTCCCCTTTTGTCTATTGTGCGTGATAGTGTATCTTCTTTGTGTTGTGACACAGAAATTGATGGGTTCGTCAGGGTTGCTGGGCTGCTTTATCAGATATTAAAAGCTGTTCGTGTAGTCATTGTAGCTCTCATATGATCAATGGTGTAGATTCCTAAAAATCACAGCGCCTCCTCCCACTCACGTCATCTATATTGCATAAGTACGAGTTGCCAAGCTGAATTGGACTCTCGTCTGCTGCGCTAATAACTGCTTATGAAAATTCCTTAGTGGTGAATGCTTGTTTAAGAGGCCATTTTCTAGCATATAAACTTCTTTACGTAGAAAAATTATAATCCCTGCACCATCTAGTGGCCAGTGCCTTTATTGTACATGCCAGTCTGGAGTAATTTCATGCTTATGACTGAGAGAAATTGTGTGACCCCACCATGATGCAGTCATGACTAATCAAGCTCATATCAGTGTAATAATAATACTAGTGATCGTCATGAGCAGCCACACTCCAAATGAATTGGATTTATTGAATGTGCACTTTTAATTTACAGCAGGAAAGAGAATTTATGGCTTTGACGATAAGAAAGATACATTATTCAGAGGTTGTAATTGACAAAGTGCTCATTAAAACAATACAGATGGTGTCCACACACACATACACACACACACACACACACACACACACACACACACACACACACACACACACACACACACACACACACACACACACACACACACACACACACACACACACACACACACACTCAGGAATCAGGGCAATTTGTTTAATAACAAATTAGTGCAAGGTGAGACATAAGATATAAAGTTGTATGTGTTTTGTGAAGCCTCTTTGAGTTATTTCAGCCACTTTAGTGGGAATCTCTTCTGCCTCAATTATCAAATATCACTGAAAATGTACAGGAAAAGGAAGTAAGTGAAATCTGATATCCATATTCAAACCCATTCAGCCACAGAACAGCACACAAGTGGAATAAGTATCTAAAATGTCAGACAATATAGACAAGCTTAACCACCTTTTATTGACCACTAATGTTTCTTGTCTGACCCCTATTGTTCCTACTAAGAAGCAGTAAACCCCAAAGGGTGGTCAGAAGTCTGACCCAGCCTGCCTTCATTCAGTCAGCTGTTGATTTCTCGTAAACTGGCTACACTGTATAAGTCGCCACTGCACACAACTCAGTCAGTAACCTGGATAGAACAAGTTGCTGGTTAATCCTGATCGTCTGTTGCTGCTCAGTCAGAGTTACCAAATTCATGGTCTGGATCCAAGAGGGGACTCTTACATTAAAGGATGAGGTCTGGTCAGGGATGCATCCACACCTGCACTGTCCCTGGAGAGGTTTACCAGGTACAGCAGCTGCTCGGTTAACTACAAGTGTTAGAAATTGTGATCAGCCTCATTCTGTCAGAAGAGGAGGCCCTGAGAAGTGTGTTTTCTTTAAGTTTGTAAGCTGGTTTTGTTGTGAAACTGGTCAACCTCAATCTGTCATTTTTACCAGCTATATGATTTATCGAGCATACAGTGCTTTCAGTGTCTCTTAGTAGGTCAACCTGATTCTGGGATGAGAAGCATTGTTTAAAGGCTGTTGTGGTCAGAATGATCTTGCACAACCAAACATGATTTCCTTCTTATCGTGTGGGTACAAGTACGAGAGAAGGGGATTTAATGGATGCAGAGTTTATACAGAAAATGTTTAGAGTGATGACGATATTGTCATCACTCTAAACTCTTGTCAGTGGTGGAAGACATATTCAGAGGTTTTTCTTAAAAAAGTAGCAATGTAACAGTGTAAAATACTCCATTAGACGCATAGGTCCTGTTTTTAATATCTTACTATATAAAAGTGATTAAGTATTGGTATAATATAATTAAAGTATTTAAAGTAAAATGTCCTCATTATGTTGAAAATTGTGAATGTTATATTACTACATATTATATTATTTAATTACTATTATGGTTGAGTTCATGTCTGAAAAGCATTTTAATGTTTTTAATTAATAATTTTAACTAAATTATATTGTTGGGTAGTTCGATCTATAGAAATTCATCAAATTTTATAACCTGATAATTAATGGTAAAATATAAGTACCTTTTTTGGTCTTTTAGTAAATGTATTTAGTTACATTCCACCACCAGCTATTTCTTTACTCAAATGCTGCAAAGGCTGAGCGACTGAAAGAGTAAAAGTTAAATGTGAAAGTTTCAAAATGGAACTTCAAATCCTTCTTTTGGCTGCTATGGAAACAAATCCTTGACACAATGGGTTTGTTGTCATTAACAACGTCAGCGTTTTTTTTCCTGTGTTTACCACCAAGGCCTTTGGCTGAAAGTAAATATAGTAACTTTGTCTCAAATCTGTAGATATTTTATCTAGCCTTATGTATACTGTACTGCCATAGTTGTAAAAAGATTACCAACACACAAGACCTGATGTCACTGTGCCTTGTGATGTTGAATGGCTTGCAATCTGTGTCACAAGCCTTGAACTTCCTATTTTCTTTTCCCTGCAGATGACTGAGGGCAGACTGTGCCAAGTGCAGCTGCTGGATGACAGGAAGCTAGAGCTGCTGGTTCAGGTATGAATGCACCTGACTTAAAGGCAATAATCAATATTTTTTTTATAATAACAATAGATCAACTGACTATTTGTAATGCGAAAGGGATGGCTGGTAAAAAATAATAAACACACAAAGAATTATCACTTGACTCTGCATGTCCCCTCAACTTGAATGAGGGGACATGCTACTTTCAGTTGGCGACTAGCTGGTGAACATAGTGGAGCATTTGGCAGCTAAAGAGAGAGATATTTCCCTCAAAAGTTGGTGGTACCCAAGCTAGAAATAAAAGGAGAGAATTGAACTTTATTCATCAGGTGGCCAGAAACCACGACTACAAATACACGCTTATGTTGCTCCGTATATGCTGGGCATGCAAATAAGTATCTGTTTTGATTATGTCAGTGTTCACATCCTGTTTCCTCTTCCCTTAAGTACCAGAAAAAAGGTTGTTGCAGGTTTAAAAACAATAGTTTCATAGAGATGTTTCTAATGTAATGTATGTGGCATGTTTTCAGTGGGAAAGTATTACATCATTTGTAAAAAGGGTTGAAAGGGAGGTATGTTTCCTCCATCACATTACCCTAAAATATATGTTTAATGACAGCAGGTTAACACAGTGAGTAGGATGCCCACCCTTCAGCAGCATGACCTGAATGAAATCCCTGAGTATTTGCACTGTTGTGTCCTGAGCGCACTAAAACACAAAACCTTCACGCCAATAGTCTTTTCTCTAGTTGACCTCTCAGTCTTACAAGTCTTACTAGGGAAGCAACAGAAAAAAACATTTCCTCAAGTATCTATGACACATTTATCAAGGAAATAGTTATTTTATTTTAGTAGGGATGTTTGGTTACCTATCAATATTTTGAAGTAGGTTTCCTTCTCAATCAAAATCTTCTTCTGCAGCCTAAGCTGCTGTCGTACGAACTCCTTGACTTGGTTTCCTCCCACTTCAACCTCAAAGAGAAGGAATTCTTTGGACTCGCATTTTTTGATGACAAGTATGTAAATTGTTAAGTTATTTTTCTTCAGTGGTCTTAATATTTACAGATACCATACAATTGTGTGTGTGTGTGTGCATGTGTATACTGCTTTCTGATGCGTCACTCTGTTTGCTTTTGCAGTGGTCAGCGTAAGTGGTTACAGATGGATCGCAGAGTTCTTGAACATGACTTTTCGAAGAAGCCCGGGCCCATTGCCCTCAACTTCCTGGTCAGGTAATAATTCATTTTTCTCATGCAAATCACAAGTTCTCCAGCAGGGAGCACTACTTTGTTGACACAAAGTGTAACTGTCAACAAAAGGTCCAGGGTAGTTAGTTCTGTGACAGAACATACCTATCCTGATTGTTGCAACAATAACACTGTGACAAGATGCCTCAGTCTAATGCCTAATTGCTGTGTATGCATCTGCTTTTGTCCTTCGTAGGTTTTATGTAGAAAACATAACACAGCTTAAGGACATCATAACGGTGGAGTTATTCTTCCTAAATGCAAAATCTGCTGTCTACAATGTAAGTGTTTTTCTGTTTTTGTTGAAACAATGAAAAATGATTCTGCTAGTTGTCTTTTTTTTCTTAGCAGCTCCCTGATGATTCACTGTCTCTAGGCCCTTGCAGCACCTCAGCTAAACAGACAGTGGCTGCAGGGCACATTTTTCTCACTCTGCTGGCTGGAATGTAAAGTAGACAGCCTAAGAAAGTAGAAAAACACAAGGGTTCATTTTGAGAAGAAGCTGAGGTTATTGTAGGGCAGATTTTTATGTTTGGATCAGGAAAGCTTTCTCCACATGGACCACATGTTCTGGATCCTATTTATTTTTCCTGTTGATCTTTTATGTCTTTCAGGAGATTATTGAAGTGGAAAGTGAGAATGTCTTCAAATTGGCTGCAAATGCTTTGCAGGTTAGTGCTTTTAATAGCCTCACATACATACATTAATCGCTGCATCTAAAATGTTTTTAAAGCATGTGATCTGATAAGATGTAATTTTGTAATCTCTAGGAGGCAAAGGGGGACTACACAAGGTAAGTGCATATAATCAGTTGGGTAAGAAGTATTTAATAGCAGCAGGACAAGTTAATAGTGTGTTTTTAGTGAAGACATTCAATAGGTCACTTGTTTCCCTGTAGTGCAGACAACAAAAATCAATAGCAGTGTTATGTGAGGCTTACCACAGTGTGTTGAGAAGCTTGCACCAGGCAGCTAATGAATCTCATAGTGCTGGTAGAAGCCATGTATTGCAAAGCAGAGACACTTTTACATAGCAGAGAGCAACTGTCATCTGTGTAGTGTTAACAGGGTACTGCACGTCTTGATGCAGGTCGCCACCTGGCTTTGACCAGCTGATGAAGTAAGATGGTTTAGGAATACAGACATCTTTGTTAATTTGAGCAAATGCAGGGCTGTAACTATCATTGAGGACACTGACCTTTGAATTTTTCTGGATTTCTGTGTGGATTTAAGCTACATTGGGGGAGTTTATAATCTATTAATAAAACCTTACCTCGGCATAGTTGAATAAGAAGAGTTCAATAAATGGAATTGAGATACCGTGAGCCTCTATCACCATTGCTTCCTCCTTCATATGTAAATCTTGCTCATGTAAAAGAATGCTTACAAGTGCAAGGAGTGATGTAACATCTGGGCTCATTAATATTTACGGCCGCAAAATGTATTTACACCAGCCCACGTTCCAGAGAATCTTTCATTCCATAGAGCCAGAGCAGGAGATTGTTCAGTATGTCTCACAGAAAGTGCTTTTATGGTTATGAAGGAAAGGTAAATATTTTCTGGTTTTCCCTCTGATGTCATCTGGCTGCTCTGCCTCAACTCTGTGATTTATGAAGTTTCCTGATGCACAGATAGCTTTACTTGTTTCTAACGCTACAGTAAATGCTAGTTTCTGCAAAACAGTAGCTAAAATTTCACTACTTGTGTGCCAAGAAAAAAAAGGATTCTGTATTTACCATAGGTATTTCCCCACTAGAATTTTACTCCTGGTAGAAGGCTTTGAAACAGCATTGACATACTCATGCTGCAAAATAAAATTTACACACAATGTAATTGACAGTGCTGGGGGAATTATTCAGCTCCTTTACTTAAATAAAAGTGGTAATATTGCAGTGTAAAAATACAAGTAAAGGTCTTACTTAAGTAAGGCATTTAAGTATTATCATCAAAATCTACTTAAAGTGTCAAAAAGCAAGTACTCCTTATGCAGAGTGGGCCCTTTAGTGTTATATTTTATTACACATTTTGTTATTAGATTAATTTCACGCCTACTAATTTATCGTATCTTATAAACTATTCATATGTTTTGCTTCTAAAATCTTGATCTTCAGATTAACTACAGCTGTCAGATAAATGCACTGAAATCAAAAGTCCAAAATGTGCTTTTGAAATGTAGTGGAGTAGACGTATAAAGTACAAGTACCTCAAGGTAGGGCAATTTGGATTCATGACTTCAGTATTTGTAAAATTCTGACCATGAACCTGGTGGTTTTTGCACCTTTGCCTCTGGCCAAACTGAAGATGTGATGATTTACACATATGTATAATCAGAACTGTAATACTTGAAGACAAGAAGCTCGGAGATAAATTATTACATTCGTTTTAATATTTTTCTTTTCTGTTTCAGTGATGAAAACACTAGAGCTGACTTGAAGAAACTACCAACTCTTCCCACCAAAGTACTCAAGGAACACCCATCACTTGCTTACTGGTACGCTCACAAGAAATGCTAATTTCAAAACTTGATTACACTGATAACTGTAATGCAGGCCTTTAGACCCGACCTATTTATTTTATGGTTTTTTTCAACATGCAGCAGCACTACAAAACTGACAAAATGTATTAAAATGTTATCAGAGAAGTCAACAATATGACTGGATGCAACAACAAATAATACTGTTAAAAACAAAAAAGGTGCGTAAAAAGAAACTGTAAAGCTGTATAGTTATCCTTTACCACCAATCAGTTGATAAAATTCACTAAAAGTTTACGTTGGGGATGGCACCATTGGAGAAACAGTAAAAGACTAGATTTTGAACTATAAAAATCCCACTCCCTCCCTTCAGAACTCCCTCCAAAACACATTTTCATAATTTTTTTGCACAATGAGTGCACTAGCAGAGTACACGCAGGTAGAGAATGAAATCATTGTCCGTGCTATTAGTGCTTATGACAGTCCTGTGAAAGCCAAAGACGGATTTTTTTCATTTTTGAATCAGAGCATTTGATTTATTTATTGCTGTTGGGATGTAAAGACAGTTACAACACTTTAGCTTTAAACAATTTCACTCTTTTGTATATCAAATTTTATTTTTCAACTCCTTTATTTTATTATTTTTTTGGGCTAGGCACACATTTAATAATTTATCTTTTCCTTTTTTTCCGAAGCAACATTACCCTTTGTTCTCATGCTTGTATATTAATGAGATGGGTGTGTCTATGCACCATGAATAGCCAGGGTGTCTGTCTGAGTGTTAGATGGCTAAATTATTTTAAAGATTTTGATTTTGACATTATGACAATAGAGAAATTAAATCACACACATCTACTAAATGTCAAGGATGACAAAATAAAGTCCAGATAGTTTAAATTGTTTGCCTTTATGAAGACAACAGAGACAGGCTTGAAGATGAATGTTATAGAAGCGTAGTGTCTGTGAATGTTATAGTAGTATTAGTTTTCTGGCTAAATGCTTAAGCTACTGTTTATTGAGTTTGTAGTGATGCTAAAGCAAGATACTGTGGAAGATTAACTTTGCACATGCAGTGGCTAAGAAAGTTAGCTTCAACTAGGTAGCTAGCTGAAAACACTGGTGCTCAGTATGTTTAGTGACCAGCGTTTTCAGTTAAGCTAGCTAGCTGAACAGTCCTCTCTTACTCCAGTTATGTTGACTTTACGCACACAATTAGTGTGTGCAAAGACCAAAAAATAAGAAAATGAAGGAGTTTAAAAATAAGCAAGTGAAAGATAAATAGAAGAGTAAAATAAATGTTTTAGGTTTTAATTTATTTTTTCAACTGATTGCCAGTGAAGAAAAACATTAAAGAGTTGCTATTATGCTAATTTTCAGGTTCAAAATCTTAATTAGGGGTTGTACCAGAACAGGTTTACATGGTTTAATTTTCTTAAAATTTAACACCATATTTTTCTCATACTGCACATTGCTGCAGCTCCTCTTTTCACCCTATGTGTTGTACGGTCTGCTCTTGAGCTACAGAGTGATGCATCTTATTTGTACAAAATCTTTGTTGGGAGTTGCACGTGCGCAGTTCCCAGGTAAGTACTTGCCAATCAGAAGCAGAGAAGGGTGGGTCGTAAGAAACAAGGTAGTGTAATCTGGTGTGATCTGGTGTGATCCAAACCAAAGTCGCTTCAGGCTGCGACCGTAATCTAGCAGATGGTATAAGTTACTCTTAAGTCCACAACATCAATGTTCCACATCTTACCATCAGGACTAAATACTGAACTGTTGCCAGTGTTCTGACGATCTATGCTGCCTTGCCGAAAAATGCTACCATAGCGCAAATCAATAGACTCGACTCTACTCGGCCCTGCTCGGTTTTCCGTCGCAGATAGTACCCAGAGATAGTATGTAGCAGGTCGTCATAGCGACGCTACACACAACTGCCGCGATGTAATGTTCAATGCGACACACACACCAGCGATCCACACAGCTTTCTCTTTTTTAAGTTAAAACGTTTCAACATTCCTCAGAATGTAAAGACAGATAAGCGGTATGAAAACCTTCCAGCTGTGTTTTCCTCTGCCGTTGTTGCTGCAGCGGTCTGTGTGACGGCGGGAGCAGAGGGCTCTGTGAGCGGGCGGCTGGCCGGCCTCACACGCTCCTCCCAGGCACAGGCTTCCCCCGCAGCCACTTGCGGAGCTCCTCAACTCCAAAAATATTCAAGCACATTTTTGTTCCGCCATCACTTCTCGTAAAACTGTCAATATTCGAAATCTACACAGCTGATTTCTCACTTCAAATCTTCTCAGAAGTGGATTTAGTGATGAAATTCCATATGAAAACTGTCTCTGTCTGGTGCAGCAATGATGATGCAGTGAATAGTGAATATTCTCTCTGACCAATCAGCAGTCTGTCATGTTTTCATGTTACATTTTAGTATCCCTCAGCTCGCTTAGAACCTGGAAGCAGGTACAGGTACAACATTTCTACAATGGAAACCCAAACAAAGGCGAGTCGAACCAAAGGGTCTCCACTCAGACTAGCTTGGTTTGAGGGCGTGCCTGACCTGCGCAAGCTGCTTGGCAAGCTTTATGACGCGTTTTCATTGTGACAGAAGTAAAGGAAGTGAAGGGCTGGACTACAAACGAGCTGTTTTCAAGCGGTTCAGAGCAGTGCTTTCTGTGGGAGATGGGAACTCCTTTTGGGCTGGACTTTTTCACTTTGCAAACCTGTTACATGCACAAAAAAGATATATAACTCAATAAAGGAGAGGGAAAAAGCCAAAAAGCATAATACCACCTCATTTTTATAACAAACTGGAGGTTAAAGACAGAAGTGCAATGCTTTTTTCTTTTTACACTCCATTTTCTTTAACTACCAACATAATTTGAACATAGCCAGTTATATTTCTGATAACCCTTTACAACCTTTTGTCTGTTTTTTTGTCACCATACAGAATGGCTTGATAATAGAAAAGTAACAAGGCCGTGTTATTTATTTGCTATTGCAGTGAGGATCGAGTGATTGAATATTATAAACAGCTGAAAGGAGTCTCCCGAGGACAGGCCATTGTGCAGTAAGTATTGGGGGAAAAAAATTCTGCCAGTGGTTCAACACTAGTAATTAGACAATTAATGTTAGTCAGCTTTAAGTTCATTAATCTTCCTCTCACCTCTATTAGCCCTCCCTTCTCTCTGTCTCGCTCGGGCACTCCTTTTCTCATCATCTGATTGAAATCAATAGCTCCTATTCAGTTGCAGTCCAGTGAATCACGCTGACAGAGATCAGTTTCACAGTTCTGTCTTTTCACATTTCCAAAGGTAAACCACATGCAGATGTTAAAAAAACAGCTGGTGGTTTCAATAAAAATTGTTTTATTTCTAGGTATCTGACGTTAGTGGAATCGTTGCCCACATATGGCGTCCATTATTATGAAGTTAAGGTAGGTCTTCTGCTGTGATTAATGGGAAATGACGGGTGTTGCACCTGAAACTGAGTCAACCATCACGCTGTGTTCTTGCCTCACAGGATAAACAAGGGATCCCTTGGTGGCTCGGAATCAGCTATAAGGGCATTGGCCAGTATGACCTGCAGGATAAATTAAAACCTCGGAAGGTAAACATTTCTTGCGTCTCTGTCTCAGAAATGGCTGCTGCTATTGCTCTACTTCACAAATCTGCATGTGGACATGATAGCACAGGGCATGGGTAAGGATTGCTGCTGTTGCACATAGCGTGGTGATTCACCAGCCTTAATTCATGCATCATCAGTTTGACTCCAAGAAAAGCTGGTTTTCAGCTGCAGCAGACGAGAGCAGACTTGAAAAAAATGTGATCTCAGTGTAGAGAGCTCTGGCAGTTTGCTTTAATGAGGCTAGTGAGTTTTGTATAAAGTTGTTGAGAATGCAGTATGAAGCTGCTTTTCTTGTTCCATTGGTGGTGTTTGTGCTTGTGAGATGATAGAAGTAACACCCATGTGAGTGATCTGTTAGGTATGTTGTCCAGTCTGTGACTCCAGTATGTGTCTATGCAGCTGGATGCAGACTGTGCGTTGCAGTGCTGTGATAGAAGTGGTGGATAGTTTGAAACAATGCACATCATCATTTTCTGGCACTGTCTCCCTGTTCAAGCCTGAATTGCTCGACATGGTGCAATCCATCTTTGTCTGCTGCTGTCCAAAATTGTGCAAGAGGCCGGCTGTGTGCACACAGCAGGCAGCGGTGTGTTTTGGATATGAGAAGAGGGAGTGAGCTGGTGATGTCAAAGGAAAAGGGGCTGGATTTGGGCGCAATTAAGCATGTTCTGAGAATACCTGAGGAGGCAAGTCAAGAGCTGACAGGAGAAGGAAAAATGTATGTGTTTGTGTTGAGTGAAAATCCTGGGAGGACTTAATAACTTAAGAGGACTTGTGAACATCCATTATACTGGTAAGACTGGATACTATGCTTCTTTGTCTGGTCAACATTAGTAGTGGCTTTGCTTCTTCAAACAACATTTACTGATTTGTATGTTGATTTAAAATATTGAACAAACTATCGATCTTTTCATTTATATTTTTTATAGTAAAACTGGATGGATGTTTCCCTCTCCATACTTGTTACTGAATGTTAACCATGTCGCAGCGTTGTGATACAAAATACTCCCCAAAGCATCAATGTGGAATATAATTTTCTGTGCTGTCTGTTTGAGATTGTGTCCTCAGATCTTGTCCAGACATACAGTGAGTCACTGACCAAAATAGATTGTTCATATCTGGCTGTTGTCAGTGAGCACCTGGGTGATATGGGAATAGACGTGATGAGCCACGGAAAGTGTGGTATACTGCGATGAGTCTTTTTGGCATTTTTTTGCTCTGCAAACACCTGCATTATTGCACACTTGGCATGCCAGGCGGCCCAGACTGTAATGACAGTTCACGTTACAGACTGGCTTTTTTATAATGACTGTGGTTGAAACAGGCTAGCTAAAGTACCTGAACTTCTATTATTTCTACTTCAATTATGTTTCCTAACAGTTTAAGAGATGTTAGTCATAGTGATCATGGCCATCATACTGTAAATACATGAAGATTCACCTGTGTTCAAGACACAAATGGACAAAAAAAAGCAATTATTCCTGGCCTTACACTCATCTCTCTACATTTTCAGCTGTAAACATACAGAGCATAATATCCTTTTCCTTAATCAGATTCTGTTTTGTTTTAGCTTTACCAGTGGAAGCAGCTGGAAAACTTGTACTTTCGGGAGAAGAAATTTGCTGTAGAAGTTAATGATCCACACAGGTGAGCAGGTCCTTTGTTCTTAGGCTAACAGTTGCTTAACCGCTAGCTGAGTCTTTCTCTACAGCATTTATCAAAAGAGATAATTTAAATCACTGTAGCTTTTATGTGAATTGTGATGAAAAATGTTATCTCAACATCTGATTTCTTTTGTGGTGTGTTTCTTGTTTCAGGAGAGCAGTAACTAAGCGCACATTTGGGCAGACGGGCCTACTCATCCACACGTGGTATGCCGCCCATTCTTTGATTAAAACCATTTGGGTCATGGCTATTAGCCAGCACCAGTTCTACTTGGACAGAAAACAAAGCAAAGTAAGTGTCAGTTATCAGTCACTACACATTACTTTTAATATGGAGTTATCCTCCCACTAATTTTTATTATTCATTCTCTTCTTAATTTTAAGGCTAAATTAGGAACAGCAAGAAGTTTGGAGGAAATTGCCATGGATCTTACAGAGCACGGAGGAGCAAAAATAAACAGACTGGGAGACGCAAGTCTGAAGAATAACTTAATTACAGCCAGCAATGGGAGCCTGGTGTCTACAGGTTGGTTATAATTATTTGAGTTCATGAAGCAAGCGTCTATTAAGTTCATGTTTTTATAACAAAAGATTATATTTGCACTCCATGGTGTCTCTGACTAAGCTATGAAGGATAAACACTGAGCTCTTTGTGAATTAAAACGTAAAGATGACAAGTTGAAGAGTCAGCGCATGATGATATTGCATACAGTCTCATAACACGGATGTAATTTTTAGTTATAAGGGTATTGTATGCTGTGTTGGCAAGAATAGTAAGAATATTGTTTTCACAGGTTCAGCAGACTCTGAAATGAGTGAAGAACTGAAGAAAGAGAAACTCACTGAGCTGCGAAAAAAAGAGCAGGAGATCAAAGATATTTTGGCCAAGAAAACTAAAGAACTGAAGAAGATTTGCTTGAGAGAGGCGGTGAGAAGTCATTTTGTATTACACTTTTTCTGCACTGGAACTATATCTTGCAAGGCACATACAAAAATTTTGTCTAAACAGCCAAATTCAGTCAGCTGAACTCCCAGCATTAATCTGTACTGCTGTGCGGCAAGTATATTGATATTTCTTTCTGTTAGGTTCAGTTCATCACTTGTTTAGGGGCCTTGTTGTTTTGTGTTTTCAGGAGCTTACGGGCAAGCTGCCAAAAGAGTATCCCCTCTCTTCAGGTGAAAGACCGCCACACGTCAGAAGGCGAGTTGGCACTGCTTTCAAGTTAGATGACCTTTTCCCTTACAATGAGGTCTGTATTAAACTGGTGTGCTTTAATCAAATGCAGCAGTAATTAATGTTTTAAATTTTAGCGTGTACCACAGTTTGTCTGTATCATGTATGCTTAAGTCCATAAATGTCACTTATTTAATTTAAAGGACACGGCTGGTGGTATTTTATTTTAATTTGTTTGTGAACAAATTCCATAGAAAGATCACAGCCAACAATGAACTGATCCTACTCACAAGTAGTGCCTGTATTGACAAAGCCTGATATTCCTCGGTGCCATGGAGCTCCACTGATGTCCAGAAACTATTAAAACTGCATCAATAAGCTACACTGTTGCACTGGGTGAAATGTTCCTTCATTACAATGAACATGGACACTAGTTTATTTTGTGTCAATCCCACGTGCATTGTTCTAAAGCTGCAAATACTCCCCAATAAAGGCAGTTGTTACTCCTGTTTGAGTTACATTTGCTAAAAAGTACAGTGGCCAGCTGTTTTAGGAAATTATCTACCCTTTAAAAAAAAAAAAAATTAACTATATATTCTTGATTAAGATTCTCAAAAGATTTACGACTTTAGTAGAAACCAACTGGCTTAAGGCTGAATGCCACAGAGTAGGGAAGTTGGAAAGTAGTGGGAGAGGAACTTTCATTGCAGATTTTGATCTTTTCATGGAATCAACAACCTTGTACTTCACAGTAAATGCTCTAAGCTACTTATTTGCAGGACATGACAGCATTGCATCTGCAGCATATGTAAAAATATTATTGTGTGTAGCAGAATTCTTCCTACATATTGTTATCTCTGGGGTGTGGGGCTTGTATTTTGTGTAGGATCCCTTCCTCAGGAACCTGGAGAGCAGATTTGCCCTGCAGCAAAAGATTGTGGAGGCAGCCAAGAAGCTCGCAAATGAGCCAGAACTGTGCAAAACAGTCAAGAAGAAGAGGAGGAGAAACTGTCTGGATGCCATGCACAAACTCCAACAGATAGAGGATGAGATGAACCAGTACAGAATCAAGAAGGGAAAAAAGCCCACTCAGCGGGCCTCAGTTATCATTGCAGGTAAGATGCAGATTGACTGGATTGTGTGACTGGATTGTCATTTAGCAATATTTACAGTAAACATGGAGTACTTTCCTCTTTCTCCAGATGAACTCATCCGTTCAGACTGCAGCTCTCTGTCTAGTCTCCCACTGGATGAAGGTGAGTGAGACAACACATATTCTGGTGCATTAAAATCATTTGACCTAAAATTCATTATTATGACTATTTTAAAAAGGGGGAGTGTCAGTATTGATAGTGTGGGTTACCTTTGTATTCAGATGACTCAGACAGTGTCAGTCAGAGGCCACGGTCACGGTCGGTCCAAGGTTCCCCTCAGCTCAGTCCGATGCGATCGCTAGGAGCAGAATACGATGTGGAAAGACAGGGATGTCCAAGGGAAAATCACCATAACAAGAACCACAGCAGGTGGGGAAACTTGTTTAACAACTTAAAAAAAAAGAAAGCTGAATTGTTCTTCGAATGAAACAATGATATGTTTTTGTTTTGAGTCCATAATACTTACTGTGTCATGTTTGCAGCCTCATTCCTTTCTGCACATCTCATCCCTATTTTCCCACTCACCCTTTTTTTTGATCCTCTCCTAATACCACACCCTTTTAGACTAGCTTTTGAAGGCCAGGAGGCTTCCCCCTACTACCAGAATCCAAGAGATGTCTCCTCCACCCACAGTAGTCCCTATAAAACAGTTCCCAGACCACCTAGAGATCAACGCAGCATGCCTCCCACCCCAGTGATGACCCGCAATGCCTACAGCAGTAGCCAGCTCAGGTGTGATCTCTGCTCCCCTGCACTGAAACCCCAAATCTTTTTTCTACTTAACAATAATTTCAACCAAATACCCTTTTCTCTCCAACACCCTAACCTCAAACCAAATCCATAACATTTATTTTAAGTACTAAATCCAGAAATAATATCCCGTTAAACATTGTGTCCCATCCCCAGGTCAGAGGGGTCTCCTCATTGCTTCAGGCATCGCAGCGGAAGTCTGGAGTCACAGTCCCGGCTGCAAAAAGACACAGACTCAGAGAAGCCCGTCTTTATCTTGTCACCAGCCCACCGCAGCAACAGCACGGAGGTGTTAGAGGACTGTTCGTCTTACACCAGCCAATCCAGTCTGGACTACTGCGGGGCGGCCAACTCCCACTACAGTACGCTGGACTCCCGAACCTCAACCATGCATCGTCTCCACAGGAAGGTGGAAGTGTATGGAAATACTGGGAGTATGCCAAACTTGGTCCAGCACCATTCTGGTTGTGGTTATTCATGTGAGACCTCAACACACTATGCACCCAGTGCCTACTATGTCGCCGGCTATCCCTGCCCAGACATGGAGCCTTACGCTAACGGTGCCTATGTGTACGAGAATGAAGTAGAAGGTCACTACAACGTCAATCCTTCTTACCAAATAAATGGGTATCATGGACATGACAGATTCAGGCATTACAGCAGTGACCGAGCAGATGGTCTTTCCCAGAATCCCTACGCAACGGTGAGGCCACCACGGAGCAGAGAGGGGCCCAGAAATGAGCTGTTGGCTAAGAACATGCAGAAGGCCCTAGTGGCGGAGCATCTGAAAGGCTGGTACCATCGAAGCAGGACTCCCAGGGACGGAGGGAGGGGGATGCTGGCTGGATATGACTTCGACAGCGGCTCTCAGCTCAGCCTTGGCTACCAGACCATGCCAGCGGCCTTCAGCCACTCGAGCAGAACCACCTCCTTTTCATCAGGTGAGATGATATCCTTGAGCAATTTGAAAAAGTCAAATTTAATGGTATAGGAAGCAAAAAAATCTCCCAAGAAAATATGATTTATTAAAATCTATTTTTGTCTTATTCTGAATTAGGGATAGATGTATTTACATACATATCTGCTCTTGGTTGTTTATTACATAGTAGATAGATCAGCCAGGGGTCATCCTGCAAGGGATGCGATTTTATTTCCATATCTAATTCTCCCTCACTCTGAATTCCGTCACTTTAAAGAGCTGCTAACTCACCCAAGACTATTTTGTTTATGTGGGTTTCAGTGTTGAGTTTCACTTGCTGTGTTCAAAGATTTCTAAGAGGACATTAGCCCCAGTTTGTGCCTCTAATGTACAAACTATTACATTCACACAGTCACAGAGCAAAACATTTTTGTTTTCTGAAAGATGAGTACTTGGCATTCTTAAAAAACAGTCAACTGGCAATTTATTAAAATGGCATTCAATTTATAATTACATTTAAGAAATCGGTCCAAAACAAAAATTATGAAGTGGCCGTAATGGTACAGTAATAACATATAACATATTGCCATATCATGTGAAGGGTAATTGTTTGTTTCACAATAGTGACATTATGCTGGACTTAAGCGTGTTTTCAATAACAACAATTACTAGTGAGTTACACACCAACATTAGCTGAGTGTTTTTGCTTTTGTCTTGTTTGCAGTGTCCTCAGTGGAAAGCACAGGTAACTGGCGCAACCAGTTGGCAGTCGGCCTGACAGAGTATGATACACCCGACACACCTCAGTACCCACACCCTGGTGCTCCTGCCTCTCCGTACAACCGCAGTCCCACACACAGCAGGTGAGTGCTACAGTTCACCACACTTGTGGATTTAAGAGGAAGTGAGTCAACCACAGACAGTTGGGGGTTGTTCTTTCAGCTGTATTATTAGTGTAATTTTAGATAAAATGCTGGTTTTGTACAATAATTAACCTGCTAATGTCAGTAATGCCTCTCCTGTTTCCTTTTATCCATGTCTGTTGCAGTTTAAAGAATTTGCTTTGTGTGCTACTCTGCCTCTTGATAAAACATCACATTGTATTTCTTTGCATTTGTAAGAAAGAGGTTCTGTCTTGTATTCCACTTGTGTGACCTGAAACTAACAAATTTAACCACAAGGACCTTCTCTCTTTCTTCCTGCCTTTCCTCCTTCCTTTCTTGACTTACGATTAATGCCCATGTGTGCAGATGTTCTCCAGAAAACAAAGTATCTGACACAATGCCTAAAAAATCTGAGTCAGTTGAGGTGGTTGGCTCTGAGGCCACTAGTACAGATGAACCATCAGACAACCATTCTAGCACTTAAGGGTGAGACCAAACACAGCGGGCTGCTTTCTGTCGTGTTGCCAGTCATCTCCATTTTGACATCCCATCTTCATTTGTGTTACTCTTGTACAGCTTATTTAATGATATTGTGGTCTAGTGATTTTTTCTTTAGGCATAGTATTGCTTTTGTGTTTGCTCAAAAATGTTTCACTTATGATTTTGATGATCTTGCACCTGACATCCATCAAGGCAAGGAGGGACGTACCGAGAATTGTTTATCACATGATAATAAAGTAACTACAGTCTACAGCCGTGCTAGTGGCTCTGTGAGGCTGTACAGTGAGGTAAATGCTTAAGCATCAGCATGCTAACACATTTTTACAATGATAATGTAACATGCTGATGCTTAGCGGATATACACTTTACTGTGGTCTCTATCCTTGGTTAGCATTTTAGCATGCTAACATTTGTTAATTAACACAGTACAGCTGAGGCTGATGGGACTGTCATTAGTTTTGCAAGTATAAGAAAAAATAATAATTCAACCTTAGGGGAACAGGAATGTCCACATTTTATGGCAATTCATCCAATATTTTAAAACTGACATTTTGAACCTCATTAGGAAAACTCAGGGGCTCACCAAATTCCGAAAGCCTTACACTTATTTGTATTGCATTTCCATTTCCATTACCCATTTTTTTCACAAGGTCCAACCATGTGTTCCTTGTTCTCAAGCAGTAGATTTGACATATTCTTGTGTCACTGCCTGTACAGATTTCACCTGGATGGAAGCTACATGAGCATCCGCTGAAGAGGACCAAAGCAAACTTTGGCACAAATAAAGCCATGGCCAGCAGCACATGAAGGGGATGCAGTTGAAACATGGGCTGTATACAAACGTTTTTTGCTGCCATAACTGTGTCTTTGGAGATGTTCAATCTGTTTTTGGTTTTGGCAGAGTCTATGTGTACACTGTCCTCATGTTAAAGTAACCTCTGAACACAGTGTTGACACTTGAATGACTTTCCCATGTGCCTTGGATTGGATGAATTGTACAGGCAGATGAGAATGTGTCAAGGAACGTGTTGTTGATGTTGCACAACCACACTGGATTCAAACCCTACTGTGTTTTAAAGATGAAAAATGAGGCAACGTGTTTTTACCGAAATCCAACTTCATGTATTTTAACAGGAACTAACTACTGCCTTATACAAAACAGTAGGTTATAGAATAAAAATTATTTTAACCACAATAATTTTAGTTAAGTATGATAAAATAGTCTCAAAAATAACATTCAAATTGAAAAAAAAAAGCTTGAACATGTTCACAATGTGTCATGACACGAACTGAATTGATCATTCATTAGAGCAGACTGTGTATTCAATTAATTTCCATTTCTATCTTTCTTGAAACTTTGGATCAGAATGTATTATGTCAATATTGTTTATAGAACCATTTGTCTTTGTTGGTGGCGTAATGTGTTTAAAAATGCATGGTAAGAATATTGATTTTTTGATAAGAACTTCTTTTTATATTAACAGAAGACCACTGCCGTAAAAAACATATTCATGTCTTGTTGTTTGTTTTCTCACACATTTGTACAGTCAGTGTGTAGTTATCTGTTGCTAGATGTTGTCATAAAATATTTTCCACTGGGAACAAGTATGTGAATAAATACATGTGTGACACATAAACGGCTGTTGTCACTTTCTTTGAGAGGTCCATGTGGCTTGTAAACAAGCAGTTCAGGTTCTGTTATGGAGTAATTGAGTAAATCTTAAAGGAATAGTTTGACATTTTTGGAAATATTCTCACAGGTATTTGCTTTCTTGCTTAAAGTTAGATGAGAAGGTTATATCGGTCCATTAAATAGCCATAGCCAGCAGTCGTTAGCTTAGCTTAGCATAAAGACAGGAAAAGGGGATCGCTTATAGGTTTTGTCTCTGTCCAAAGGTAAAAATATGCCTACTAACACCTCTAAAGTGCTGTTATTAACATATAAAATCTTGTTGTTTTAAAAATGTATTTACAAGAGGTTATGTGCCAGACTGTTTCTTGGCCAAGCATTATGGCTTCCTGCTGGTTGCCTACCAACCTCACAGCATCAACAAGACTTAAGGAAGTTACTGCACTTTGCCAAGAAATAGTCCCACTCATAACCCCTTGAAAAAAAAAAAAAATCAATTTTACACTTTTTTGTACTGATTAAACAGATGAGATATAATGTGTTAATTAAACTTTGAAGGTGCTGTTCGGCCGAGGTTGGATAGAGCCCCGTTTCCAGTCTTTATACTAAGCTAAGCTAACTGGCTGCACCTTAATATATGATAGACAATTAGAAGTGTGGTATCAATCTTCTTATCTAACTCTTAGCAAAAAAGCAAATATAAATATTTCTCAAAATGGCTATTCAGGTCAGATCAATTTTATTTACAGTATATAGACTAAAATCTCAAATCATAGTTTGCCTCACGGGGCTTTACAATCTTTACAGCATACAAAACCCTCTGTCCTTAGACCCTAGATTCGAATGAGGAAAAACACCCCCAAAAAACACTTAACAGAGGGAAAAAATGTAGAAACCTCAAGATTAGATTCCTGTAAAGTTATTTTTTTCTTATATAAATAAAATGTGAATTTTCTGGGCGTCCAGGAAATCCTGCTAGCTATGTATCGGACTGTGCTTTGAGTAACGAAAAACACTCAGACAAAAGAAATGTCTCCTCTTCAAATGTTGGTATCTATTCCTCTAATGACCTCTTCTGGCTCGATCTCATGTTTTTGTTGTTGTGCAGCACTTCAGAGGTTATGTCTTCTGGAAAGCTCTGGGAGACTGGGAGGAGCTCTGTGTGCAGCAGAGACTTTACCACCACCCCCCACCCTTCAACAGCCCTGTGAAAATGGTCCACCTGCTGCTGTCAGTCCTACACTTTCCTTGCCTGAAGCAACTGTCATCCCAAAAGATCCTGATAGCCAGGCCAGCTGGAAGCAGGGACTAAAAGAAGAATGTTAGCATGTCTTTCCCCCGCTTGTACCTTAAATATCTTCCATGCAGTTCACAGGGTGTAATTTTAGACTCCACATGAGGCAGGAGCAAACAGTTTGTAGCTGAAGTCAAAGTCAGAAGCAGTTGGCTCTGTCCTGAGTCATAGATTAGACAGACTTACCCTTCCTTTTGATATTAGTAGAAAGAAGCTCACCAGGCCAAAACATGTCAAACAGTAGAGACGTGGAAGACCTCAATGAAGAAGACATTGATGAGGATGAAATCCTTGCTATGCTTTCACCCGAGGAGCTTAAGGAGCTCCAGAGTGAGATGGATGTAATTATTGCCCCCGATGAGAGTGTACCGGTTGGGCAGAGACAGAAGGACCAGACGGAGAAGCCCCCGACAGGCACGTTCGACCACAGATCCCTGGTTGATTACCTCTACTGGGAGAAAGAGTCCAAACGTATGCTTGAGGAAGAAAGAGTGCCTGCTACTCTGCTGCCCAGTGAGGTAAGAGGTGAAACTCTCAAAAGTTAATTTACAGATTAATTTAGTTAAATTTATTTTATTTTATTTAAATAATAGCATTCAATTAGAAACTAGAAACCTTGTGAAATGGCAGAATAAAAAAGATAATGTTTGGAAAATAACTTGGTCTGATGTGCTGTTTTCATCAGAAAACTTTGAGGGAGGAAGCTGAAAAGAAAGAAAAAGAAGAAAACACAGAAAATGGGAAATATGAAGTCTATGAAGTGATAGAGGAAGTAATTGAGGAGCACACTGTAGATGGTATTGATGGAGAGGAAATTATAGAGGAGATCATTGAGGAAATCGTGGAAGAGGTTGATGAGATGGATGAAAAAGACGTGGAGGTGGATATAAAAGGTGAGAAAGAGGTGAAGTCACCTGTGAACACAGACAGACATGAAACTATAGACAATCATGTAGAGCCTCAAGACAACAACACAGAAAAAGTACCAGAAAACAACACAGATGACAATAGGCCTTTTTCAGACACAAAGGAGAAGAGTGAGAGCGCAGCCCCAGAGCACAGCATGTCACAAGTTGAAGAGAAAGAGGAAATTACTACAGACTCTTTGCTCCCCAAAGAGGCACCAGAGGAGCCACAGATAAATGAAACCAATGATAAGCTCCCACAGAAAGAAGAGAGAAAAATTAACAAATTAAAAATTCCAAAGCTGGCACTCAATAATGTAAAAATGACATCAAGACCTTCAGGAAATGAGACAAATTTGGATTCAACACTTGACAAAATACGCAAAAATAACCCCTCTGTCACTGAGGTAAACCTCAACAACATAGAAAACATTCCCAAAGAGATGCTCTTGGACTATGTCAATGCCTTGAAGAAGAACAAATATGTGAAAACCTTCAGCATAGCCAATACCGGTGTGGATGAAAACATAGCTTTCAACCTGGCCAACATGTTACGAGAGAATCGCAGCATTACAACTTTAAATATCGAGTCCAACTTCATAACCGGAAAGGGCATCGTTGCCATCATCCGCTGCCTCCAATTCAATGAGACTCTCTCAGAGCTGCGTTTTCATAACCAGAGGCATATGCTGGGTCACCACGCGGAGATGGAGATCTCACGCCTGCTCAAAGCCAACAACACCCTCCTGAAGATGGGCTACCATTTTGAGCTGCCAGGGCCCAGGATGGTGGTCACCAACATTTTGACCAGGAATCTCGACCGCCAGAGGCAGCTGAGGAAGGAGGACCAAAGGCAGCAGCAAATGAAGGAGCAAAAGGAGCTGATGCAGATGTATGAGAGCAGTCTGAACCTGCCTCCTGGTTTACTTGAGATGCTAGGGTACATACCGCCTCTAGAACTCCTGCGGGAGCATGGGCTTATCCCACCCATGTCAGAAGTGAGCGCTGTATCTCAAACACACCAACAAGCAGAACAACCACAGCCTCAGAAGCAGCCCAAGCACAACAGCGCTCTCAAACAACCCAGTGCCGAACCAGCAAACCCACTAAGGGACGTCCAGCTGAAGAGGACTCCCAAGAAACGTGATCCTTTCCTGGATCTAAACCCAAGGGATGACAGGAGACCCGAGAGGGCAACCTTCCAGCTGAGGAAAACTCCCAAAGTAAAGGATGTAGGCAGCGAAGGGATGATAGATGAAAGAGCAAACCTGACTGATGTGATTAAGACTTTGAAGCCCGTCCCTCGCAGACGAGTCCCACCAAAGGTTGAGCTCACACCCCGTGATCAACTACTAAGTGAGATCAAACAGAGCAACGTGGCCTATCTTAAATCTGTGAGTATCCAAGAATTAGTACTGTGATATCATATAGTTGGGATCCTGTGTTCAGGGGCATGCATAACATCTGACATGTTAGGGTTTTTTAATCGATAAACAGGGTTACTGCTTTCATATTCATATGTGAATGTGTTCTAGTATTATCTATAATGATTTTCTGCTGTCCAAGAAATTCAAGTCATCTTTTTATTCTTTCCTTTGTCACTGCTTACAGGTGCCACTCCCAAAAGTCCTGGAATCAAGTGAAACAAGTCTCCTCTGAGGCTGCATTTTCAGCTGTTTTTCTTCACCATACTGTTTATCTTACACATATTTGGTATTAGTCACTCTAAAACTACTCAAATGAACTGGGAAAAATAAGAGTGAACTATACTTTCATTACACATAAAAAATATTGTCTGGTTGTTGTTCCACTCTTGTGTTGCTCACTGAATGCTGTTGAAAGTCATGCCAATGAAAGTACAAGAATTTCAAAGAAAGTTCATCGCCAAAACATCTCCTATTCAATTGTAATTCAAATGTTCCACCTCTTTCATGATTTGCTATCTCTAAAACACAGAACATGGTGAACATATTGTTTGTTGACATAAGACTTTCGTATATTGTCCAAATATATGACAAATTTAGCTACAAAAATATTTTTAGTGTAGGTTTGTTTGATTAAATGTTAGAGGATCCAATTGGGAGCAAAGCTCTTGCATTTTGCTTCCAACTTTTTATTTTTTATTAAAATTGGATATCACTGTTGCAGTGCTTTCTATGTCAAATTAAATGGATCCCCAGTGAATCATTGCACTTGCTCCCCAGTAGCTTTTTGCTATTGCTTACAGGCGCAGATATGAAAAAAGACAAATTACTCCCTTGTTTTTTTAAAGGCGAGGTATTTGCGGAAAGGGTGGTGAGTCAGAATCCTGAAAAGCTGGTGCCATGTAGATAATTATTTAAACTGAATCGAGTGACAAGGTGTACAATCCTGGAAGGGATATTCATTAGTTCACTATTCAGTAGTGTTATAAATAGGCTTTCATTTTGTTTCAGTACTAGCCTGCAATTCACCACTTCGATTTATCCCAAATAACAAGGACTTAAGTTTGTGATTAATAAATGCATCCATATACTCACAAACTGAGACTCAGTTGGGAAAAGACTGCAACACAAATCCTGTTATCTTTATTTTAATAGATGCCATGTTAACTTCAAGTTCAGTGATTTTATCATCACTTTTCAAGAATGAAAAAGTCACATAAAACAAAGATAACATATAATATAGCATCCACATAACAAAGAATCTCTCTGAACTTACACTTGTGAAGGTAGGATCCACAAACTGCAGTCAATGTGCATGTGTGAAACAACTGCCAGGAGTGTAAGTATAAAATGAACGCTTAACATCACAGATGATTAATTTAGTTCTTCTTTTTTACAAGAAAAAGGGATTTGATCCCAACAGAGAATAGGAATGTAGCATGGGATGTCTCTTCATCTCTAGTCCAGTATTTACTAATTAAGAGAGAACAGTGATAAATTAAAGTTCATTCATTTAAACTCTGTTTTCTTGCAGCCGTTTTATACATTTCTGCATGCTATATTGTGAATGTAAAGACACATTAGAAATAACAACAAACTTATACATACCATGACATAATATTCAAACAATAAAGCTGCACTTGCCATTCATTTTTCAATATTGCATAGCTGTGATCAAAAGGGATACAGTCAGGCCAGCCTGTATGGTCAGAAACTGTAAGCACAAATCTTTTGATAAAAGGAATATTTAAACTCCATGATTATCAGTCAGGCCATACAACCATGTCTCCACCAGAAGCACACTGGTCTCAGATCAGTATTCCTACATTGGCAAGATGGGAGTTATTGCTGTTTAATAAGCAGTTAATCCACTGGGTGTTGGGTCTGTATCTTGGTAATGCGGGTTTACTCAGTGAGAAGAAAATTAAACATGCTTGTTTTGAGGTAGCAAACTGAAAGGATCCATATTGTTGTTGTTTTTTAAAGAACAAATATAATTGGTTATGAATGTCTGCATTAGATATTCAGTTCAGACTGCTTTATTTGGATGAAATACTCGTCGTCGTGTCAAACAAAGTGCGTTGTCAACAGGGGAAAATTAGTTGTTATTGGGTATATTTTTGACACAGGAGTGCTCAAACTTTGGTAACCTTAAGTGCCCATTACCTTTCAACATCCAATACACGCTGTGATTGTGCAAATCATGTTATAATGTTATTATCCATCTATGCACTTTAGACAGGGTAAACAAACAAACATATAAGAGAAAAAAGTCAAACAAAAACAGAAAAACAGTATGGGAATGCAAACATCAGTAACTTTACATGTATAAAGGGGATAAATGCTATCGAAGTTTTAATCCGGGCTGCATGACTTCCCTTGGCACACTTTTGCCTTATTCCTTCAGTTTGCTTTCAATGAAATCCTGAATCTTGTTAATTTTCTCCTCCTGCTGATCCAGGAGGTCCATGATGATACCCATGGGGGTCTTCTTTAGCCCAACACCCTCAATCTTGTTCTCCAGTCTGTTTTTCATGTTGCGCAGTCTCAGAGAGGCATGGATCAGTATTACTGCAGGAAAGGCAACAGCAAGTCATTTCTACTTTTTTTCCAATTTGAAAATAAGAAACATAAATTACAGTCTCTCAGACTTAATAGATGATATTATATGGAATCTTGGAAAACAAGAAAACAAAATGTGATACTGTTGCAACTCCGACTATAAGCAGGTGTAAGGATTGGCGTGCCTTTTATTCCCCTGTCAGGCAGATACTGAATGCATGACATCAGCCAGTAAATGCAGTTCTGTCCAAATCAACAACCCATAGCAACCCGTCAACACAGCCAGCCGTGGGCAGGGCTCCTGGGATCAAACTGTCTCATCTATCCGCCATGATGTTAGAGCTGCTACATTTGGGTCCAACCCATCAATTATCTAAACCACTCTGCCGACCGTCTGACTCTAAATGTATTTAGAGAGCTGTAGCAGAATCCAAAACTATACCTCTAAAGTACATTATAGCTTGCTCTGATGTACTGCTACTTTATTTTCCAATCTGCGTCATGAATGAATGCATGTCAGTAATGCAGCACACACTGTTCATCCCTACAGTGAGTCAGAATGAGAGAGTGTTTGGAAAAGCTTGTTCACCCCCAGGAAAACCTCAGCTATGCATCCCTGCGTGACTCAACATCCCCCAATAACAGTTTTCATGGTGTTACATTAGACAACAAGTTTTTGGCATATAAGTTAAGTTGAAATTAAAAATAGAGTAGGCCAAGCACTAAAAGAGACTAAATATCTTCATCACATCTGTTAAAATAAGATTTGAGAGGCTAATTACCAGGGAACTGGTTAGATGCCTCAAAGTTAGTTTTTTGTGTCAAACTCACAGTGTTGCAGAAAATACAGAATGAGAGAGAGGAATGTGTGTGATTCCTCATAACTAACTAACCATCAAATTTTACAAGGCTCATGCCCTTAAATTGCAAGTGGGAGAGTTGTTGCAATCAAGAAGAAACTATTAAAAATGACATAAAGCTCAATTTTTCCATTTTCTATATGCGTTTTTAGGGCAACACTGGCAAATCTTTTTAAATATTTAAAAAATTAAGCTTGAATGTTCATTATTGATCTTGGGCACAGCAGTTTAACTAAATAAAATTCTTGTCATCACGTGACCAAAATTCAATATTCATGTGCTAATACCATTTCCGTGACAACTGAGCACACTCCACCCTCTAATAGCTCTAGCTTAAAAAGCTCTGGAAATTTTGCACTACATGAGTGGACCTTCAGTTAAGAATTCTTTTGTCAAAAATAATAAAAGTCAGATTACTGAGTAAAGTCAATAATTCTGGATTTTAAATCTCAGAATTCCCACAAGATTAATCTCAGTGTATTTCTGTGTTGCTCAATTAAATCTCTCACATAGCCCTAATCCTCTTCAGTAACAGAACCTGATCATACCTTGCCTAAATCAAGGATGTGTCTGAAAACACTCCCTTGTACACTGATTTACTACTCCCTATCTAATTAGACACTTAATAGTTAACTCTTTTGTGTGCAGTAAATTGAGATTTTGGACCCTTATAAATCATCATTTTGCATCATCGCTGATAGCTGTAAGTCGCAAGACTGTGAATTTTCTTATCTATAAACTGTGATACACTGCACTGAGATTGTTAGCAGAAAGTGGCACACATGCCACGGACACTGCTTTAGGACACTATATAGTGAATATACATTTCACACTTAAAAATTCAGACAGTGAAGTAAAAAGGGGGACAGTAAATGTAATGCATTATATGGTATGTAGGGAGTGATTTCTGACAGCCTGAATATAATTTTATAACTGAATTCTCCATTCCCTTGTTTTAAAAGTAAACAGAAAACAGTGTGGAATCCGCTGAAACTTACACAGCAAAGGGAAAGTGATTCCAAAGATGAAGACCATGACACCACCGCACAACGACAGCACAAAGTAACTGGTGGCCATGACCCCGATGACAAACAGCGTGGGGTTCTTCTTTTTGAAGTTCTTGACGATGGCCTTGTTTTCTCCTGCCCACACTGAACCAATGAAGACCAGAGTCACCACAGCTCCGCCCAGAAACATGCCCAATGGGTTCAGGAACCTGAATATTGGAACATGATGAAATGACATACAGATGGGGGACAAATGAATGGAAAAACCAACATGAAGTGTCTCAGTCAGGCCAACACGAGCCTCCAGAACTGCTTCAGTGCTCCTTGCCAAGTCTGTGTTTTGTAGGGATGAACACGGTGTTCCTCCACAAGATATTCCCTCATTTATAGATAAACAACGTTTATTTAATCAGGTAATGTCATTGAAATCAAGATGATCAAGAAATGAGATCTGGGGACTGTAAAGGCTTTAGCATATTATTCACGTCATTTTCAAACTCACCAAACCATTTGTGAGCCCTGGTGCATGGAACCATCTGCATTTGATATGTATGTTTTTCCTTTAATGCCCCGGTCTGTCAGTTGGTGTAACCCACAAGAGGGCAGATGCCTGCAGTAAGGCCACTGTCTATGAGTAAGGCCTACATCCTCATGAATTCCACTTATCCTTTATTCAAAGGACTGAACCAGCTTCATATTATGCTAAATCACGGCATTGATATGTGGTGGAATGTAGCATCATTGAATGTCATAAACACTCAACATCCCAATACGTAGCTTTAATTTTAAAATAAAGAGGATTAAGTTATGGTGGACCGCTTATGAAGCACTTTTAAGCTAGCTAACGTAGCAGTATTCTTAGTGAAAGTTCCTGTTACTGAATACACATATATTTAGAAAGAAAATGTGTAACTGCTACAGGCCAAGCAAGGTAACTGTCGAAAACGCAGAGGCGACAAACAAGTTACGGCGCTTCAAATGTTGGCACAATAGTAGCAAATGTTACATGAATAGCCTGCGTTGTCACGATGGGTGTGTATAGATAGGACTGCTGGGTGTGCAGGCTAATTAAACACAGAGCTAGAGATGCGTTAGGATGCTACCAGGACTTACCCTACAATGAGGAAAACCACCAGAGCCACGGCGAAATAATTCGTCTGGTAGTACAGTAAATTACTGATCACTCGGTTGTTCCACTTTGTTAAATCTCCGAACTCAGGTTTGGCGAACCGGTCCGCTCCGGGGAAGAAATCATCCCACGGTCTGAGCGGGGCAAGCTCCATCTTGGCTGCCATGTCTTCGACTTGTAGTTGAGCAACACACAAACACAAACAAACCCACACACGCTGCGTAATATTTTGACAGGTCAGCTGATCACAGCGTGGAAGAGGGTCGTCGCAAGTGGCCGCACTCTGGTTCAAAATATCGCGAGATTCACATTCTGGAAGGTGTTTGGAGTTTAAGACTTGCGTCCTAGATTGCGCAGCAGCAACGCAGAAGATTTAAATGATTAGAAAAAAGTAAAAACAACCATTTAAAAACATCTAAAAAAGTTACAGTTATTTGAACTTGCAATATAATTGGTGTTTGACAAATTTTTCAATATTTGCAAGGTAAAATTGTTTATCTTTAACTGTGTGTAAATAAGTAAATCTAAACAGCCCATTATTGGTAATACAGACCATATTTTGAATTACTACCAATACAACAATATCTTACCAAAATTGTCTTGTGAGAAAAAAAACTATAAAAATAAATGTAGCAGTGTTTCAGTAAACTTTCTGTCATTTAAAGCTTAACAGGGTAACATATAATCTAACATGGCACTTCTATTTCATTCATGGTCAATTTTCTTTGGGGGAGCGGGGGACGTATTATTCTACAGTATAACTATTCTATAAAGATATTATAATATACAGTACGGTTTGGTGAGGGAACAACATCTCTGATGGGTCTGTAATTATTTCTGAAGCAGGAGAAAATGTATTTCCCCTGTATGGGTACTTGGAGCTGCTGTGTGCAGCTTTGACACTCGGAAACACAACAGTCACAATCGAGGACATGGGACCGTGAAAGTATGGCGGATGCCGAGGAGCCGTAAGTGTCAATGGACTGAAAATATAATTATATCGCTATTAATCTTTCGCCTTTTGTCGTTAACCCGGCATGCTTGAACCCTGTTTTACTTTTTTCTTTTAGGGAGAAGAAAAGAAGGCGAATAGAGGACCTTACTGAGAAGTTAGTGACGAATGCTAAATAAAGGTCTCTGCCTGGCAGCAGGTTTGCGTTGCACTCTGAGCAGCGACTGCTGAGCCGGGAGACATGAAAATAAACATTTTTAGCAAGGAACAGCTTTAAAACCCCACTTATCTGTTTGTACAATTCATCCATTTGCACAATGTATCCATGCACAGTGTCAAACACAATGCAATGCTCTGCACCAGTTCTGCATCCTCCTTGCAAGACAAATCCGGAATGATCAGAACATTATAGCTGTGTACCAACTCCATAGCACATCCTAATCCTGGGAAGGTTTTGACTATGTGATGTGTTCATTGACTGTAAATGTGACAACCAAGTGAACAAGAAACAAATCAGTAATCCATTCAAAGGAACACTTGACTTATGAGTGTGCTGTACACTTATGTGCCACAATGCAATGCACAAAGTAAAAATGGAGGAGCTACATACAGCTGAAAAAAACAATGGCGGTGAAAAATTTGCAGTTTGATGTATGACGGGGCATGTATTGTATAATTGCCTGTTGTATGTAATTGTAAATTGATTTCTTGTATTCTAACAGCAAAAACAGTATACTGTAAAGCTTAGTATACTGTATACAATTATTATGGGATTGGGACACAGTCTATTTATGGATATTCTTCTGCCGTGTTTGTTATAAATCTGGTTTCCTGATTCCAGGACTCCAAGATCTATCCATTTCAAGAGATAGAGATGCAACATTTTTAACTAAATAAATAAGACTTCACTGCAAGTCTAGTTGATGGTAACTCATATGACTAACTTAGAGTGTTTTTTCAGATTACTGGGTATTCATAAATCAGTGATTGAAAGCAATTTAAGTGTAGCTTGTTTTTTCTCAGTACATTCCTTTCATCTATTTTTATGTATTTATTAATCCCCATGACTGTTATTAATACTGCAATTAGCACTGCTTTCTTTCACTGCCTTTTTCACACAACTCTCAGGAAACGTCGCCCTTGGAAAAATAAAAATGCATGTAATAAATATTACATGGAGAAATGTACTAATTTAAGGTATAATACCATATCAGTATATCTTGGTGTTGTGTGTCCAGAATGGCTGTAGATGGGGGACACAGGGACGGTGGTTGTGACTGGGATGGCCGGTGGAATCATGTGAGGAAGTTTTTGGAGAGACCTGGCCCGTTCACCCACCCTGACTTTGAGCCAAGCACTGAGGTGACATAGAAATGGAATCGGAAATCATTCAGTTCATATGAATCAGTCTAGTGTTATAACGCTTCACACTGTCCAGTGACAGTGATATTTTAAATCACAGTACATTTTTATTCTTTAAAATGGTGGTGTTTCTTTCATCTCAGTCTCTACAGTTCTTGTTGGAGACATGCAAGATTTTGGTCATTGGTGCAGGAGGACTTGGATGTGAACTCCTCAAAAATCTGGTAGGAAATAGCATTCATTTATGTAATATTAATGTACTTACCTAAGTGTAAGCTGAGCAAACACAAACTGCATTTACTGGTTGCATCTTTATATAAGTTCTTACAAAGTCTTGTTGTGCTTTAGGCCCTGTCTGGGTTTCGCATTATTCATGTGGTTGACATGGACACAATTGATGTTTCCAACCTCAACAGGCAGTTTCTTTTCAGGTAAGTTTCACCATATATATATATATATAGTGAGAGAGAGAGAGAGAGATACTCATCTTCATTTTTATAATATTTCTTTTAATTATTTGCACAATGCATAGTATGATGTAATAGTCTTATAGCCCTCAGTTGAAAATAGGAATAGCATGTAACTGTAACTGACTGACATGAATGTTCCTCTAGATGACTATAGTACCGTAACAGTTCTTGTGTGATCAGATCTTCTTACATTCAGCATGTCATATGTCCTATGATTAACTGTTAATATACATTAGGCCCAAAGATGTTGGAAGGCCAAAGGCAGAAGTGGCTGCCGACTTTATCAACAGTCGTATCCCTGGATGTAAAGTTGTCCCGTATCCTTTTCAGAAACAATTTTTACAGTTGAAAAACAATGCAGGTTTTGTTCACATTGCATAAAACAACATGATTTTTTTATTCCTTATTAATAACACACAGTCACTTTAAAAAGATCCAAGACTTTGATGACTCGTTCTACAGGCGTAAGTGTTTTTCTGTGCATTAGCAGAGCTTACCAAGGAAGCACCTCAGAGGTTTTAAACGCTTTTTTAAATCTTTTTGCAGAGTTCCACATCATCGTCTGTGGACTGGACTCCATCATTGCCAGACGCTGGATGAACGGGATGCTGGTAGGAAAGAGGAATGATTGATTTTCTTTATTGCATTTCAATGTTATTGTCTCCTCATATGACTTCGCATTTCAGAAGCATATATATGTGTAATCTATGGTGACGTATGATTGACATTGCCTTCTCTAGATATCCCTCCTGAGCTATGAAGATGGAGTCCTGGACCCCAGCTCCATCATTCCCCTCATTGATGGAGGAACGGAGGGCTTTAAAGGAAACGCTCGTGTCATTCTCCCTGGCATGACTGCATGCATCGACTGCACTTTGGAGCTGTACCCGCCACAGGTCACTTTTCTTGTAGTTTCAGTTTAAAGATTCATAAATACACTAAAGGATAGCAATATATTACCTTTTTACAAACGCTTTCAGCTTGTCTTTTGGTTGGGAGAAAGCATCTGTGATGTACTGGAGGTGATGTTTCACATCGACATCTAACAGACTGAACAGAAAAAGAAATAGCGCCTCAAGATTACAGAAAAAGTGTGTGAAGTGCAAAAGCAGCACAGCAGTGACAATTTTGTACCAAAGTTCTTGCTAAAACACACAGAAGAGAAAGTATAAAAAAAGAATACAGTTTGATGAGTTTGATGATTTAACTTTTTCATTAACAGTTTCAAGGAGTTATTTTATACTTTTGATATTATAGCTGTCAGAGTCTTTTTCCAATTTCACTATGCTGAACAGAAAAAAATAACGGCCTGTACTGCTCTTTTAATGCATTTATGCTTGAACTTAATTTAATATCCACAGATTAATTTCCCCATGTGCACCATTGCGTCAATGCCGAGGCTACCGGAACATTGCATTGAATATGCCAGAATCTTACAGTGGCCCAAAGAAAATCCATTTGGAGGTAAGCTACAATATTTACATTTTCCTTTTGTTTTATATTAACAATATTTAACCTGCTGCCTTCTACATTATATCAATAAAGGCTAACAACAGTGGTTTCCTTTTCAACTAGATACCAGTTTAGATGGAGACAATCCAGACCACATCCAATGGGTGTTTGAAAGAGCCCGAGAAAGAGCTGCAGAGTTTAACATTACAGGAGTGACGTACAGACTCACTCAAGGTGAACCTATGAATGAAAACTGTATTCAGCTCTGATGTCATACATTAGCCAGACTTAGTTTGGTGGAACTGATAGATTTCTCATTGAATGCTGTCTCGTAATAATGTGCTGGAATTAAATTCATGACTGTTTTTCTGCAACAGGAGTTGTGAAGAGGATCATTCCTGCAGTGGCATCAACTAATGCTGTTATTGCTGGTATGAAACTCAAAAGATTTTGAGGCAGTAGCTTTTGCTGTTAATAAATGTTGACAGACACTTAAAACAATTGGTGCGATATTTTTGTAATGTATTTGGTGAAATATCCAAAGAAATAGACACTTGGCTAATCCCCTGTAGTTGCTGTTGCTACGTCTATCAAGTTAACAATGATAACTGTGGCAGACTTACCCCTCAAAAATGTAATGTCATTTTTTTGTTATAGGTCTTTGATGGGTTTGTTTATTTCATGCAGAAGCAAATAAAGCAGGCTACTTATTTCTGTCAGCTAAACTGACTGGCTTCAGCAGACTTTATCAGCTACAGCGTGCTAGCTACTTAATGCTAATTCCTTAAAACCGGTGGAAACCTCCAGTTGAGATCTCTTTTGAAAACAATAACCATTTAAACAAGTCTTATTTTTGCACACGATGGCTTCATACATGATAGAATGCTAACACAGTGAGGCTAAAGCTACATGTCCTTACCCAAATCCAATACAGCACAGCACAGCACAGAGGCACTATTGTCACTCTAAACTCTGATATGGTAGCATCTTGGCTCTTATGTAGTTGATGTGTTTGTCCTAAGTGGTAATTTTTCCAACACAAACGGTAATCCATAAATATAGCTAGCTCATTTCTCTAGTTAGCTAATGATATGCTCCTTGGTCTTGGAAGATAGCTTGATTGCTACTGTAGGTAGGATGTAAGTTTGTTAGCTGGGGATGCTAATGTTTGTGCTTATGTTAGAGCAGACAGATACACTGTTTTATCTATGCCTTACTGTTTTGTTCTTGTGTTCTAACCCTTGTGTTTGGAAAGGCAAAAACAAACAAAAAGAAAAATCACTCGTCTATTCAGACCGACTTGGCATGTGGAGAAATCCAAAGCTTGACCAAAGTTGTGATTGGACAATTGCTGTTTGGAGGAGGAGTTTAGTGAACCATTAATTATGAGTTTTTGTACTTAAATAAATGTACAATTCACATAACTATACTTAATTTTGTCTTTGTTCTCCATAGCTGCCTGTGCCACGGAGGTTTTTAAAATTGCTACAAGGTTAGGTGCAGAAAAAAAACATCTTTACTCCTCATCCAAGTTATTTGCTGATTTGTCAAATGAACATTACTTAACATTAGATTTTGTTTTGCAGTGCATATATTCCTTTAAATAATTACCTGGTCTTTAATGACGTGGATGGACTGTACACCTACACTTTTGAAGCTGAACGAAAGGTTTGTTGTGCCCTAATTGTCAGTGTAATGTAAATTTCTTTGTACAGAGTATAATCACTTGACTCTGGTTATCTGCAGGAAAATTGTTCGGCCTGCAGCCAGGTACCTCAGGATCTCCAATTCTCTCCTTCTGCCAAATTACAGGAGGTTTTAGAGTACCTAACAGAGAACTCCTCTCTGTGAGTATTCACAAAAAAAAACATTTAGTGATGCTTCTTTAACAATTAGGTTAAAATTTTGTATAAATGTTTTCCAGACAAATGAAATCCCCGGCTATCACCACAACTCTTGAAGGGAAGAATAAGACACTGTATTTGCAGGTAATATACAGTATACATTTTTGAGAATGCTGCATGCTTTTTCATTATAAACGATGATTAAACTATGATTACAATTTTATTCCAGTCTGTGAAATCCATCGAGGAACGAACCAGACCAAACCTCTGCAAGACTTTGAAAGGTAATAAGAAGCAGCACTCCCCCTCATTATTCCCAGTCTGTCCAAAGTGACCTGTAGCTGACATTCATGATAACATCCGTGTAATACTACATGATTTTTCCTCTGATGCAGAGCTGGGCCTGTCGGATGGACAGGAACTAGCTGTGGCCGACGTCACCACGCCCCAGACGGTTCTCTTCAAGCTCAATTTCACCACCTGAACATTCATTACAGCACTTATGTCAGATTGACTGCATCTGAATGGGAACTGGGTCTTGTATCACAAGGTTACTGTGATGTTACAGCAGCACATTTGATGTAATAATGTAAATAAGATGAGTAAGGTCCCACTTTTGGGATAAAATTGGTTGTCATATGAATATAGAATCATTTAACAGCATTGTTTTTTTTCTAATAATAACATTGTGTACTTCTTTGTGTGTTTGTCCTGTGCTGACTTATCTTGTAGCTATTTCCCTGTCAATCAAATGAGAATAATGATGTGCACTATGCTCTAATAAAGCTTTATTATCATGGTTGTGGAGGAATCTTTTCCCCCATGTCATCTTTCTTCACTTGGAAGCAATAGGGCAGCTGCGCTGATCATCTCGAAGAACTTTAAAATCCCCGATATACTTGCTTTTTAACAATGCGTAGGTATAAACAGGTGTCAGCGTCGCAAACGGCATTGTTCACATGCTTTCTTGCGTACTTTGCGTGTACCTAGACGATTAAACGTGAATCCACTAGGGGCAGATCAGGGCTTGATCATCCCTCGCTGACACCGGATTATCTTGACAACCTCCGAATATGCACATCGTTAACAAAGCAAACAGCGACACTCGAGGAGGGTATGATTTTAATGAGACATCATAACGATCTTGGTAATTGCAGACTAGCTCCAAGTGTTTTATTGTAAACATCCCGCAATAAATGTCCTTTTTTAAGTCTGCTGATGACCACCTTCTTTTACGTTTAATGGCTGTTGGGTAACCAACTGCCCCATGTTCATGTGCTGAATTGCATCTTGCGGACAAGTAACGTTAATTTCTGGAGACATGCACAACCTACACTTCAAAGGAACGCAGGGTACGCGTGGCAGCCATCTTGCCGATGCGAATGCGTAGTTAAAAGCAAGTGTGTCCAGGGCTTAAGTGTGTTAAATTAAACATTAAACATATTTAAATAGGAAGTCATATACATATATTGCTTTTGTTTTTATTAAAATAACAAATGATTTATGTGACAATTTTAAAGGAATAGTGCCAACATTTTTAAATATTAAGCCACTGCCAGCCCAGCCTGCAGCTGGTTAGCTTAGCTTAGCATAAAGACTAGAAGCAGCTAGCTTGATGCTGTCCAAAAATAATCTGCTGCTTAGCACCCCTGAAGCTTGCTAGTGTGGTACATAACCACGTTATTTGAACACATTGCTTTTTTGTACAGATTAATCAATTAAAATCATTAACCAGTGAAATTTTAGAGTACTATTAGGCACATTTTGTTTCCTTTAGAGTCCAGTCTTTATGCTAAGCTAAGCTAACTGGCAGCTAATTAGTAATGGTCTCAGTCTTCGCATCTATAGCAAACTTTTTGGTTAATGAGCATATTTCCCAATTATTTCTTGAATAAGAATCCCTGAGCAATTATAAATATTTTATTGATTTTGGGAAATAATATTGCACTTTTCTGGTGAGGCCTAATTGAATATTTAAATCTCAGTTTTACATGTTACTTTGAGTAATGTTACGTACTTAATTAATGCATTGCAAATTCTATTTTTAATTTCAGGAACTTATGGAGCAAACTATCAGGTGTGAAATCTCACCTTTGCTGCTTGGCAGAGTGCAGCATAAATAAGTAAATAGGATGTTTTTAGATATGACCTTAAAGAAAACTTGAGAAATAAAATATTACGTGAGAACAGAATAAACCACATGACTAGACTTTTAGATGCAGATGTGTGTGACAGGCAGTGGTGGAAGAATTCTTCAGATCTTTTACTTTTATGTAGCAATACTACAGTGTCAAAACACTCATAAGTAAAATCCATGCATTCAAAATCTTACAGTAAGTAAAAGTAGCATCAAAATATACTGAGTTGCAGAATGACCCATTTTACTGGATTATAATTGCTGATGCACTAATGTGAACATCACTTTAATGGTGCACCTACATGTCATGCACTCAACATTTTACTTGAGTAAGATGAACAAAACAAATCTGAAATGTAATGGAGAACGTAAAGTAACACAAAATTTAAATCATAAAGGAAAGCACAAGTAGGCCTACCTCAGCACTCTAATTTACTTTTGGTGCAGTAGGCTACTGGAGTAAACATACTTAGTTTCCACAACTGTCAGACTATTGACTTTAGTAAAAGCACCAATACCTCAAAGTAAAAGTACCCAGTTAAGTAAAAATCCTACATTTAAGGGTACATTTGCTGATGATAGCCTCAGCAGTGCACCTGCAAAATACTTTATTTCTGTATATTATTTTATATACTTTTTTGTATAAATTGTTTGCTTACTACAAACTGCATCTCATTGTACGACCCTGTTGTAATATGACAAATAAATGTACCTTGTAAAAGTAACTATTATCAGCAAGATGTACTAATAAATAATAATTAATTAATAATAATTTCTAAGGGGTATTTTGTACCTGATGTAGGCTAAATGGAGTTAGGCCTAAATGTAATGTAGTTTAGTGGAAAGTAGCTTAGTTGAGTAGTATGAAGTAGCATAAAACGGAAAGAAAAATACAAGTAGCTCCAAGTTCAATACTTGAATAAATGTAGCCTACTTAGTTCCGTTCCACAACTGGTGACAGGATGTCAGCAGTCTCTATAAGCTTCTTATGGCGCTAATGAAAGTGGCCGCATAGGCCTATCGTCCGGGAGACAGATGGTTTCTGTCTTGATTAAGTTTTAATTTTCCTGACGCGAAAAGCTGGCAGGCTTTGCTCGCCGGAGTGATCCAACAGACAGTCACAGACCAACACGTCTCTCAGATGACATCCTGCCGGAAAGGTAGGCTACAAAAACTCCAGGGAGAAGAGCTGATGTGTGAATCTGCAGCTTTTTATTGAGCAGCTGGGTCGTTATTCACCAGAAGACGGGCCGATTGTTTTTCTCGCTCACACTAATTGAGGCAGAAAATTTGAGAAACTGGAGGATTACAACTAACTTTTGCATCCTTATCATTATATGGTACACATGATGTTAATCCAGACACTGATGGGGATTTCAGCGGTGGCTTATCATGTATATCAGTAACCTGAGCAGAGGTAAAAATGTTAATTTCAGTCACTGTCAAAAGTCTGTTTTTAACTGTGGCTAACTCATTATTGAGCAAACTTATATGTATTTTATTTTTATATAGTCTCTTGTGTATTCTGTAAATAAATTTATTTATTTATTTATTTATTTATTATCATGGTATACAACATGGTACAGTATGTGTGTATGTCATACAGTAGCTTTACTGGCATATGGCAGACATATTCTGAGACTGATTAATGACAAATTATGTCTTTATCATTGAATATTAATGTGCAATACTTGTAAAAACATTTTTTTTAAATGATGAATTGATCGCGTACTAATTTGCTGATGATTAATCATAATTTTTCAGATGAAAATTACCAGACATTTGCTGGCTCCAGCTACTTAAATGTAAGGATTTGCTTTTTTCCCCTCTGTTTTATGTGATTTTAAGTTAAATATCTTAAAGTTGTGGACTCAAAACAAAGCAATTTGAAGCTTAGACTTTGGGAAATTGTGAAGGATTCGTAATTGTTTAAATAATCTGCAGATTAATTAATACTGGAAATGATAAACATAAATGAGCTGTGAGTGGAAGAAAACGGCTCAAGAAAACTAGTGAATTAAGTGATGTTTTGCTTTATGTCATCTTTGTTTTGCAGTAGTTATTGCTGTGGTATGACTTAAAAGTCCATGTCCCAGTTTTTCTGTGACTCATGGAATATAACTTGTTGTGGAGGAAGAGTTGAGCTTTGAATGCAGAGATGTTTACAGCCGAAAGGATAATAAGAGTCGGAAAAGAGTGCAAGGACCCACTCTTATCTGCCTCAAAGTTGCCTCTGGCTTTTATTGGCATTTCTTTGATTTGCCTTGGCTTAGCTTAGTGATGTGAAAGTCATAAACAAGCAAATATCAGATGCAGAAATTATAAACCACATATCACAAGTCAGGGGGTATCAGAAACTTTATGGTCTTACGCAAACATATAGGCTACACATATTTCTGTTCAAATGTGCATGAACCTCTTTGTCTGCACAGGCAAGATGAAGCTGAACATAATGGCTCGACCATTACACTGGGGCCTCCTGCTTCTTTGTGTAGGCTTCTGTAGCCAGCTAGTGTCCACTGGCAACCAAAGCTCCCGAGGACAGACAGGTAGGTTCAGACTCAACCAGACCAGTCTCACACCCCTAAGGGACTCATTATGGCTCCTGGTCAACAGCCTGGTCGCTCGTTAGAGAGTTAATTTTAAGCAACAAGGACCTGAAACTCACAGTGCTTCTCATTATAAACAGAAATGATTATGGAGGTGTACTCAAAACCTTGTGGTAAAACAATTAATCCACAGACTAGAATATTAATGTTAAGATGCTGTGAAAGGGATTTGATTAGCCATGCACTGATTGACTGTTGCCAATCAATTAACTGAATGTAATTATATCTAGTATAATGTTATTGTATATGACATATGGCATACACACTACAACATTTCAAAAATAAATACTTTTAATATTTTCTATCAGTACCTTCCTTCCTTTAATAAAAATACCAATAAAAATAATTTGAAAGTACTCCATTACAAATTAAAATAATTTAATTTCCTTTATCAGTAAGTGTTCAAAGTATCATTATCAAAATTGACTTAAAGAATCACAAGTAAAAGTACTGGTTCCACAAAAAAATGTCTCCTGTGACTGATATATTATTATACATTACATTAAATTGTTTATCTTGATGAATCAATGCATGCACAACATTTTGAGCCCTTTATATAGCTTTAGATTGTTTAATTCAGTGGTTCCCAGCCTAGAGATCAGCCCCGCCTCATAGGAGCGATTGAAGAAAAAACTGCTACCAAATTCATATTCAAAACATACAATATTTCCAACTGAAATGTATTAGAGTAGAAGTATAAAATAGCATTAAATGGAAACATACAAGTAGTTCCTCGGAGAAAAATCAAGCCGTTTAAAATACATTTTCCCTTACACTTCTTAGTTACCTCGTATGGATAACTAATTAATAAAATTGAATCTGAGATTTGTCTTTGTTTTGAATAATTACGTTTCATTTTAGAGTTCTGCTTTGACTGATTTAAAACCCTACTTTAACTATGAATTCATCAACATCAAAGTCCTGCAGGTGTTCATGCAGGCAGACAGACACCTCAGTTCTAAATTAGCAATATCCATACACATGTTTGTCTCTTATGTTCTTACTTCTGCTTTCTTACACCCGTTCAACTGGAAGTTTAGTTTAAGCTTATCTGTATGAATCATTAATGGTGTAATAACAACCAAAAAGTAACATCCAATTCCTTTTATTTGTGTTTCTGTGAAATGATACTGATGCAAATGTGGAAAATAAATTTCTGCTCCTGCTGTTTATTCTGATCATTTTGGATAATACACAATCTGAAACATTAAATTAGGTGGCTGAACATGCCGATTGATTTGACATTCTAATGTTTTTTTCCTCGACAATGACAGATGTGCTGATGCTTTCGATCCACTTGGTGGTGCTGTAGCTTCAAAAACATCAAAATCAGGGCTGAAGTATTGCATTGCAGTGCTTACATGCCTGGTCAATTGAAAGAGTGTAATACAAAGACAACGGGATTTATTTAATTTAAAGTTAAGAAATCATTGCCATTTTACTATAATACTTCCATATGTAAATGCTGAATGCCTTTTCCTCTAAATTCCTTTCCTCAGGGTCATCGCAGGAGAGGACAGGGACTTGTGAAGTGGTTGCTGCTCATCGTTGCTGCAATAAGAACAAAATTGAAGAACGCTCTCAAACAGTCAAGTGCTCCTGCTTCCCAGGACAGGTGGCGGGGACAACAAGGGCTCTACCCTCTTGTGTTGAAGGTAATTTTACTAGGACCCTCTTCTACTTCTCTAAACTGGAAATATTCTGATATTACATGAATATATTACTCAAAGTAGAGTCAGATTAGTCAGTTTCACCAGAATCTACTGATACACAGGCATTCAAGAACCAGAGAGTGTGACTTCTGATTGAGTTTTTTTCCCAAACAAGTCTTTTTTGAAGTCCTCGTTTCTAAATAGTGACCTTCTGCTGTGGTGTGTTTTTTCTCTCCAGCTTCCATTGTGCGACAGAAGTGGTGGTGTAAAATGAAGCCGTGTCTGGAGGGGGAGGAGTGCCGAGTTCTCCCTGACCTCACTGGCTGGTCGTGCATCTCTGGGAACAAAGTAAAGACCACAAAGGTGAGGAGAAGGCCTGCATTAGTCTGAGTCACAGCGGCACCAACACTGTGCAAAAGACCTAACACAAAATGGCTGTAATTTAAGACATGGTATTTATAAACACTTAAATGCAGAGATATGGTAAATCTGCTCCTGTTTTATTGCGTTACTTTTATGAAAATCAGTGGCTGACAGACTTGTGAGCGCTCATCACAAAGCTTTATTTTTATAAGCTCTCCTTTGATGCTGAAGGATTCCAAAATCAAGCATAATCACTGCTCCCATTGGCCATATCAACCCTCTTGCTCTCCACCAGGCACAGTGGGCTTAGAAAAACTAATTCTATAATCTGGTCAATGATGGGGCCAAGAGGACAAACATGAAATAAGCTGTAAACTACTGAACACTAAAACCCATGTAATTAAATCTGACGGCCAAAGGAAACCGCACTGCATTTAGAAATGCACTTTCTCATCAGTTGCTGTTTTATTCAGTATGTATGATTCCTGGGGGAAACATTTTACAGTGAAACAGGGCCAAGTTAGCACTGCCAGCACACAGCCACTGATCAAAAGATATCCGGTAGTCATGTGGTCCATCAGATTATACTACTGAACAATAGAATAAAACAGAAGAGAGCAGTGGAGGAATAAGTACTTAAGCAAAAGTAGCAATACCACAGTGTAGAAAAACACGTAAAATTGATCAAATAAAAGTACTGGAGTAGAAGTATAATGTCTCCATCTGACTTTATAATGTTTCTAGCTGACTTGTTTTAAAGGAACTCTGTAAAAAGGTTCTTAATGTACATGATAGCTACATACAGTACATAACATAATGCTAAAAAGCTGAGGCTTAAACTAATGTTACATTTCCCATTCAAATAGTCAGTATGTAGAACATGAAAATCAAGGAGCAGCATTGTTAATCTACTGAAGGAAACAGCTAGCTTTTGCTTTTTTTGTCTCAAAAATAAAATGTTTCATTCTGTAATAACCTTTGGATAGTCAATTTGAAAACTTACTATAGAAAAACATACTTGGACGAGCAACACAGCGGTAAGATTTATGCTTTAATGTTTGAATTTATAAACTGTATGCTTCACTTTTGCAGTTAGTTTGGAAAATCTAACACAATCAAATGGCCTATTTTCTCTCTCACTAAGAGTCCTACACATTGATAACACTGTGATAGAGACCTCCTCTGTGTGCGCTGTATGAGTAAGGCTTTCCTTGTTCTATTTCCATAGCAGTCATGTCAGTCGTCCTTATGTCTTCAACCGCAACCTCCTACAGCCAATTAAAGTCATCACACGCTTATAGTAAAAAAAAAAGACGTATATTTAGTGCATGTAAACCTCTTACAGCTTATTGAGCTATGAAAGGCCCTCAGATGTGAAATGGAGATATATTGATTGGAAACACATTGAAAATAAGTTTTAAAGTATTATGCTGCAAGTTAAAGAGATCTTTTTGATCCGTGGCTCTGCAGAAGCTTCTCAAGATGTGATTTTTTTTCACTTATCAACATGTCAGTCAGATAAACCTTCAGACAGTCTTATCACATAACTGTTCATAGGCAAACAAACAAACAAAAAAACTCAATGTCCAGACTGTATCCACTTGTTTGGAAGCTCCACACTCTGGCAGCAGGTGAAGAGGCTGAATTCCAAAGGTTCAGTCTGGTTCCTCTGACCTCTATTGGCCAGATGTTCCCATCTCTCTGAAGACACAAGATTTGAGGTGATACCAGGACAGAAAATGCACTGACAACTGAAATTATTAACTGATACAAATCTCTTTCTCACCCCACATCACAGAGAGGTTTGGAGTGTGTTTATTCACCACATTACCACGGATCTGAGGGCTGGACTTGCTTGCTGATATATACCACATAAAAAGTTTAACACTCAGATCATCTGTTGATTACACATTTGAATGCATTGTGAAATGGTGTTTGGTCTTAAGGACAGCCTGACAGATGAGGAAGTGTTGTAGTACAAAGATGCAGAACCTCGCCTGTGTCTTCAGTCTGTGACTGCGCATCTACTCACTTCCAGTGTCTGAAGGTTTAGTTCAAGAGATGTCTGTTCATTAGGGAGACTGCTGAGTTACACACATCACTGATGCAACACAAACAAGTTGTGGCCTTACAGGGAGTTACTGTATGTACTGTAACAATATCTTGACCTGTTGCATTGACTCCCTGGAATCTTGTCATCAGCTAACAGCTAACATTACTCTAAACACTGAAGTAGCATCCTGGCTTACATACCAGATCTTCCAGTGCTGAACAGATCTTTTTGAAACCTCACAATAATGCATTTAGTTACTACTGTAGGTTGTTAGCTAGGCATGCTAACAATCATATCTTACGTAAAAGCAGATGATCACACACATTTATTCATACACTTTTGTAATTGTGTTTTTAATTTTGTAAAGACTCAATCCCCCTAAACTCTTGAGATGCAGAGTATTGGTTTTAGCCCCATGCACACTGTTTTGCCATGTGGGGAAATCCAAAGCTTACCTATGGTTGTTAGTCGCTAAGCTATATGATTGGACAATTGTTATTCAAGGACTGGGCTTAGCAAGTGGTCGGACTGAAAACGAGCAAAATACGATAAAATGTTAGCCCTCAGCTTATTGAATGTAAATTATGTTGAAACAAATTAACAAAATCCAGAGTTGTGAAATGTTGTACCTTCATATGTTTCTGTTTTCAGGTGGCACGGTAGCAAGTCAGAAGCTCCATCTCATCAGTACAAGCCCGTCCTGGCCTGCAGCAGTAACCTTAACTAACACTGCACTCTGAGGACAGTGACCACCCCATCAGATAGAGCAAAGAACAAAATAGATTTAATTAGATATCTCCTGCCTGAGCTTTAAACTGCAGGAACTCATTATTTTAATTTTGTTTGGCTTGAACACAGTTATATGGGTTAATCCCATGGACTGGACAATTTAATAGCAATTAACTTAAGATAAAATGACGTAGCACCTTTTCCCAGTCCAAAGAGGCAGCTACTGCAAGTGATCATTGTTTCAGTGCTTGATATGCTGAGCACATTGTGATGCACTCAATCAAAGTTTGGATGAGCTTGCTGGCAGACACTTAAAAAGAGATTTTGTGGATTTTCAGGAGGCAGAATGTGAATCCAGTCAGTGGCTTGTGACTCTCTCCGCCGATCAAAGCAGAAGACCACAAATACTGAGAAATTTATGATTGTGTAGCATTTGTAGAAAATGCTGTCCCATAGACTTAACTCTGAGCTTTGTAAAGAGGTCAGATCCCTTTGGACTTCTCCTTACCATGAAGAGGCACTCTGACAAACACACACAGACCCCCCCCCCCCCCCCCCCCCCCCCAATCACACACACACAAAGGCTGCTTTTCAACTTCACTGGTTGGACAGACCACCACCTGCAAGGCTGTGATGGCATGCACGCAAGCATGACGCTCTGATGCAAAACAAGGACTGTTTGAAATGCTAATCATGGGGAGAAGGGGGAGACAGAAGAGAAGAGCAGCTTTTTCACTGTTGAGAGTATTTACATCATGCTTTTGTTTGTCTCTCTAAACTGAGTGCTCCTGTGGAGGGAACTGTGCTTATAGTAATGATGGGAAACATTGGAGAGTCTCTGCCTTGAAGGAATTCATAGCCACAAAACACAATGTTAATTACCACTTCATCAGTTTTCCTTTTTATATGAATAATATTCCTTCTGAACACCTTTTTATAATAACACAAATACAGTGACTGCAAATCATCCCATCTGAGGCATCAGACTTGTATGAATGCCACATGCTGTGCTATTTGCAAGCAGCTGAATTGTAAGCAGCTTGCTCAACATTTACTTAACACAATTATGCATTATGATTGTTTTGGTAGTGACTTGATTTGACTCTGAGGGCAATTTATGCATCGCTTTACAAAGATTCAAGTCTTAATTATTATTTAATGTTAGCAGTGTTATGAATGTCGTCAGCATGATAAAATTTAATTTTAAGATTCACTTAATGATAATAATGATAAGGATATTAGTATTTATTGTTTTGAAAATTTTTAGAAAATCAGTGATACCGTCCACTTGTAATATGCTTTTGGTTATGAATGAAACCTCTTTTGTAGATTCACTGAAAGGTTGTCACATTACAAATTGTGAGTCTCTTGATGGGCTTTGTACACAGCAGCGTCTCATAATGAATGTGTCATATGGTAGCTACTTTTATAAATCCACCAGCAGCTTGTGAAACAGCTGACTACAGTATTATAAACATGATCTGACACAGTTCAACTGTTTACAGAAGACCTCAGGGGTACAGTGCTACGATAACTTGCACTTAAACAGTTATTCAGTATTATTTCAGAACATTCTTAATAGATGAATAACATAACTCCACCTTTTAACTATTTAAACATTGTAAGCAAAAATGCAATAGATAATATTTCTCTGTTGATCTTTAGACCAAACAATTAATCAAGATAATCAATAATGAGAATAATTGTTACATGCAACCCTAATGTTTTTAGTAACATGTCACTTTTGATTTTGTTCAGTTTTGGCAACTTAAGCTTTGCTTGAATACAGGAAATATTTTGTTAATGACGTATACCAAGTGGATTTAGATACTTTTCAGTCACTGATTTAAATTCTCAGGCTTGGATTGAAAATTAAGTTTGATTAGTTAGGTTCAACATATTATTGCATATTAAATTCGGGAGTCGGTTAGGCTTCTCTAGATGTCCAACAGTAGTTTTATCCCCGAGTCTTGCTCGCTGAACCACTCCCCAACTTAAATTTATGTATTCATATTATACCGAAATGCAAAGCTCATTGAAAATAAAGTTCCCAAGATTCCCTGACTGTTCTTAAAATCTGAGTAGACCTGGACAAGAAAGCTTTGGGAAGATCAGGAACTGATGGAGCTACATTTTCTCACAGACTCTACAGAAGCTGCAAATAAAATCCACTGGGGATTGAGCTGAATAAGTTGATGTGTGACTTCCGTATTATCACCATTCTTAAACTCTCTGTTAACTTTTTCACAGAAATATTTTGATTTAAACTTTTTATTCCTGTGTACTGTACACAATATTGTACTGTCATAGTTGTATATTGTCTGTAACATAATGTGCTGCCACCTTTATGGCCATACTTTGTCAAGTAAGAGATTTTGTTTTTCAAATTCTGAACAAGAACTAACTTTTTGGAATAAAAGTTTGAAATAAGGTAAAATCTATAACACCCCAGTGTGGTTTATGTCAGCAATGACAGCACACATCCTCAAATGTGTGCCTGTATTCCTAAAATACCAGCTGCACTCACAACTTTCTTTCTTCGATTAATTTTCAAAGGAGCTGCTGTGACATTCATTAGGTGACTTTCAGATGTGTCGCTGTGATTTATACGCACTCACGCAGGTTCTTAGAAAAATTTAAGAAAGCTGTGCAGTGATGCTTGATTACCTTTTATCTGCAAAATAACCTTAAAGCCTGTGAAAAGAGCTTTATCTCTGTTCTTCAGTACAAATTGAGAAGAAACCCTCTGAGAACCTGTCATAATACATGGCAAAAACAAAAATCATATCCTAAACTCAAAATTAAAGTAGCCAAAACAAGGTAATTAAGACGAGAGTTAAAAGATCCTTATTCTTAGCTGGAACATGTAGAACACAAGAAAGGGGCAGAAATATGGCGCACCACAACAGATGAATAAATTTACAATTTTCTACATTTGATCTACAAAATGAGACAGAAATAACCTCATTTAGAGCTATTCTTTACAAAGGTTGGAACATGTCTTTAGACTCGATTCTCATAAGTCAAACCAGTCACAAATAACACATTTCTGGCAGCTTATTTGATATCAGTTTGCAGGTGATATGTGTCAGGGAACCTTTCCTCTCTTGTGACTGTCTACTGGGGACAGTAGTTCATGTTCACTAATAGAAAATAAACTATCCTGGGGCACATGAAAAACATAATGGAAATGCTGTTCTATTCCCTTTTAACAACTTTTTCCTCATCTGGAGTTGACACTTGTAATAAAAAATGTAAACACAATTCTCCCTATCGCTCTCTCTTTGTGTATATACTGTGTGTGTGTGTGTGTGTGTGTGTGTGTGTTTGTGTGTCTGAACTAAATTAGCCTTCTTTTACTGCCATATAGGCGACTCAGAGAAATACACTGAAAGTAGTTTGGTTATAGCTGAGAGGTTTCATCTGTTTGCTTGACATTATGCATACATGCTATCTGGAATTGAGATTACTTGTTTGCTTAATTAAAACAGAACTGAACAATTACACTTTAATGAACAAACATTAATTGGACAATATTAATGTTCTCTGCTGTGATGTATTCATATGTAATTCATACCTCATGGCTGCATTGTACATTAATGAAACTTACATGGTTATGTACCCTGAGTGAGACACTGCCTATTTATACACAATTTGTGGTTTTATGGGGGTTAAAGTGCAGGACTATTTCTATTTCTATTGATGTTTTATGGTTGCTGTGAGGTTTCCAGGCAACCAGCAAAGACTCCAGGAAGTCACTGCACCTGGCCAAGAAATTAGCTGTTTCTCAATCTGCGTTCTTGTCTGTACTTGTGTTCTTGTGGACTTGTGGACCAAAATACTGTTCCAATTCAAAAGTCCGCATCTAGCTGAGTTCAGTCAAATACCCATATGTGTTCTAAGCTCCGCCCACTGAGCATGCATTGGGTGGTGACTTGTGTGGACTTAGCCGTGTATCCCAGAATGCATTTCGCACCAACAACCAGCAATGGTGGAGGAGAAGAACCACAACTGTAAGTTATAATACTGCTGTTGTGGTGTCACGGAATGCAGGTTTTTATGTGAGAATATACTGTAGTTGTTTAAACTTAAAATCTGTGGTTGATTTCTCAAGACAGAGCTAATTTGAAAATTTGCTACAACATTTTTGGAGATTTTTGATCCCACCCACTAACTGGAGCAACATATTTTTCCTGCTTAAAATGCCTTGAAAACTCATACTTCTCTGCCGAATGTTTCACATGTTTTAGGGACAAATAAAATAAGGACAAAGGTGTAAATGCATGACTAGAGCCCTATTCTCTTAAGGGTTTCAACTTTCATATGATGTGCCCTCATAGGACGTTGTACAACGCGGGCCATGTGTTCATGTTTGCAGCCTTCAGATTAAGGCAGCCTAATTTCCTAAACTATTTTTAAAGTGTCTTGTATGGGTAATTGTGATTTACTGTCAGTCTCCATTAGAGTCATGCATAAGGGTGAGGCCAGAGTGGTGAGGAAGAAAATAACCTACAGCAAGACACCACAGTGAGGGAGATGGATTGGACACGAGTCGGCCGCTGCTCATTTCACGTCCTTCGCCTCAACAGATGACGCTCCCATTATGTCATTGTCTGCCATGAAACAAACAAAAAAAATACAAATATCAGACAGACAGTTTCTTGGTGATAAACACAAGAGTATCCCTATCTAAAAATGTGTAAGGACAGACATGGTGAATGGGTGGATCTTACTCATTTCTGTGTTAACATTGACAAGTTGTATTAGTCCTTGAGTTAAAGTCACAAATCTTTTTATTTTCATACATCAGAAACAAAACTACCAGCCTGGATAAAGTTGTTAGGATTCATTAGCAGCACAACTTCCACTAATTTTCAGGTTTTTCAGAGACAAGATTTTCAGCCTGCAATTTCAATATACGAATAATAAGAGCACATAGCCCTCTCATGCAGCCTGGAGGCACATCCATGTCATGGTAAGTCTGTTCAGCTTCTCCACAAAGCTGAACTATTATACCAAACCTCTTTTTGCATACCTGTAGTTATTGTGTACTATATGCTGTGTTGTTCACAATAGCTTGACAAAAGGCAGTGGGAGCTCATCTTTAATTCAAGGCAGGCTCACAGAGAGATAAATCCTCTTCCCACTTATGGAGTGCTGGGGGTAGGGTGGGGTGGGGAGTGGTAGCCTCCAAGTATTCATTTCTCTATTCAGAATTTTTTTAGCGTACCTGTATCATCTGCAATTTCAGAAAAGGATTCAATTTCATATTTCAGTTAGGTATTTAGGTACTTACCCAGAGCGACACTGAGTTGCTTCAACTGATCCTTTTCCACATCACCAGAGCTCTAGCCCACAACATATGGCTGACACACACTTGTCACATTCATTTCCAAACAATCATGTCAGGTTCGCTGCAGGTCTCATTCAAATTACCACACCTGGAAACTTAGCATTTTGTTCATGATGCAGCGTGATTCAATTAGAAAACCATTTTTAGCCTTCTGATTTAATTTACTCTTCCACATTTGTCAGCATGAATGTTTGGAAAAACATCCCTGCAAAAACACAAATGTCAGCTGAGTGCCTCAGCATCAGTCTGACATAACTTTATATAACCCAGTGCAACAGACACTGTGCCGGTGTCATTGTAAATCTGTCTATGTTTGCATTGTGTGATCAAGTTGTTATTCCTTTGTGAGGACCTAACGGCATGAAAGGCCTGGTGTTCTCTGCATGAATCATTTAGATGAAAGCTTGAAGAGGAGGGGGAAAGGAGCATGAGGCACCTGATGTCAACTTTAATTAGAATCCAGTTTAGTCCACGTTACCTTGACTTTGAAATCCCAGAATCCTGCAGGGGCAGTGGAGACCGTTCTCTGTACAGGATGTGATTAGACTGGGTAATCTTGGTGATTGCTTGATGCCCCAGAAAATAACTGAAAAAAGGAGTTAGTAACATTCTTTAATATTTTTTTACTGCATATGTGTGCCTTGCAGTTTCTCATATGTGAAGTTTAGCATCCAGCATTAACAGACAAGCAATTAATTTTATAAGCTACTAATAAAAAGGCATCTCAAGCATTGAGCTTCTCTCAAGCATTTAATTATTGGTGTGCAGGGATTTTATCTTGATAGGAGTTCTTTCACACTTAACACCTTATCATCATATCCTGTTGCTTTAAGTTGCACCTTGATATTCATGGAAAAAGAGCAGCGACTTCCAAGTGCAGAGGATGAAGCATGACTAGACTGTCTGAGTGTTTTGAATGAATTGTATCTTCAGAACAAACCCATGGGAGCCTCAATTCCCAGGACGTCCCTGGTGCATCATAAAAAGAAGTCAGGGCACATCATCATCACTTGTGTCTTATTTCTCACTGTTCTGCAGCTTGATGTGAGACATCAGAGCCTACAGCAGCAGCCCAGAGAGCCACTCCGAAGACTGACAGAAAATGAGATGCTTCTTGCTGCCGTCACATATTATGCCCATATAGCAAACCCATGTTGGATAGGAAACATTATTTCAAATGCTAGATCAAATTGCGATTGCCTGAAGCAAATAAACCTAAACATCATTTTCGTGTATTCATCCAGCCATGTATAGACAATTGGTGTAATTTCAGCACAATGGATGATGGAGAGTGTGCTGTAATTTGGCATCTGTGTTTATGCAGCACGATCCTCTGCACAGATGGACCCAACAGACAACCCATGCAAGGGCAGCACAGCAGGGAAATACTGAATACATGCCATTTAGTTTCCTATTAATTCACTATTTATCGCTAATACAACCACATCTGGATTTACAGTACAATGTCCTCCTCATTACAGCTAAACATGGTTGTCTCTCATTAAAGTTCTTGATTGAGTTAAATTCACACTCTGTAATGAATGTGGATGACAGCTGCTGGTAAGACAAGTCAGTTGACTGTAGTCACTATGCAAATTAGATTAGCATGTTTTCCATTGGGAGCCAAGCTTCTGTTTCACCTGCTTTTGCACTATATTTTGTACATTGGTTAATTTTCTCTTTCTAAAAAGCTGAAATTTATCCTGCGTTTGGGGTTTTGATAGCCCCATTTGAGATCGCAGCACACTATACGTCACTTTGATTCTATCACATACAGTAACGTTTCTTATGCAAACTTATGGGAAAAGTCAAATCTTTATTTTTTTCACCTGTTATACAGCAGGTTGGATCTTCAGAGGTATTTTTGTGACCCTGCATATTCCTACTGTGTGCGCAGAAACATAAAATATTTGCCAAGGCAAAAAGAATTTCACAGACTGCCTCAACATGTGCAATGGACTTAGCGCATGTTCTAGAGAAGAAGAATAGTGCAGAGCCACACAGTCTGCGAAATATTGGATTTAAACACTGGTTTAACCACTGGTGACTACTCTATTTCTCTGGTAGGAAAGACATCAGAGACAACAGACATCTGTTAGATCACGAAAGATATTTTAAGAAAGCAACATGCTTTTGGATAACTGATAGGAAATAATGTTTCGGGTAATGTTAGGGATTGCTATGGGAATGAACCATGGAGTAACATAGAGTGCTGAGGTAAAAATGGGACAACCATAGTTGACATTGTTGCTACCGAAAACAATTACTGTTTTATCTTGAAAATGACAAGGTGCTCAAATTTCACTAGCAGGTACAGTGGCAGATACCCAGTATCCCATCATATCAGAGAAACTGATAAAAATAAATGCATGGATAAACTGTGCAAGAGGCAGAATATGGTGCAAATTGGTCAGATGCTGTTTAAAAGCAGATGAAATTAGAGGAAAATAAAATATCAATCGCTCATATTTTTATCTTGTGAATAGGAGAACTGGTGCATTTTCATGAACAGACAACAATGCTTTTAAACAAAGCTGAATATACTTGGAAAGTGGAAAATAATGAAGCGTGGAAGGTCCAGGAAAAGCTTTCATTTTTCCAGAAGATGGATGACACCTTGCACAGCACCAACAGTCACCCCGATTTTCTCCTGGAATAACTCCCTAGGGGTAGATGTTATGAAAGCAATGGCCAGTATCACACTGTGATACTGTATCGAAGTGTTGTAAATACAGAGAGAGTCCTGTTACCCATTCATCTATCTGTGTAATCGTTCTTAGCTTTATATACCTGTGTATACAGAGAGCAAGTATACCTTCAGTTAATAACCTGGGTCAGGCTTATAGATTAGCTACAAGTTTGAAGGGGGTGATTCAGATGTTTTCGTTTGAGATGATTATGATTAAAGGACATGCACGTAATTGCATGGAGGAATACGTAAAAACTAAAAAATTAATACATAAATTTATTTATTTATATAAATTTAGCTACTCAGTGCTGCACGAATTGTATACTTCTGACAAGAAAACATTTATAAAAGGAAGTAGGCCTAACATGCTCCAATACTGCACACAAGGCCCAATACTTCTGGTCAACTGATGTTCATGATGTTCATGGAAAATCCTTTGCAAAAGTCTTTCCAATCGAATTGTATCAAATCATTTCTTTTTGCCTGTTTATAGTTAATAAGTTATGGAGATGCTGATTTAATAACTTCATAAAATACAGTTCACATCCTATTTTTGTGGTCTCATTGTCACACATTGTTGGCCTATGTCTATTATTGTCATAGCTGTGTATTCAGCTCATAGGCCATTTCATTTCTTCCTCTCTCGTCCCCGGTACTTTTGCATCCACTTTCGTTTCAGAGAGGACATGGGGGTTTTCTTGAGCTGCCGCCGCCATTGTTTCAGCTCCACTCCCTGCCAAGAGACCTGCCCTTATCTGACTCCGATTGGCCCTGGACCTGACGGTATTAATCAAACCAACAATGACAGCATTTTGTTGCATTAACCAAATGAGACATAACATGTTAATTAGTGAGCTTTAGATGTGCTGGTTGACAGATTTTGTTACATTTGGAAAGAGTCAGGCTAGCTGTTTCCCTCTGTTTACAGTCTTTATGCTAAGTTAAGCTACCGTTACCTTCAACTTCATATTTACTGTACAGACATGAGAGTGGTGTGAATTTTCTAGTGTAGCTCTTGGAAAAAGAGCAAACAAGCACATTTTCCAAAATGTCAGGTGCCGTGGGTAGGCTACTTTAGCATCAAATTGTTGTCAGATTTGTGATTACTATCCTTGAACACTGGTAACTAACACCTGTGAGGGCAGTAGCAAGGATGCGCTCACATTAGGTACAGGAACAATTACTTTAATGAAATTTCAGCACATTTCAATAGATGGCTTTGTATGTACAATATCATTATTTAAACGATTTGACACAAATAAGGCATTTCAAGTATCGAAAACAACCTATTGTTATCACATTTTTGGTGAATCAATCAGTTTCAGGGTAGCTGACACGTTACCAAATTCGACTGGTAAAGCCATTTAAGAGGTGATCAAAGGCATACATTACCGTACAAACAAATGGTAAAATATACAGAATGAAGACACACAAGCTGTATTTGTAAAACATCTCCCTCACAATGCATCTAGTTCATCTTAAAATCACACCCTTGAACTCGTCAAACTTTGGCTGTGTTGGGTTTTATGGGCGACAAGAGGGAAGATCATGACTGCGTTCAGAGACTCGAATGATCGTTTTTCATCACCACCATAAATAAATTTTATGTACACAAGAAAGGACAAACAATTTGTACAATATTTTTCCTCTTACAATGTTTCCACAAAAAAAGAAAAACCTGAGGGCTGTCAACTACTGTTCTTGCTCATCCCATGTCCTTTGATGTATTCCTGTCCTGTCTGGTGCAACGTAGCGAACATCACTTTTATTGATGTCTGCGGAGGGACGCCAGATGCTCTTCAGATATTAATCCAAATGCCCAGATATTCACGTTCCATCTCAATGTTGGAAAGAAAATGATGAAAATATATTCATTACAAGGTTATGATGAAGTTCCCCGCAGGCAGCTTGGAGCGTCAATATTTTCAGTAGCCTTGAGCAGGATGTGCGTTATGTATTCTACATCTTTTTACACTTTAATCTGAGAAGTGTTCACATTTCTTAAAGCAACAATAGGTTCATTGTCTTTGTGCTAATTGGGCCCGTGACAGTGCTGAAATAAGAAGGAAAGAAGTATTTAGGATGATGTAAACATCAGAAATGAATATCACTTGTATGCTTTGCCCTTTAGAAAGCTTAATTAATTAAAGTAATTAAATCAGTTGTGAGAAAATAGTAAGCAGTGTCCCAATATAAATGAAGAGGCTGACCTGCAGATTAACCTTTGCACCAGAGGCATTCCCTCGCATCCTTTCCACAAAGTGTTAATATGTTGATGTTGTGTATGGCTGAGTGTTCTGACAAAAAAGGAAGGGGGAAACTGAGGAGTTAAACAGAGATGGTAATAAATCAATTTGCAACTAATTCAATCTAAATAACTATGCTATGTTGCTGATGCCACTGCGAGTGTCACAGCGCTGTACAATTCTCTCCTACTGTTCTGCTACTGTATAACGCCTTGTTTCCCGCGGTCAAAAGAGGTTATCTTACCCTTGTGGTTTTGATCTTGTTGCCGGCGTAGCACATCCAGCCTGAGTTGTCAGGGAGTGTCTTACATTCCTCCCCCTCCAGGCAAGGCTCCATCTCACACCACCACTTCCCAATTACTATGGATGCTACCGGGCAACAAAGACAAGAGAGATGGTGATGCAGGTAATTTCCCCTCTAACAGAATACAAAACCAGATAACACACCCAAGCAGTTTTTATATGCAGGATAATTAGGCGGGGATGTCTAATCCTAATTATCAAATGTGTCATGTCGCAGGTGGCTGTTGGCTGTATGTGCCATGTGTTTCAGACAACTTGTGCAAAACTGCTGCTTTGTAGTTTCAGGAACAGGACCACACCTTAATCATGCCACTCCTAGCATTTCCATAAACAACCACCAAACCCATCTCCTCTTCTTCACTCCAATATCTCGCAACATCACCTCAAGCAAGCTAAGCTACTATTCAGTAGCTCATGTGAATTACTACAAGCATCTTCATCTTCCACTTCTTTCCATCATCTCGAGAATGGACTCCATCTCACTATTCCAATCGGACAAGGAATTATTTGGACAGAATCATAATGATCACTTTTAAAGTTTCCATCAACCCACACCAGCAGACCCAGCATAAAGGTCTTTTCAGAAAGGGAGCGACTGACATGCCTAGTAATTGATTTTCAATGAATGGCAGGTAAGGAGGCGTTGGCAATATGCACACACGTCCGCCCGCTGCCAAAGTTGAATTGTCTTTAACTTTTTTCTACGTGACGCGCAGTGCAAATCAATGGATGAGAGGCTGATCCTTTAACTGTTATCTAAATGGTGATGGGAACATAAACAAGAGGGCTTTTGTATTGGAAGAGAATTGGCACAAGACTGGATGTATCTGGTACATATAGTTGTAATTTAGGGAAGGTTTAAAGAAAATACAATTATATCAGCAGGGACACAGTAGTGCACATAAGCTGTTTCCATGGTTACCACGAACGCCTGGCATTTACTCAGGGAGTGCTTGTCTGCCTGACTATTAGCATGTGGAGTGCAGTGCAACCCCGCAAATCCAAGCGAGTATGCAGGTTACTCTCTGGCCCTAGGAAGCCAAAACTTCTAGGCCACCTACATGCCTGAGACCCCACTTTCCACGATCCTGAAACGGTCCAGGTAGCAGGTGAGTCCAGAAGTGCAATCGGATTCTCTGAGGCGGTTGTCTTTTCCCAAGTCCTTATAAATTCTCCTTTACATCTTTCCTTGACCTCATGAAATTTTCCATCAAGATCAACCTTTCCATCGTTCGATCCCGTCACTATGTCCTGTTTTGTTAACTATACCCATTTTTTGATGGCTATAAAAAGGCACACCAAAGTTTACCATAGATTTTTCTCCAAACTCCAAACTGGCAGCCCCAGCTTTGCCTCTAACCATCCACAGATAACCTTACTACTCAGAGGATGTCTATGCCAAGACCCAGCTAAAAATGCTCACTGTCTTCCTCTTACAACTGACTTGCTATCAGTCTGCATCCAACCCTCTCCAGACCCTTGCAAACTACTTGCAGTTACGGAAATCCCAGACCAAAACCATGAAAGATCCTCTTTCCCTGCGCCCGCAAACATTGTGACATGCAGTGGAAAAAAAAGGACACAAATGTTTGGGCTATCCTAAACATGCAGAATAACCGACATAAATCATTGCATTCATTTTTGTCAATAACATCTCAGAAGTTTTGTAATGTATAAGCGCGTGTGACGGACATCAGCGAGGCTGTGCAGTGAGTAAACTTCACTCCTTAAGAGACACCAATGGGGTTTAGCCTCCTCATTCTCGGGAGCAGCCGCATGCACTCACTTTAATCTTCTTTTCAATTTCGTTTGTTGAGTCCATCTTATTAGCGCTACTGCGGGATCCACAGTATATTTTTCAACCGCCCGCTCAGTAGTGTTAAAACCCGTGGGTTCCCAATCCCAATGCAGCTCTCTAGTGTGGTCCGTTCTAGAGGAGCAGGACCACACCTCAATCATGTCACTCCAGGCATTTCCATAAATACTCACCTAACCCATCTTCTTTTCTTTGCTCTTGTATTCTGCAGCTCTCCCCCCAACCCCTTTCTCTATCTTGTTTCCTCATCTTCTTCTTCCTCCCCATAGGGTTATGAGGATTCCATCATCCAGGGTGCTATGGCGGATTTCCCACCAAACCTTCCCCACAATTAATTAATTAACTAACGTCAACAATTATTTTATTGCACGTTTATGCAGTTTTTATTATTAGACCTATTATTTTGAAAGTCTGTTGCTCACTGACTCTGAAGACACATATATACACATACATGGGTCACACACAGGAGGGTGGGATGTTGATCAGTCTACAAATCACCCACCCAAACAAGAGTTGGAGGGAGGCTTCGGCAAACTACGCTGCAGCTTGTGGGAGAAGTAGATAAACAAAAGTGATTTAATGCCATAATGGATAGCTACTCACTGCATGCTGATTAGTATTGAGGAATATGTTGATCTTAGGAACCTTCTTAAAATCACGTAGTTGCTTGGCTCCATGGGGTTGATAAGTTAAATTAAGTTAAAATTAAAGTCTACATAACTGTATCTGATAGGCCTTCATCTAGTTTTGTGGGGATGCTCTGCCATGCGAATTCCCTCAAGTTGATGTCCTATTTAGTAAAACAGTATAGATTCTGGAAACTCACAAACAGCGAGGATCAGTCTCTCTTCCAATGATTTGTGCTGCACGTCGTGTACAGAACGTTCAAGACAAGACAACTTCGGCAGCTTCACCTCACTCTAACAGGGACACTTGCTACTGAACATAGACTGTTTATGCTGCTCCCTGATAAAAGAAAAAAGAGCCTACCTGCTCAGAAACCCCCCCCCCCAAGAAAACAGATTTATATATAACCTGTTGCTCAGAAGGTGCCTGTTATGATGTTATGATCGTGGCTCTGGACTCTAACTTGTCTTAACAAGCTATAAAAATGCCCTGGCAGAGGCAAATAGCTTTGGTTTTATATTTGATTTGATTACATTAATGAGATTTACAAGAAATATTTTATTGCTACTGTGTAAAGGGAATACTGCTGGTAAAAAGTGTTTGCAAACCACATGTTATTGCACTTTTGTGTATATAGCAGTACATAAAAATATGTACTGTAAAATAAAAGTGCACAACACATTACTTTAGAATTCATTATTCAATTTTGCACATAAATATGCTATTTAATCGTGATTCATCGCAGAAAATCATGCGATGAATCACGATTAAAAATTGTAATCATTGCCCAGCACTAGTTTTTAATCAATAAATCATTCAAACACATCTGTTGATGGTGTGGTCCTAGCTAATGCAGAGAGTTCAATGGAGCTTTTCATTGAGTGACTGAATCTGTAGGTGTGAATGTGACTTGACTTTAATGCATGCCACATTTCTGCTGTCAAGAGAGAAAATTGCCTTAAATACAGGTTAAGTAGACAGTAAATGGTTTGTAATGTGTGACGGAGGAAAAGAATCTGTCAGAGCTGACATCGAGAGACCTCAAACTCCCCCAGTCTGCCCAGAGATTGCAGTAATATTTGCAAAAGGATTTAGGATGAAAGCTGAGGGTGAGAGGTTTTACTAAAGCCAATATGTGTCTAAGTTGTGTCGGACCTGAGCACCAAATCCTTTTCTTACAAGGGATTGGGCCTGTGCAACAAACATTTATCAAATGATATATAAAACCATCATGAAATATCTATGAGTTAACTATGTAATCAACAGTTGTTTCCCTTTCTTTACTCTTCCCTACGATGTGCTACATTCAGCTGTTGTGTTTGACTGTCTGCTGCTGGAGTAAAGTCTGTCAGCAACCGAATTTGAATGTGACATTATCCCAGGTAATGTTAATCTTATCTGAGGCAAGGCATTGCATGGGTGACTTATTTGAACAAATCTCTGTATCTTTACAAAACATAGCAGTTTTGTCTGGCAGGATTTGTCTTTTTTATATAATAGAGAGTGTGTTTAGTTGAACTGAATATAAAAATGGAAATCATTCTTTTCCTGCATTGCAAGGACATTGAAACAAATATTTTTTCCCCATGCAGCTTTAGGGCAGAATTGTAGTAAAACCTGATGTCTTGGACTTTTTATGCTAAAATACTCACCGTCGACACATGAAGGTCTGTTTCTGGTGGTTCCAGCCACCTTCCCCGGCAGACAAGAACACTTGACTGTCTGTGACCGCTCCTCAATACGATTCTTATTACAGCATCTGTGAGCAGCAATTACTTCACATGTGCCCCCTTCTGATAAGAAAGAAAAAAAACAGACAACAAGCTACATTAAGTCAGCATCTCAGGGGTGATCAAACAGACAAATTCTGCTTTCTGAGAACATCTGAATACCTCGCTGTGTGGACATTTGTGGCTAAATATAGACTGTCATCAGTGGTGAAAAGTACATTTACACAAGTACTGTATTTAAGCACAGTTTTGAGTTACTTTGAGTATTTATATTTTATGCTACTTTATACTTCTGATGTCTGTGTCCCCTCTAAACATTTTTGATGGTTTCATAAATAGCTGCTTATAATCAGTGGTGGACAACTACGTAACTAAGTACATTTACTTCACTACTGTACTTAAGTACAAATATGAGGTTACTAGAGTACTTTCTTTTAATAACACTTTCTACTTCTACTTCACTACATCATAGAGGGAAATACTGTCATTTTCTTTTATCTACATTTATTTGATAGCTTATTTGATTTGATTAAGTTGAATAAAGGACTTTTACTTTACAGATTATTTTTACATTGTATTACTGACACTTAAATGATCTGAATTCTTCCTCTACCACTGGCATGTGTCATATCCACATTTTGGCTCATAATTTTGAATATTTTGAATGTATTTTAAGGCACTTTAATGGCATAGAAGTTTGCTATAAACAAGAATAATATTGCTTTACACTCTTTGAGCAAGTGAGGCACCTGCAGCTCACTGAATGTAAAAGATGATGAAGAGATGTGAGTGCGGCTGGGAAAAAAAGACATCTATTTGCAGGAGGAGAGACCTGCTTCAGGGTTACCATGAATATGAACACTGGCTCCACCATGCAATTATCACCAAACTACTGGCTGTGCCCTGAAGGATGAGAGGACTGGGGCCAAGCGGACTTGACCCACGTCAACCCCTGGCCTCTCCCACCCACTACGCTCAGACTCTCCGCATATGAGAGTTGTGCAGCAAAGGACCATCTGACAATTACACCCGTCAGCATGACACAAGATCAAGGAGGTTGTCGAGAGAAAGAGCAGAGAGAGGGGAAAAAGTATCCAGTATTTTGCCAGCAAAGTGATTTGAAGTAATGTTTGACAATGAGCTGTGGGTTTGTGAAATGTGTCGTGGTTGGATTTGCAGATATCGCTTTGCTACATTTGAATATTGTGTTTTGTGAAGCCATCCTAATGCAGAGCAGTTCATAGAGGCAAAAATGTAGCCGTGGAAACTATCTTAAGAGAAAACATACTGTAGTTAGAGCACCAACACCACTCAATCACTGCAGGTCAGGTAATCACAATTCATTCAATTTTAAATCCAATAGATTAGTCCTTAGTTCAACATTCGCATTTATAAGCAGGATGTAAACAAATAATAACACACAACAACATAGTTGTAAGCAGGTATAAATACATTTGTATTGTCCACAACTCCTTTATTATTCGTTCTATAAAACATCCATATCTGGTATGTTTACGTTTACCTTGTGGGGAATCCCTCACCTAACACAGCCCAGGCTTTTCTCCTTCTTGATTAGTGCATCTGAAATCACAACAAACTTCCAGCATTTCCAGCAACTCAAAGTAACAGTGTATCACTTGCTTATTGGTTGGCAGGCAGTGGAAAATAATAATTTAATAATTTCTTCATGTATGTTATATAACGTTATCCAAAACTTTTATAAACATTTTGACTGGAGTGATTTGCACATAAAAGTTTTAGAACATGTGTAAGATTTGATAATAAGCTATATGATTACAGACACCTATGTTGTTTTGTTGTCAGGCATTCATTAAAGGCAGGGTAGGTAAGTTTGAGAAACAAATTTTGAAAGTATCCAACAGAGAAACTCCCACCCCCTCCCTTCTGGGCTCCTTCCAAAGCCACGCCCCCCAAACACGTGAACGCGCGTTGCCGACACTGCAGGTGGACGAGGACAGTGTGACGAGCGGAGAGCAGCGGCTCAAATCAGGGGTAAGAAAACATCTAACTTTATCATTATGAAAATAAACAACTAACCCGGCTGTTAGTACTCACTATCAAGCTAACATGTTATTATTGGATAGGTTTAAAAAGACCGAGATTTAATCAGTAACGAGCTGGCTAGCTAACTGTTAGCAACAGGTAGCTGTGCCAGCAGCTGCGGTAACATTGGGCAAAGCTAAAAACAGGCTGATACAAATTTTCCTGTTTCTATCAGTTACACTACACGAACGTGGATTTCGTGTCAGACTCATAACATGTATGTTGTTTTGCATGTTAGAGCTTCCATGGTGACAGCATTATTGTCTCTGATGAGGACTGCACCCCAGAGCCAAGCACAGACCGGGACAGGACCAGGGTCGAGGCGAGGCAGAGGAAGGACGGGGAGGACGAGGTGCAAGCCAAGGAGCACATCTTCAAGGACCTGCGTCGAACTTCACCTCCAACAACAGCATATGAACAGGTATATCTATACATATATATATTAATATTAGTCTATTATCTCCCAGTGTTCTTGTCTCAAAGTTTCTCTGGTGTTTCCCCCTAAGTCCTTCGACTGTTAAAAATAAAGTGCTTTATAAATGTAATCACTATTTTTATTACTTTTTTATTATCGTTTACTGATTACAACAACTGACTACAGCTCTGCTTCAGCCATCGGCTCATCTGTGTCATGGTACATTGACCTGGTGTGTAATGTGGACACAGAAGTCCTGTTAGAGAACAACAAACCCCTTTTCAATAAAAATATCTGATCATGTTGATGAATGTTCTGTCCTATTAACACAGATCTTTCCAATTTGGGATTCTAACAACTATAATCTCCTTTATAGGCCAGAATCTGACGACTGTGGACAACATCCAGACTACAGTGTTTCCATGCACCACACATGGTTGATCTTCCAGACCCAGGACAGAGTAACAGACAGTTCAGTCAGGCAGCATACAGACAGTTTGTAGTGTGGCAGCGTGGAGCACTTAGTTACAGAGTCGTGATACTAAGTTGCTGTTTCTGGAAGATATGCAACTGTTCTCCTGATCCACCAGAACAATACAGAGATTTAATCCTAGCAGGGTGTAAGATGTAATGTCACTAACTGCTACACGAATAATTCCCTCCACTGTGTGAATGAATACCTGTACATTGTTTTCTTTTTATGCCCAGGAGGGTAGAGAAAATACAAAGATATTTTTCCCTGTTCTGGATAATATTTTCATTCTTTTTTAAATAAAACATTGAAAATGATAAATGTCTTTTCTTTACACTTGCAGCATAAACAATCAAGCAACTACATTTATGACTTATGTCTGAAATAATGACATCCAAATGTGGTATAACACTGGTTTATTGTTATTATATACTACTAAAACTACAACCTATATCACAAATAGATCATTTTTAAAACATCAATAAAAATAAGTATATACAGGAAGAGACAAGGTGTGTCCAGATGTATCGACTGATTATGAAGACAGTTCAGATTTTACTCGTAGCATCGTATCGCTGCTGTAGAGATGATTAAATACACTGCTCAAAAAAATAAAGGGAACACTTAAACAACACAATGTAACTCCAAGTCAATCACACTCCTGTGAAATCAAACTGTCCACTTAGGAAGCAACACTGATTGACAATGAATTTCACATGCTGTTGTGCAAATGGAATAGACAACAGGTGGAAATTATAGGCAATTAGCAAGACACCCCCAATAAAGGAGTGGTTCTACAGGTGGTGACCACAGACCACTTCTCAGTTCCTATGCTTCCTGGCGGATGTTTTGGTCACTTTTGAATGCTGGCGGTGCTTTCACTCTAGTGGTAGCATGAGACGGAGTCTACAACCCACACAAGTGGCTCAGGTAGTGCAGCTCATCCAGGATGGCACATCAATGCGAGCTGTGGCAAGAAGGTTTGCTGTGTCTGTCAACGTAGTGTCCAGAGCATGGAGGCGCTACCAGGAGACAGGCCAGTACATCAGGAGACGTGGAGGAGGCCGTAGGAGGGCAACAACCCAGCAGCAGGACTGCTACCTCCGCCTTTGTGCAAGGAGGAGCACTGCCAGAGCCCTGCAAAATGACCTCCAGCAGGCCACAAATGTGCATGTGCAGGACGTTTGGCATTTGCCAGAGAACACCAAGATTGGCAAATTCGCCACTGGCGCCCTGTGCTCTTCACAGATGAAAGCAGGTTCGCACTGAGCACATGTGACAGACGTGACAGAGTCTGGAGACGCTGTGAAGAACGTTCTGCTGCCTGCAACATCCTCCAGAATGTTTGGCGGTGGGTCACTAATGGTGTGGGGTGGCATTTCTTTGGGGGGCCGCACAGCCCTCCATGTGCTCGCCAGAGGTAGCCTGACTGCCATTTGGTACCGAGATGAGATCCTCAGACCCCTTGTGAGACCATATGCTGGTGCGGTGGTCCTCTTAATGCAACACAATGCTAGACCTCATGTGGCTGGAGTGTGTCAGCAGTTCCTGCAAGAGGAAGGCATTGATGCTATGGACTGGCTCGCCCGTTCCCCAGACCTGAATCCAATTGAGCACATCTGGGACCTCATGTCTCGCTCCATCCACCAACGGCACGTTGCACCACAGACTGTCCAGGAGTTGGCGGATGCTTTAGTCCAGGTCTGGGAGGAGATCCCTCAGGAGACCATCTGCCACCTCATCAGGAGCATGCCCAGGCGTTGTAGGGAGGTCATACAGGCACGTGGGGGCCACACACACTACTGAGCCTCATTTTGACTTGTTTTAAGGACATTACATCAAAGTTGGATTGGCCTGTAGTGTGGTTTTCCACTTTGATTTTGAGTGTGAATCCAAATCCAGACCTCCATGGGTTGATAATTTTTGTGTGATTTTGTTGTCAGCACATTCAACTACGTAAAGAAAGGAGTATTTAATGAGATTATTTCATTCTTTCGGATCTAGGATGTGTTATTTTAGTGTTCCCTTTATTTTTGTGAGCAGTGTATATCACAGTCACCTCTCTGACATGATTACCACATTTCAAAACCAACCATATTACTTTTTGTTTTATATTTTTCTAGCAACAGAGTTGGGGCAGGGACATCTGACTGAACCCCATGTTGACGGGGATCATCAGGTCTCCTGGTTCTGCTTCTGGGCATCTCCTCTGTAGTAGACAACCAGAAGAGAAGGAGGATGGCACTCTGGAGGTCTGCGATGTAACCGTAGTCCTTCTCCACCTTCAATGAGTACAAGCTCCACTTCCTGGACTTTTTGTTGTACACCTTGCTGTACCTGATAATACAGAAAGAAGGATCAGCTTAGTGAAAATTTTCTAACACCTGACATTGTTCTCTTATAGAGTAATTAGTAAACTATTTCCACATAAAATGCAATCAATAACAATAAATCAGCACCATCTATCTGTATTCCTCATACTGTTTAATATTTTTTGACTCATCACTTATAAATGTATTGAGTAAAATGCACAAGAGTACTCATAATGCAACATACTGAATTGTGTCATCAGCTTTTCTCCTGGCTGGTCTGTGGACATGGTGGTTGTAATCCAGGCCAACCAGCATGGTCCAATCAGCGTATACCGGTGAGAAGCACAGGGTGTTGGAAGACTGCAGGTGACCTGAGGGCGCAGTAGAAATAAAACATACAGGATTTTTTTTACTTCTGGTAAAATAAGTAATGGCATAACACCAGTTACAGTAAAAGGTTTTTACACAGTAGGTTTAGCTACGAACAATGTCAAACTATATTATAGGTAGCTTATATACCAGAAACACAGATACTTGGGGACCTTTAGCCATCATTGTTTATGTACACTAACGTTGAAATGCTTTCTCATAACTACAAACACACAGCTACATCATTTGTAAAAGAGTAACATACTGTCAAACAACGCCTGCAGACACAAGATAATTACACAAACAGATTAGATACAAGGTGTAAAGACAGGTGTAAACATAGTATAATAAACCTAGATGGTGAATAACTAAACCGACGCAGTCTACACCTATACTGTCTTACCTAATATTAGCATTAGAAAACACAGCTCGCGCTGCAGTTTTCCAGCTCACCTACAGCTAGATATAATTCACCGTCTCTACTCTGGCTCCTACACCAGCCTGCACTCATAGCAACCGTTAGCTGTATGCTAAGTAAACGGTTGCTACGTTTGCAAGCGATGAAAGTAACAAATTACTATCAAAATGATAAAAGCCAGATTACCTGTCCAGCAGAAATAAAGCCACCACGATGTAACTTTTCAGCCCCTTGGTGTTCCTCAGTTGTCAGTCACTATCGTTGAAAAGCCACGCAGATATAACCTCCGGTCTGACCGCTTCGCTCGCCAGGTCTGAGAGAGCTGACCGGGTGCGCGCACTGGGGCAGCACAGCTGGTAGCCATGACAGCGAGGTAGAGTGACAGTCAGCCAGCCAATCATTGCATTCGGTCCGAATGGAACGCGTGGCTGTTTACTGCAGCGCTGAGAGGAATATAGACAGCCGACTTTTGTACTCTCTTTTCCAGAGCACCTAACTTTTTAATATGCGTTGGTGTATAAAGACAGTTTCAACAAATATGACAAAAAGTGTTTCAGAAGCAACTTGCCTACCCTGCCTTTAATCTCTATAGAATCTCTATGAACACAATTCTGCATTGAATGAAAGATTTTGGTATTGGAAGCATGGTTGCATGCAGGTAAATAGTCTGTGTGGAGAGCAAGAGGCTGAACGCATTGGCCGAAATGTAATCTCAGAACCCATCTATTACCTGACAACGACTGGGGCACAGAAGAAGTCTTGGCCAGCCGGATATCTGTCATCCGGGTATCTGGATATCCACTGGCTATACCTGACACCCCAAAACATTGGCCATTGGCCCTAGAGGCTAAATCGTCGTCAGTTGATAGCAGATGGGTTCTGAGATTGAGCATTTATTAGCTGTTTGAACACCAGTTATGGATGTTTCATAGGAGGAGTTAAAATTGTGTAAAATGGCAATTAACATATTTTCATTATAGATTAACTGGCAGATTATTTTCTCGATTAATCGTTTTTTCTAAAAAATGTCAGAAAATACTTCTCATAATTGCCCCAAGTAAATGCACAGTATTTAGACTGTTTTTGCTTGTTAATGCAAAGGATATTCACATCACTGTCATATACATATGAGAAAAGCAATGACTAAAGCAATGAATTCATTATCAAAGTTGTTGCCAAATAATTTTCTACCCATCGACTAATCAATGAATCCACAAATCGTTGCAGCTCTAAAATTTCAATAATTTATTACTGCCTATAAATGCTAAATGGGAGGAGCTAAAATGATTTAATTAAGCTTTGAATTCGAAATCTCAACAGGTCATTAGGGATTACGCAGCAGTTTTCAAATTTGCGAAAAAACTGTTTGCCTTTACTGACTTTGTTGTGTTACATATAGCCACAAAGAAGCTTACATTTAAAAAGGCCAGAGAGAGAGAGAGAGAGTTGTGAGCTTCTGGGGGATTGACCAACACCTGATCTGCTGGAGTGAAGTAGATCAGTGGACTTGTCTCACACATTGCACTATAAAAAAAGACTATAATCTTCTCTTATGTGCATAAAATCTCAACAGTAGTCAGAATTAGATTGTGATAAACTGTGATTGCAGTCCATCAAGGATTCTCCCAAGTGAATATAAAGTGTATGTGCAGTGCCTGGTTGTACATCTGCTGATGCTGAAGTAAATGACAAGAATTAATAAACAGAACTTCTGTGAAAGTGTTGATTGGTTAAGTGAGTTCACAGACTAAATTAATAGCCAAATTTAGAAACAGGAACGAACGGATTGAGAAATGTCTTTTTTTCTGCTCCTTGCCAATTCTGTTGAGTTTCTTGGGGTTATCATGACTCCTGGCTCTGTATTTCAGAAAACATCAACAGCCTTTGGTTTAACTGAAAAATATCCAGATCTTGTAGCCGGTCTCTGAGAATGTTGCCTGGCGTCTGATGCACTCAACAAAAGGGCATGTCTGCACAACGTTAATCGTGATGTACCAGTGGAAGCAGTGGGGCATCATTTGAAAACAACAGCCCACAGGGGTTTGTTCTTCTTAATGCATCTCCTTAATTGCATAAGACAGCCCCAGATTTCCTCTTTGATCTATTAAAAAACACACTACTCAACAGAATTAACTTGCACTGCTTGTTACTCTATATTTGGAAATCATCACCTCAGAAGAATACATTAAAACAAAATAAAAATGTAAATCAGTGTGGTATTTCCAGCTTGCAGGTGTAACTGGGTACCTTTAAACAAAAGCTATGCAATACTGATGAGCACTCTTCAAGTTCATCCATGGTTTCAGCCTGCGAGAACAACACGCTGCGTGCTCCGAGACCCCATCTATGCATTATAAATATTTCAGAGGGAGACGGAAAATAACATGGCTGGAGATCAACGCTCTCATCAGATGAGGGCTGGAGTCATGCAAGGGTATAATTGTTTTCTGTGTTTCCATTTTCCCCCATTACAAGTAGCTATGAACAAAGTCATTCTCCCAAATGACAAACGGCTTCAAGGTGTGTGTGTGTGTGTGCTTGTGTTGTCTCCACAGCAACATACTGATTGACAGGGAACAAGGGTCACAGAGAAATTGTCATTCGTCGGGTCAGGGATCACACAGAAGCAGAGGGTCGTAGCTGGAACTGGCCTGCTTTTGTTGCTCGGTGCTCCTGCCGTTTCATTACTCTGAGCTGGGAAACAGAGGCTGTCAGGAAACGAGGTGACCACCTACAACCTGCACCCAACAGGGTCACAGCTCATTTTTAGGTTTGAAAGAGCTGAAAGAGTCTTACTCTGTGCTATATGAGGTGAAGGTTCTGTCATGTTTTCTGAGATGATTTGTTCCTGGTGTTGTTTGGTTTCTTATGTTGATTTATGTCCTGTGCTGAGATTTCTTTTGTTGGTCTGCTCTGGCTGCAGAAAAAAAACCCTCCCTGAGAACAATGAACAATTGCTATATTTGGTGTTGCAGTCCATGGTCCAAATTTTCTGTTCTCTGCCTTGTCTGCAACTGTCCTTGGACTCAGATTAAAGTGACATGTTCATGGCCTTTTCATGAATTCTACAGTTACAGATATCACGTCCCATTTTTATGAATTATATCAGCAGCATCTTAATATTTAGCCAAATTATAGCATTTTAATCAGAATGCACTTCACTGCAATTGGTTGTTCATTCAAGAAATAATGAGAATGAGAAATACTTTATTGATTTCTTTGGATCGCAACATGATGTCTAGCTTTTGAGGATCTTTTGGTCTACTTCGCTTTGTCAGGCAGGTCCTATTTAAGTGATTTCTTGATTGAGAACAGGTGTGGCAGTAATCAGGCCTGGGTGTGGCTAGAGAAATTGAACTCAGTTTTCCAAAGATGTGATAAACCACAGTTGATTTATGTTTTAACAGGGGGACGGGCAATCACTTTTTCACACAGGGCCATGTAGGTTAGGATTTTTTTCCCTTGATAATAAAAACCTTAATTTAAAAAATGCATTTTGTGTTTACTTGTGTTATCTTTGTCTAATATTTCAATTTGTTTGATGATCTGAAACAAACAAAAAGAAGAAAACAGCAAGGGGGCAAGCACTTTTTCACACCACTGTATACCTAAAGGGCAACTCCACTTCCTAAAAGTTGGAGGACAGTTGGAAGTCAGATCTTTTTTTTAAAGGTCAAAATCCATGCAGGCGGGGCTGAGATATTGTGACTGGGTCAAATTCCAAACCCTACATCTCCCACAATGCAATTTAACAGCAACTTTCATTGGATCCATCGCTGCCTCCTAAATGCCCACTTATTTTAATCTGCACTCCAGTTGGTAACTAGCTTTTCAATAGCTAGTTAGCTGATGCTAAGGAGAGAGAAGTATACATGACATTCCATCAAACTCATTTTTGACAGCTATTTCCGGTCCCGCCCCCCCACCGGATGTCTGTATGTAACTGATAAGAGGGGTGCATCCTGTCCCGCCCAAACGGAAATATGTCTGTGTGTAACTGATAAGAGGGTTGCGTACATCCTTCCATTGTGTGTTTTTCATTGATTTAAAGACTTTATTAAGTAATACAACTTGAATGAATTAACTAGGAGGTGTTTGTGACAATAAATTTATCATTAAAAAAGTATAGCAGTGAGTTATAAGTAAAGGAGGAATCTCCGGGGCCAGCAAAGGATCAGTAGGAGGTTTCTTTGGAATCAAATCAGTCTTTATTATTAAACAAGTGAAGAATAAATTGAAATAATGACAGTAAAGCAGTAAAATGGTATAACGGTGAGTAAAAATTAAACAGCATTATAAATTACCTTCAACAGCATGCAGCAAAATAAGAGTGAGTTCCAAAATTAAACTTTGTAAAATCTTTGCTAAAGCTTTGTGTGACAAACTTACCATCATTAAAGAACTAAAGAATAAGATGAAATAATTACAGTAAAATAGTATAACAGTGAGTTAAAATTAAACAGATTTTTTAATTACCTTCAAAATCTTTGCTAAAGCTTTGTGTGACAAACTTACCATCATTAAAGAATTAAAGAATAAATTGAAATAATGACAGTAAAGCAGTAAAATGGTATAACGGTGAGTAAAAATTAAACAGCATTATAAATTACCTTCAACAGCATGCAGTAAAATAAGAGTGAGCTCCAAAATTAAACTGAAGTTAAACTAAAGTAAAATCTTTGCTAAAGCTTTGTGTGACAAATTTACCATCATTAAAGAACTAAAGAATAAGATGAAATAATTACAGTAAAATAGTATAACAGTGAGTTAAAATTAAACAGATTTTTTAATTACCTTCAAAATCTTTGCTAAAGCTTTGTGTGACAAACTTACCATCATTAAAGAACTAAAGAATAAATTGAAATAATTACATTAAAATAGTATAACAGTGAGTTAAAATTAAACAGCATTTTAAATTACCTTCAACAGCATGCAGCAAAATAAGAGTTAATATAAGAGAGTTCCAAAATTAAACTTTGTAAAATCTTTGCTAGTGCTTTGTCTTACAAACTTGCTATCATTATCACTCAAAGCTGTAGCGTATTAAGTCATCTGGAAAGGGACATCATGAAAGTGATGGCAATTTTTAGTGAAGTTATATGTTATGGGCACTTATCTGACCAAATACCAGTCTAAAGTGAAAAGGGCAAATGCTTGAGTGACAAAAACAATGCAAAGCAGGAGAGCAAGAGTCAGAGAGACCAAACTGACATAGGTTTATATGGGGACAAGCAGCTGTACTGTCCAACAAAATACTAATGAAGACACTAATTTTAAATTTAAAGTTTGGTGATGTTGACACTGACTTGCATTAAAATAGCTTTAAAAGCGGCTTGCTAGTTAAACATTTCTATTGGGGCATACCTGTAGAGATGTGCCTTCCAGAGCGGTTTTAATATATTGGGGTGGAAAATAAAAACATGTATTAAGAATATATTTAACATAATAATTTAATAGAAATACGGTAGCTTTGCTTAGCCTACATGCAATTAATCAATCGCCTGACTCTCTCCATCCCTGCAGAATGTACAGACTAGTATACCACCATATAGTTGATCATGTGTTATACGCTAATTCCAACGTTTCTTTTCTTGATTCCCATGTGGAGAGACAAAACTTTTTAAATGACGTGTACATTTTGACTGGTTTTCCACAAATGTAGCAGTAGGTTATATTACTTACTAAAGGGGATGTCTTTAAAGACTGTATGTACTGATCGTCACCAGTTTCAGCACTATCCTTAACAGACGTGTCTTCAGTATTTCCATTAAGAGCTTTAGCCCAAACTCCTGGTACTTGTACTTGCTTCATTTCCCTACAAGTGTTTTCACTGTGTTGTGTTGACTGCAGTCTTAGGGTTGGACATTTTAATATTAAGTTCTTCTGAGGGTTGCAAATATTTTGAACGTCCTGCTGTGCTTTCCCATGAACTAGTCTGATTGACTGTAAGAATCAGGTACATATTCCTCCTCTGATAAATTCTATTCACTTGGACTTGGTTCTTAAAAAAAGCTTAAAAAGGTCTTAGTGAGTACATAACTTTGAGAATAATTCCGCAATGACACTTACGAGCCTACCTAACTATTAACATGTTTAAGCTTAAATATAGATTTTTGCTGTTGAAAGTAAATAACAAAACTCATTGTATCACGCATAATCTATACTGATAATCATTTAGATGCTTAATTTGGTTGTTTGTTTTGAAGCATGTGCAATTCATCGGTTGGGTTGATTTTTTCACTTCACTTTAATTGAGGTGCAAATTGATGTTTGTATGTCTCTTTGTTATTTATCAAGAAAATTAGTACTAAAACTTTGTAAAGAGGTACAAACATAAGATTCTAAAATGGGAGACTGTATAGTTTTTACATGGAAGCCAATTTGACTTTTTATATGATGTATGTGTTTAAAGTAATTCAGATTGTTTGTGAAGAAAATGGTTGCTGCAAACTTGTTGGATTGCAACCTGCAAGACTTAAGATAGTTGAATAGACTCCTGAAAGTGTTAAATATTTGTCTAGATACCGTTTGGTCCTCACTGTCTTTGGTGTGCATTTTGGTGCCATCCATGTTGAGTTCAATGCTCATGTGCACTAGAGTAGCTCTAAGTTCTTCACCAAATTAGAAGTGTAATTTGCTAATGAAAATGTAATTTCATAATCAATACTGTTGTCAGCACAACGGTCAACTTGAGGAGGGCTCCTCAGCAGTACCAGCCTTGGAAAATGTGCCAGATGAAGTGAACCCTTTTCCCCTCTTATGTGGCGTGGTGTGAGATGTAAAGGTGAGTATTTTAATAAATAAATGTTGCATTCATGAATGCTTAACTTTAAACATAATAAGTAATAGTCTTTTATCTTCTGTTAGAATGCTATTTCAGTGAAGGTGGTAGTTAAGTGTTTTAATTTGGTTCACCAATATACAGTCTATTGGAACTTGATACGTGCAAAGCAGCAAATATTATATTTACAGAGGGTAAAAACTTCCTTGTGGTGTTAATTAATTGTGATTCTTCATATGCATCACTTTACAAATTTCTACAATAATCCTCAAGGGTGGGTTCACACCTAAAGGTCTTAGAATAAACCATTTTGTGGAAATGTCATCTGATTATTGGTTGTTCAGTGGGTAAAAAACAAACCCCTCCATATTTCTACCTGGATATCGTACATCATGGAGTTAGCCCCTGCAAATGGCTAAAAGGATAAAAGCAGGCAATGTTTACATAATACATATGTATTTATGTATGTCCTTGATTGAATTCATGAATTTTGGACCCAACATGCTTGAAAGTTCAATATATCAAAGGTGCTAGGCTTTTCATCAAGAATATTTTTTGTTGTTTTATTATTTATTTTTGTATCTTTTAATTTCTTTTGGTGTAAGTTTTATGTTCGATATTTATAATCTAGACTGTTGCAATGCATTCAATTGTTTTCATTTCTCTTTTAGTGGTTTGATTCAGGAACCGGACCTTTAGGTGTGAACCCACCCTTGAGGATTATTGTAGAAATTTGTAAAGTGATGCATATGAAGAATCACAATTAATTAACACCACAAGGAAGTTTTTACCCTCTGTAAATATAATATTTGCTGCTTTGCACGTATCAAGTTCCAATAGACTGTATATTGGTGAACCAAATTAAAACACTTAACTACCACCTTCACTGAAATAGCATTCTAACAGAAGATAAAAGACTATTACTTATTATGTTTAAAGTTAAGCATTCATGAATGCAACATTTATTTATTAAAATACTCACCTTTACATCTCACACCACGCCACATAAGAGGGGAAAAGGGTTCACTTCATCTGGCACATTTTCCAAGGCTGGTACTGCTGAGGAGCCCTCCTCAAGTTGACCGTTGTGCTGACAACAGTATTGATTATGAAATTACATTTTCATTAGCAAATTACACTTCTAATTTGGTGAAGAACTTAGAGCTACTCTAGTGCACATGAGCATTGAACTCAACATGGATGGCACCAAAATGCACACCAAAGACAGTGAGGACCAAACGGTATCTAGACAAATATTTAACACTTTCAGGAGTCTATTCAACTATCTTAAGTCTTGCAGGTTGCAATCCAACAAGTTTGCAGCAACCATTTTCTTCACAAACAATCTGAATTACTTTAAACACATACATCATATAAAAAGTCAAATTGGCTTCCATGTAAAAACTATACAGTCTCCCATTTTAGAATCTTATGTTTGTACCTCTTTACAAAGTTTTAGTACTAATTTTCTTGATAAATAACAAAGAGACATACAAACATCAATTTGCACCTCAATTAAAGTGAAGTGAAAAAATCAACCCAACCGATGAATTGCACATGCTTCAAAACAAACAACCAAATTAAGCATCTAAATGATTATCAGTATAGATTATGCGTGATACAATGAGTTTTGTTATTTACTTTCAACAGCAAAAATCTATATTTAAGCTTAAACATGTTAATAGTTAGGTAGGCTCGTAAGTGTCATTGCGGAATTATTCTCAAAGTTATGTACTCACTAAGACCTTTTTAAGCTTTTTTTAAGAACCAAGTCCAAGTGAATAGAATTTATCAGAGGAGGAATATGTACCTGATTCTTACAGTCAATCAGACTAGTTCATGGGAAAGCACAGCAGGACGTTCAAAATATTTGCAACCCTCAGAAGAACTTAATATTAAAATGTCCAACCCTAAGACTGCAGTCAACACAACACAGTGAAAACACTTGTAGGGAAATGAAGCAAGTACAAGTACCAGGAGTTTGGGCTAAAGCTCTTAATGGAAATACTGAAGACACGTCTGTTAAGGATAGTGCTGAAACTGGTGACGATCAGTACATACAGTCTTTAAAGACATCCCCTTTAGTAAGTAATATAACCTACTGCTACATTTGTGGAAAACCAGTCAAAATGTACACGTCATTTAAAAAGTTTTGTCTCTCCACATGGGAATCAAGAAAAGAAACGTTGGAATTAGCGTATAACACATGATCAACTATATGGTGGTATACTAGTCTGTACATTCTGCAGGGATGGAGAGAGTCAGGCGATTGATTAATTGCATGTAGGCTAAGCAAAGCTACCGTATTTCTATTAAATTATTATGTTAAATATATTCTTAATACATGTTTTTATTTTCCACCCCAATATATTAAAACCGCTCTGGAAGGCACATCTCTACAGGTATGCCCCAATAGAAATGTTTAACTAGCAAGCCGCTTTTAAAGCTATTTTAATGCAAGTCAGTGTCAACATCACCAAACTTTAAATTTAAAATTAGTGTCTTCATTAGTATTTTGTTGGACAGTACAGCTGCTTGTCCCCATATAAACCTATGTCAGTTTGGTCTCTCTGACTCTTGCTCTCCTGCTTTGCATTGTTTTTGTCACTCAAGCATTTGCCCTTTTCACTTTAGACTGGTATTTGGTCAGATAAGTGCCCATAACATATAACTTCACTAAAAATTGCCATCACTTTCATGATGTCCCTTTCCAGATGACTTAATACGCTACAGCTTTGAGTGATAATGATAGCAAGTTTGTAAGACAAAGCACTAGCAAAGATTTTACAAAGTTTAATTTTGGAACTCTCTTATATTAACTCTTATTTTGCTGCATGCTGTTGAAGGTAATTTAAAATGCTGTTTAATTTTAACTCACTGTTATACTATTTTAATGTAATTATTTCAATTTATTCTTTAGTTCTTTAATGATGGTAAGTTTGTCACACAAAGCTTTAGCAAAGATTTTGAAGGTAATTAAAAAATCTGTTTAATTTTAACTCACTGTTATACTATTTTACTGTAATTATTTCATCTTATTCTTTAGTTCTTTAATGATGGTAAATTTGTCACACAAAGCTTTAGCAAAGATTTTACTTTAGTTTAACTTCAGTTTAATTTTGGAGCTCACTCTTATTTTACTGCATGCTGTTGAAGGTAATTTATAATGCTGTTTAATTTTTACTCACCGTTATACCATTTTACTGCTTTACTGTCATTATTTCAATTTATTCTTTAATTCTTTAATGATGGTAAGTTTGTCACACAAAGCTTTAGCAAAGATTTTGAAGGTAATTAAAAAATCTGTTTAATTTTAACTCACTGTTATACTATTTTACTGTAATTATTTCATCTTATTCTTTAGTTCTTTAATGATGGTAAGTTTGTCACACAAAGCTTTAGCAAAGATTTTACAAAGTTTAATTTTGGAACTCACTCTTATTTTGCTGCATGCTGTTGAAGGTAATTTATAATGCTGTTTAATTTTTACTCACCGTTATACCATTTTACTGCTTTACTGTCATTATTTCAATTTATTCTTCACTTGTTTAATAATAAAGACTGATTTGATTCCAAAGAAACCTCCTACTGATCCTTTGCTGGCCCCGGAGATTCCTCCTTTACTTATAACTCACTGCTATACTTTTTTAATGATAAATTTATTGTCACAAACACCTCCTAGTTAATTCATTCAAGTTGTATTACTTAATAAAGTCTTTAAATCAATGAAAAACACACAATGGAAGGATGTACGCAACCCTCTTATCAGTTACACACAGACATATTTCCGTTTGGGCGGGACAGGATGCACCCCTCTTATCAGTTACATACAGACATCCGGTGGGGGGGCGGGACCGGAAATAGCTGTCAAAAATGAGTTTGATGGAATGTCATGTATACTTCTCTCTCTAAGGCTAGCGTCTCCCATCTGACACCCAGATGAGATGCAAGACGGCGTGCTGACGTCACACGTTGCCGTAAGTGCTACCCTAGAAGGCTTTTCGAAATCATTGTTAACAGAGATGGTTTCACTTGAAAGTCATGCCTTTTGAGGCGCCTGTCTATTATGGTATCGAGGCAGCGAGGCAACTGCGTTTCGAACACAGCCATGGTTTCCACAGTGTTTGAATGTAACTGAGTACATTTGCTCAAAGTTAATGATTGTAAGACACCAGAAAACTAACGGCAATGTTGTTTTCCTCTGTTGTTTCCTGTTGTCCCCACCCTCTGTGTCTGTTTGTGTGGTGTTTGTGCGCCCCTTCCTCGTTTCTGCCGCCCTGTCTGGCCTGGTAAGAAAAAGAATTTAAAAAACACAGGTAAACGTAATATTAGCCACCTTTTAATTTGGCTGTGTTAATTTGTTTTATAAAAACATGTTTTTTAAGACCCAATTATGGCCAGATGGCACTATTTGATTGAACTGCCCCACAGTATATAACATAGATAAAAAAAAAACAGTTGCAACGGTAATATCCTACTTGCTGAAATAGTAATAATAATCCAATAATAAAATCTATTAAATTTGCCACTTTACATTACTATTACTTAAATTTTGCAATTTGAAGGCGGACTTTTATTTTTACATAGTTGTATTATTACTTTTGCTTAGTAAAGGATCCTAATATGTCTTCTATTATGTCTACTGTGACAACAGTACAGTTTCAAATTAAAGGATTGATTCCATCTTTGAAGAGTAACATGGGGTTGTATGTCTACTATTGTTTTCCAAAAAGTGTAAATTATTTTGTCTCTTAAATAATTACTTAATTACACAAATTATACTATTTGAGCCCAAACTATAATCTTACACAAAAAAAAATATGCAAAACAGATTAAGATTAGTTCTGGACTCACTTCTATTCTATTCTATTCTATTCTATTAAGTGTCTTCTTTTATGACTGCAAATCAAGATGTAACAGTGTTTCGACAGTTACTGCTAAATACATTTAACAGCGAAAGTAAAATGGCTTTTGTGAAACCTAACAAACCCTCTGGCTCCCTACACAAGTTCTCACAAAGGGATCTGTTTAGTTCAAGTTCATCACATGGAAATTTGTCAGAGCACTTAACTGTAATGCTATTATCTACACAAATGACAACACCTGGCATCAGCAGTGTCTCAGCTGCTGGATGGACAGCGAGCGCCAATGTGCTGATGGTCTCTGGCACAATGAGTCACGCTGGATGCCAACAACACTGCATCAAAATCTAATGAGTTATGGACAGCAAGCCTGGATGACAGCAAATGCTGTCAAATCGTGCGTGACGTGTACTGCCAATTCTGAATATCTGTGGATCTGCAGTTCTGCCTGACTAATAAATGTGAGGAGAGTTCATTTGGGACCACTAAATGGTTCTTCAAACATGATGAAACAGCCACTGCGCAGAGGGAAATGGTCAGTATATCTCAATAGAAATGTCAGTATGCAATAAGTATGCAATGACTCGCTGTCTACTGTAATGAGCCCAGACTGTGTGGTTGACTCTGGAGATGTTGATAGCAAGTATACCATGTGAATGGCAACACTCCGCTGCCATCTGTTCCAGGTGTTGGACAAACTGTGTACATGAAAAATACTATGATTGGCAGCCAGTGGCATTATATGTGCACGCTCACACACACACACACACACACACACACATACACACACACCTGCCCTGTGACGATATATCTTGTGTGATATCTGAATAACTGTCAGACTCTCAGTCCATGTCACATACAAGTCCCTGCAAACTTACTAGTACGTATTACCTGTGGTTAATTATTTTGCAACTTAAAAGTCATTTACAAGAGACAGCAGGCCCTGATCTCCAAACCACAGCAGTCCGTGTTTTAGAACACCATGCCTGTCACCTTTTAATGGGAAATGCATCCAAGGTGAATCATAATAGACTCCACTTTCTCTGTGCATGCTCTCTGCAGACATCCAAGCCAGCAGGCTACAGCAGTTCTGTCGCTGGCAGGAAATGGGAGCGGCAGATTAGAGAATGTCAAATTAATGCAGATTGAAGACAGTGAGAGGCACAAAACATGTGACTGCATAGTGTCAAATTGAGTGACTATTTTTTCCCTGCCTTCTATGAAAACATCTGAAGTCCCTGTAGTACTGTTATTCTAGACATAAATGCTGGGGTGAAAGTGAGTGACATATTGCTCGATAAACTGCGAGACAAATGCATTGCGAGGTGGAAAAAAGACAGAGGACTGGTGTGTTGGTGTAAACAATTTAAAAAAGCTTGCATAAACTTGAGAATTTGAAATGTTTTGAGAATTAACAGTGTTGGGGAAAAGCTTCAGCTACTAAAAGTGTGAACACATGAGGATATTTTTTTTCTAACCTAGATTTCTTTTTTAATGCGTTCTAAGTTTACACTTGTTTGTGCATGTGTGTTTGTAAAAGAGAGTGTATGTGCACTGTCCATGACAAACAAAACCATAGAAATTCATGAAATATGGCTGGTGGTTTTTGACAGCATGTCACACAAGGAGGCTGTAAGATTGGTCCTGTGCAGTGGGCCAAAGATACTTTATTGAAATGCAAAATGACTACACACAGAGCAGAGCTGGTGTTGTTTTAAGATGCATGAAAACTGCATGGAACAGAGGAAGCAGCAAGTGGTAGGGAATGGGTTTTGCATTTACATGTTAGCCTCAAAGCCTGTTGTCTCTTATGTCACACACAACACAGGCCCAGTACACTGCAAGACTGGCCCTGATCAAGGGCATTAAATGCTATTGTGACTCTCAGCAAGTAGGTCCCGCACATGAAAACCCCCCATGGTTATTTGATTTTTATGGTGGAGATGTGTGGCTTGTTAAGCATGAAAGCAATGTGCTCTACAACAGCAATCACACAGCGGCTTTCATGTCCATTAAACACATATAAACAAAGGCACAATCTATGTTATCCTCTTGTAGCACACACTCACTGCAGAGTTCTTTGAAAATGGGCAAACAGAAAAATTGTAATGTAAAAATATGTCTTCTGTCAGTGAGATGTCATTCATTTTTGTCAAACTGCTCCTGTCCCTCATTCTAGCCCTTTCCCCAACTGGCAAATGTCCAGAACTGGTGGTTCATATTTTTAGACCGCCTGCTCTGATGAAAGAGTTACATTCAGCAAGAAGAAAAGGAAACAGAGATAGAGTCGAGTCAGACAGCCTTTAGAGAACAGCTGCTTGCCTCTGATGTGACTACTGGCCGTCTCACTGCCAGCAAGATAATTTACGCAGTGTGCCAATGTGCCCACAAAATGTAAACTGTGTAATAATGCATAATACAAAGGCTAAATGGACCTTTCAAGCTGTATGACACGTTTTTGAAGGATAGGTGGTGATGATTATGCAACACCTGGAAGCTGAAATTGGCGGGGATGGTTCTTTACTTATTCAGTATGATACAACAGAGCAGATTGTGTCACATGAGCAGCATGTTTATCACATCTTACTGCAGTTAAGGAAGGTATAGAACTTGTGTTGCTGTATAGCAAAATATTTTCAGCACCTAAAAAACATCTTTAAAATCAGACATTGCAGATGTGTTAATTTTACTGACTGCCTCATTAAAAAAATTCAATTACAGGATCAGATCAGATTATGATAGGAACCTATGAAAAAGCATGACTTACTGCTTTTTGTTGTAATTTAATGTCATCAAGTGAGGCAGGACATGAAATGTTTCAGTCAATCCTTCCATCATGTTGTTCATATTTGACAAAATGTATTTTCCCACTTTTGTCCCTAATTTTCATATATGAATACTTCAGTCTCTCCAGGAAAGGTAATTGGATCTGTAGTGTAAATATGCCAGAAGACTTGTGGCACACTAAGGAGATATTAGAGCAGGAAAAAATGAAATCTGCAATAGAGTGATAAACCCAATATTAATTACTTTGCTTATTTCTCATACTACCCTCCCCCTTGGAACCAATTAGTAAGTTGAGATGCTTCTTTTCAGTTTAATGAGGTCTAAGTAATGATAATGAATTTCATATTCCTGCCGAGCATTTAAAATAGGCTAGTGGAACCACAAAGGCAAAAATGAAATGATCTCTCAACCATTCTGCAAGAAATATTTCTTCCAGTGAGAAAATCAAAAATGAGGAAATGAGATCACATTTTCGCCACTACAAATACAGAAGATGAATTAATATGTCGTTTTTCTTCATGCTGTTGCCGGTCGGGGATGGGGGTGTCAGTCACATGATATATAGTTATAACTATAAACGATGTGTCTCACAACTGGGTCACCAAATCTTTAAAATCACATCCAAATTCCACCACGAATGGCCAAGAGTGAAGTGACAAAAGCCCTGTTCATCATCTAAAGAGCAGGGAGAGCCTGAGGGCTGCCACACCTTGAAAATTCTCCACAAAAAAAAAATAAAGCAAAAAAAGCCGGAGAGTGACAAAAACACCCTGTGACAAACTTGTTACATCTCTACATTTCCATAGAATGTTAACAACAAAACTAAGTATTGGGTGGCCTTTTCCCTTGGCAGGGAGTTTATGTGTTGGAACAATCCTCATTCAGTACACACAGGACAAGAAGGTCTAAATCCCTGATATAATGTTTACAAATAGTGGGGACACAAAGCTATCATTAGTTTAACAGTAGTTTTTGTTTCATGGGGAAAATGTTGAATTGAAGTGGAACAGTGCTCACACAAGAACCCACACAGGCTTGTGCAACCACTGACATCAGCAATTACTGTGAAGTATGGTGATGGTGGGATCCTTTCCATTGTGAGGGCTTGTTTTGATTCTCTGTCATGAGAACAAAAGATAAAAGGTTGGATTGATTTTTTCCCATGTTATTAATAAAGTGAAATTTGAAGTGCTGTCACTGTGTCGGGCTGTCATTTACTGCAGTCTGTTATTCTGCATCTCAGTTGGTTTAAAGCTGCAGTCGGTAACAAGTGAACATACAATGCAAAACCTTCTGCATGCTGCTCACATCACTCTGCTAAACCCCTCCCGCTAAACCGACAAGCAGGAGCTACCCAATGAAGCCTCAGCCCCCATAAGGGTAGCTCATCCCAGCGAGAGCCTTGGACCCCAGTCCATCTCGCCGCAACTCTCTCAAAGATGTTCCTCCGATGCCCCAGACTTCAGAGGCAGCTGAGATTTCTAACAATAGGATGAGAGGCTAGTACACCATTGTTCCCCCTAAGTTGCATGCCTCGAACGTAATGAGCCCAAAGCTACGTGTGGAGCTGGGATATGCTCTCACTCGTGTTTTCTACTGTACGCTGTTGTTGGAAAAGGAGGTATGGGCAATAGGGCTGCACACATACAGCACACTGTTTCGCAAGGAAATTTATTACTGTTGCACATCATGCTTAGCTGTGAACACAAGGTGATTATGATGGCGCTGTTTACAAAGTGGAGGAAGAGAGAAAATAGCAAGGGATAAAGTGTGGGATTATTTCAAGCTAAAGAAAACAACTCTGTAATGTTACCGTTCGTCCACCGTTCGTCAAACCGTTGCCTCTGCAATAGCACAATGGCATCTGATCATAAAGCACCACAGAGGATTACAGACAGGGTAACAGTAACAGCAACTTTAACATTTAACTGAAATCATGATTGATTGTTGAGTTGAAGGCTAGCCAAAGTAAGCCGCAGACCTCAGCTGAAAATGACACGTGTGCGTTTGTTGTTCTTTTTGGGCCGTGAGTTGTAACCTCACAGTCATTCGTTAACTGGGTATCGGGGATCTGCACCTTTTAAGGGGAGCTGCACCTTTTAAGGCAGCTCTCTCTGTAGGTCAGACAATCCTTGCTACCTGTGTGTACTAATCCATCCTTTCACCCATATTCTTTGTCTTTATAATTGCCATCTTTATAATAACAACAGCTGTTTCGTGCGCAGGATCGCTCATTTCGCGTTTCACATTTCACATATGTTTTCTAGACCTGCGTCAGGTGACAGAGTCGCTGTCAGCTCATGTAGTGTGTGACGCCCTGTCACGGATCAGTCACGTAGTGTGAATGCCACAACGACTTCAAGACTCCCGTCACATGATGGCAAGTTGTGTAGCCTGAATGGCACGGCCATCCGCCGTCGCTGAAAGTTGTATAGTCTGCACAAGCTTTTAGTATATAGCACTCGGGGGATGTTTGTGTTTGTAAAGCAGCGGTCTGATTGTTGGTCTGATTTGTTGTATGACAAACTATGAAAATCCGACAGGACCGATAATTATCTATCACCTATGAATGTGCACAGCTGATCCCGTTACTGGAGGGTGGGGGCCGCCACCGCCGCCAATCAAAAGTACTTCTTAAACGACGTTGTTGAAATAATCTATAGAAGCTTCGAATACTAAAATCATCGTTAGCTGCAGCCCTAATGGGCAGTTATTTCATTGCTGGTGGTTGTTTGCTTGTTGCTAGCTGATGATATTGAGCTTGACTAAGTGAGAGCATGCGCAAGGAGGGGGGCTGTGCATGAGCAGCAATTGACACTGTGTTAGAGACTCTACCTGGCTCTGACTGGTTGTTTTGTTCAAAGAGTGGTGGATTTTACAGATTATCTGTTTCATGCTTTACAGTCAGGACATAGTGACAGTCCAAATAAGTTAGTCTAAATAGGGCATCCTCTAAGAATGAACAGAGTCCAATTAAGGTGCTGTATAGTGATTCAGATGGTGTTCACTTTCCTATCATTGTCTTAAGATAGGTTGATAGGTCCATCATTCTATGTGCCTCCGTGAACTGATTTTATGCTGCACATGTCACGAAGTCTGTGAACAGCAGAGCACAGTAAAAGGAGTTACCTTGTTGTTCATCTAACAGCTCAATGTGGCTGTTCCTTCTTATTCCATTACTCCCTGCAATATTTCAAACTGATCTATAGTGATTCATTGTGACAGACATTTGTTTAAATGAAAATCTTAAAGAAATGTGAGTAACATTTAAAGTTTGACGCATTTCATAAATGTGCCCCCCTTCTTTCTCATTGTGCCCCTGTCTGCCCCCTCACCCCCCGCCCTACTTAAATGTTTCTAAACCCGCCCTTGGTCTAACGCAGATGCATTATTCACAGTAATGAAAATTTAATACTAATTACACTTAACATCATCATTACAGATTAATTAATATGAAAAATTAATGTAATCCATAAACTCTGTTAGAAAGCCACTAATTCATTTTCAGCTACAGATAGTTCTAAACGTTCAGCAGACTCCATAACTTTCCAGAGCATTGTTTAATGTGAGCAAAATCACTTATTTGGTTTGCTGTTTGCACACAACAAAAATAATATCTGTAATAGCTGAGCTTTGTATTGGACTATTTCTGGATTAAAGCAAACTAAATGCTTTCATCAAGACTCTAGGTTTCATAGTAATCTATCCTTCAGCTATGTCAGCTGTCACAACAATATATTTAGAAAACTGCTGCTTACTACTGAACAAAACAAGGGTCCCCAAGAGGATGCTCTGCTTCTTATACCCAACGGAGGCAAATTATGTTCCAGCAGTTATTAAACTGTTTTTTTTAGAGAAACAATTTGGCCAGGGGCTGCAAGTCATTGTAGCATTGCTCTAACATAAATGTGCTTTGGGTTCATTTGGGTGGTAACAGTACATACATGCTTCATGAGTTGCTTGGTAGGACATTTGGTTTAGTACTCAAATTTATTTTGTGCATTTCATCCTATGATCCAAATAATTACAGACTTATTAATACTATTAACACTAGTTGCAAATGGATATGTTCAGTTACTGTTCACCATAAACATGAATACTGCATACAGGTAAGGTTAATTGACAACTACGTTGTCTCTCGCCCAATGCCAGCTGGTATTGGCTCCAGCCTCCACAAAGTAAATGGATCGATGGAAGTAATAACATTCATAAGTCAGCCTCAGCTGTACTTTGTGTTAGTGTTAATTGGCAAATATTAGCACGGTGACATGCTATACTAGGATGGTGAACATGGTCAACATAAACCTCAGCTTGTTAGCATTTAGCTCATCTCAGCATCACTGTAGACTCTCTAAGTCTTGTTATATTTTGCTTTAATATATTGTAAGAGTGTTTTTGCCAATGGCAGTGTTTTTCTTCCTTCAAGATTTGCAGATAGCTGGTTATAGCAGGTAATGTTGTGTTTTATTGTTTGGCCCTTGGTAACTGATACTATGAATTAATGAAGGCATAAGAATGAAGTAGTTTGTTTATATTACTTGTCACAGTAACATGTTGTCAGGAATCAAGCCCTTTTTGATATTGTATGATTTTGATGACAGTAAATCTAAATAGGAAGATGTGCCTGATGATGAGGATTATATATTTTTGCCAAATAAATCAGTTGGATAGATTATGAGTACACAAATGCTCGCTCGGAGGTCATTGGTTTAACAGCAAATTGCAGATTTGCAGACTAGCAGTGTACACAACCATGTTGACCACAAAACAGAGACTGAGATTTGTTGTTACTGTACTGTCTAGTTCGGTATATGTCAATCAGTTACAAAACCTGTGTAACTGTGGGCTGTATGTATGTATGTATGTATGTATCTATCTATCTATCTAGCTATCTATCTAACTATGTCTCTCTCTCTCTCTCTCTCTCTCTCTCAATACACATACAGTCAAACCATGGGTCACAGGAGGGTGGTATGTTAATCAGCTTGCAAATCACCCACCGAAACAAGCATTGGAGGGAGGCTTTGCCAGACTAGGCCTACGTTGGATGCAGCGTGTGGGAGAAGTAGATAAACAAAAGCAAAACAAGCAATCAAATGCCATAGCGAAATAGATAGCTACACACTGCATACTGATTAGTATTGGGGAAGATGTCGGTCTTAGGAATGTTCTTAAAATCACAACATAGTTGCTTGGCCCCGCGGTGTCGCTCTGTGGTCCGGTTATCAGACAGGGAGACAGCACTCCGCATGTAAACGGCAGGTGCCATGGCAACTGCTTCTATGCGCTACACAACTGTAGCCTATTTAACTTATGTTAAAATCATACATAACTTGACCTGATAGGCCTACATCTACTTTTTGTCTGGAATGCTCTGCTATGCGAATGCCCTCCTGCTGATGGTGAACAGTAATAGATTCTGGAAACTCACAAACAGAGAGGATCAGTCTCTCTTCCAATGATATGTGCTGCGCGTCACGTACAAAAAGTTCAAGACAATTCAACTTCAGCAGCGGGTGGGTGTGTGCGTGAGGCGACCACTTCACCTCACTCTATCAGGGACACTTGCTACTGAACATAGACTGTTTATGCTGCTCCCTGATAAAAGACAAATGTTTCTGCTGATACCTGTAAAAAACAAGAAACCTGTTTCTCAGAAGGTGCCTGTTATGATGTTATGATCGTTGTTCTGGACTCTAAATTGTTTTAACAAACTAGATAAAAGGTAATGCCCTGGCAGTGTTAAATAGCTTTGGTTTAATATTTGATTTGATTACATTAATATTTAAGTTGAGATTTGAAAGAAAGATTTTATTGCTACTGTGTAAAGGGAATACTGCTGGTAAAAAGCACCTTATAAGTTTAAAGTGCAGTACATTTAGATTAAAAGTGCGCAATACAGTAGTTTAGAATTCATTATTCACATAACAATGTGATTAATTGCGATTAATTGCAGAAAATCATGCAATTAATCGCAATTAAGGGACTTTCAAGCCCATACTCATGGCTGATATTCTTGTGCTGCCATGATTAGTGCTTCTGTGCTGTCCTTTAGTCCAGCCTTTTCTAGCCACTGGTAGGATTTCTTGATATCAGCCACTTCTTCTATCTGTCGGTGGTATATACCGTGCAGCGGCTTGTCTCTCCATAAAGGTTCTTCCTCCTTGTCCTCACCCTCGGGTTTCTGCTGCCTGAGGTATTCACTTAGCCCTTCATCCTTGGGGGCCATCTTCCTGATGTACTCCTGGATTTTTGTTGTTTCATGCTGGACAGTGGTCTTGACCCTCACTAGCCCTCGGCCTCCCTTGCTCCGCTTAATGTACAGTCTCAGGGTTCTGGATTTGGGTGAAACCCTCCATGCATTGTGAGGAGATTTCTTGTCTTGATATCAGTAGCCTCTATCTCCTCCTTTGGGCAGTTTATTATCTCTGTTATCTGATGACTGGCATGGTGTATGTGGTGATGGCTTGGATCTTGTTCGTCCCATTCAGCTGACTTTTCATGACCTGCCTTACTCTGTGTAGGTGTGTCAGTGAGTGGATGTCTTGCTCATTCCTGGCATACAGCTTGATATATATATATATATGAAAAACACAACACTCGTGCAGGTAAGGGTTAAAATAAATGGAAAGAAAGTTAGTTTTTCATTTCTCCCGCAGTACCAGAATCAACCCTGACCTCAACACTGCGATGCTTATTGAGCCGTGAACTTTGTATGCCATTAACACCCTTTTTATTAGCGCTTGGGGAGTCAGGCTAAGACAACAAACAGCTGGTGAGTGAGAAAGCTGGCTAATTAATTAAGCTGTGGGCCACCGAAATTCATTTTGCATATGTAAGCGTTGTGACCACAAACCATAGCCCCTTGCACAGAATTGGCTGAAAGACTTCAATTAAACATGCTGTTTAAACAAATATCCACAAGCTTAGAGGAGCTCTCTCTTATGAATTATTCATAGCCTGGAAGAGGAAATAAATGGGAAATACCGAAATATGTTAAACCTATTTGTAGCTGTGAACACACAGTAATAATTAGGGCACTGATTGTCCTTAGATTCATTTACTTAAGAATATATTTTTCTTTCAGGGCTAACCAAGAAAATGACATGAATACTTTATTTCTGGTAAGATATATAATATAGCACCGTCTGCACAAAGAGACAATAAAGCCAAGAAATCCACTTTGAAGGCAATAGAGGAAGTTTCTGGTGTTTTACAGAGTGGTCAGAGTCACAGTGGCACTTGTAACAACATCAAGACAATGTGAGTTTGCTGAGCTCCAGATGTGGAATTGCCTCTGGCTGAGGCAGTACGCCACTTCCCATTGGCATTGCAGTGGAGCACAGTGACACTAGTGAGAGCATGGTTGAGAGGAGGTCTAGGGGAGGGGTGAAGGAAGATGTATGTCAAAATAATGTGCCTCCCGGATGCATTATATAAGGCTATTAAATTGTCAGTGTCTAAAACAGTACATAGAGGGTCCAACCTTTGTTTGTGACAGCTGAAAATCCATTTTCCATGTTTGTTTCATTGTGAGCTTTACCAGCGAGTGGTTTCTTTTGTTGGAGCGCATAGGGAAAAAAAGCCTTGATCCGCTACTCCTCACTAAAGCTCCTGAAAGGGAGACATGAGGGATTTTAATGGCATTTTCAGTCCGGAAAGAAATTAAACTATAAGCGTACTCCATGTATTGGAAGAAAACTGATATTAAAGTCGCTTAACACAGAACGTACATCCATGTTGAAAAATTATATCCCCAAGACGGACTGACTGGGCTGAGGAGGGAAACTCTAGAAGACTATTATATTAGCTAACAGTGTGAGGTGAGAAAAAGACGGTGATATGGATATCACACAGAATGAAGTATTTATGTCTTAAGTCTGAATAAATTACAATATGCAGTGGATACTTACAAGTGAGTTCCTTCTGCTTGTATCCCTAGTTCTGCTGCTCTGCATATCTTATTGCATTATGCATGTTCACTCCCAGCTACACATTTTACAGCAACCACAGGTAAGACACTATCCACATGGTGTTGAGAATCAATGACCTTTCCGTTATGAACAGTTTGACCCTGCAAAGCCGACTGTTGGTGGGAGTGAGTTCACACGGGAGCAAGGCCACCTCAGGCAGCCACTATCTACTCTTCTCAGCAACTCTGCCGTACTCTTTGCTAACACCTCCACATGATGCACTGCATCACCAGTGGCACTCTTTCTTCCACTGGAAATAGACTGCTCCTCAACACATTCAACACACCTTTGTTCTTTCCGCAGTGAGCATATATTTTAGTCTTGAGATGTTACTCCTGAAAAAAGTGTAATGTCACACCTGCAAAAGCATATTTTTTATGTTTTAGTAGCTGGATTTCAATGCAAGTTGGAGGTTATTATTTTTTTAGAAAGTCCTTGTTTTAGACAAAGAATAGTCTCCTTCTGCTGTTACCTCCGGACATGTTAAAGGGTCTAGAAATGCATGACCCCAAAAGCAGCATCTCTGCCTGGCACTTTACGGATGCACGACAAACACAATCTGTTCTGTTTTGTGCACAGTTCACGCTCTTTGCACCAAATAAATACAGCACCTTATGAATCATACCGCAGAGAGCGACACTGCCTGTACCAGGAAGGCAGAGAACAGCCCTAAGCATGTCTGAGAGAGTGGCAGGCAGCAATCTGTAAGTAGAGCTCTAGGGTGGAAAGCAGGCTGCCTTGTCCGAATCACTGAGCATACACAAGCACCTACTCAAGGGTCATCCAGCTAATGGACTTCTGGACGCACATTCTTTGCAATAAGGCTGCCAATATCTCAGTGTGGAACATTTACTTATATGCTGTCAAAATAAATGATTACTTAGAACACATTTGGAGTGAGCATCACAATGCTGCTGATAAATCTGTAATCTTCCTGTCTCGTATACTTTTTCACGCTACAGGTGTTTTTATTTACAACCAGTAATTTATCTAGAGTTTGTGTGTTTTGATGGAGGATGGGAAGATCAGGTCACAATTTAGCTGTTCCCAAAGTCACTACACGTGATTGACTTGATTTTCTACATCTACACAACAACATCTTCCCATAGATCTAAATTTCTATTGGCAAAACAGAACTGATCTCCCGCCCTCTGTAATCTCGATTTCCTCTTGTAATACCAGTCACCATGAACTTGTGGCATTTCGCTGCCTTTAATGATTGGCCCAGTGGTCTGAAACCAATGGCCTTCTTGCCACCAATTCATGACCCGTCAACCCCAATCCTCCCACCAATCCAACAGGCACACAACACACAGCACAGAACAAATGTCCCAGTGTCAGAATCAATCCAGACAGGCATCCCATCCTCCTCTCATAAAACTGGCATCTCATTTATCCAGGAGTGAGGACAAACCATACTATGGTAAATAGAATGACAGGGCATTTACACTTTTAGAGGCAGAGGGTCCTGAAGGACTCAAATTGTTCGCTTTGAACTCGTTTTCTCCAAAAAGGTACCTGAATGTAAGTTTGAAACATTAATTCCATTTCCCTTTGTTGACATGAAACCACTTTCTAGAAGATATCCTATTTGTGAATGTCTTATTTCTTTTTGTAACATTTTTTTCCTCCTCCAATACACATGTGCAGACATGAGTAATGAAATGAAGGTTTTAGAACAGGAAGTCTTCTGACTCACAATATTGAGAGTATTGAAAAGACCCCTTGCTGATATGCTTGAGGTGCACTGGCACATAGAGGAAATAACAGACACCAAGGACCTGCACGCTCATGCAGCTGCTTCTCCCTTTGAAGTTCTGACAGCATTCGGCTTCCTCTCCTCTGTTAAATCCTGAGATCATAATTATTTACCATAACCACGGCTCACATCCGCCTGACGAAAAACAAAAGTTCGACCGCAATGTTACGGTCATATTCTATTCAGTGCAATTTCACAGGGACCACAATCGCACAGATCAAATTGAGAAGGAGCAGTGTAGCATGAATATCAACTGTAATAGCTCAAGACGGAAAGTGCAATGGCATTCATTGTCTATCTGTGTGATCTTCAGTACAGAAAAATCAAAGCCAAATCTTAATGGAAAAACACCCATTGTACGAAATGCTAAATAACTGGTTCTTAGTCCAAGCGTAACTGCTAATATATCAATAGATGTAATGACTTAATAGAAGTAAGATGCAGATATAAACCCAAAGCAAAATAAAGTGTATATTCTCCAAGGTTGTGACAATCTAATTAAACACATGATCAACCAAACCCAGCCAGCATGCTACAGTAACAGTTCTCAAGGGACGATGGCACCAACTGAAAAAATGATGCTCAAAGAAAACATTTGCGTCACATTTTGATGCTTGTAAGAGATCTGTGGTACCCAGAGCAGTAGAGAAAGCTCTGAAGGACTCACCGATCATGTGGATGGTGGTTCGTCCAGGCCTCGTCCCATGATGCTGTTGAATGGTGTCGTAGAAAGTGGCCTGACAGAGCTGAATGGTAGTCACACTGACCCAGAGGCACAGGCAGAGCAGCCAGGACATGACAGGACACATCTGCTAAGAACCGACATTGGTGTGGTCAAAAAAAAGGATCACGTTCTCAACCTATGATCTCGACTCCCCAAAACACACACACTTCTGGAGTCATGCGTAAAATATATTAATAAATACATTTCAAGATTTTGTACAAGCACTGTGGTTTATAATTGGCCTTAATGCACCTCAGTGGAGTCTTTTAGTCATCGGAATTTATCATTAGCATGATTATATAAGTATGACTTCTTCACTGTTTCGTCTTCCTAGTTTGCCCTGTCTTGTCCCTGAGCCACAATGCTGCAAATGTGGAGTGATCCCTGGGGAGTTTTTTTCCCATGCAGCAGAAATTTCCCCTGACAGGCTGACTCCCTTCAACTCCTGAGCTGTGCTCCTGCCTCAAACCCAAAATCAAACTTAAAGAAAGATAAGATTTTGGAAGAAGCTGGCTGCCGAGGCTTTTCTGTATCTGTCAGAATAATGTGACAGTGACACAGCAGTAATAGGAATCAACAGCCTTGTAATGTTTCACCATGCTGTTTAGATAAGAAAAGAGAAAAAAGACAGAAACAGAACAACTGTGAGGAATGCTTCAATGGTATTAGGAGAAGGGTGGCTGTGAAGGAAATCTATAAAGAAGAAAATACAAAATGTTTCAGCCCTGAAATTGTTTTACAGCAGTTTTATTTGCAGTAGCAAACTGCCAACAGGGATGAGATTATTAACCTTTTTAAATACATTATCACGTATCATAGGCTATTTATAACATTTAGGGCATATCTTTAAATTTAACTTCTTTATGATGTAATTTTAACATTACAACTTTTATCAAACCTTAGGAAGGAAAAATGAGTATTGCATCACTTTGTCCTATTAAGGTTATAAATGAAGTACATTCTCCAGATTTTACTCATGATATCTAGATTGTAGAGTACTTTTCAGTCCTTCCACATGTTCATTGTGCTTTTAAGCATCAAAAGTACTAATACAATAGTTCAGAAAATAGCTGAATGGCTAAATAAACATCTTAAGTGAAATTGCAATTCTCCATATACTAACAATTTAACCCTATCATGGAATAATTTTCTATCTCAACAATATTCCACAGAGTACAATTATATGTGCAGATTTCACATTTAAATCCAAACTACCCATTTTTATTTTAAATGTCTGATTTGCCAGTTTTTGGCAAAAAGCTAAATCTCTTGACAATGACATAATTTATTTTTTTTCCCAGAGTAGGAAACAGAAAATCTTACCTGAGCAACCCAATAAAGACTATATAAATATCTCAACAGAATGACATAAATCCATCCATAATGCTTCTCATGTTGATCCCATCCAATAACTGAATTTGGCTCGAGGAGAGAACTCCACTGACTCTGCTTTCCCGCTCCACACTTTGATAGCAACAGTCCAGTGATTCAGAAATGACGGTCAAGCCGGTGTCAGGAAATAGATTTACAGCTCTTTCAATTCCACCTTTGAAATATCACTGCTTCCCCTTGAAGAGTTGCTCCCACTGACACTGAATTCATTTGCCCCTTCGCATTTATAGGCACGTGTGGAGTGCTCCTTAATTAACTGTAGTAGAATCTCCTCTTTCACCGTCTGCATCCTTCCAGTGAGAGGCAGCCTCTGAGCAGCAGCTCTAGCTGAGTCCCCTCTCAGCGAGCACTAAGAAACAAATGTGCCCGTACAGCCTGTCTGAGTGTAAAGACTGTATCACATGTCTTAAAGCCAGACTGCCTCTGGATTAGATGGCATGGTGGGACTCCACCTGATCATATGCTTCTGACAAATGCAAATCAGGGAAACTGGCACCACTCACATCGCTGTGAACACATGATTAACAATTATTTACATTTAGAATGAATTTCTTTTTCTCCTGAGGGAACAGTTCCTTTTATTCCTTTCCCTTTCTGTTGTCACTACTCTGCCCTACATAAAGGGAATTAAGAACATGCTTAGTCTTTTTAAGTTATTCCATGAAACTTAACAATAAAAGTCAGGATGTTTATTACCAGATACAGATGTGAGGATGGAAAACACGTAAACCCTTAGCCCTTAGCTTACCTCGGTGTTGTTAGAGGAAGGTGCATAAAAGAAGATTAGAAAAGACCATGTTTTCTCAAGGTGGACAGGAAAGAAAATTGAAAGTGGATTGTGTTGAGAAGTAATAATGTCATTCAGCTGAAGGTAATCTTCATCTACAGTGGGGGAGTTCTTCAGTCTACTATGGAGACGTAATGGTGATCGTAGTAAAGAAGGGGAGGTGAAGTGAGTGCTGTTATTTGGTGTAAATCAGCAGCGATCTGTATGTGTGGGAGACAGCTCGATCCTCCCCGTTCCCCGCCACTTTCGCTACATGGTGAGCTCTACTTTTGTATTGTGTCTGGATGCTTTATCACTGGCATGCAGAACATGCCCAAGGCCTGCAGCTCACACTGCCATCTCTATGGCATAAAGACTTCACATTTTATTTTGATGCTTGCTCAGGAAGACAGGGTGCATTCCCAGTTCAGGAAGGAGTGAAGAATACCCAGAGTGAGAGGAACAGCAAGAAACTGCTTGAGATGTAGGCACATTACAACACAGCATTAATGTCTGAGGCTTTGGCAAAGTCAACTCTGTGCAGAGGGGATTTGGGACATATATGAGGAAGCCAAATAGCATAAATTGCTGAGTTGTTCTGAGCAGAACAATAGTTTCCGAAGATGGGGCAGTCATTAATAACACTGTGGTTTGACACACAAGGACCTTTATTCGAGCTCTCTGTTTCACAGAGAATTGGCTCAGAAATATGTAAAATTCTTGGTGCATACAGGAAGCCATGTTTCCGAAACTCCGAGCACTGAAATCAATAATACCATTGATCTTTATTCCTATGTGACATTCACGGACAATTATCCAGAACACAACAAAGAAGCATTCACACAGACAGACTAAAATATAAGGAACAGAGGTGTGTAGTATCACAAAATATGGCTACGATTCATTACCACGTAACACCAGGACCAGAGTCACTGATATTGATAATGATACCGTCACTGTTTTTATTATTAAAAAACGGGCGGCATGTAGGGGAAAGCCATGTGTCGTGATTTCGAGGTGAATGCATTGTTGTGTAAGCATTTCTTTTTACTTTTCTCTGTTAATTAAATGAAGCATGGTAACACTAAATAGCACATATCTATTGTTTTAATTCATTGAACTAACAGGCAGTTGCTGCCTTCAAGGGCAGCACAGAAGCAGAATTCATGTATCCAGAGATTTTTTTTTTGGCATTGATCCCATTGAAGCCAGTGCTAAAACTCAAAACAAGACTTAGTATCACTAGTGTAACATCATACACATATAAAACATCGTAAAGGTCTGTGATAAAGTTGGACACAAACATGGCCATTCTTTCAGTAACTGGAAAGTGGTTGGAGACAAGTGAAGTGCAGTCAAGAGGTTATTCGCTGCTAGTTCAGAAATAATAAGTCTTGTTCTGGACATTATGAATGTTGTGGGCCTGATGTGACAATGTCATCCAAGAATTCATAAAGCTTGTCATATATACATATTATTTCCATCTCAAATTAGTGGGGAACTTAGAAAATGGTCAAATCCATTTTCTTGGTCTGTATATATTCTTGTATATTTTTATTATTGTAAACAAATCCCATAAAAAGACCAAAACCAACAATGTGTTGCTCTCAGTCTCTCAACACTTTCTGATTTCTTTACCCTGCCTAAAGCGCTCAGCCCCAAGCACAGTGATTCCTAATGAAGACATACAGTAAATCTTAGGCTCAGTATTTTTTTTTTTACAGCAGATGGGCACTGTAATTTTTTAGCAATAATTACTCACTATCCTTAACTTTTAACTTAAGTGTCTTGATATATATTAGTATAATGAATGCCAATCAATCATTCCCTGCTTGTTTTGTTTGATGTTTGTTGAAGCTAAAATATTTCTCTACAGACAAATGTTTTTCACTCATTGAAGGAGCAGCACAAGTAGGCTTTACAAAACTGACTGTGCCCTTGCAAATATAATATATAAGTGTGTTGATCATAGTGGGCTTTCCTGTCTAAACAGAATTTTTTCACAGACGCAAGTTTCAGTGACACACAATCACTTTAGTGATGAAATGATTCCAGTTCTTTAAAAAAAAAAAAAAGCCCCTAATCCATATCTATCATCTTTGTAGTGCAACAAAACAATCAAAAATAATTTTATCCTGACCTGCAGACCACCAGTTTCTGTCTGAAGAAGGTTCATGCACTGCTGATTCAATGGACTCCTCCCTGAAAGGTTCTGACGGCTGCTCTCTGAAAAGTAACTCTGAAAAGAGGACGATTTTTGTAAGAATGTTCACAAGAGTTGTCTCCTAAATCTAAAATGGTCAGTACAGATAAGGCCAGGAAGTAGACAGCCCATAAGCTCCCACAGGCTTTTGGCCTGAATGTTACATACCTACAGTGATGAGATTCTCAGGGACATATCCTAAGCATCGTGCTTCTTCTTACATGTACAGAAAGACAACATAAAGTCATGTACTTTTTTTATTTTGAAAATGGCAGCAATATGGGTCTACTCTTAACGCCTGTCTGATTCCATGTCAAATGTCCTTTCCAAATGGCATGCCTACAAGATAAGGTGTTGGTTGCTACTTTATGCCGAGGGTGGCTAAGCAGAGTAAAAATGTCAATAAATCGTTGTGTTTTGCTCAGGGTGGGAGAGCTGGAGATGTCTCAGGAAGACCTATGGAGCAGTTTTCTATTTAGCTTCCCCCTCAGCTGTGCTTTCTCTTGTCATAAGAGGAATCACTAAAGGTTTAGCTGCCCCACAAAACATATGACATTTTAAGATGATATTACTGTTGATTACAATGACACTAATGCCAGGAGGCTGATTTCTGGTAGACATAGTGAACATGTCATACTGTAGATCATGTCATGCATCACCACGCAATGCCTTTTGAACAATAAATGAGGAGTGGTAGGGTCCTGGTAGATAAAAGTCATATATTTCTACAGGCATTCCTGTTATAATTTCACAAAAATCTTCACACACACATTTCATTCACACAAGGTGTTTGGCTGCATAGTGGTGTGAAAACAGTTTCAAAAATCCAATAAAAGAAGAAGATATTATCTTGCTATTGGTTTAACAACTCAAATATCTTTTCTCTGAGATCAATAAATCACTGCCAGTAAATTACTTACAGTGAAATAGTGAGAGATGCCTTTCAAGTGATTCATTTGCATTCTCATTGATTGTTTTTGTTTTCTGAAGCATTCTCTGCTCCTTTCTGGAAAGGTCAATGGGAAACGGTTGGTGTCTACTTTATCTGCATGAGCCAACTCTCAAGTTCAGCCAAGTAAGAAATAAGATTATCTTTAGAGAAGGCAGTGTGAGAATCTGGCCTTTGAATCTTATTCAGTAGAGTATTAGCGTCTTACTGGGTAGAATGAGCCCAAACTACTATTAAAATAACTGAAATCTTGAGTGGTGTGTTTTTCAATTCGCTGAACCCCTCATGTTTAATGGAAATTGAGTGTCTCACCTTTTACATCAGTTAATCTTAACACTTAATAGATTCTTTTAAGGATATTAATCTTTTCCATTATATCTTTGTAGTGGATAAGAGTGAGGCATATTTCTCTCAGGCGAAACAACTCATTAACTTCCCAGACACAAACCTTTCTACACCTGAGGTGTGACATGAGAAAGCTAAGGTGAAAAGCAGAATATAAAGCCAACAGTTTGCAAATGTAATGCATGCCTAGCTCTGTTATTTTTTGCAGTATATAATTAAAAACAGGAAAGGCCTTTTTCCTCCTTTATTTCCAGAGTCCGATTGACATTTACTGAGAGCTACACTATTTGATCCCACCATTAAGTCAAATGTCATTGCATGCGCATTATGAATTTTTCAAATTAACAAAGAGAACTACAGTATTGTGGTGCCAGGCAGAAAAAATAGAGCTAGCACATTTCAACATAAGTAGCCATTCTTTTAGCCCATACTGCAGATGACAGTCTCCAGAGAGAACAGATGCTGTTGCCTTCTGGCTCAGGGCTTCACCGTTCCATTCCAGTAACTACCTCTGTGCCTCCTGAGATTTGCTACTGTAAAACCTGCTCTCTCCCATGGCATGCAGGTGAAGAAAAAAAACACTCATACAATAGATTCCTGCCTTTAAAAATGTCACCAGCCGTCAGCAGTTATCTGGGTTAAGTGCACAGGGCTATGTTAATAATTGAGATTAGATGTACAGTAGGTTATTCATCAAGTGTGATGTGTATTTCCAGCATTTTCTGTCTTCAAGATTTTCGATTGAGATATGAAAAACTTTAAACAGGGAGATTGCAGCTTCTTATTGTTATTTTGAAAAGGGAGGCGATTTTGTGAGAAGACATTTCTCCTCAAAGTCACACAATCAATCATTTTCATTGCTTTTACTGTGTACCCCTCAACTCATATGGTTGACATGGCACATTGAAGTCATGTTGGCTCCATCATATCACATGTCAACCCAAAAATTGTGGCTATTCATGTAATTGAACTTGCCAGTCCTCCTCTGATGCCTGTATTCATCTCTTGAGGTGAAACCACATTTTCCCTTCCGATATTTACATTAGCACCTGAATGACATGAATAAAATCATTTGGTCATGTTCATTTATCGGCCATATGTTATACGTCAGGGTGGCACACACCAGATCACACATATAAAGGAGACGTGTGGATTCTGGATGTATAAATACAAACTCTTCTTTTCAGCTGCAGAAAACTGATATAATACAGAGCAATTCCACCCTTTCAAAATTGACATCTATGCAAGGACAGAAAACTATTTTGTTGTTTTTTTGTGATATCAGGTGGCTGTTACAGTAAGTTAAAGATACATAATTCAGGAAGAAATCAGAGAGAGATATGTCAAATCTCTTGCGGTCTTAAAGGGATTCAGCAGAAATCTCATTTTAACTTCCCTGACAAGGTCAGAGTGTCTCGTGCAACCTTTTGTGGAAAGCACTCAGCACAACAAATGGAACCTAAACTGTTTGATACCTGCTGTTTGCACTCTAAAGGCAGCTCGCTAGACTTGATTATGGAGACCCACCCTAGCACTCTCCATCCCAGAGTATTTGTTCTGGGCCACTGCTGACTCAAAATGACTTGAACAGCTAGAGGAACCTCACTGGCAGAGGTCAGCTGAAAACATTTCTATAAGTGATAATGCAATCTCTGTTATCTGATTGTTGGATGGTCAAAAATTATAGATGGAACAGTATTAGACAACTCTGCTACAGATAAGAAGGACATCCTTTCTTTGCTGACTGTGATGACAATATGATGCTTTCTTGCCCAATAAAATCAAAGAAGAGATGTATTTAAACTATATTATTAACGCAAAGAAGAAATTATGTATATAATGTATTTTTCTGAAGTAACAGTATATTAGTAGGTTATTATTATTAGTACTGACTGACAATGTTGGTATTTTAATTGTTTTTTGTACACGTATGTGTGTGGACGGGGACTAACCTCAAATCCAAGGAAACATCATTCAAAATCACATTAACATTTGTAATAATGCAAACAACAACAACAAAAAATCCTACCTTATGTAATATTTGACTTTTTTGTATGCTCACAAATAAATCTCCAGGAACACTTTTGATTTTTTCTCAGAAAGACGATGAGGGAAATGCTCAATAAAGGGATTGATTTGAGCTGCAGAAGCAGGTGGACATTTGCCATTGCCACAACTGGACCCCTCCTTTGTACGACGTGCGGCAAACAAAACACACACATTGTTAGCGAGCTAGGCGAACTAAGACTGACTAGTCCTCCAATATTGAAGCTTTTAAATTGCACAGATGTCTGAAAGGTACAGTTTAACATCATTAATTTGCTTGGCTAGCTGTTTCTCCTTTATGCTAAGCTAAGCTAACAGTCTCCTTACTGCAGCTTAATATATAACAGGATTGGAAGAAGTCTAAATAAAACAATTACCAGGAATGTTTTTGGAATACTTTCCCAAGCTGTTAAAGTGACCTTCATTTCACCATTACAGTGCTCACTATTTTTCCCCACCTCCACAGGAATACTAGGGAAATGGCTAATATAAAAACTGAAATTGTATTCTTTCCTCTGTAAAGAGAGATGATTGCATATCAAGTTGGCTGGTTGAAGTACCTCCTGTGTATGACTCCTGTGTGGTGGGAGAGGAAGCATTTTTCTTCCAACCAATGGAAGAGTGAGTCAGGTTTATGACTATGGGGAGCAGAGGGTGGCCTTTATTTCCCTGAGAAGAGTCATTATTATTGCCCTGCAAATTTATGGCTTGCTTCTGGAGAGAACCTACCAGCAGAGTGCCTGTCATTTCTCTTACTATCTTATGCATTATTGATAAGTCTATGGTCCTATCATCCATTGTACGCTATTGCTATAACTCAACAGCAGAAAATAAGATATAGAGTTTATTGTAGTTGTGTATGTGAGAGTCTCTTCTTTGTTCTCTTTACTGTATTTTACACTACTATTTTATGAGGACTTTAACCTGTTTAACAGACATTATGACAGTGCCAAGCATGATATCAACAACTTTGACCACTCTTACATTACAGAAAATACTGTCGCTTGTCTCATGATAAAAAATATATTTTTAGCATTCAGGACTGGAAACATCTACCGGAGAAAAGATTTAACACACGCAAAGACACAAAGAATGATTCCCCTGCATAATTGTCATTTGCAAAAAATTAATAATTGGCTTATCAGTTAAAATTTTATGTCATTAACCAGTTTACATGGTTTTGACAGAATATACGTGGGTTGTAATAAGCAGAAGGGACGATTGGTTTCTGGTTTTCACAATGCTAGTGAACCTGGTTGTAAAGGGGGGGGGGGGGGGGGGGATTATATTAATTAAAGCAGATAGATCATGAGATATTTAAATTTCATTGCACTGACTATCATGTGGTTACGAATGCGTAAAAGAAAAAAACCTTCCTAATTGGGCTGTTTCAAAGTAAGTACTGTCACATGACAATAGCCAGAACAATTAATTGTGGGAGTCTGCTTCAATTAATACATCATGATAAATGGATGCTATTAGCTATATATTCAACAGTTACTTTGGGAGATAATTAGATCATCATGTTGTTAAAAGATAATAAAGACCGGCCTCTTGCAACAAAGGATGTCCTCCTTTGACTCTGTCCTTCACATGGCCGTGAACGCTGCTGCTGTTCAAAGAGAAGGCAAGAAAAAAGCATCTCGGCTTAGACATCTTTCATTTTCCTTTATCGAAAGGGCCAGTAAATCTGCCATCTTTACACGTGTGGACGCACACAGATTGCAGCTGTATGTATAGGCAAACCACAACCACTCACACTTACACATCAAAATTACTGCACAATACTAAACAAGTTAATCAGTGATGTGGCACCTCCCACATGTGCTACCTCTTTCTCTCTGTCTCTTTCCTCCGAAGCTCCTCTCACTGAAGGACCCTTCAGACCAACAGCAATCATCCTATTTAGACAGCTGAGAGGGCTGCTTTTTGAAACGTGGCATTGTATAACGCTGCCTGTGCTTGCAATCATGCTCTTCACTCTGCGATGATGAGGTTAATTTCAGTCTTTTGTGTATATTTTGCTTATTTGGTTGTTTATATAAGCAGTTAAATTCAACTACAAAACAAGCTCATTTTTAATTTTAGACTATTTGTTTTCAACATGTTTTCTCATATTTCTGAAAAGTATGAACTGGTCACATTGGCCTTATTTCTAATTTAGGTGTTATGCTCTTTTGTTGCCAATACATGCTGTAGAATCCATATTAATTTTTTTTTACCACACACACCAGGTAGGATATTTTATTTGCTTTCTGTCACTCTGTCTGAGTGACATATTTAAAGCTGTACATGTAGTGATGCATCCTGAGCTGCAAGAGTGAAGGAAGATAAAGACTTAACAAATTTGTTTATTAGCTTCCCGCTTTCTGAAGCTCAGCCAATCCATCACCACTGAACGACCTTATGAATACATTACAATACATTAAAGCTGACTGGCTGCACAGGAGTCAGTTTGTGAGTTATGTTGCTTGTCATCCTGTTGCATTGGCTCTTGCATTTAACTCTTCTGCATTACGAAACTGTACTGTTGGTAAAATCTCTGAAAATCTATGTCAAATATGTATATGAGGTGTAATTTTGTACATGGGACAAATAAAGGAAATTGTTTAAAAAGTCACATCTGGCTTCAGTGGAGTCTACACACATATTGCAGAACCAACAAATACGTAATAACCAAATGCACTTGTAAGCATTTTAAGGTTGATCATTGATTGATTTGTCTTGCCTGGCAGGAACATAAATGACTGATTTTATAGAGAAAACAAGACAAAAATAATAGAACTGTTGAAGGGTTGGGGTTTGGGTAATGTGGCATCTGTGTCTGGTTTGAAGGCAGAAAGGTGTTTTAGCAACTTGTCTGCTGGTTGGAAAAGAAAAAGCTTTCTCCCATGGCCAACATTTTGTTGACTCATCCATCTACAACTATCTCCTTCCTATGCTGACTTTTTCGCACTATAATACTGTCACCCCACTTCCTCCTTTGCTCAAATAATAATTACTACGGCTGTTTTGTCACTTGAACATAAACATATGTTATTTTTGGTCATTTGCTGAAATGACAGATGCTGTCATTTTCCTTGGGAGAACAGTCTCGACTTAAAAGTGTAAGGCTGTTCTTATTTCATACTTTACTTATTGTCAACAAATTAGACTGCCGGAAAAATAGCAAACCTTCTAGAGACAAAGCCCTCTAGTGGTCATGGAAATTATGACTGTTGTCTGTCAGGAGAAAGTGAGAATATAGTGTGACGTTGTTACAGAGGTGGGTTAACAAAATGTTGGACTTTAATACAGTTGTCTGCAGTTTGCTTTCCTATAGGCAGTCAATGTTGATTTCTTTTAACTATTACATACAATGTTCCCTTACCTTAACCAAGTAGTAATTTGAAGTTTAAACCTACCGAAATGTTAACCATAGCGGTAAGATCAGAAAACAATTTTATTTTTGTAACAATAATTTCTAAAAGGCTTTGAAAGGCACTGATAAATCTTTCGTCTGACTTGTTACAACAAATTCCTTGGAAGGACCAAAACCAACAATGGATTACGCCATTTCTCGCATTTTTCCCTCTATACCAGAATGATTATGGCTGGACCTTTCTCTAGTGCTGGCATAGTGCTAAAACAAAGTGTGGAGATCTGGCTTTGTGAGACTAGTTGTCTTCTCTGCAACAATGGTGGAATAAGCTATATCAGATATGGTACATGGGCAGTACTTGTAGGATCAGTTATTTGTTTGTTTTCATCTTTCTACAATAACGAAAATTTGGAACATCATCAGCTTTATCCTGAAAGAGTGGTTCCATTTTAGTGGTTTAATATTTGCTAGTCCTTGACAGAGTTGTTGAAAATTAAAAAAAATACTTCTGAAATCTCCAAGCCAGAAAATTAGGTTTTGCATGACTTCCTTTCCATCTGTGTAGCTATTGAAAATTCCTGTAAAACTGTTGATAAACTACATGAAATCTATAAAAGAAAAACACGTAATGTCCATGTGCTGCACACAAAGGCATCCAGTTTCTATTGTCATTTTCTTCTGAGAGAACCAATAGGATCTGCTTCAAAGACATTTTATTGACTTGTCCATATGGTTTATAGGTTTCTAAATGGCTCCACTTCACTTTACGAAAAGAATGGGAATTTAATCACACACCTTTGGTGGGCTTAGTGAGGCAGCTGTGACAGTCAGCAACCTCGTCATGTCAGCTCGAGACTCAGGAGAGACTGTCCTTGAAACACAAAGAACCCCTCATGACATTGATTCAGTTCAGCCGCTGTAGCACTCATTCGCAGTTACAAAGGCCAGCGTACTCAAAAACCTTTCCAGCACAGACAAGCAACAATAAAACATTACAGTGCTCTAGGTATCAAAATAAGTTAGTCATTAATGCCTCCCATATATCCAGAGAAAGCTACCATCATCCGTGCTGCCTGCTCATCAACAATTTCCAATTTCGGTTCAGTTTAATGATAAACTTAATTATTTTGGGTCCCTTACAGAAATTTCCAGATGACACAATTTGGTGACAGAATCCCAGTATTACAAGGTTCTTGATGCGTAATTACACAGATGTTATGAGGGAATCAGGTACTGTATATAGGCTTTCTGTTGATTTGTGTCATCATGTTTCATCCTGCTTTTCATTTTGAGGCAAGGACAAACTGATACACTTCACTTACTCTTATAATTATTTCTGCTCCTCTCCCTCTTCCATGCCCAGTCTATCTGTCATCTCATCCCAGGCCTGGGTGTCGATCCCTGAGGACATGACGCCTATTTCAGGTGTCTGCAGATGGGGATTGGGAACTATCTTAGATTCACTACAATTTTCCAAATTAAGACTAAGGAATTAAATGAATACTTAGAATGTTATCTCTCACGTCGAATTGGTCACTCAAGTGTGCTGCTCTGATGGACTGATGTTACAGCCCACTTACTTTCTATCATCCACATGCCACAGATCACATCTGGCTGCATGTGTGCACAATGTATAGATGCTAAAGTGCTTGTGGGTATTTCATCCAGTCCTTTAGCTCTTCAATCAAAATTGTTTATGTAGCAGTGTAATTCAGTGTGGTATTCAAAGGATAGATTATAATCCACAGGACAATCCTTGTATTCTTCCTATAATATGCACACAACAGCACTGTCGTCCTCAGACATGCAAGCTTCACTGGTTGTCTGTGTTCACCAGATAAAGAGGAACAATGGTTCTAATAGGCAGCAGAGAGTCTCCACAACCAGTGTTTCAGCGGCTCACATTTGTTCTCACAAAGGCTAAATGTATTTTGAGTGGCAGATTAAGGATATTGGTCAGGGGCTCTGCATTGTCAACTCTGAAAAGTGGGGTAAATGTGTGTTTGGATGATAATTCATTCATTCTTAGGCTTGACGGCGAACAAAAAAGCAGTACTGTTCTCAGTTTTGCAAAATGTGTTTCACAGATTGTTAATTATGGGTAACATAATCTCATTAAGTCCTTTTGCTTTGCTACTCAATTTCTTTTACAAGCATTAGTCATGATTGAGTAGTTTAGGGGTTTAAGTTCTTCTTTTGTCTGAGTTCATAAAATGGCTTCATACGGGCTCTGCTCTGTCCCATTTGTATTCCACAAGGAAGCCTGATGTCCAGCAGGAGAAACAGCACAGTTTGCTTGGTCGAGTGACTGTTCTACCAAACTGTCTTGCCCTGGTAAATACAAAAATATTCAAAAATAATTGACATTTACTAAAAGCCTCTTCTCAGTAGGCCTATTCAGATCCTTTACTTAAAGCTTTATTCGATATTTTATAATAATAACGTATGAAATGACAAAGTGAAAACTTTGTGATAATGTGAAAGGGGTTGCTCCTATTGATGAACCTACAGAGAATTATCACCTGAATTTGCAGCTCCCATCAGCTATAGTGTGTTTCAGCTCAGCAACTTTACTGTTTTCATTCACTCCCACCGCTCTCATAGTGTTATTTTTGGCAGCAGCAGGCAGATTTTTTAATTGAAAAAGCTATAAAAACCAAGTACATTGGGACAGCACAACTGAAAAACTGCTTTGGGAAACCCCAGCAGAAACAGCTACAGTATGCTGGAATGACCCAGACGCAAGGAAATGCCAGCAGATCTCTGCTTCCAGCCAGAGGGAACAATCATCGACAGTTCGCACCGTGCCCGGTCGCTCTGTGATCTCCTGTCCCTGTACACCCCGACACCCCATTCCCTCTCTGATACCTATAATGGGTTGTGTCGCTCTCACACTGTGAACAGTTGGTGATCATTCCCTGTGGCTGGATGAATTTTACGTGTGATCCATGCACAACTGCGGCTGGGGGCTCTCCGCAGCACCACGCAACTTTCTCAATTCTTCAGTCTCACGGAGAAAAGAAGGAAGTCAGGTCGAAATGAAATTTGCTTTATTGGCATGAATGTTTATGCAACAGTATTGACAAAGCTAAAGGAAAATACTACAAAACAATTCAATTCATAAAGTTCATTAAATAAATAAAATAAAATAATTTCATTACTATATATTGGATATAGAATAATATTATCTAATATTGTTAATTTCTCTATGTCTTCTTTCATTATGGCTGTGTCTCCTGGCAATGATAACAGCAGCAATCTCTGCGCAACACTTGGCGGTCCTTTCAAACGTATTAAATACAGATGCTCATACTCACATGAAATTGCTTTTAGGCTTCTTAGATCACATTGCGTGTAGTAAATAAATGTATTTGCATATATTTTTACACACAAAACAGTTTTTGCACATTTGCGGATCATTTCCTGTCAATTTGCAAGTCATGTTACATTTGTGACTTCCTTTTTACGCATTTGTGGAATTTTGTCCTCTCTGTACCACAGAGATCTGTAAACAGAGTTCCCCTTTGAGGGAACTCGAACTGCGTCGGTGACGATACTATGGGAACGCCTCTGGGCGTGGCAGGGCTGAATTATGAATGAAACTACTCCAATTCTATTGGTGTTGCTAGAACGGTAGCGTGTGACGGCGTAACCGGAGGCGTATATAAGCATGCCGGCACACAGGACACATTAGCTTCTTTCTATTCAGCAGGCACTCTGAGTATGTTTGGAAGCTCCGCTATCGAGAAAGTTGTTGTCTTACCTGGAAGTCCTGACGAAGCAGTAGAGACCATGTCTGGTAATCAGTTCCGACAATGTGTTTTTCCATGCATAACGGCTGGGGAGACTCATGAGTGTGTTTCCTGTCTGGGGATGTCGCATGTCTCGTGCGGCTCTCTTTTCGGAAGACGGCGTTGGGACGGCTGAGGCCTTTTTCCGGTCCTTGTCTGTTGACTCCGCCTCCTCTCTTCCCCGCTCGGGAGCCCGTTTCTCGGCTTCTCCCGCCCGAGGTATGAGTCTGGAGAGGCTTGCACAGTCTGATTCTGAGGAGCTAGACGTGCTTACCGTGCCGACGTCATCAGTCCACGCCCAGCTATGAGAGGCGGGGCAGGAGCCGCGGGCCGGCAGTAACCTCAATGAGCTTTTCTGCAGCCCGAGCGCCACCCCCGCGTCGATCCTTGCCATTCTTTCCTGATTTCCATGGAACAGACCAAGAGAAAAAAAAAAAAAGCTGCTCTGCACGGCTGACTGCGTCCCCTCTGCTGGACTACAGCAGCGTGACAGAAACTAAGCAGCACGGCTTTAGAACGATGCCTCGGGTGGAGGAAGCGCTCGCGAGCTATCTTTCTCCCACCCTCACTTCATTCCTTCAGACGCCGTCGCTCCCCACCAAGCTTTGTCACGATAGATCTGCAAGACGCTTATTTCCACATCTCCATCAGTCCCTCTCACAGGAAGTTCCTGAGGTTCGCCTTCGGGGGCGCGGCGTACCAATATCGGGTTCTTCCGTTCGGCCTAGCACTCTCTCCCTGCATGTTCACCAAATGCATGGATGCAGCCCTGGCCCCGCTGAGGCTCCAGGGCATCCGCATTTTAAACTATATCGACGACTGGCTCATCCTGGCCCAGTCTCGGGAGTTAGCGGTTCAGCATCGAGATGTCGTCCTCGCCCACCTTCAGCGTTTGGGGCTGCGGCTCAAAGCGAAGAAGAGCGTGCTGACGCCCGCCCAACGGACTACGTTCCTAGGGGTGGTGTGGGACTCAACGACGATGCGGGCCCACCTGTCTCCCGCACGCGTCGAGTCCATTTTGTCCTCAGTGACCAGAGTCCAGTTAGGCCGCGCCATCACTGTGAAACACTTTCAGAGGGTGTTGGGTCTCCTGGCAGCAGCGTCCAGTATAATACCTACTGGACTTCTGCACATGAGAGCCCTGCAGTGGTGGCTAAAATCCAAGGGATTCTCCTTGAGGGGAAATCCACTCCGTCTGATATGGGTTACGAGCAGGTGCCTTCGTTCCCTGTCTGTATGGAGGAAATCTTGGTTCCTGTCCCAAGGGCCCGTGTTGGGAGCAATCTGTCGCTGAACAATTATTTCAACAGACGCCTCACTCACGGGATGGGGTGCGGTCATGGATGGCCGCTTTGCGAGAGGCTCCTGGCAGGAGCATAATTTCTCCTGGCGCATAAATTGCCTGGAAATGTTGGCGGTATTCAGAGCTCTGAGGAGTTTCCTGCCCGCCCTCCGCGGTCGCCACGTCCTTGTCAGAACCGACAATACGGCAGTGGTGGCCTATTTGAATCACCAGAGGGGTCTGTGCTCGCGCCCGTTATGCAAACTGGCACATCAGATCCTCCTGTGGTCCCAGCAGAGACTGCTGTCCCTCAGAGCGATGTACGTCCCTGGGACCCAGAATCAGGGAGCAGACCTGCTGTCGAGACAGGGGCTGAGGCCCAGGGAATGGAGACTCCACCTCGAGGTGGTGGGGTGGTTGTGCGAAGGTTCGGCCCAGTAGCCGTGGACCTGTTTGCGTCTTGAGAGACTACGCACTGTCCGCTCTGGTTCTTCCTCTCGCCCCCAGCCCGCTAGTGCTGGATGCCATGGTGCAGACGCGGCCAAGGCTGCGTCTGTATGCTCTTCCCCCAGTTGCTCTGCCCCCGGGGGTTCTGGAGCCTACTGTTATTAGCCCCGTGTTTGGCCGGCCCGAGTGTGGTTCTCGGACATAATATCGCTCCTAGAGGGCCCGCCCTGGCAGGTCCCTCTGAGGAGAGACCTGCTGTTCCCCGTCCTGTGGCAGCTATGGGTCTGGCCCCTGAGGGGGCGCAGTTCCTAGAGGCGGGCCTGACGACAGGAGCAGTCGAGACGCTGCTCAGCTCCAGAGCCCCGTCCACGAGAAGGATGTATGGCCTGAAGTGGAATGTGTTAAAATGCCACCTGGTGTAGAGAACGGGCGGTGGACCCAGTTACCTGCTCGGTGATTATGGTACTGGAGTTCCTCCAGGACCATTTCTCTGCTGGCCTTTCCCCGTCCATGCTCAAGGTGTACGTGGCTGCCATTGCAGAGCTCCACACCCCTCTGAGGGAGGGGCCCTTGGGAAGGCTTCCACTGGTCGTGCGCTTCCTCCGTGGAGCCCGAAGGATGAGACCCGTGACTCGTTCCAGGGTTCCCACTGGGACCTGGCAGTGGTTCTCGAAGCGCTGGCTGGGGCCCCCTTCGAACTCCTGGAGTCGGCTGAGGCCAAGCACCTGACCCTTAAAATGGCCTTTCTCCTCGCTATCACCTCTCTGAGGAGGGTGGGGGATCTCCAGGCACTTTCGGTTTCTCCCCGATGCCTGGAGTTTGCCCCGGGGAGGGTCAGGGCCATCCTGCACCCTTGTCCAGGCTATGTCCCTAAGGTTCCGTCCAGTTTGGCAGGGTCCACGGTGCTGCAGGCGTTTCATCCCCCACCTCATGTGACCGCGGAGGACGGGAGACTTCATCTGCTCTGCCCTGTCAGAGCACTGAGTATTTACACTCTGAGGTCTTCCCAGTGGAGGAAAGCAGACCAGTTGCTGGTGTGTTTCGGGTCCCCCAAGGCTGGGCTCCCCGCTTCTAAACACGGCATCAGCAACTGGATCGTTCAGACTATTTCCCTGGCCTATCAGGTGCGCGGTTTGCCTTCAGCTATGGCCGTCAGGGCGCACTCTACTCGAGGCATGGCGGCCTCTAGGACCCTCCTCGCAGAGGTGTCGCTCCAGGATTTGTGTGATGCGGCTGGCTGGCCACCCCTCACACTTCATCCGGTTTACAGTCTGGACCTTCCTTCTGCACCCGGCACCTGTGCGCTCTCCTCTTAGTCGTGCCTGCAGGTTGCACACTGGGGGCAGGCGGGGTTTCGGCGCGGCCTAAGTGGGTATCTCGTTCCCATATTGTCTTCACCGACGCAGTGTCTCATTCCCTTGAAGGGGAACGTCTGTGGTTATGTATGTAACCCTTGTTCCGAACGAGACACTGCGTCGGTCCGCCACACCTCACCCCGCCTGGAGTGCCTTGCTTCATAGAAAAGGGCTAATGTGTCCTGTGTGCCGGCGTGCTTATATACGCCTCCGGTTATGCCGTCACACACTACCGTTCTAGCAACGGTTCTAGCAACACCAATAGAATTGGAGTAGTTGCAACACCAATAGAATTGGAGTAGTTTCATTCATAATTCAGCCCTGCCACGCCCAGAGGCGTTCCCATAGTATCGTCACCGACGCAGTGTCTCGTTCCCCTTCTCGGGGAACAAGGGTTACATACGTAACCCGAGACGATTTGTAAATGTGAGAGCAGTTTATTAGCTACACCAGCAGGTGGCGGTAGTGACATTGCCTCTCATGAGTTATAAGAATATCCATTGCAGTACCCAGGGTTATCTGTAGGAGACAACAACTTCTGCTTCTGCTGGACCACTGGACTCTACTCAGTCTAAATTTTTCTGTACAAGTATATATAGTTTACTATTGAATACTTTATCACTGTATTTGTTTTACATTTATATTATATCCATTATAATATATCCACAAATGCGTAAATAACACTTTGTATGTGAAATTAAAATATGTGTGTACAAAGCAAATTGTACATATTTGCAAATTGCACTGTATTTTTGTGGATATGGTTTTACAGAACACAAATGTAAAAATACATGTTTTGGGTAGTGAGATATTTGTGTATATTCTTTTAACAGATCTCCACAGTACACATTGGACAAAATTCCACAAATGTGTAAAAAGGAAGTTACAAATATAACATGACCCACAAATTGACAGAAAGCAATCTGCAAATATGCAAAAACTGTTTTGTGTGTAGAAGTCACTCTGTAAAGTGTTTGTACTGTCTTCTCATGCCACTTTCTACTTCTACTCCACTTCATCTCAGAGGGAGACATTGCACTTTTTACTTCACTACATTTCTCTGACAGCTTCTCTTACTAGTTACTTTACAAAGTCAGCTTTTTAAACACAAAACACATGAAGAGTTTAAATATGATGTTTTGTTGTAAATTAAACTACCCAATAGTTTAAAACCATTTCATAGTTCCAGCTTCATTTGCTGCTTTTCCTTTTGGTTATTTTAATGCATTTGTATCATTTTGAGGTTTGGACTGACAAATCAAGCATTGTGAAGGTGTCACTTTGGGCTCTGGGCAATTGTGACACCATTTCTCACTATTTTGAGTATTTTTAGAATTGATTTGATTTTCGACACCCGAAAAATAATCAGCTGATAAATAAATAATGATAAAAGTCATTAATTGCAGTCTGATACAAAACCTCAACCTACTACAACAGTATAATACTGCTTTTACATGAATGAATATTATACTTACATATTTCCATCCATCCATCCATCGTCAGCCGCTTATCCTGCGTACAGGATTGTTTACATAAACAATAAAGGTTTATGTGCTGAAAGCCATCAGACCAAACAGATTCAGATGATGTCGAGTAAGAACAAAGTGAGCATTAGTAAAGTTGGAGAAACAGAGAAAATCACGTTAGCTCACCGGCTAACGCTGAGCAGTTACTAATGTTATATCGCTTTCCACATACTTCACCAACTAACACGACCTATGTTACTATCCTGTGTACCACTGTTCTACTGTGTACCGCTGATTTAGCCAGCAAGAAAGGATGTAACGGTAAAAAGCAAATGTGGAGCAATTTGTTTACTAACATTAGCCTGTTTTTATTTTCCATTTAACTCTTTTGACCCTAATTGTACACTGCACTGTAACTTTATTCTTTTATTTATTTATTTTTTAAATTATTTTTTAATTGTATTTTTTCAATTTCCCTATGTTGCTTTTAAACTTTTTTATATTTCCCTGTTGCTTTTATGTTTTGTGTAAAGAATTACCTTGTTGTTGAAATGTGCTATACAAATAAACTTAACTTGCCTTGCCTTGCCTATTGATGCAGCCAGGAGCAGCCAGCTAACGCTCCAGTAGCTCGGACCTGCCGCTGTTTGCTTAGTAACGTTCAGTTTAGGTTTATTGTGGTTTTACCTATACTCTGGTATACAGCTTCTCCACCTCTCCGTCGCTGTAACTAACGTGACCCACATAATATACAATACTGTAACTTCACAGTGACAACAACCCAGAGGAAGAGCCATGCACTAACACTACAGTAAAGTTACTTCCTGCGGTCTAACTGTTATAAAGTGTGACACAGTCTCGTTATAATAGTCAGTCCAGCTCACTACGCTTTTCCTTATCATCCAATACATTTAGCTGTAACATTGCTGAGCCGCCGGTGAAAGATACACAGATAGTAAAGATAGTTACTGAAAGCAGCAGACAAGCTAACGCTGTAGCACGTCGGCTAAATGCAGTAAATGTACCATGATCATGTAACTAACATAGATTAGTTCAACCTGCAGCTGATAAACTATTACTGTAACAGTGCAGTAGGGGTTTACCTGAGTTTCCAGTATATTGTGTGAAGATCTCCCTGCCTGCCTATAGCCGCTGTCACTCTGCCTTTCATTTGGAAGGATTGTGCCAATATGTGGCTCGCTGCATTTTGTGTTTCCCTTTATATTAATAAAAGTAAGTAACACCCACAAGTTCCCCCGTAACAGCCTGAAGAAAACTGACCTACAGTAAACAATAGTCAGCACTGCACATCACAAGTCATAGGAGACAGCTGCAAATATAATTACAATATAATAAGCTATACATGTGGTAAACCTCTGTTTATATTATTATGATCATCATTTCAGCTGACACAGCCATATACTCATACAGTATTTCAGTTTTCTACATAATTTGACCAATACGTTGATTAATGTAGTCCTCAAAATTGAATTTGATAAAATGTTTATTTGTTCACTTATCATTAAATTGTATGCTTTACACTTTGCAGTAATTTCTTCAATGTTTGATTTTACTGTTCTCTATTCAGCAAATCATTGAAGGGCATTTTTTTCTCTCCTTGGAGGAACATAACTGTCAATAAAAAAAACTGTAATGTCATTTTGGGCTTTATAATCATATTGAGTAATTGAATATATATGTGAGCATGGCTTGGATGAGTCTATAACACTGAATTTGGAAACGATTGTTAGGGATTCCATCTGTGTCACTATAAGGAGCTTATTTGAAATTGCCCGTGTTTGTATTAGAACTAAGAAGTTGGTCAAGGTGGTGCTGGACTGGGTGTCGATGAGGGGCCCAGTTTGGAAAATGTTGTCCCCCTGTCCAAAATTCCTAACGGCGGGCCTGCCACTGAGTAGGCTACTTGAGCAAATCCACCACTGCAATACACATACTTACTGTACGCTTATCTCTTCACATATTTCCCTTCGAGATGAACGAGTATAATCAGTGCGTGTTGTAGAACAGATAGCTTTCATCTGATCCAGGTTGCCCTCCAGGGACTGGGACAGTGAAACAAAATCTAGACTTCCTCTGTTTTTCCCTCTACACATTCAAATGTTAGCTGTTTGTGCTAAATGCAAAAGTGCAAAAAGAGAAATACAGATGATTTTACTACGTAAGTATCAAGGTGCCCTTCATCGATGTTATGATAGCTGATTTTGAGAGTAAGGTGCTCTGTGCCTTGTTTTTACCAAATGATCTCTGTAAATCTTGGGTTTCATCAGGGACGACAGTCACTTAAGACACACTGCAGGACATGTGTCTATAGTCTCCAGAAGGTGTGATTGAGTCCATGAGAGCTCCTTGGCAATTGCTCCTCTGTCAGGGCATGTAAACATGCCCTGTGTATCCATGTTAGCTGCACAGGCTATCGATGTTTATTTTAGACCAGTGATGTGTCATTAATACCTCCGTCTACAAGGCTGATGAATAAACTCTTAAGTCTCTGGTATTCGCATGAGGATGCCCTCCCTCCGAGTGTAAACATTGTGAAGACAGATTAGTTCTGCTGCTGTGGGTAAAGAAGATTAGCAGAGATTATTAACAAACATGTTGGATTAAATAGACAGTATCACTCCCTTCTTTACAGACATCCCAACCGTGTGGTTAAAACAAAACTTGGGGTGCAACTGCTCAAACCAGCATGATGATACTAAACATCATGTCTCTGCACGGTTGCAGTCATCACAGGGACTGGACGCAGAGCTGCCTGGATTCAATCTTCTTGGTCCCAATTAAAGTCAGATTTACTGACATCAGTCACAGTTCATCATAGTGATTATGCTCAAGCTGTTCAGTGAGGAGATGATTAACAGAGTTTATGGGAAATGCCACTAATTGGATGGCTTCACTGTCTCACTCTGTGTTACCTATTTTTTCATTTGAAATATATGATATATTTGTCACATATCTGCATAATCATATAGATAACTATATTTTAGACAGCTGTAAATAATGTATCATACTTCCCTCCACACACTAAAGATCCTGGGGTCAAAACTGTTTTTTTGCTATTTGGGTATTGTTAGGTTATTGTAACATTGTTACTTACCTACCCACTACTTATATATATACACACTATATGTATATATATATATATATATATATATATATATATATATATACTTAAGTACAAATTTGAGGTAGCCTATCAGTACTTTATTTAAGTATTCACATTTCATGATGATGAATACTACTTCTACTACTACTACTGATTTCAGAGGGAAATGTTTTACTTTTTACTCCTATACATTATCTGACAACTATAATAGCTAGTTACTTTATAAATGAATATTTTACATTCAAAGTACACAAAAAAGGTTTTGAAATATGTTTTGTAAAGTATCCTACAATATTTAAGATTGGAGCTTAAATCCTTAGTTAACTAATCAATTAGTTGATTCAATTATCACAAAAAAAACAACTGTTTTGATAACTTATTATTATTTAAGTTTTTCATGCAAAAATACCAAATGTTTAATGGGTTCAGCTCCTCAAATGTGATGATTTGGTACTTTTTCATGTATTGAATTACACTAAACTGAATATTTCTTTAGTTTTGGACAAAACAAGACATTTGAAGATGCCACTTTGAGCTGTGGGTAATTGTGATGGGCATTTCTCACTACTGTCTTATATTTTACTAACAATTTTGATCAAGAAAATAACCTGCAGGTTAATCCACAATGAAAGTAATCATTAATTGCAGCCTCATAATATACTGTATATATTGTATAATAGCATATATGGTATATTATATTCTTTGCAATAAGTACTTTTATTTCTGATACTTAAACTACATTTTGCTGATAATACTTAGATACTTTTACTTAAATAACCATTTAAATGCAGGGCTTGGATAATTTTACAGTGTGGTGCTGGTACTTTAACTTAGCTTAAGAATGTGCATATTTCCACCATCTCTGCCTGTGCATCATGGTATCATTGTGTACAACTAAAAACACATTTGTCACAGTTTTGAGGAAACACTTGAGCTACTTGTGTCCAACATGTTCAAAAAGTAACCAGTGTGAGTAAATAACCAACCCATTGTGTAAAGTATTGCATTTGTGCTATACTGACCCAAAGTGGATCAATGTTGACACAGTGATTTGACTGAAATTAAACCAGGATCCAAAGAGAAGACCACCCACCCATAAGCCATGGACTTACACTGTTTATCTGATTTTCAGATAATTTTATCTAAGGTTACAAATAAACTTATTGATTCACCCACTTAAGTTATTTCCTTTCATCTGAAAAAGGAAGTCAATATGCACCTTGCAGGGACATGATAAGAATCGATAATTTAAGCATACATCAGTAATAATGGCATTGTTCCTTTCTTGAATCGCTCCACCGTGTATCTTGTATTGCAGGTGCTCAAGGTCTGGCACTGAGGAGCTGTAATCATGCAATGTGCTACAATATATATATATATATATATATATATATATATATATATATATATATATAAACACAGTCTTGTGCAACGGTTTTAGGCAGTTGTGGGAAAACGGATGTGAAGTAAGAATACTTTAAAAATAAATAGACATGTTCATAGATTATATTTATTAATTTACAAAGTGAAAAGTGAGTGAACACAAGAAAAATCTCAATCAAATCAATATTTGGTGTTAATGCCCTTTGCGTTCAAGGTTGCAGGTAAACTTGCACAAAGTTTTTAAAGGATCTTGGCATCTTGGAGAACTACCCACAGTTCTTCTGTGGATTTGGGCAGACTCTTTTACTTTGCTCTCTAAATGTAATCCCAGACAGACTAGATGATGTTAATATCAGGGCTCTGTGAGGGCCAAACCATCACTTCCAAGAACCTTGTTCTTCTTTACGCTGAAGATAGTTCTTAATGACTTTTGCTGTATGTTTGGTGTCATTGTCATGCTGCAGAATAGATTTATATATTTGGGTCCAATCAGATACCTCATTGATGATGTTGCATGATGAATATGTATCTGCCTGTATTTTTCTGCACACCAATTCCAGTGTTTTCATGCATAGTTGAGTCACTTGGCCTTGTTTTTATGTCAAAGGTATGGCCACAAGTCTTCCATGAAGGCCACTTCTGACCAGACATCTCTGGACAGTACATGTGGGTTTAATGCCAGTTCTGAGCTGATGACACGACTAGATCTTCCGATCATGAAGGGAAGTAAGCATGATGTGTCTTTAATCTACTGCAGGAAGTCGCCTTGGCTGACCAATGCATCTACAGTCCTCAACATTGCCTGTTTCATTGTGTTTCTTCAAAAGAGCTAGGACAGCACATCTGGAAACCCCTGTCTGGGAGAGCGCTTGCTAATGCAGTATACCTATCTTGTGTCTTGCCATGGTGTATGACTTTTGAGAGTAACTGTCTTCAGCAACCTCACCTTGTTAGCTGAGATTGGTTGTTCCTCACCCAGTTGTATTCCTCCTACACAGCTGTTTCTGTTTCAGTTAATAATTGTGTTTCAACCTACCTATTGAATTGGTGATCCTTAGCACCTGCTTGGTATAATTGTTTAATCATACACCTGATGACATGCCTAAAAAGTCCTTGACTTTGTGCAAGTGTACCCTGAAGAATTGATGCTGTTTTGAAGGTAAAGGGTGGTCACAATCAAATATTGATTTGATTTAAATTTCCTTCTGTTCATTCACTTAGCATTTTGTTAGCATTTGTAAGCATTCTTACTTTAAAGCATTTTTTCCACACCTGCTAAAACCTTTGCACACTACTGTATGTATATTTTTATACTATATACAGTTTGACCTGTGGTGGGCTGATGTGCATAAGATCACCAATTGTATCTGCTGTCAGGTTTTTTCTCTGTGGTTGTTGATATCTTAGAAATTAGTTAAGTGCCAGCTAAAAATATGCATACAAGTAAAAAAAAGCACTGGCCTGTAGCTATGGTAAATGTGTCTGTGTTACATGTACAATACTTTTTATGTCACTGAGGTTAAGTAAAACATTTCAGCTCTTCCCCTACACATGCAAATGCAATCTTATTAAATGCATATAGGGTTCTCAAACTTATTTAAAACTTAAATGTTAAAACATTTCCATAACTTCATACTCAACTTTTATTGACTGTACTAAAGCGATGCTCCAGTGAAAAATCTCCAAGACACTGAAAATGTATTTTACTGTAGGCTTGAATAATAAATAAAGATGTTTTCTCTGAAAAGTGGAAGTTAAATTTATAGGCATCATGAGGCGATTTCAGTGAATATATTTTAAGAGAGCTAGTGTGTAGTCTTTACAACAGATAATAGCTGGGCCCTTGGCAACCCATTCATAATATCTACCAGCCCATGGGAGGGTCACAACCCAGATTTTAGTAAGCAATTCTGTAAGGAATCAAACCACCGATGAAGAAGCCTGTGGTTTAATTGCAGTTTAATAGGAAAGATGTGTTGCACCTGAAGTTTTCACATGATGGTGTCCAGTGCCATCTAGTGGTAAGAAAATAAATAATAAACAATCTCCAGGTCCGTGTTGAGGGTTTTGTTATTTCATATCAGCCGCTCAGGAAAATGTGTTTTTATTCAGCCAGTGAAGAAAAAAAGTGGAACCATATTAGTTCATAGAGCCATTACGAAAAATTGTAGTGGTAGGAACAGCAGAATTTCTGGATGATATATGAATGAAGGCCATTACAGTTCCAGAGTTGCAGTAAAAAAACCATTCATAAAATAACCATTATAAACACAAATGTTGATCTGTAGATATGTAGGAAAAGACTCCAACAAACTCATCCAAAGCTAAAATACTGTACTACTACTGTATATCCTGCTGTAAAACCTCTGCAGTGTCATATTCCCACATCCACTAAAATAATCATAGTCAGCAAGTTAATTCATTTGTTTCATGTGCTGCTATCGTTCGGGGTCATTTTAAGTTGTTCCGCCTCTTCACAAGTCCTCATCTCAGCCACAATCTGCCTCCGCTCCTCATCCAGTTTCTTGTAGTTGTAGTAATGCATGATGAAGAAAAATATGCCAGGCACCAGCATAAACACTCCACATGCGTAGTACATATATTTATATTCCCCGAATATATCAACTAGAGCTCCTGAAAGACAAAATGCACACTTCATTGTTCACCAATTTATACATTCATAAACTGAAATAAAAAAAAAATTAAAACAATCCTAGTCTCCAATATTGATTTACCTGAAATTGGAGGTCCAAGAAGCACTGGTCCACACTCGATAATGGTAACAAGTCCAACAGCACTGGAGAAGCGATGAGCTCCAACAAGGTCCATCAGAACTTCAAAGAGCAGTGCAGAAACCATCCCAAACGCCAAACCAAAGAATATAGCATAAACAACTAGACCCACATATCCATTTGCCAGTGGGCATAAAAGGTGGCACACACCATTGTATGAAACTGCAAAACTGAAAAAGTACTGGATCCGTGGCCTGATCCATTTTGTGTTGCCTATGAGCCCAGTTGCTGGTCTGATAAACATGTCCACCAGAGCAAAAATAGAGAGCAAGAAAGCTGCTGAATATTCATCAATCCCTTGATGTTTGGCGTATGGAGCCAGAAAAACCACAGGCGCGAAAAAGCCAAAAAACATGACTATATTACCAATGAGATAAATTAGGAAGCCCCGGTGTCTGAAAAGTGACAGATCTATGAATTTGTGCACAAAGCCATGACTCCTACTCTCATTTTGGTTTTCCTCAGTCAGAAGGTTACCTGACTGTGCACTGCTGTCTGCAGTACCCACTTCCTCAGCTGCTTCCCCGTTACACTTTGGTGGGTCAATCTTTCGTTTGGGTTGGGCATTTTTGTTGACTGGTCTCATCAAAGCACCAGCTACACAGCAGTTCAAAACAATGGATCCCAGAACGAGAAAGCTCCCTCTCCAGCCAAAAGAATCAAACAGAAACTGATTGAGAGGAGCCAGAGTGAACAGAACAACTGGACTTCCTGTCATAGCGAGCCCGTTCGCCAGTGGCCTTTTGACCTGGAAGTAGGTACCTATGATCGTTAGGGCTGGCTGTAGGTTGAAGGCGAGGCCAAAACCTGTTGAAATAAGATAAAAAATAAGATGATCCATAAGCATAACATAAATAGTGGATTATGCTTGGATTATATGTATATAAAGTAAAAATCTGTGATGCTGATGTTGCATTAGAAATTAAAATGTAAAGACAAATGTTTAACGTTGCAAAGGTTTACTAAAATGCTGATAGAGATTGTACAAAGCTTGGCCAATAGCCCAAGCCCAAACAACCTTTTGGACTGAATTGTGAGACACTTTATTTTAAATAGACCAAATAATAAATTGATGAATTGAGAAAATAATCTGCACATTAATCAGAAATAAAAAATAATTGCTAATTCCATACCTAACTATCATTTTTAACATTATATTTTACATCCATAGTGGCCGGATTCCAAGATAAAATCAGGCAACTAGTTATTTTCTGTCACACAGTAGGAGGAGCATCTCTACTAGATTAAAGTTTAAAGTCTGAGAGGCTTGTTTGCTCACTGTTCTGCATAATCATGTGGTCTAGCATGCGTGTGTGCACATGGGGATTTTCTAAATGCCTGATTTAATAAGGTCTAACCCAAGTCTATGTATTGTTATGATTGCACCATTTTAACAGGGCATTGATATTTCATTGTGTTTTGAGTAAAATCTTTACACATGGCACAGAATGACCCGACTCAGTTGCACAAACACTGGATTGGCCCTGATAATCGAAAAACTCCTCCTGAATGTGAGTTACGCCACAACCACCGTCCTCTTGTGTCAGCCAGTCACAACCAAGCAACGTAAAGCAAACATTACAAAGAACAGCAGCGTGAAATTCCTCAAAATCTAAATAAAGTCTAGCTTATCCAAAATGGTAAAATAATATTATTTACCTCCAATTACTCCGATGCAAAGATACAGATGTATGATAGTACTGCCAAAAGAAGCAAGCACCATGGCAGCGCTAACCATGACCCCACCGACCATAACCACAGGTCTGCTGCCATAGCGGTTGACAAGTATGCTGCTCACAGGTCCTGTATAGAAGAGAGAAATATCTTATCTTTTTGATACCTTCTTTCATTGAAGGTTTAAAATGGAGACAAAGAATTGATAAATTTACTTTACTTCGTCAAAATGTTCATGGAATATGCTGTCAAATTTTTTAAACTGTATAATGGATACTGACCTCCTGCATACATAGAAGCGAGCATCACAGAGGACAGCCAGGCAATCTGACTGTAGGAAACTGAAAAATATTCCTGAATTTCCTTAAAGTAGATGGTGAGGGACTTGGGGAAGGCATAGGAGAATCCTATGGAGATGAAAGCACTGAAGACGACAGCCCAGCCCCAGCCTCCATCTGGTGGGGTGTAGCTTAGATTGGTTGCTGCTGCAGGGGGCATGTTCCATTCACCGGCTGGGTAGTGAGAACAGTAAAAAGAAATCAACAGAGTATAACGACTGCACATTTTCAAAGCAATGGTATATGATCACATAATGCAGAACTTGTCTCTATATCTTGCTGCAAAAACCAACTGCCCTTCAGGGACAAGTAAACCTTGAAAGTTGAAGTTTACCTAATACATACATTCTACATATCACAATATCACAAGAGCTCACCTCTGCACTATCCTTGAAACCGTATTGCCCAGGCTACGAACCCTGTTGTTCTACCAGGCTGTGGTTTTTTCCCTCTGAGAGACCCTGCTGTAAGGCCTTTGATCTCATCACGTGTGCTTGCATAATAAATGCAAGTGACCACACACAAACAAAGCAATAGCCCTGCTATAGACTGATCTCAGGACATATGATTGGAAAAGCTAAAATTAAAATCAGAAAAGGCTAAGTACTAATGTCTGTCAAGTAAAAATGCAACCTTTTGTTTTTAATCTGTTTTAAAAGTTTTGTGTGTTTTGCTGAGGCACTTTGTAGTCTGTGTGTGTTTGTTTCTGCTTGTGTGCAAGTGCTGGGGGTGATAAATGGATAAAATCATGTATCACGCTATTTCATGAAAATATATTCATGCCATGAAATGGTCAATTTCACAGAAATTCAACTATTTAAAGATAAAATAAGCAGATTGGAGTGTGTTTGGTTAATGTAGTGAATTAAATACCTGATATATCAAGGTACTTCATCACACTGCCACAGAAGTCATATTAATGCACTATTGTCATAAAGTAGTCTTGCTCATTAATTCATCTCCAGCAATGGTCTAATACAACCACTGGTTGACAATGTCATATTGAATTCCTTTTAGCTGCTTAGGTTTCACTGTCAGACTGTCATTGCTTACTGGGACATTGAATTTAACCGAGCCATTGTTACAGTATAATGTTATTAACACCTGCTTTTCCCACTATGACACATCAAAATGTGTGCTGTCAAAAGGTTCTATTGAGGAGACCAAGGCACGTCAAGGGCTACATCCAAAATATTTTCCACTTTTCTTGACTTTTCCTGTACACAAAAAAATTTGTGTTCTCACAAGGCTGAAAACAGTACAGGGTGTGTGTCATGAAAGACGTCTTTGATGATATGCTAAGTGTTTCTCCATAGAGAGCGGTAATTTTGAAACAAGAAGTTTTCTGTCCATATTCTGAGATAAATTAGTATCTGCGTCTGCCCAGGCTAAAAAGACCACCTCATCATTTTAAGAGACAACTTGTTTTGTTAGCATTCACCCAACAAAACAGTTGGGTATTGGCAACAGATGTGCTGTCAAAGCCTCGTGGGAGCTTTGGTTGTTGCTGTCTTTTATCTTCATTAAAATGATGAAGCACTCAAATTGTGTTAGCCATTACACCCATTTAGATTGGAATATGAACATAAAACCCAGTATCACTTTTCAGCTATTCAGAATGAAGAAGAATCATGAAAAAGGCTTATATAAATATTGCTAGCCAACAGTGATGGAAAGTAACTAAGTACATTAACTCAAGTACCGTACTTTTTGAGGTAAGCTACTTGTACTTAAGCATTTCCATTTTCTTCTACTTTCAGATTGATAAGATAAAACATAATAAATTCTGATGACTGAATGACTATTATATTATAGATTAAGATTAGACTTTCTTGATCCCTGGGCTGACACTGAGTACAGGTTTTTGATGGGTGACTTTGACACATGGTGTGAGCAGAACCATCTGCAGCTCAACGTGACAAACACTAAGGAGCTGGTTGTGGATCTAAGGATAGCCAAGGCACCAGTGACCCCTGTTTCCATCCAGGGGGCTAGTGTGGACATTGTGGAGGATTATTAATACCTGGGAGTGCACACTGACAATAAACTGGACTGGGCCTAGAACACCCAAGCCCTCTACAGGAAGGGTCAAAGCCGTCTCTTTTTTCTGAGGAGGCTGAGGTCCTTCAAAATCTGCCAGACAATGCTCAGGATGTTTTATGAGACTGTTGTGGCCAGTGCTATCCTATTTGCTGGTGCATGCTGGGGCAGCATGTTGAGGGTAGCGGATGCTAACAGACTCAACAAACTGATCCGCAAGGCCAGTGACATTGTGAGGGTGGAGCTGGACTCTCTGTCGGTGGTGTCAGAGAGGAGGATTCTGTCCAAACTACATGTCATCTTGGACAATGTCTCCCACCCACTTCATGATGTGCTGCTCAAACACAGGAGCACTTTCAGTGTAAGACTCATCCACCAAAATGTACCACAGAGCACCACAGGAAGCCGTTCCTGCCTGTGGCCATCTATGACTCCTCCCTCTAAGTGGCTGACACTTAGAGGCTGACACTACTGCTATTTATTCAGTATTACTGTTCATCATAATAATTCTTTAATACCATATTGATTCTTTAATAATGTAAATATAGTAAATACCCACACTCGTTTATGTTTTTCTTTATATCTTATATTTATACTCTCATATTTATATACTCTTTGTTCTACCTACTTTCTATTATTATTTTTCTATTTCTGATGCCTTGATAAGTGTGCAACTGTGACAAAAGAATTTCCCCTAGGGGATCAATACAGTGTTTCTGATTCTGATTCTTAAAATTAGTTACATATTTACCAGCTGCAACCTTACAGTGATGCTTGCACAATCAATCATTACTTTAATTAATCTAAAATTGGCTATTCTTCATAATAACTTTCCCTACATACAAGTGTATTTTGGTGCTATTATCTTTGTGCTTTTACATAAGTAACATGCATGACTTTTACTTGTAACAGAGTGTTTGTGGCAGGGGCTTGTATAGACATTTCAAACACCTGGAGCTTAGCCCTGAAGAGAGGAAGTGATATGTGTGCTTTTTTTTAGAACTGATTAATGAATTAGCTAATGGTATCTTTATACAGTACTCTGGGTTTGATTTAATCCAGGTGAATCCAGGTGAAAGACTTCATAAGTGACATTTCATAAAGTGACTAATGCAGAAAGCATAGGCCTATAATATTGGATACCGTACTACTAAATGATATGACTTCGGCTTTCTACTAAATGACCTAATTAAAAAGTGCATTTTCTGTGTGCATACTCTGACAGCTGTTGACTTCACACTTTTCACTTATACAAACATCTTAGAGGAAATATCCATCTGAAGTTGACAAAAGTCAGTCACAAAATTAACAAGGTTTTTGACAACTAATGTTGTGTTTTAATTTTACACTGCGTGTTTCTTTTGTTCTACATGTGCTTACAATATGTAATAGTGAAAATAGTGATAAATATATACTAAAACTTAAAGGGAACAAAAAAGCCACTAGGGGGTGTCAAAAAAACTTAACAAAATACAACTCAACAAACTAACAGAGCATAATTCTATAACTGAAAATGAGGGTGAAATAAATACTATAACAGGATCCCCAACTAAACATGGGGTAGCACTGACCTCTAGTGTGTTTTTACAGAAAATACAACATGTGCAGTAAAGGGGTACCCCAGTCATATTGGCCCTTCTCCTTAACTTTGAAATGATGCACAGTTGAAACTCTAGATTTACAAATTCCACTAATTTAGTATTTTCAAAATTGTTAGGCTAGTATTAATAAGTTTAGACAGTTCTTAATTTTCATTAAAATAACTTAACTGACTACAATATCTACATGCAGCCTAATATGACATTTTGTATTTAAAGTGTTTCTTTCTTTCTTCTTTAATCATTGAATCATCATAATAGTGCACAAGTCAATGCTGCGCTGTTTTTTATAGAGCCAGGGAACGCTATTTAGACATTAGGAAATCTTTTCATAATGTCTAAAGAAAATTATTTAATTTCAGAATTGCGTGAAAAGCGTTTTTAATATATTTAACATCGTACGTTACACTCGCCATTAAACCAAATGTTGTTAATACAATGTCATATATTATAATTGGCTATTATAAGTTTACTCTTCATAAATGAAATAATATTCAACGGGACTAGTACTCTAACCCCCACTAACACCCCCGTGGATAACGTTAGCCTGCTTCTTCCACCGCTGCCAGTAAACTTACAGATGCCAATTTATCTTGAATATGTACAGAAAACCTCAGTATGATGTTTCAGGTTTCTCAAAATACTAACAAAAGATATTCCCATGTGAGAAACAGAATACGGTATCTTTAAACATCGGGGCTGGGAATTGAGCTTTGTTCTTGTTCCACTCACATTTAAAGTAATGTGCAAGTAAAAGGCAGCAGAGTGGGACCTCAAGCGGCAGCAGTCACACACTCACCACGCCTCGGATTAATTTAGCTGGTGTTACTAAATTGTAGATTTTCAGTTCGTATGAATTTAACTGTGTTTTTGTCTAAACAGGCAAATGTGAGGCGCGAGATAACATTTGCTGGACACTAACGTCTTTGTATACCGTTTGTTTTGAAAAACGTTTGCGCGTGACCTCTGTTAAGTTACTAAACCGCTTGGCAACGTTAAAGTCACGTGCTAAACGTTGGGACTGTTAGCTTACTTAGCTATATCTGCGTAGCTACCTAGCTAGTTAGTAGCCGGTGTAGCTAATCGCGGGTTCGCCGTTGAGGTTGGTTCAGTGCTTTTGCAGATGTTTAACGTTAACAAAGTGAGAATATGTTTGACCATTTTGCCCAGTTGTGTAAATTCAAGGGTGGCAGTAAGATTGCCACCAGCCCTCCGCAGACACCAGCATCGCAACTTCAGCTCTGAGTCTGCAGATGTCAAGGTAACTTAAGCCTCTCTGTGTGTAAACGTTACTGACTATAATACCAAACAGTTCTGATTTTATTTTGTAATTGACTTAGTAACATAACTGCTGCAGCGTTGGCAGGATAGGTAGTTAACGTCACTATAGGCAAACTTTGTTGGGTTTTTTGTTTTCTGTAAGCTGTATGCTTGTAGGCATGGCTGTAACTTTTATTTTTTTACCAGCTGCCTAACTGCCACTGTGCTGATTATAAAAAGAGATCCTGTAAGTCATTGTAATGAGAAGCTTTATCAAAATAATGACATAGTATCTCAATAACGAGAAACCTTCTCAAAATATTGGCCATCTCAAAAATGACTTAGTTTCTCAAAACAATGACATAAGATACTAACAGATACTGTTATTTTGAGATACTGTGCATTATTATTTTGAGATGCTAAGTCAATATTTTGAAATTGGTAAGTCATTATTTAGAGATGCTATGTGTCATTATTTTGAGAAAGTATGGTGGAAATGGGCATATAGCTGGATGTTGAATGGTAAATGTTCCCTGCTGAGAGGCTTTAGTACATTCAAGTGGTTGAGTAAGTGGATTGTCATTTCTGTGGCTGCAAAAGACAAACAGAGTAGTAGGCTGCATCTGGTCTGTCCATGGGAAAACAGTCCGACTGCATGCAGTCATGTTCAGTGCTAATATTTCTGATGTGTTGATTTTAGCATCTAGCTATGTAGCAGTTGAGTACTTCCTGTTTAAGCAGCTTGTCACCTTAAAAGCTCTGAATCTGGACCACTAGGGCCTAGCAGCAGTTTGTCCTGTCCTGAGTTATCCTAAATTGTAGCATTAACTTAAGTTCCGCAGCAAAAGTTAAGACTGACACGTATGACTTACCATAAGTGGGCGAACATGTTAATATAATATTCATTTAACATGAGTTTCTTTTTATCAATCGCTACTTTTGATTTTTCTGGTGAAATGGATTTCATACCACTACACGTTAACTATACCAAATAAGTATTGAAGTAATTTGCAGTTGTCTTTGAAGTAACATAAGCACTGATAAAATATTATCCTGTTAATCAGGTAATCCCTTGTGAAACTGAGGATTGTCATTTTCATTTGCTCTCATTTTTTATTCATTAATTTTCATTAATTCAATTGTCTTGATTTTTCATTTTCTGGACATTTCAATTTAATTAGTGTAATAAAAAACAATAAAACTTATATGGTTGTAATATGAATAATTTTGGCTCTCATTCCATTTTATGTTGAGCTCCAGGGCAGTATAGTTTTCACACTATTATTTATTGTCCCCCTTAGACAGAACAGTGGTTGTCTAGAATTAGTACTGGGACAAACCTGGCTCAAACACTTTGTAAGCCATATTTATGCAGAATTAGAGATCAATATTTGTACACAATACAGTAAATATTGAAATGGTCTCAGTAAGACTGGTTGTCAATAAATGCCTCAAAAGAGGCCACTTCACTGTAGTAATTGTGCACTTGAATGAGTGAAATGTCCCGGTTGTCATCTATCCCATATCATGCTCTGTTTCAGGTGCTGTATGATGGGCTTTGTCCCATATGTGTGACAGAAATCCGTTTCCTCCAGTTTCTGCAGAGGAACCACCCTGGGAAAGTAAATTTTATCGATATCTCCAAGCCAGGATATGATGGAGCAAAATACAAGGACATCAGTTATGAGATGGCCATGGAGGAAATGCATGTAATTGATGAGAAAGACGAGGTAAACTTAGATTCCATTGACTTTACTAGGATTGTAATATTCAAGTTGCCATTTTGGATTAATTTAGCAGATTAGCACATATGTAGTATTATGTGAGTCCTTAACCACCTGTGTATTTGCAGGTTCACTGTGGGATCCCAGCATTTGCAGTCATGTACAGTGCAGTGGGCCTTGGCTGGTTGGGCCGCTTAATGATGTCACCACTTTTGAGACCATTTATGGACAAGTCCTATGCCATCTTCGCCAGGAACCGCTTAAAGTGGACTGGACGTGGGGAGGAGTGCACCACAGGACGGTGTGAAAAGAAAAGACACTGACTTGAACACAGAAAAAATAACAAGTTAATTGATGAACTGGATGAATACGACATGGTTTGTCCTGTTTAACCATTGGTTTATTATAAACCCTTTCTGGAAAAGTTTGAAGACAAAGATTAAATATGTATGTTGTGAAACCATAATTTAATGCACAATTTCTTTACTTGAAAAACTCGGATTAAACATTCTAGTTAATTCACTTAAAGTGATGAAAACATCTACTAAAAATGATCCAAAAATGAAAATTATGACAGTAATAGAGATGTTGATTGCAATATAAATTCCCTGAATAGTACAAATTTATGTAGAATATTTTTTAAAATATTTATAATGGCTCAGTGATTAACAAAATTTTCTCAGGAATTATGTGATAATTAATCTTTGTATTCTCATCATGTAGAACTCTGAGCTTTTTAGCTTTGTCTGATTGTTCTTCTTGTAGGAACACTGGTAAGATGACAGATGAGCAAACAAAAGAAACTTTAGATATCAAAAAAAAGATATACTGCAAAACACAGAGATAATAATGGTGTACTCTATATAAGACATGTCATACTATGACAAATACACAGTACAGAGAAAATCGATGAAGCAAATACAGTCAATTTCCTGTCCCACGCAGCGTATCAGATAGGTTCATTCAAAAGCACATACAGAACCAAACTGTCAGGAAGCTGCCACTAGATGTCATTGTAAGTCTAAAATAATATCAGCTGTGAGAGTGAAATTGTTCCTTAGGAATTATGTTGTAAGGCAGTCATAATGATTAACCTCATTTCAGTTGCCAGATATATAACAGATATAAGCAGAATAATGGGTTCAGTTGATTGTTATAGAACTGGGTGAAATCTATTTCATGTGTCAGACAAAGGAAACTCAACAAACAAAACGGACTTAACTGACATAATATTTTTCAGTGAATTACTCTTGGCAAATAATTCCTGTGTGCTGGGTGGACCAATAACAGACACAGTTTTTAATCCCACAAAAACCTCTAATGTCGTATGTTTCATCAATGCATTGTAATGCAGTGCAAACAGTGTGTGCTTGTCAATGATTATGAGTTGTGACCACAGGACAGTGATGTTTGCAAAACACTCTGATATAAGGCAGACAGTATTTTTTAAGATTTTTAATTAAAATGACCTATTTAATAATTGCAGAGTACAGTTTTTACTGGGTAACAAGGCAGGAACAATTGTGTTAGAAAATAATATGTATTATTTATAGTATAAATTATAATATTAAAAAAAAATAAATTATATAGCTAGATAAAAAAACATGATTGTTTTGTTATGTAGGTTATGTAAAATGAAATTAACTATTCCATTGTTCACTCACTTTTAATTACAGTATTGTTTAATGAATTACAGTATAGTTACAAAGTATGACAATTAACTCAAGTACTCCCTTGTTCAAGCCCTTTTAAATGTAACAACAGAGTAGTTACAGGGAATATTATATATATATATATATTACCAAGGTATTTTTAACTAACCCAAGTGCCTTTTCATGACATAGCTGGTCATACAATCTATGCAAGGCCCTCTGGAACTCTTAATTACTCAACATGTACAGGGTAAATTAAAAAGTAGGCTACTTACAGTGTAATTTCGTTCTAGCACCCCCCCCCCCCTCCCCCCTCCCCCCAGCCTCCCATACTTCACTTGTATCTACATGTATTTTTGTGGAAAATACTGTATAAACACTGTTAATTTTGGTCTGTAATCTAAAGCTTAACCACATTTTATCATCAACTAAAGCATCAACTAACCAAGGAAGACTTGTAGTTGTTTTGTATCACATGTTGTGGTCTGTGTAGTTTCTATGAATTACAGAGCAGGTGACCAGTTTCCCATCCCTATTTTGAGGGAGTTGTGTGGTGCTGTGACTCAAGGAGCAGCTAACATCGGCTCACTGAGCCCCTGAAGTTATCACACCCCTCACTAATTTTAGACTTCCAGTCCCACAGTCAGCGGTGACAACACGACTTTAAGCCTGTGTGGTCTTACAAAGCATTTGTCATGCTTGTCCACTCCCCAGTCCAGCTCAACCAATGAGATTAAAGTAGTGCATGAGAGAAGGGTTGAATTAAGTATCAAAACACCGTGGAAATGGTGCTTCTGAAAGTGGTGTACTGGATTTCAAAGAACAGAAAATTGGTTGAAGAGGAGTTGTGAAAACAGAAGAACTAGGTGTTGTGTTTCAGGTAAATCATCAGTGAATACTTTCGTCATATTTTTCCTGTCAAGGTTAGAGTAGCTATAAGCTACTTTGGTTCATGACCTTTCCCCTCTTGAGTTGAAAACAGCCATAGTAGACGTTTGACTATTGCACATTCAAGCTGTTTGCCTTTCTCTTCATGAAGGTACCATAGTAAGTGTTGAATGCATTATAATTTACATAGTATAAGTACACTCTTATTTGCTAGGGATATGCGAGCAACTACAGGCAAAGGCAGTCTTGTGTTCTCAAATTTCAATGTCACATGGCAGATGCAGATCTTTTGGCAGAATGTAAAGAAGTATTTACAGGCCATGTAGACTGACGTATTTGTTGTTTGTTTTGAGGTCTCATGTTGCATTTATGAGGGGACACAATACTAGGAAACAGGGAAGTGCAAGGTTGTTGTGGAACATAATCACGCTGAACTCTAGTTAATTGTTGCCTGTTTACACAAGTGACGATGACTCTGCTCTGAACAGACATATAGCTGAGATATTGATATACCAGACTTACCTGATGTTTGGACAATTTTGTTTTTATCTGAAGTTTGTCCATTGTTTTGCAAGGCAATTATTTTGTTGAAACTTAAGTTATAATGTATGTATAATGATTTAAGTTAATGTGCTTAGCATGTATATAGTTTTGTTGGTCGATCAGGTCATACTTTAGTTTGTGACCAAATACCTGCAAAAATGACATTCCCATCAGCCTCAACGGTACTTTGTTTAGTTATAATCAGAAAATGTTAAGCAAGCTAACTGATAAACATGCTTTGTTTTCTTTCTCCATTGTAGTTTTTGAATTTGAATAATCTTATAGGGTACAGAGATTAACTACTTGTTTTTAATTTTCATCTTTAATTGAGATTTCTTTATTCACTTTGCATTTTCTTTTGTTAATTTTGTTAAACTTACATTTTTAAGTAAATTTTATTTTTTTTAGTGTCACTGTCAACATAAATTCATTAGAATTAAGCTCAAAGCCACCACTGTGCCAAAATACAGCCTCAGAGAGCTTCTAGCATTGCTGTCTTAGTCTTGTTCTAATGTGTTTGTTTTGTGCATTTTCATAGATTCCTGTTGAAAATGCTGCTCTGACTTAAATCTATACAAGCACAAGAGTGACTTATGGACTTTGATTGATTGCTGCTCACAACATTAGGTGAAACATGGTTTGCTACTTTGGCACCAACTTGTGTTCAAGTTCAGTAAACAACACTTTGAGGTCATACTGCAAAATTAGGTACCTAATGAGCCTTCTCAGAAAGTCTATTTATCTGGCTCAAGCACCACACTGCCTGGACCTCTACAGATATTCACTGCTGCCACCTCTTCATCTTACCAGATGTACAAGAAAAGCTACTCTTAAAAATTTAGGCCACAGTCATACAAGCTATGACTCTTACCACTTCCTCAGAAATTTTACCAAAGAAGTGAAACATCTCCAGGTTGTGCGTTTTTACTCATCCTCCAATAGGAATACATGCAAAGCTGAAGCTCCAATTGGGATCTTTGACGTGGCTCAGGACAGTTCAACAGGAGGATGTCTAGGTCAGTCTTTTAATCAATTGTCCAGACACATTAACATTTATTTCAGGAAACCTTTATCAGAAAATGCTAATCTAGTTGTCACAACTCCAGAATATTTTAGCAGGTCACAGAGACGTAGTCAAAGTCAACGGGAAGCCAGAGAACGAAATATGTCTAAGGCCAAAGACACAAAGCAGACCTTGAAATGCAAAGACAAACAAGCGAGCTTGGGAACAAGGCCTTCAACACAGGGAAATTCTGGAATGCAACTATTTCACATCAGCTCTTTGGCAACAACATTTGGTGAGAGTTACAATTATGTTGCCAATCACATAAACTCAGTCTTCTCTAGCGGTTCCACAAAAGTTCAAATGCAGGAGAATTTGGAAACCATGTCTTCTACCAAAGGGACAAATGGGCGGCAGAAGAGGAGAAAAATGCAAAACACTTGCATTATAAACTCTCCAGAAGCTGAAATGTCTCAAGTAAATTTGTGTGCTGGTCAGGCAACAGTGGAACCTAACAATGTTTCCAGCAGCTGGGAGGAGGGCTACCTTCACTTTGCAAGACACATCAATAAATACTTTGGTGCCAAGGTTACCAATGAAGTTGACCAAGATCAGAATAAGAGAGGACAACTTCCTGTGGAAAAGAATACCACTTTCAAGAAAGACTTTTCAACACAATCTACTTCACAAACTCAAGGTGCCAAGTCACAACTAAAGCAACAAGAACCTATAATCCCTCAAACTGGAGGCCCTTTCCACAGCAGCCATAATACGACTAACTTTGGGGAGAACTATTTCCAAATGTCTGCTTACATCAATCAGTATTTCAAGGGACAAAGTGGATTGGATGAAGACATTGATGGTAATACCCAAATACAGATGGACCCTGGATCTGCTACCTATAAGAGACTGGGGACTGTATCCCTTATGGACTGCCTTCGCCACCCCACAAGTGCCATTCCTGATTTGATGGGTGCTTATCTAAAGCTGGGCCCCTTGTCCCTGGCTGGTAAGGCCAAACCTGCCATGACTTCACCAGAGACAAAATTGTTTAAAAAGGTAAGTTGAGGTTTAAGTTCAGTAATGCCAAGTTGACCAAGATTATGAGAAAATGAAAATATACCGAAATTGGTCTTCGAATCTACAATGACCCTTTTTATAGCATGAACTGACTTGTCTCATCTCATCATCGCTTAATCTCATTCTCCAAGCTGGTACAGCATTGCAGTTCATTTTATTTGATATAAATATTAGCTATTGCCAAGGTCACCCACAGATTCTACAGAAGCTAAAACACATAAAATTAAATCAAACTGTTATCCAAATGTTTGTAAGTAATTTCTGGCAATGTTATCTCAGCTTGTCCTGAGTCAGAGACAGGCAGAGGAAGTGACACGAGGGTTGATCACATGCCTGGCACAGGCTTCATCTCCTGACGCTCTAACTGCCTGCTTGGAGGCACTCAATGAACACCTTATCCGCTACCCCTCATGCAAGGCTTTAATGTGGCAGGTCTGTTGGAAGTGAAAGAAACGACATGACATTTGCACAAATTCAACGAACTTATTTGACCTCAGTGAATTCTTAAAGATGTTTTTGTTTACAGGAGAAAACTGCAGTCAAATTGTTGAGAAAGCGACGAACCTACAGAGACAGTCGGATGCTTCAGAGCACCTTAAGAGAAACCTTGGCTCTAATCGGCTATGTGGATCAAGTCAAAGGTCGTGGCATCAGAGTGCTCTCAATTGATGGTGGTGGCACAAGGTAACTGTAAGAAAATAGATTATTAATGAATTACTGCCCTTCAACAATCTGCATGCTATACACAGAACAAGAGCTGCAATTTAGGATTATTTTCATTATCAATTATTCTCAACTTTTTTCTGGGTTAATCGATTAGCTGTTTTGCCCATTAAAAATCTGAAAATAGTTCTTGTTACATCTGACCAGCATTGCAAAATCCAAATATAAATAGTTTGCTATATAGTCAAAAGACTATAGAGAGGTTGACAGCTCTCTCATTTGAAAAGCTGCAAAGAATTTTTGCTTGAAACAGTTGCTGGTTAATTTTGTGATCGACTTATCAGTTTTAACTTAACTAATTGTTTCAGCTTAACCCAGAACCCGGTTTAAGATGGTCTCTGTCCTGTGTTCTGTATAATATGTAAGTATACTGTCTTTGCCTTTTCCAGAGGTGTTGTGCCTTTGCAGGTGTTAAAGCTACTGGAAGCTGAGACAGGCAAGAAGATCCACCAGTTGTTTGACTACATCTGCGGAGTGAGCACAGGTGACAAACAACAAAGTACAGAGACATAATGTATTCTCAATAACATCTGGATGCTTCTCCGTCTGAATCTATAATTTCGTGTCTCACTTGTGTGTCTCTGCATGTTTTTATTTAAGGTGCTGTTCTAGCCTTCATGCTGGGTCTGGCCCATTTTTCTTTAGAGGAGTGTGCTGACATGTATCGTCGTTTTGGCTCTGAAGTGTTTCGCCAGAACCCACTGGTTGGCACAGTGAAGATGGGCTGGAGTCACTCTTACTATAACACTGAGACCTGGGAGACAATACTACGGTATGCACAGAATAGATTCTAACAAAACTATACAAGTGCTTCAGTGAAGGTAGTGAATTCTCAGCATGTTAATAATAAGACAGAAATGCAATTTGATCTGACTGAATTTTCTTTTTTTAATCACATTTAGAGAAAAGCTGGGAAAAAGAGTACTTGTTAAAACGGCCAGAGATGAGTCAAGTCCCAAGGTAAGAATACCACCACGGTTATTGATTTTATGAAATTTTACAAAATTACCATCAGGCTCACAGCACTGATAAAATACTGTTGAAATGATGAGGTTACGGCTGCTAAAGTACAGCCCCCTATCTTGGTCAGAATACAATTAGAACCAATTGTTTTGTTTCAAGCATTAAAATTGCAGTTTTCACTGGTTTTGTACAATTTTCACAAATGGTATTGTTGGTATCTGCTCAGGTTTCAGCAGTCAGCGCAGTGGTAAACTGGGGTACCAGTCCAAAGGCCTTTGTCTTCCGCAACTACAACCATAAACCAGGCTCTCTCAGCCGCTACGCAGGTAGCTCAGGCTGTCAGATGTGGCAGGCAGTGCGAGCATCATCAGCTGCCCCAGGATACTTTCAGGAGTTCCCCTTACAAAGTGACGTCCACCAGGTTGGAAACTGCTGTCGTTTCTGCATTTAAGGTTTTCAATAGAATCAAAATGATGTAGTGCTGGGAAAAGGCAATGAAATAGAACAGCAAGGCCCTCCCCAGCATTAATAGATTTCTATTTGGATCTTCCCATTGACGAAGAGAAAAAATGCAAAATCCTCTCTCCCAGTCACTCAGAATTATATAACTGTAGACAATTAGTATAAAATAGTTTGCTATTAAGTGCATAAAGATGATGACTTTGATGTAAGACCTCACCTGCTCTCCCCAAAAAAGATTTAGACAACTCTCCCTTCCTGACTGATGTTTCTATAGTTTTGCTTTTGTTAGTGTCCTTGTCACTACTGATAGCATGCGGCAGTACCTGCAGCCCATTCAGGTTGCACAGGTAGTCCAGCTTCTCCAGGATGGCACCTATATCCATATGTGCCGTTGCAAGTAGGTTTGCTGTGTCTCCCAGCACAGTCTCAAGAGCATGGGGGAGATAACCGGAGACGGGCTGTTACACGACGAGAGCTGGACAGGGCCATAGAAGGGCATCATCCCTGCAGCAGGACTGGTATCTGCTCCTTTGTGCAAGGAGGAACAGGAGGAGTACTGGAAGAGCCTGACAAAACAACTCCATGAGGGTGACATGAGGGCCAGAAGTCTTCTAGTGGGATCTGTGCTCATATCCCAGCACCATGCAGCTTGATTGGCATTTGCCAGAGAACACCACAATGGGCAGGTTTGCTATTGTTGCCCCGTTCTCTTCATAGATGAGAGCAGTTTCACACTGAGCACATGTGACAGACATGAAAGGTGTCTGGAGATGCTGTGATGAATGTTATGCTGCCTGCGACATCATCCAAAATGACTGATTTGGCAGTGGTTCAGTGATGGTCTGGATAGGCGTATCGTCGGAGGGTCATTCAGACCTCCACATGCTAAGCAATGGTATACTGACTGCTGTTAGATACCGGAATGAAATCCTCAGAACCATGGTCAGACCTTACGCTGGTGCAGTGGGCAGTGGGTTCCTCCTGGTGCAGGACAATGCCCGGCCACCAGATCTGGGAGGAGATCCCCCAGGACACCATCTGCTGTCTCATCAGGAACATGCCCAGAAGTTGTCAGGAGTGCATACAGACACATGGGGGCCATACACACTACTGAGTCACATTATGAGTTGCCTTGATCAAAGTCAGACAGGTTGGATCAGCCTGTGATTTGAGTTTTTTACTTTAATTTTTGGTGTGATTTTGAATGCAGACCTCAAACGGTTGGTGATTTTGGTTTCTATTGACCGTTGTTACGTCATTTTGTTCTCAACGAATTATACAGTGTTCAGTAAAGATTTGGAACTTTTAACTTTTATGTTCATTGAGATATGATGTGTGATTAAAGTGTTCCCTTAACTATTTTGAGTATTGTATATTATGTGGGTCACGAAAGTTACTGCGACTGAGACCGGCGAAGAAGCTATGTACCTGAGTATCGGTAAAATGACAATAAATCCACATTAAACGTTAAGAAGTAAAACACACCAGATCCATGCTAATGAAGCTGGCTGCCCCTGTCTGCATCACCTTAACACAATATAAACAAATTGCTCCACATTTGTTTTGTACTTAATACCAGTGGTACACAGACAGGACAACAATATGGATCAAGTTAGCTGGTGAGCATTTTGCAATGGATAACATTAACAATTGGTCGGCGTTAGCAGGCAAGCTAACATTATCTAACAAGCCAACTAAAACACAAAATCGCAATATATTTCACATGCTTTGCAGTAATGTTAATTTACCCGTCAAATAGGATGAAAGCCAAATCTGGGTCGGATTTTATATCCAAAACATAGCAGAGGTCTCTCCATGACTCAAATGCGTTTCTGATGTTGACACGTTTTCACCAGATGTCGATCTGATTCCCAACTTGGCCCGACGTTTGTTGTTTTTTATCCTTACGTGGAGGTTGTGTTGGAGTCTGTAGCTGGTTGTTTTTTGGTGTTAGCGGCCTCCATTTTGTTAGCTGCAGTGTTGTTGCTGTATGTAGATCAGTAGGCAAGGGGCTCGGGAGTGCACATGAACGTCACAGCCTACACAAGCCAATGGATTTCATAGAAAGTCTGACCCGATTTCTTCATATAGGAAGCAGCATACACATTGTCAGAGGTAACCGAGAAAGCCGGCAACGGTTAATTTTTATGTGAGGTTACAGCCCTTTCACAAATAGGCAATAGAAAATTGATTAATTTCATTGAAAAAACTACACATTTGCCATTTTAAGTTAACTGCAATACAAAAATCAGAATATGGCTCTGTGTTTAGAAAGGGCTTAGAGTGGGTTAGAATTTAACAAAATACTTGTCCTGTACACTTTCAGATGATTTCTGTGTTTTTGTAGGATGGAGGAATTATCTTGAACAATCCCTGTGCCTTGGCTGTCCATGAGAGCCATCTATTATGGCCCAACCAGTCCTTCCAGTGTGTGCTGTCCCTTGGCACTGGTCGTTATGACAACGCTAAGAGGGGACCTGCCACCTCAACCAGCCTGAGGGCCAAAATCAGCAACCTGATCAGCAGTGCAACTGACACTGAAGGGGTCCACACCCTTTTGGACGACCTGCTGGCTCCAGACGTGTACTTCCGTTTTAACCCCATGTTGAGTGCTGTGGTGTCCCTTGACGAGAGTCGGCCTTCGGCCTTGGATCAGCTGCAGAGAGACACCAACAACTACTTGGAGAGAAACCAACCCAAACTAGCCAGGCTCTGTTTGGTGCTCAGGGCAGAGCGCTCAGCTGTAAGCAGAACTAAGGACTGGATGAGTGAGAGAGCCTGGGAGATGAAGCAGAGATGGGTGTGAGTAGGTACAATATGAGGTATGTCTATACATAGATTCAAGGTATCCCACGGAATGAACAGATCAAAGTTTTAAAACCACGAACCAGTCTGCCCATTCTCCTCTGCCGCTCACTGGATATTCTCTTTTTTTCTGAACGTAACAGTTACCAAGCCAGCTACGTAGGTGAGTTGTATTAAGTTTTGTACTTATCAGCAGAATGCATCAGATTTAGAGGAGACTGAACAACCACCATTATAAAAAAGATTTTTCAAATCAATATACGACAACTTCTAGAGGAACAAAGAAGGCAAATAGTTGCTGCTAAGCTTCATCAAATTTGTCTAGGCGTTTGTATCACAAAGTGTTTCTGCCGTTTTGTCCACTTCCTGTTATACATGTACTGTATGTTAGATGATGTCAACATGCCTTACATATAGCATTTTGTTTGATAATCGTGAGAAAAGCACTTTTATGCACTTTATTAAAAAAAGATTGGTGTAATGTGCTTGTGACATAATTCATTATCTGTTGCACTCCTCAGTGTTGTTAACTGGATATATAAGCTATAAATCCTACTTTCGTGTGACATTACAGCTGATGTAGTATATTATTGTGCTATGGGCATTTGAGTATTTGTTTTGAATAAATTAATATTTAAGAATACTATTCCTTGTCACTATTCCTTGTCAGGCAAATGTTTATCCATTACTGAACACGACCAGCGCTTTTCCTCTAACCAATAAATAAATCACCCTGGTCTTGGCAAATGATGATGAGAAGCCATCCAATCACTTGAATGTGATGGGTTAAATCCCCCCCATGTGTCTGGAAGCTGTACCCTCCCTGTCCACAATAGACTGACTTTGTTTCAGACAGAAACGCTTTGTGTGTGAGAGTGTGTGTTCGTGCCAGCCACAGTGAAGATACAAGGTCAGTAACCCACCCCCATCTAATACACTGAAAATCAACAGCACACATAAAAAAAATACAAAACAAATTTGATTTCTTAAGTAAGCTGTAATTGATTAATGCTAGATAGGATCTAGACACCTAAACCTAATCCACCAACTAGTGCGTGACATGACAGTTCTGTTTTATTCTCCCATCACAGTGGAGATGACGTTATAGTTTTGTGTGGATTTCACAATGGATTTATTATAATAGGCTTTTAGGCCTTGTTTGCCTGGTGTGTGACCCAGGCTCGGGACAGCCATCCTGATGGACCACATGAGCCTCTGTTATTTTGCCTGTCGCTTGCTTTAAGATGATGGAGTGACAATAACCAGAAACCGCTGCTGGAAAGGTGAAGCTCATTGTGAAGATGATGTGAATCTGCTGTGACAGAAGATGAGAAGGAAGTAGGAATCAGCTTTCACTGCAACAAGGGGGGGAAAGGGACAAAGAAGCAGAGAAAAAACATTTAAACAACACTCAAAGGTAGGACCCCTAACATTCACCAGTTATACTATGTTTAGCTAATTCTGATCATTGGTTTTTGTAAAAAAAAAAGTAAACTGAATTAGACCACATTATTAAGACACTTTAGAGTAGCATAGAGTGTATCACCATGTGAAGGAGTGCTTTAGTACTTGTAGCTGTTGTTCAAGGCGGCTATCAGTGGAAGTCAAGGTTTTAATGATGTCACAGTCTTGAGAGAGTTGAGGAGTGGGATGGGTCTACAACTGCATCAGCAGATTTGTAGGAGAGTGATCACAATATTGTTCTGCTCTCACACCACCTATTGATATGACTGACATAAATTTGAATCACTTTTTGTGTCAATGTTTCATTGACCAATGTGATGTGCATTTGAACGTATGAACATCTTATTTTACTATATAATGTTAGGGAACTAATGGCTCTAAATATCCATCTGTCTTTATATTTTAGCCATGCTAGCAGCGTGGCTCTGTGGATAGCAATGATGGTCCACTGCTTCTGGTGGACCAGACTGAAATATCTTGACAACTATTTAATGAATTGACATGGCATTTTGTAAAGACTTTCATAGTCCCAAGATGATGAATCCTACTGATTTTGCTGATCCCCTGACTTTTCCTCTAGCACCACCATGAGGTTGACATCTGTGGTTTTGAGTGAAATTTCAACTGTAGGTTGAATTTCCACGAATTGACCTAAGTGATCAATTGTAATATTTTGTGTATATGTTTTTTCGGTGATCCCTTAACTTTTCCTTTTGTGTCACCATCACATCAAAATCTTAATTTGTTTAGTACTTTGGTTTATGAACAAATACCTGCAAGTGGCATTCCCATCAGCCTCAGATGTATTTTGTGTTCCGCGCTAACTGGCAAACGTTAACATGCTAACACACAAAACTAAAATGGTGAACATGGTACATATTATACCTGCTAAAAATCTGCATGATATCATTGTTATTGGGGGCATGTTAGACATATTGTGACATAAGCATATAGCTCAAAGCACCGCTGTGCGTAATGCGGCCCTCACAATGGCTAGCATGGCTATAGACTCTTATTTTTGTTACAGGATGCTTTTGATGAAATGTTATGTTGCTGTAGTTTACCGTTACCTCACCATAAAGTCCGAATCACAGTTTAGTGAGACATTATTGTTTTTATAGCATAGTGGCGATGACTTAATGTAGCAGCGTTCTGCTCAACAGGAGTTTCTCTCCGGTCTCGGATATGCTCACCCTGATGCAATGACGTCAAAGTGCAGATGATAAGTGCTCTGAGATGAACAGGCAGCTTGTGCAGTTGAATTAACCTTCCCTCATGCCAGCTGCTCTTACCCGAGCCCTGGGCACACGTGCCAAAGGAGACCCGAGAGCATAGAGACCTTCTTGTCGTCACTGAGCTGGCTCTGTCTGCCTCTCTGCCTCTTCACTGTGCAATCTGGTGCATGGCACTGATAACTACTCACTACCAGGCCTGTTTCAGTCCAATGTATGGGGGAAAACGCCTGTTCTGAAGAAGCCAAGAAGCTCAACATACCCCTTCTGCTTTTGTTTTGAGAGGATGTCCCTAATGATAAGTAATATCTTTATACAAACTCTCCACTTTTAAATCAGCTTTATAATTTCACTTGTAAATACAAATCTTAATTACAAGATTAACTTCATTCACCTCATTTTACCTTTCCCCCACGCCCCACCACCAGCACCACTACCAAACTATTGTTTAGCCCAGTCAGTGCTGGTTTGTATATGCAGCCCTGTGTGGATGCCTGAAAGCCTACACAGGTCAGGACTCTGTCGACAGCCAAGAGATAGCTTTTGTTTAACACAAATACAGCTTCTCCTGCGTTGTTGGCACTGTTTCTAGAAAAGAAATCTGATCCTTCCCCCCCGTAGGATTTTTCCAGCTGAATGGTAATGACCTTTTCCTCCTTTGAGGATATGCATGTGAATGGTTTAGTGCAGAAAAATCTGTTTCTTGAAAAAGAGGATAAGTTGGCACTTTGGAAAATCGAAAATACGGGAGGTGTGCGGAGGGAGTTTGAGGTGTATTTTTTCACATCACAATGAAAAGTAATAGTCAAATTGTTATTGTCAGGGCTATTGCCCTGGACTCATGTGACTCGAGATTTGCCACATACAAAATTCATATGAGAGAAACAAACATTGCTTTCATTCTCTGTTCCCCAGTTCTCTCCAGTCAACAATAAAGCCCACATTTTGATGTCATCAAAGCCAGTAACAATGCAAACTGTACAGAATATGGGTTGTTTTGTGCTTTCACTTGGCTCAATCTGATTTATCTCACACTGGACCAGGTCAAAGTGAACATTACTCAGCTATGGGACAGAAAAATCAGGCTCGGAAACAAAATGCAATTATGTCCACAATTGAATCCAAACATTTCTTTCTTTCTTGGAACTTCACTTTGTTTATTGTGCAGAGAAACATTGTGACTGTGTTTGATGGAGATGGATTATTCAGAATTATGAGAGCCTGGTAAGAACAGTGAAGTGAAGTGGGCAATGAGGAGGTGGTGTATAGCGTTCATTCATTATTCATGAGATGGGTGGGCAGAGTGTAAGTGGCAGTGACAGACAGAAACTCTATTACTAAAGTGTATCAACTCCTCTAGGGTTCTTGACCTGATATTTGAAGGACTCGGACATTAATAGGTATACTGCACAAACAGGAATAATTTTGTAAAGTCACTGGAATTCTCAATGCATTGCGGAAGCCACAAAGATGGGGTGGAGAAATCCCTGATTTGACCTTACATGAGAGAGGTAGGTACTGACAACTTGTTGTGCTGATCATACTAACATGACTCATTAAATATTTAGAGCAATAATCTGATGAATAGAAGCATCTAATGAAACACTTTGAGTTTTTCTGTACATACTTTTACAGACATTCAGGGGGTTTTCATAGCAGCTTCAGACAGTTTAATGATGATAAACTAATTTGTCAGAGAATCTGATACAGCAGTGTGATCTAAGTAGTGGATGTGGTAGTAATAACTACATTTATTCAAGTATTTCTTTGTACTTTTTATGACATTAAGATTAGAGACATAAAGATTAGAGAAGTACAAAAAGATTATATATATGTATGTATGTAAATGTATGTTGAATAACTTCTTATTTCCTCTCCCATTAATCATCCCTCATATTTACTTTGTGTCCCTATGAAGGGGTCCAACCCCTAGGTTGGGAACCACTGGATTAAGCTACCTAACTGTATATAAAGTAGTTAAAACCAGGTCCACCTCGACCAGCTACAACAGTATGAAGTTGCTGTGTGCATCAGTAATAATAATCTAAAATAAAACATCGTTTTTCCTGCAGATAACTTTTACTTTTGATAGTTAAAGTACATTCTGCTTATAATACTTGTGTACTTTTATTTTAGTAGGATTTTGAATGAAGGTCACATTTTTTACACTGTGGTAAACTTCTTTTAAGTACTTTTTACCTTCCTTTTCAATAACTAGTCAGTAAGAAGTTTCATATACAAAATTTGGTCTGGATTTTAACTGAATGACATGGATGTATGGTACAGTAGATGTCTGCTATTCTATTCAGTTATGTTCTTCAATTTGAGAACAGGAGAATTGGTGAAGAAAAGTGTTGCTGGATTCCATGCACTGCAAAAATGGGGACTCTGGTCGAACCAGCGCTGCTGCTACTTTTATGGCAGAGTGTTTGGGCTTTGGACATCCCTTTGGAAAGTGAGTTAGTAACTGAACTTGAATATTGTAATTTGAGATGTATATTGTCTTATCACATACATTTATAATATACAAAACTATTTTTTCTCTGCCTGCAGTCAGGCAGCCCCCAACCATCATAAAGCAGTCAATGAAGGAGCATATTGTTGACCCCAAAGACACCATGATCATAGAATGTGAAGCCAAAGGAAACCCTCATCCCATGTAAGAGCCGATTCAGCCCAGGGAACAGTTTTGATAAAACTGACATTATTATCTGCAAATACAACCTCACTGTTTTTTCTGTCTTCCTTTACACTTTTTGCTCAAGTTTCTCATGGAGGCGTAATGGGAAGTATTACAACGTGGCACGTGACCCTCAAGCATCAATGCGCAGGCGCTCAGGGACGCTGGACATCTATGCCTGGAACAATCCAGAACAGTATGAGGCAGAATATCAGTGCATTGCCTCCAATGAGTATGGATCTGCATACTCCAACAAAATCAGACTCCGACTATACAGTAAGATCAGTATTGGACCTTAGATTACTAAAGACTAAATTAGAGAATCAATTTTGTTTGCATCCACCACTGATGTACCACTGACAGGAGACATACGTGACACACTGCAAATGGACATTACTTTGGAATGAAATGCCACTAACACAGTTTTTCAATCAGTATTCCAACATTAGTATCAGGTTTTCTATACTATATGTTTTGTAGTAATTTGAAATCACAGAGATGAAAAGAGGATAAGTTCTACAGTGCATAAATGTCAACTTATGTGATGTGTGATGGTGAATGTTTTTGCTTCCTACCTACAGAGCTTTCATTTGACTTTCAAAGAGAATTCAGCTGTGTTACTCTTTACAATATGGTGAATATTAACAAATACAAGAAGCATTCTAAAATATATTTTGTATTTTTGGTATTGTGAAAATTCCAAAGGCTACAAACTTTCCGTCTTCCCTGCACTATCTATGGCACTCATTTGTTCCTACCAAAGACGCAACTCCTTAAAGATGGGTCACATACAGTATATATATATATATATATATATATATATACTAGGCTAAAATATTTCCCAAAACAGCTCTGTAGTGTAGTTTTTAGCCAATGTAACTCAAACAGGAGTAAATATTGCATTTTTTGGGCATTATTTTCACCAAGGATTTGATTCTAGTGATGGCAATACAGCAGTAGGAGGGACTCAAAATAAATTGTATTTATGAACTAATATTCATCATAATCAGTGCAACAGTGTGGCCCACTGACATATTTAATAGTTTGGAGCTCTATCGAGCCTTAGCTACACAGGCAGTATATGTTAGTAGGATCAATTAATTCTTCCTCTGGGTCTTTGGAGATTTGCTTAGAATAAGAAAAATATGGTATATCACCTGACTTGTCCTTTAAAGGTCCAGTGTGTAAAATTTAAAAAGGTCTATTGAAAGAAATGCAATTTAATATACATAACTATGTTTTCAGAGTTGTATAGAGAACCCTACATAAGAATCATTATGTTTTTATTACCTCAGAATGAGCCGTGTCTATCTACATACACCGCAGGTCCCATTATACGCAGGTTGCCATGCTGGACCGCCGTGTCAAGTTGGTCATTCTACCTGCACAAGGTTACTGTGAGCTTAGAACAATGACTTGCGAGATCAGTCAAAAGGTGGTTCCAACTTTGTGCAGCCAGAGAAAAGCAACTGCGGTTGCCTGACTCAGCGACTGCAGCTGTCTTGCTCTCTGCGAGGTTTTAATGTCATGTGACGGTGAAGTTTTACAGCACCGGCGAAAGTCGTTGGTTAGGAAGTGTGGTTCATAAACCACACTTCCTAACCAGCATGCCTTATGTCAAGTCCAGCATGCATCATGTAGACTTAGTGCTGCAAACAGCAACATGTTGGTTGCAATTTGCAACACTTACCACTAGATGCCACTAAAACCTACACACAAGATAATGTATTTCTAGGAGTTGACTCGTTTTTTGCAAACCAAATCAGGGGTAACCAGTTACTAATATCAAACAACAAAACCTGACTTTGCTTCTCAGTGGAACCTTGCAAACCTCTGTTTGTGTAGGAGCTCCTGTGTGGCCAAGAGAGATTCTGGAGCCTGTGGTGATCAGCGCTGGCTTGCCTCTAGTCCTCTCCTGTGACCCTCCACCTGGCCCACCTAAACCTGAAACCTTCTGGATGTCCAGCTGTAAGCGTCTCTCTCTAGGGTTACATCTCAGTTACATAAAAGTTTGGATCAAGAAGCATTTTAATGATCTGCTAACTGAACAAGTGTTCAATAAATTTAGCTGTTTAAATATACAATTTCTCCTGTGAACTGACATTTTAACACCATGTTTCATGTCAGGCTCATATGCAAGACCTTTCAACTGGCCCATTCAGACAGCTTTCCCCACCATGCAGCCTGTGCGGCAGGACCGCAGGGTATCCATGGGAGTAAACGGAGATCTGTACTTCTCTAATGTCCTGTTGAATGACTCTGCTACTGATTACTGCTGTAATGCCCGCTTCCCCTACAAGAATGTCATTCAGCAGAAGATGCCCGTGGTTGTTAAAGTGCTTACAAGTGAGTATGATTGTGTGTTCACAGTTCCTGAAGGTTTTAGCCCAAATCTCTATCTTTCTGCTCACTTGTAACCTGCAGTGGTGAAATGTAACTAAATACATTTCCTCAAGTACAATTTTGAGGAACTTTATGCTTTTACTCCATTGCAATTCAATACCTTCAGTTACTTGTTACTTTGTAGATTCAAATTATTCATGTAAAATATAATCAACAAATACATTATTATGTTTCATAGATAAAGATAAAACTTCTCAAAAGATCCCTTCACAGGCTAAGTAGCAGTATATGTTGCAAAAAAATATGTCGTAAAACGTAAACCCAACATTTATCAGCTGCAGCTTTAAGTAATTTTTATATTAATGCATAATTAATTATAATTAAGTGTCCATGTCAATCCTGTATTTTGTATAACTCTATGTATGTTTTGTTTATGCTGTGGCTCTGCAGCTCGTACAGTGGCCGAGGCTGCCCCCACCTGGCTGTCTCCCACAGGCTCGTCCAGCTCCATACTGGTCCTTCAAGGGGAAGAACTGCTCTTGGAGTGTGTAGCTGCAGGAGTGTGAGTGTGACCTCAAGATCGGGAGATTTAATATAACTGTTTTTATAGTATATTTAAAGCTAATGTTAATAATACAAAAAGCCACAAAAAGCAACAGTTTATGTGCATATATTTTCTATTCAGTATATTTTTTGACTTTGATTTCATGAAAGTCGTCCTGTGTAAAGCCTTGTTTATCATCATCAAGGCCAACTCCTCATATTACGTGGACCAAGGATGGTGAGAACCTGGTGGTGACTTCACGCATGAAAATAAAGAACTTCAACAAGATGATTCAAATCCCAAAGGCCTCTTTTGATGATGCAGGCGAATACGTCTGCACTGCCACCAATAAAATCAGATACATTGAGCATACAATAACTGTCCGGGTTAAAGGTGAGAGACACTTTCAGAAACATATCTTTTCTTACTGCACAATAATATTGAAACAAATAACATACTTGTATTTGACAGCGGCTCCATTCTGGTTGGAGAAGCCAGCTGATTTGGTTTTGGCCCCTGAGGAAAATGGACGCTTGGTATGTCGTTCTGACGGGGTTCCTCGTCCCACAATCAGCTGGTTCATCAACGGGGAGCCAATTGACAGTACGTTTTTGAGATCATGCCTACTAGCTGTAAAAGTATATCTAGATAGTATCAACCTCTGCTGTATTTTTCCTTTTGTCTATTTTTTTCCCTCAGCTGCTACATCACAGCCTAACAGACAGGTGTCAGGAGACACGCTGACTTTACGCAGTGTGACTGCTGAAAACAATGCCGTCTACCAGTGCAATGCTTCCAATCAATATGGTTACTTATTGGCCAATGCTTTTGTCATCGTGCTACGTAAGTTACCACTCTTCCATCAATGACATATACAGCGTAAAACATTGTTTTTCACTGTCATAACCCAGCCATGAGTTGTGACGTGATTTTGAATGGTTTGCCAAAAGATCACCAAAAAAAAACAGTGAGGTATATTTTAAACATTGTTGAAGTACAACACTCAAATACATTTTCAGTGTCATGGCATCTGTAAAAGGTGTTTCCCATGCTCACCATTATCATAAAAATTACTCTGTCCTTTATATGCATTTAATAACAAAAAACACATGTATATACAATATAACAAGATATAGAAAGTGGTGTTTACCTAAAAATGTTTAAAAACCAATACTGTTAAACATCAAATGCTATGTAATCAAATACATAAAGCAGATAATCCATGCTTTATTTCCTATAACGTTAAATATTCATGAATACTTGAAAACAAACAACTCAAGGTATTATTTATTATGAATTTCAACTTTCTAAAACTCAGCTTATTTACTTCATGGGAACTGTGTGCTAAATCCTTTGTGCACAAAGGTATATCACCTTCAAATCAATGTAAAGAGCACATACAAAACCAAGAAATGCAGAAACATGTTCATGTATGTCACTAATAGAAAACAATGAACCCTTTAAAAAGTGTTAAAATGAATTTCCTGTATACAACAAATTTTGCTTAACATTTTTCCAGTTGAAGTTGAAGTGATTGGATAATTGCACATTTTTAGCCAGAGGTAAATGCCTGATTCAAGGAACAAACAAAGTGTAGAAAGTACATAACATAATACAAAGGAAAAATGCATCAAGGAAGATATACCATCTTCTCAATGGGCAGTAACCTCAGTATATAATAATGTAATAATAGTAAAACATATTATGAGTAAAGAGCAACTCTTTCTTTTTCTCCGATATCGCAGTTGCTCTTTTTATAATCACATACATGCAAATCACTGAGGTCAGTGAGAGGCATTTGTGAATTTTAAGAAATCATTAACTATACTAGGCACAAAGGAGGCAATGCAGATTAGAGAGGGTACACCAAGAATATAAATATAATATATAAATAATAATATAAAATTGTTAATTATCAATGCTTCTCTAGATGCAACGCCACGTATTCTTGGGCCCAGGAATGAACTCATCAAGGTGACAGAGGGCAGTCGTACCTTCTTAGACTGCCGCTTTTTTGGTTCTCCAGTGCCTGAGTTGCGATGGTGAGAACATGCTGTTTGATATTTTAATGCAAAGAGTGAGTTCAGACATCAGCTCACAGTGTGTGTGCATATGTATGTTTATGGATCTGCTCACACAGGTCTAAATATGGACAGGGGAATCTTGAAGGGAATCGTTTTAAGACCCACAGTAACGGGACTCTTGAGATAAAACGCATACAGATAGAGGACCAGGGAACTTACCTGTGTATAGTCAGCAACATCGCAGGAAGAGATGAGAGTCAAGTCCGAATAGAGGTCAAAGGTGAGCGTCATACAATTTTACACAAACACTTTCTGGTTGTGTGATCTGTAATGTTTTTTCATTGTTTCTTGTCAGAGCCCACTTTAATTGTCACCAGACCACAGAGTATGAAAGTCATCCGTGGAAGTGATGTGCGCTTTGAGTGTGGTGTTAAAGCAGATGTTACTACTCCCGTTACAACCAACTGGATGAAAGATAAAACGCTGGTCACTCTTGGCTGGAGGTACATCTTTTTATGAATGAATTCTATAGATATACACAGTAAATATCAACTATTTTTAATTAAATTAAAGTTTTTGTGTGAACATATGAGCGTCTAGATCTCACAAGTTTTACTTACTTGTATGCAATCCTTAGAATCTCTCTAGATGAATCAAATCTGGTCATCACTAATGTAAACAGAGGTGATGAGGGCAATTATACCTGTGTCATCAAGAGTGAACTGGACCAGAAGTCTGCCTCAGCACAACTAATGGTGATGGGTATGACATGTTTAAAATAAATGACATTTCATCAACCATATGGCATGTTAGGCTTTTCAGTTGTTCATGATTTTTTGTGTGTAGACCGGCCAGATCCTCCAACTCACTTGGAATTGTCAGATCCATATGAACGTAGTGTAAGACTCAGTTGGGTCCCTGGAGACAGCAACCACAGCCCTATTACAGGTAAAAAGCATTCAACTTAATAAACTCACAAAAATAAAAACATGTTTTACATATTTGTAAATTTGTTGACATTTTTGGGTATATTTCTCCATTTACTGGTCTGTTACAGAGTACTTAGTGCAGTATGATGATGATGACTGGTTGCCTGGAAAGTGGAGAAACCTGTCAACGTACCCAGGGAACCTCAACAATGTCATTCTACATCTTACACCTTTCACCTACTACGAGTTCCGGGTCATCGCTATCAATGAAATCGGAATGAGTCGCCCTAGTCGTCCATCTATGCGCTTCCAGAGCAGTGGTGCACGTGGGTTTTATGCTCCTAAAATACATACCTGTCGTCTAATACAGATTGTAAGCTAGCAGCCATACGTGTAACACATTTTTAAGGAACTGTTGGACATTTTGGGAAACACTCTAATTGATATTCCTGCTGAGCGTTAGATGAGAAGATCGACACCACACTCATGTTTGTTCTCAAAATATGAAGGTATCATCTATGAAACGCTTAGCTTAGCATAAAGACTGGAAGCGGGGGAACCAACTAGCCTGTCTTTAGTTTTTATGCTAAGCTATACTAACATCTCCTGGCTGTAGCTTCATATTTAACTGACATACATTATTGGTATCAATCATTTTATCTAACTCTTTGCAAGAAATTAAATGTTCAGTGTGTAGTATTTAGGAGGATCTATTGACAGAAATGCAATATAATATACATAATGTTTTCAGTGATGTATAAAGGTGGTGTATAAAGATGGCCACCATAGCTTCTTCTACGTGGTTGGAAAAAGAGGTGTGAGCGGTGAGTGAGCAGTTGGTTGCAATCAGGTTGCAAATCGCAGCCCTCACCACTAGATGCCACTAAAACTTACACACTGAACCTTTAAGTAAATTTCCTGAAATGTTGAACTATTCCTTTCAAGCTAATGATCTTAACACTGCATTGGTTTTCCTGTACAGCCCCAGATGTCATCCCAAGGAATCTAAAGGGTGTGGGTACATGGAGGAATAACATGGAGATCAGCTGGGAGGTAATAGAATTGCACCTATCAAAAATTGTAACACTTTCATATTTATCTTGACAGCTGCATATTTTAATCGCTACCACACCGAAATTAAACTATCCTGGTCGCTAAAAACTATGCTTTCAGCCTCTCACCTACAGAGAGTGGAACGGGCCCCACCTGAAGTATCTAGTCTGGTGGAGAAGGAGAGATTCCCGAGAGGAGTGGAAGAATGCAACCACTAAATGGCTGAAATACTACATCTACGATGCAGATACCTTCACTCCTTATGAGATCAAAGTCCAGGCCGTCAACGACTTTGGGCTGGGTCCTGAGTCTCCTGTTGTCATTGGTTACTCTGGGGAAGACCGTAAGTACCTTAATCCACTGCATTATGATACATAAATCAATAACAAATAGGGGAAAAACCTCGATGTGGCCTCTTCATCTCCAGTGCTTTAATTTCACCCGGGTGGAGAATTATCACCAAAAAAATGTTTATGTAAATGAGCCCATCTCCTAATATTCGCCTAAGGGTAGTGAAGGGAAAATTGCATGTATGGACTGTTTTATTAGAATGGATTACACACTTAATACAGAAGATTTCAAGTTAACCCAGAGGCTATGAATACAGTGTTGTTGTGCTGTACTTGTGTTGAAGTAGGCACCCTGTTGCTGCAACGTCACACTAAGTGAGTTGGGAACACACCTCTTATTATTATTATTACTCCAATTATTATTGCAGTCAAGCTGACCTTCTCATCACCTCTCTGTGTGTTCACTGATACAAAAAGACAATCTCTGTTTTTTCCCAGGTCCCATGACTGCACCCCTGAACCTGAGGGTGTCCAACATTGAGAGCACTGAAGTGACTGTGCACTGGGACCCAGTGTCACGCAACTCTATTATGGGAGAACTGAAAGAATACAAGGTGAATTCAATATTGGACTTTGAGTATAGCTTACATTTATGTTGATAGACAATAATATAAACTGACGACATACTCTACCTCATAGGGAGAGTCCTCTGATGTTACTGACAATCAAATGACTTTAATGAGCTAGACAAGAGAGAGAGAGTTTCAGTTAATATAATAGTCTGGAAAGTGTCTTTCTTTGTGGTGAATAAGTTAAAGGTTGGACTAAGATCCAGGTCCATTATTTAGTCGACAGAGATGAAGAGAACAGACAAATACAATTGTACTGTATTACCAATAAAATAAGAGTGTTACTAAACTGTCATCTAATGCACACCTGGTAGACAGATGCATCAGCATACAAGTGATCATGTGAAAGAACAGGTTGAATTCCCACTCACTGTGATCACTGTTTATTAGTGCTTGTTCAAACATCGAATTTACAATGTGAAACAGAACCAGAACCCAATCAAATATCAGTCAAAAAACCCAAATACCAAAATCATGGGCCCATTAGATTAAAGACTAAATGGCTAATACAAAATAAGTTATTAAATCAGCAAGAAAAATTTATATATGATGATGAGATAATTGGCTCAGATGTTTGAAATGTGGCTCCCCCTTTGACTGGTCATTACAGCCCGTAGCTTTAGTATAAAGGTGGTGTAAATTTGATGGTCCTTTCCCGAAAAATAGAAAGTCTGAAATTAACTTTTTTCACTGCCTGCCACTGTAGTATGTAAGTGTTTTTTTTCCTGCCACTTTTCAAATGTATCCGCTAAATGAAGGAATAACATTTAGCTCATTTAAGTATCATTTAAAGTAAAAAAAAATTGTAATTCAATGTTCAATATATTTACAAAAAAATATTACATGCGGGTTTGCATGCACAAATGACCAGTGTCTTTCAGCACATAACAATCACTCCACCTTACTTAACAACCAGGTATTTCATGTACCTACAGACGAGAAGAAACACAAAGTTCACCACAGTGTACTCTATAATACAGTCAGTGCTCAATACAAAATCCACAGTTCAACCACTAATGAATAGGTCCTTATGTCAGTTCTAATTCCCACAAAATTCTATATCTCAACAAAAACGTCTTCTGGATCCCAGCAAGACAGGTGCTAACTTCAGACCCTGATTGCAACTATAACAAACTCAGTGCTGACAGTGTTACTTGACAAGGAGACAAGCTTTTTACGGCCATGTTTGACAACCCGCTTAATGCACAATGACAACAACAATACACATACATGATAACATGTACACTCTCATCCACTCAGTTATTTGGCCAACTGAATATAATGCAACCAGTAGGAAAATACTATATATACATACATGTATTAATACCTGGAACCTAACAGTGCATGACAGTGTGCAAGAATTCAACCTTTAAAAAAAAAACTGTTAGTAAAGATAACCACCCAATGCTTGCGGCAGAATCAAACTGCTGGGTGTGTTGTTTCTCTCAGGTCTACTACTGGAGGGACAGCAGCCAGCTGAGGTGGCTGAGGGTCAACAGAGCGATGAAGTCTAAAGCTTTTACAGACAATGGTCCAGAGCCCTCTGGGGTCCTCACTGGGCTCATCCCCTATAGCAACTACAAGATGTATATAGTGGTGGCAAACAATCGATATGAGGGACCGCCCAGTAATAATATACACTTCTCAACACCTGAAGGAGGTAAGAAAATTCACAAATTTACCATCCAAGGAACACAACAACGCCGGTGTCCTATACCAAGCACAAGCAAACCATAAATTTGTGTTTATTTATATTTTATTTGTGCTTTAAAGTGGCTGGGCTGTGTTTTTGTGTTTGCAGTACCATCTGCTCCCACATCCTTTAGGATACAACAGCGACACCTGGACAGTATTTATGTCGACTGGGACCTGCCAGCAGAACCCAATGGGATCATTACTGGCTATTCCCTCAAATACCAGACAGGTATGTCAACCCAACATCTGAAACACTCCCAATTGGAGATACATCTGCCCTCCCAGACTACTCTTTCAAAGCATTATGTAGCATTCTGCAGTCCTCCTTGGAGAAACTGCAAAGCTGACAACAGAAAAGGAAATGTTTTTTTTCCTCTAAAGCTGGGAAAGGTTTCTAGATGACACTTAGACCCACATCCCTTTAGCACATAATAGCACACTTAAATATGCACTCAAAGACCAAAATACCACTGAAGTATGTTTTTGAGAGGGTAATGATCACTTGTTCAGTCACACTCCAAGAAGGTATGGTACTTAATAGCTCAGTTGTGCGCACTCTACCAACACGAAGAGTACTCCAAGAGTACTCTACTTGCGCACTGAAATGTCCACTCTCTTCACAGTGAATGCCACCAGGGGAGAGGAGGTGCGAGTTGAGGAGTTCCTTCCAAATGTAACAAGTTTCTCTGTCAGGCGATACGACCGCTACACTCGATACCGATTCTCCGTGGCGGCACTAACTCGGATCGGTATAGGGGAATGGCATACGGAGGAGTCACCCCACTACACCACTGAAAGTAATTTACTACTTTTTCCATGCATCAACACAGTTGGTGGTCTACCAAATAAACACTTTAAAGAGCTGAATGGATGTTGAATGTGTTTGTCTCAGTTTATGCTCAGGACCAAGTGGACATCTCCACTCAGGGCTGGTTTATTGGGATTATGTGTGCTGTGGCTCTTATCGTGCTCATCCTACTTATAGTCTGCTTCATCAAGAGGAGCCGAGGGGGGAAATACCCAGGTACAGTGGTGATTCCTCATCTTCTATGATGTCCAAAATCACCTCATTGTATCTCTTATAACAGCGTAGCTTGTTTTAATTTCAGTACGGGAGAAAAAAGACATTTCACTGGAGCTGGTGGATGACAAAGATCAGGAGGGATCATTTGACTACCGGTAAGAATTACAGTGGACAGCTGGTAGAAAATAAACAAATAAGAAAAACACATCTACTGTACATTTTACTGCTACCACCAGAGAAAATTCTAATTTTAGCTTGTCTTATCATGTTATCAACCTCTACTGTTTTATCTACCAAACTGGTTTACAAAATCCTATTTCAGGTTTTCAATGTGTGTTACATCACGTACTAGTAGTTTTTATGTGGTAATAATACTCAGCAATGAGTAGGTCATTGTGTTTCCCATAACACTGTCATTATCATTGTTGAAAATTATAACTACAGTAGCTGCGTATTTACATCCATTTGCTCTGTAACTGTGCATTATAATTTTTGTTTGATGATATAGCGGCCCTGTGGAGTTATCTTGTAAACAAACAAACCTTAATTTTACAGTCAGTGTTAATCAAAAAAAACATATTGAGTGTATTCTTGAGGCCTTTCCTTCCTTCATTAAAACATTTTGCAAAAGATGATATTATAATAATAATAATATTTTAAATTGTGCATTGTTTAGATTCATGATCGTTGGCTGGCAGTCTTCTTCACTGCCTTTCCTGGCATACTGCTATATGTCTTTTCAAATTGCTGCCACCAACCATAAATCAGTGGAAGATCAGAAAACAGGAGGCAGGAATCATGTCACATGTCCACATGTGCACAATACTAACAAAATGGTGACCCGCTCATAAAAACATTGCTCCACAGCGATACAAGTGGTCCTAATCTCTACAAGGTGTCTTTAATTTTGATAAAAATTTTAGCATGATGCTGCACAGATACAAATCAAATCTGGTTACAGTATTTATGACCTTATTTATGATAACTCTTTTTTCGTTTTTACTTACTCTACCTTTTCTATCTAAATCTTTATTTCCCCCAAACAACAACCCTGTTCTTTTCCCACTGAACCACTCAAGGTCTCTTGAAAGGTATGAAAAGACTAAATATTGACACATTGACACGATTGACATTTAAACTGAGTTGTTATGTATTAATTTGTTCAGAGAGTATGTAAGTGATAGAAGTTTGGAGCTCTAAATAGTATTTGCAAATGGAATACAGGAACTGTTGTAAAAATTTTATGAGTGGATGATCATTAAAATAAAATCATCTATACTATTATTCTATCACAAACTCTCTTCATATTTTAGGATCGCACGTGTCTCCACTCTGCCTTACCCCCGGCGGTATGTACATGTACATTTTTAATGTATTGAAACATCAGGTTGAGTTTTATCTTCCATCCTTTCTGTCTTCTAGTGCTGAAATAATGTGACTCCAATATGAAGTTTTTATTTTTTGGATTATTTTGTAGAGAGGAGGAAAGAGGGCTTCAAAGAGGCCAGCCATCTATGGAGGCAATGATGAAACGATCAGACAGTGATGATAGTCTGGTGGACTATGGTGAAGGAGGAGAGATACCATTCAACGAGGACGGCTCGTTCATTGGCCAGTACACAGGAACCAGGAGAGATATCAGGGACTTGGACTTTGGTGGAAGTCTGGAGCTCCACTCTCCGATGAATACCATCTACTCCCTAGCATAAAACTCAACATTCAAACTGCCTTCTTGATTTCAACTCAACCATTTTTCATGTGACTTTACAGTGTTTGTACCCTCCACCTTGAATTACGAATTTGTGGTGCATGTGGTATGTCTGCAGGAGGAACAACTGGGGCCTTAGGTGCTGTTACCCCCTTTGTCCTTCCAGGCAAAGCAACTTTCATGCATTTAAAGAAGAGAATGGTGAAATAGTTGAGACAATAGAGATGAGATACTTATTCATCTGATGAAAAGCAAGCTTTACCTTTCGTGTTTCATATTGCATTTTCCTGTAAATAAAAATGTGTGTTTGTGCGTGTACATACGCATGAGTACATGTTAAATTATCCTGTCAATGGAGAGAGGCTGCACATCAGAGGAGACAGAAGTGGATCAGTTTATCATGTTGATAAAAGCAGTTGCTATGACCAGTTTAACTACTGTTATTGCATCTTTTTCTCTCAGCTAATTTAAATAATGAGATTTGTGTTATTTTTGTATGTTGACTGTTTGAAATAAGGACTGCATACCCTACTTTTACAATAAGGGGAGCCACAATGTAATACCTGAACTTCGATTGTCTCCTCTTTGTTTTATACACTAGTGTTATCGGTGATGGGTGAAGGATCATTAAATATCTCAAGGGACTAATGATTCACCTTCCCAATCAGTTTGCACATTGTGCTCTGATGGGAGGGAAGAGAACAAATTATTTGGAGAAAGAGGAAGCAGCCATGAACCAGCTGCAAAATCAGAAATTGCTCATGTTTCTCAATAAACTTAGCTTATCTGTCCCTCCATTTCACTCTCTATGGAGATGGATCAAAATTATTAATCTTGATTAAACAGCTTTAGTGTATTTGATCTCTAACATCATCTGTGCATTACCAGTTGTGTCCTAAATGTAAATAATATATAAATAATATTTACAAATATTTATTCCTAGCATGTTTAATTTTACTCTGAATGTTGAATTCAGCTGCTCAGTTTCCTAAAGGGGTGGTTTATTATTCTTTGAATATAATTCCTAGAATTAGTTTTAAAGGTGCTGTAGAAGGGAAAACTGTATTGCACATCACTAGTGTGGGGCCACTAAGCCATGCCCTTTTCTGTGCTCGGGGAAGTTGACCCTTCAGAAGCAAGTGGGTTTTCGGGGAGGGGGCCTTAAAGAGACAGAAGCTAAAACTGAGTGTTCAGACAGAGGGTAAAAAGAGGAGCTGAAGCAGTGTACAGTATGGGAAATGTGTTTTTTGAACATTAAAGCATGTGAACATTTTCTAGTAGAGACCCTAAATATAAGTATGAACCTGAAAGTAAGTATTCTACGGCACCTTTAACTGCTTGCTTGTGTTGGAACCACCAAATAGTGCACTTCTTTTTCTTAAGAGTAAAGTTCAACACTCTTTGAAATGTGCTTATTTGCTTTCTTGAGTTGAGAAGGCCAATACCACTCTAATGATTGTACACTAATTATGAAGCAACCACCTGCAGCCAGCAAACCTAGCTTAGCATAATGACTGGAAACAGCTGTCCTGGTTCTGACCCAAGATAACTGAAAGATTTTCCTTCTGATTTCTGCTGCCTATGTACTTTGAATAGACTGGCTACTGCAGTTGGGTTAAAGTTACTCAACCTAAGAATCTATTATTGTGTGTGGTGCAGCCTGGTTGCTAACTGCTCTTTTGTTTGCTTTCATCGCCTGTTTACAAACATTTCATCAACAACATGGCTGTGTTTAAGAACTGAAATCTGCTTAACGTTAGGAAGGCAACATTCACGAGCTGGAGAATAAAATCTGGGAAAAGGAAAAGCTGATTGAGTTTTTACCTGTTGTGTTAACCCAGTCTAAGCATATGTCCCATATTCAGGCTTTTGCAGGCCACAATCTCTGCCTCTGCTGCAACTCACCATCGACTGGTGCTGGAGCCAGCATCAGGCTTAATACCCAAGTGGGGATCCCGGTGACTGTGGAGGAGTCTGTCTGGTGAGTGTGACACTGATTTGATGGTGTCAAGCTGAGCTGAGTGCTCTCACCCCATCAGCATTGGCTGCTGAGTGGGATCCAGACCCAAGGCAACAGTTCTTACCTACCCACCCATAGGACCATTCTCTGGACACCACCTTCCTGGTCCAAAGTGGTTCACAGCAGGAGCTGCTTAGGGGCTGTAACATAACACCCTCATCTGGAGCTGTAGAAACCAGGCTCAGGCCCACCCATTAGATGCTACATTGGCCTCTCGTTTACTGGACCTGGATGTGGCACCCTCTGAGTGGCCGAGCGACATCCCTCCAACGCTTTATGTTGCTCAGAAGTTTTGCCAGCCAGCACAGGAAAACAGCGCATTCAACCCCTGCAGTGGTCAAGTCTTCCTCCTCGTCCCGCTGCAGGTTGCTGAAAGAGGTTGGAGAAGCTCTAGAAGTCTCACCCATCTGGAGACAGAAGAGAAAAAGGATGCCGCCCCCTTGTTTTATCAGTCCCTGGATACATCCATCCATCCACAGTCATGAATGCGGCACACACTATGGATCCTGAACATGCTCTGTTTTGTCCTGAGAGAGCTCAGCCTGCATCCGCTTTTCTCCCCCTCAACTCCTGATTGTCAGTGATTCCATAACTAGGACTGTGCATTTCATTAATGCAGTTACACACTATGTGCCTCTGCTTCTTAAAAGAGTTCCAGGTTTTATTGCCATTACTCCCATCCTCTATTAAAACAGTCCTATGTGGGAACAAATGACAGTTCTTCAACAGCCTGAGTTGACCAAATGGCATTTTAACCCATCTTTTTAATCTTTTTAATCTCAATTACTTGCTTTAGTCCGCTTGAAGGGCTCACAATGTGTGTTTTATTGAAAATTTAAATCTGTTCTGGGACAGACTTTTTAAGAGAGATGGACCTATTATAGGGGAGGCCTATAAAAGGTCCATCTCTCAACACCCTGAATAGACTGATGTTACAGACAGGGCCACCCCTCCAGTGTCTGTCCTGCTGGGCGCAGACCTGCGCCCTTGGCTAGGGCCTCTACTGTTGCTAGCAGTGAGTCTGCGCCCCAATGCTCGCTCCATTGCAAACAAGTCCTTCATACTGAGGGATTTATTCACCTCTAAAGGCTTGGATTTCCTGTTTCTAAGAGACTTGGCAGAGGAGCATGGAATTCAACCTGCTAATCAAACTTTCTTAATTTGAACTGCAGATGACCAAAGTAGGTTGTTCAAACCTTTTTAATGGCATTTTAATTTACCAACTCACTTGTTTAAATAGTCATTTTATTTCTGAATTCAGTGATTTCTGAAGCTTTTGACCCAAGCTCAACTCACAGACTTTAAGTCGCGTTCCTAGTAAGTCTGTGATGGTTTAGGGCTATCCCACTGTAAAGTGGGATACATGCCGTTGAGAGCTATGTGTTCAATGCCAACAACCTGGTGAATCTCTCAACTCCTCTTTGGATTGGTGGTAGGGGGCCACTGATAAAAACCTCTGCATTCAGAGAGCTCACTGTCTTCAACCGATTATTAAAGTCCTCTTTTAATACTTCAGACTGTGGCTTCACAACATCAGTGGTCCCTATGTGTAGTATGATGTTTTTCACAGTAGGAAGTTCAGCCACGATATGCAGAATTCTTTCTGCCAAGTCAGACACTGTATCCTTAGGAAAGCAGAGTATTTTGGTGCTCTTACATCTTTCAAAGTAGAGTCATCCACAATCAGAGTTTGAGGCCCAGTCGTTAGCTTTCCCTGTAGCCTTTTACTTTCTGATTTACTCTCGGTCCTTACCCTTCTGTGTGAGGATGGGGTGTTATCCAGGTCATCAGACGGAGATCCAGGGTCCTGCAATAGTGGTGAAAATCTGTTCTCCTGTTGCACACTCAGTTGTTGGGGAGGCCTGTTGCTAACTCTCCCTTTTTCAACTGTCCACGGCTGTGTCCTACTAGGAACAGGGGTTGAAGAGGCACTCTGCCTGGATGATAATGCAGGCCAGCCAGTCACATCACAAATCTCAGGGCGCTGGGTTCTCCCTGTGTCCTCCCATTTCCTAGGAAAATTATTTACTCTTAGGCTTTGCACTAAGCGAGTTCCAGGGAGGACTACCACTTTTAGATTTATTACCCAGCACACAGGCCTTCTGCTTCTTGGTAGTCTTGTTGGTGTTAATTAGCCATGTGTTAGCATACTCTTGTCCACTTTCTTTGTTTCATAGTGAAGTAGTGCCATTCCCACATAGCCCATTCACTTCCACATTTACTTCTTACCTGTGGATCTTGGTTTCCAGCACTGCAATTTTCTGTAGAAGTTTGTGGAAGTCGTCCGTGGAGAAGGGTGGCATCTTGTTGCTAATTAGCATTAGCTACTATTAACTCCAGTCACTGCAGTACAGGCTAGTGCTATTGATAGGCTGCACTCGCATAGCACTTAGATCATAAAAGTGTTTAAAGTATGGAAATAGCCTACTTTATCTGAATAGATGACAGTCCCAGTTATTTAAAAGTATCCAAGAGCCACTGCTCATAATTTCTAGCAGAATAAAAACAAGAATACCTGCAGAGGCAGGAGCAAGCAGCAAAGCATCTGCACTGTAAGAAAGCAGGAAGCAGGCCAGTGACACGTTTGTGAGTGTTGATAGTTGTACTGTCAAACCTATTTTTTTTCACAAAGGTAACTCCATTCATAATTAACATACAGATGTGAGTGGTATCAGTGTTCTCACATAACGAAGAAAGAAAGTGAATTTATATTACCCTAAATGTCAAACTGTTCCTTATTTCTGTTGCATCAATTGGTCTTTCAAACAACAAAAGCAAAATCAAAAAAAAAAAAAATCCATCATTCTAAACTCTGAACTATTTGTTGCCACACAAGATCCAGTAACTCCAGTTATGTCATCAAGGTATCATAAATGAGGGATATCTTAACTAATAACCTCTCTAGTCTATCAGGTCTCTGATGTAGACTACAACTACTGTAGACTCTGATATCGTTGGACTTAACACTATAATGACTTTTTATTATTTCACCCTTCTGATTACATAAAGAAAAGACAAAATCATAGTTTCAAAGTCAAAGTATATATTAAGATAAAAGGCTTTTCTTTTGTTTAGTTTGTTCAAAACATGCTAGAAAATAGTCTTTCCAAATAGGATGCTCTTAGACTTGTTTCACAAGGATCATCCAAGATATGCATCAATATTAAGAAGCTTTGCACTCTATCAACATTTATTCAGCTTATTTAGGTCTTGTACACAGGTGTAATGCCGTAAATTGTATTCCTGAAAGTGAAAATGACAGGTCTGGTTGAGAAAATATAAACTATATTGTATGTATGAATACAATTAGTTCATTAATTTAAAAGAAATCTGGTTAAAATACTTAACATTTTCTTGTTCCAGTGTCTCAAATGTGAGCAATTGCAACATGGCATATATGATAGCAAACTGAATATCTTTTTTGGACTGTTCATCTGACAAAACAACCAATTTGAAGATGTTACCTTGGGCTGTGAAAAATTATGATTCTCATAATTGTTTGACATTTCATGGATGAACCAACTGACTAATTGAAAAAATACTTGATAATTTAAATAATTGTTAGTCATAGCCCTACTGTATTTGATGTTTTAAATGGATGTCGAAATGTCTTAAAAAGGTCAACAGTGACATCTTATCTGCATTGATTGGCCAGCTGTTCTGATCTGAATTACTTTTTATAGGCAAGTTTACATAGTCTCAAGTGCTCTGATCCAGATTTATCTGGAAATAAAAACATATATCATCACCATTCGTCTTCTGACAGCTCATTACAGTCTAAAGTGACCAGTTTCACAGTGACAATTATTCTCTCCTGAAGCATCCATTACAGGTTCACCAGGAATGCAGCCTTTGTACCTGTCTTATCTAGGTCTATAAAAACGACTCCCAAGTGGATCATATACGCAAATCCAGCCCAACACCTGGGAAGAGGTAAGTGATCAGCACACAGAGGATTTAGGAGCCTACATTTTACAGGAACAAATGTTGTATTATGAACAGCATTACTAAAATGGGTGGCACGGATAGAAGTGTGGCCTCACCGCAAGAAGGTCGTGGGTTCAAACCCCGGTCCTCCTGGCCTTTCTGTGTGGAGTTTGCATGTTTTCCCCGTGTCCGTGTGGGTTTCCCCCACCACCAAAAACATGTTAGGTTCTCCAATCAGTTCCATTGACCAGACATTGCCTCACACAGGCTGCCTGCTGCTCCCTTGAGGGATGGGTTAAATGCAGAGAATGAATTTCACTGTGTGTATGTGACATTAAAGTATCTTCTTGTTCTAGTACAGTCAGTAGAATTGGTTGCAGTTTACAAAAACTATAATGCAATCCTATAAATATTCAAGACACAACTATTTTTATTGTTCTAGGTCACTCAGCTGAAACAACATGGCTCGACTATCAATCTTGGCTGGTAAGTTATATTCTTTCAGTTGTTAATTCATTCAGAGGTAGGGGTCTATCACTAAAACTGAAATTAAATGTAATTTTTTTTAGGATTGTCCCTTTTGATGTGTCTTCAGATGGGTATGCCTTCATTATTTAACTTATTAAAATTATATGTAATTAGCTTCTTTGCCCCCTATGACCTAGAATAGAAACTTATACTATAATACTATTGTAGCCCGTGGAATTAGATGCCACCCAGGACACAATTACTTCAGGGGTTCCTGTAGCTCCAGGTTTATTCCTGACCACATGTACAGTTCAATTTACAGAGTGGTATGCTACTGGGTCGTTCCCGTAACAGCTCAAATGCTGGATTTTGTAACAGTCTCTAACACCCAAATGTTGGAATGAATGAAGAGGCAAAATAAAAATAAAATGCAGAGAAATAAAATTAAAAAAAACACAATACAAAATACGGCAGTGGGCTATGACCATCGACAGAAAACATAAAATAAATCATGTTAACAACCATAAACCCACTTATATCAACATCAGTGTATAAAATGTACAACTGTAAATGACACTTACACTTCACCAAGTTCCACCAAACCCACGTGGAACTTCCCGGAGATCGCACAACTCAACGTACTTTCAACGTCAATTACCTTCAAACAGAGTTACACTTTATGTAAAACCTGCAACAGTTTCCGAGTACCAAAATACAATATCAGGGTCTGACTAAATGCATGTTAGCATTACCATGAAATTTAGTACACAATGGTCGACGATTGGCGCCCAAAATCCCAGCATACAATTCCAGTAGTGCCTAAATCAAACTGTCTAGTTAAAATATTGACAGGTGATTACATTTTATACACTTGTACATGAATATTTTACAAGACATGCATGCATTTACCTACTATTCTACACAACGAAGTCTCCGCACCAATCCCTTGTACGTCCATCGCACATTAACAGGAAGAAAGACCATGATGCACTTGGCGGAACAACAACAATACTACTCAATGCTGCCGCCTTGTGACCAAAGTCTGCCATCACATGTACGACTGTGGAAATCCACTTACAATCTACTTCACACTTACTTTACATTGAACAATGTTACTCTCAAACAAAACAACAAAGAACACATGTATTCACATTTACACAACTTTTAGAACTATATAAATATAAAGGGGGAAAATCACCTATGACTAGATTTACCACCCGGCTACATACTCCCCTGCAATATAGTCAACGTCCTCGGTGACTACAAACCATGAGCAGACTCAAATGCTCCCTGCAACGCCTTCTCAAAGAGAGCAGCACCCAGGCTTGTCAAAACCTGGGAAACCATGTCTGTGCTGACGGAGACAGCATTACAGGCTGACTTTGGCAAGTGAAATGGGTTTGAATGAGACCCAGCCGTTGCCCGTTTGCTTTTTCTTATGGCAGGTTTAGGTGCAGAGGCTTTATTTCCTGTCCCATCAGCTGTGTATGTTAGTGCATGCCTGTTTCTGTTTCTTGTCATGGGCAAGTCGGTGTCACTAACATCTGGATGCACATCACTATTTACACATTCAGCCTCTGCGTCACAATTTCTCATATCTGCACAATGTTCATCAGGTTCTTCGCTATCAATCTGATCTGTGGATGTCACAGATAAACCAACGCCTTCTGCCACCTGGGGCAGATTAGCGGTTTGCACAGACTGGGGAGGAAGGACTTCCTCAACGACAACAAAATCAGGTCCTGATGACTCTGGCATGTCCATAACTACAGGCTGAGGCTGCATACTGCTCTGTAGCCTAGTTTTAGTTCTGGGTTTGGGAACAGGTTTTGCACAAGGTCGCAACTCCGACCTATGGACTCTCTTACTGGGACCTCCTTCCAAAGGTTCAACAGTGTGCGTGGTACCATAAATGTCAGTAACCTTGTAGACTGTGGGACTCCATGCGTCTTGAATCTTATGTCTACCTAAAGGTCTATGGCGTAGGAAAACCAACTGACCGATGTCTACAGTTGGACAATACACCTTCTCATTTTGCAGTGCAATTCTTTCAGCGGCTTTCTGCTCTGAGTACTCTCGGGCCCTCAAATGTGCCTGCCTGAGTCTTTCCTGATGAACAGACAACCAGTCCTGCTTTCTGTCTGAGACACACTCACGCCCTAGTAGCGCATCTATGGGGAGATGCGGCTGTACCCCAAAAAGCAGATAATAGGGCGAGTACCCTGTGGAGGAATGGGGAGTGACATTATAGGCATACACTAGTTCAGGAAGATGCTCTGTCCAACGCCTTTTTTTCTCTGGTGGAAGTGTCCTCAACAAATCATGTAGTGTTCGATTGTATCTTTCACACTGAGCGTTTCCTTGTGGCCTGTAAGGAGTTGTCCGTGTCTTTTTAACCCCATAGAGTTTGCACAGCTCTGCTATAACTTCACTCTCGAAATTTCGGCCTTGGTCAGAGTGCAGCCTCTCAGGGACCCCATATTTCATGAACCACTCCCTGAGCAAAACTTTAGCTGTAGTGTCGGCTTTTTGGTCTTTGGTAGGATATGCTTGCGTGAACTTTGTAAACACATCAGTAACAACGAGGACATTTTCACGCCCATCTGAGGCTGGCTCCAACACTGTAAAATCAACAGCTACCACTTCCAGTGGCCGAGAAGCCAGGAATGCTTGAACTGGAGCTTGGATTTTTGGTTGAGGCATCTTGGTCAAGATGCAGCGCTCACAGTTTTTAACCCAGTTTTCAACATCCTCACATAACCCTACCCAAAAACACCTCCCTCTTAGCAGGCTTATAGTACGCTCTATTCCCTGATGTCCCATGTTATTGTGGACACTCTCTAAGACTTGGTCCTTTAAACAACCAGGTACCAGCAACTGCCATACTTCATCATGACGTGGGTCTTTGATAACCCTGTACAACAACCCTTCCCTTTGCTGTATGCCGCTCCACTGTTTTAGCAGTCTTTTCACTTGGCTAGAGAGGGCTGTTCTCTCTCTGGGGCTTGGCCTCCTCCCCCGATCCCAAAATGTCTTAAACTCTTTTAGGGTGGGATCACTGGTCTGAAAACCTAATAGCTCCTCCCTGGTATAACCGGGAAGCGTGGGGGTGTTACCTTGTCCAGCCGTTATCTCGCCGGAACCAGACTCCACAGCACGGATCTGTCTCACTTTGCAACACTCAAGACCTTTAGTGACAAGATCAGCATCCAGAACAGTCCCTCGTTCAATCAGGTTACAGACAGAGATGCAATTGTCAAAGTCTGAGTCAGTGTCAGTTTCAGGCTCCCCTGCAAACTCCTGCCTAGAGAGTGCATCTGCTGCGGCATTGCTACAACCAGGACGGTACTTAACCTCAAACTCAAAAACAGACAACTGTGCTACCCACCTCTGCTCTACAGCACCTAACTTAGCTGTCTTGAGGTGGCACAGGGGATTATTGTCAGTCAGGACAACAAACTTTGAACCCAGTAAGTAACCCCTGAATTTTTCAGCAACAGCCCATTTCAAGGCAAGCAACTCCAACTTCATACTACTGTAATTTCGGTCATTCTTCTCAGCATGGCGTAGTCTGCGGCTAGCATATGCAATGACTCGTTTGGTGTCACACTGTTGCTGATACAGTACAGCGCCTAATCCATGCAGACTGGCATCTGTCTCAACTATAAAGGGCTGTGTGAAATCGGCAAATCCCAAAACTGGGGCTGAGGTAAGTTTTCCCTTTAACTGTTCAAAAGAAGAGTCACACTCGGGTGTCCACATATCACAAAACTGGTGACCTACTTTTCCTGTTTTCTTCACACCTGAGCATTTGTTGACCAGGTCGTGCAGTGGCCCGGCCACCTGTGAGAAGCCTCGAATGAACCGCCTGTAGTAGCTACAGAAACCCAAGAATGACTGTAGCTCTTTAACAGTGGTTGGGACTTTCCAGTTCTTAACAGCAGAGACCTTGGAGGGGTCAGTCCCCACACCTTCTGCTGACACCTGATGGCCCAAAAACTTCACTGACTGCTGTAGAAAAGCACACTTCTGTAACTTCACCTTAAGGCCTGTCTCTGCCAGTCTCTTGAGCACAGTCTCCAGTCTCTTCAGATGCTGCTCAAATGTCTCTGAAAACACCAAGATGTCATCTAGGTAAACAAGGAGTATCTGAAAAATTAGATCACTCATTGTAACTTGCATAAGCCTCTGGAACGTAGCTGGTCCATTGCAAACACCAAAGGGCATTCTCACATACTCATATAAGCCAAACGGTGTAGTGAACGCTGTCTTGTCCCTATCTCTTTCATGCATTGCCACCTGGTGATACCCACTCGCCAGATCTATGGTTGAGAAGAACTTGGCCCCCCTCAATGCATCAAAACTCTCATCAATCCTTGGAAGGGGAAAAGCATCTCGTCTCGTCTTTGAGTTAAGTTTCCGATAATCGACACATAGCCTCAGACTACCATCCGCCTTCCTCACCAGCACTATCGGCGAAGCGTAAGCACTTGAGCTTTCTTTGATGACTCCTCTTTTCAAAAGCTTGCCAATATGCTCCCTGACTTCACTGTACTGTGTGGGGGGGATCCTTCTGTATGGCTGTGTCACAGGTACATCATCGGTAAGATGGATCTCATGCTGTACTTTATCAGTGTAACCTAGATCTTCATCTTCTGTAGCAAACACAAAAGAGTACTTCTCCAGCAACAAGACCAGCTGTGCTTGTTGTTCTGGGCTACCACAAACATCAAGCTTGTCTAAGATGGACTGTACATCGGTAGGCGTGTCAGGGTGTCTGTCTACACTCACTTGTTCAGTATCTGCTGAGATCCTCTGGAACTGTACCTCACAAAGCTCATCACTCTTCACACTGTCCACATGCGTCAAAACTCCTAAGCTAGTCCTTGGCCTTAACCAGATATCTTCATCGGACATGTTCATGACTTGGACTGGGAAAATGTGACTCTCTGTTGAAACCAAGGTAGGCACAACAACCAAACCTCCAGGCAAGGGGGCATTTACAGGCTCCAGCAGTAACGGGCCATTTTCACCCACAGTCCTAAGTCCCCTAGCCATGACTGTAGCAGCAGATGCAGCGGGTACATGGACTACATCCTTACCAGCTACCCTAGCAAAAGAGAGCCTGTCTGTCACATTTGCTGTATGAAGATGATGAAAAGCTTCCCTCCAACGTGAGTCAAGTCTACCCTGCAGTGTGGTGTCAAACTCAGTGTGTATGAGCTCTCTGCATTTTTTAACAATATTCATCCCTATGAGGCCTGGCACAGAGGACGAATGTGCAGAATCCTTGACTATAAGGAAACCTCGCTCAGGGATAGTCAGACCCATGGCCTCTACGTCAAGCTCCACATAGCCCATATAAGGTATGTCTAACCCATTGGCTGCAGTGATCTTTAACCACTCAAATGCAGGATGGATGTCTTCATCTTTTACTGACAAGTGTTCCCTGAAAAAACTCTCAGAAATTGTGCTGACCTGGCTACCAGTGTCAAGTAGGCAAGATACTGTAACCCCCTGGAGTTTTACCTCAACAGTCTTGCATTCTCCAACTGCACGCTCTAAGATTTTACTTCTGTCTGGTGTCTCTTTTGATGAGCCAATTGTTTCCCCTCGAGTTGTTTGGCTCATGACAACCGAGGGTGCAAGTTTTCCTGTGCTACTGAAGAAACAGGGCCAAATTCTGGGCCCCTCTTAGCCTGCGTGCACTTCCTAGCAATGTGACCAACACCCCTACACTTGAAACAGATAGGCTGGCCATCTGGTGTGAACTTTGGCTGTGATCTGGTCCGGGGGTTAGGCTCTGGGAATGTCGGTTGAGTGCCACGTCTACTCAGTTCGCTTACAGTGCTAACTAGCTGAGCGAGTGTTTTGCCTAACTCTGCTAGCTGTTTTTCCTGAAGGGCTACTGCTCTCTGAACATCATCTAACACAGTACACCGGTCATCGTTTGTTTGGATAGCTGAACACTGGTTTGCTAAAACCTCTGACTCAACTTGGTTGCTCCTTACAACTCTGGGACGGTGGGACCTGCTGTCCTCCATTTCCCACATGAGGGCTTCGTTCCTCACGTCTAGAAGGCTGGATTCTGGTTTGTCCCTAACCACTCTTCGGAGTTCACGTCGGAGTACTGCATCCCTTAAACCTTCAATGAATTGATCCCTTAGAACAGTTTTCTCGTTAGGTATTACATTTGTGGACTGTTTTACTACTGAGCTCAAGATCTGGGACAGTGCATGTGAGTAGTCACGGAGGTCTTCCCCTTCTGCTTGTTTACGGTTGTAAAAGGTCTGCAAAAGCTGTGTAGTGCTGCGTTTTTCCCCAAATGCATTTCTCAGGTAAGAGTATAAATCACTGGGCCTCACTGACTGACCACTCATGCACAGTCTCACCTCTTCTAATGCAGGACCACGTAACAGAGATAGTATGTAGTCACACTGCTCTTCTGATGTCTGCTCTCTGGACCGTAACACTCTTTCAACCTCTTCAATAAACTCTTCCACAGATCTACCATCTGTGCCACCCCCCCCACTAAATGCTTGGATCTGGCGTTCTCTTGGGACATAGATGTATGAACGGGTGGGTGCACTGTTACCACTTGCCCTCTGAGCCCTTGCTTCATCATTTAACCTGGTAAGCTCATCTCGCAATCTGGTTAGCTCTTGCATCTGAATCTGTATCTCTTCCATAGCGTCTCTACTTGTACCCATTGCCCCACCTGAGACAGGGTTTAACTCGCCATCATTATCGCCCACTATTGCATCATCGTCAGGTTCACTGGACATAATGAAATGTTGTCAGTCCAATGTGAATATTTAGTCCAAAATGTGTGTTAAGGATACGTGGAAACAGTCTATAACTTGGAGCCCGGCTGACTCTTGCTTTTCGCTGGTGAAGTTCGTGCTGAACTCCTCTGTGCAGGTATGGATGAGTCGTGTTCACCATGGAATGCCTCAGCTCATATTCCGCTGGTCACCACCTTCACAGCTGGCTGGCCTCTCAGCTCCAACACCCACGGATCACACCTGAAATCTTCACCACTGCCGTATTTCTCAAATAAAAACTAAAAATCAAGCCACTCTGTTGCCAAATGCAAAAAGTTTGTTCTAGCTACACCCCACTCCTGGTACCAAAATTGTGTAGCCCGTGGAATTAGATGCCACCCAGGACACAATTACTTCAGGGGTTCCTGTAGCTCCAGGTTTATTCCTGACCACATGTACAGTTCAATTTACAGAGTGGTATGCTACTGGGTCGTTCCCGTAACAGCTCAAATGCTGGATTTTGTAACAGTCTCTAACACCCAAATGTTGGAATGAATGAAGAGGCAAAATAAAAATAAAATGCAGAGAAATAAAATTAAAAAAAACACAATACAAAATACGGCAGTGGGCTATGACCATCGACAGAAAACATAAAATAAATCATGTTAACAACCATAAACCCACTTATATCAACATCAGTGTATAAAATGTACAACTGTAAATGACACTTACACTTCACCAAGTTCCACCAAACCCACGTGGAACTTCCCGGAGATCGCACAACTCAACGTACTTTCAACGTCAATTACCTTCAAACAGAGTTACACTTTATGTAAAACCTGCAACAGTTTCCGAGTACCAAAATACAATATCAGGGTCTGACTAAATGCATGTTAGCATTACCATGAAATTTAGTACACAATGGTCGACGATTGGCGCCCAAAATCCCAGCATACAATTCCAGTAGTGCCTAAATCAAACTGTCTAGTTAAAATATTGACAGGTGATTACATTTTATACACTTGTACATGAATATTTTACAAGACATGCATGCATTTACCTACTATTCTACACAACGAAGTCTCCGCACCAATCCCTTGTACGTCCATCGCACATTAACAGGAAGAAAGACCATGATGCACTTGGCGGAACAACAACAATACTACTCAATGCTGCCGCCTTGTGACCAAAGTCTGCCATCACATGTACGACTGTGGAAATCCACTTACAATCTACTTCACACTTACTTTACATTGAACAATGTTACTCTCAAACAAAACAACAAAGAACACATGTATTCACATTTACACAACTTTTAGAACTATATAAATATAAAGGGGGAAAATCACCTATGACTAGATTTACCACCCGGCTACACTATAATCATGTCTCCCCTCTCAAAAGTGTCTTCTACCAAACTGGTGTGCTACTTCACCAACTGGTCCCAGTATAGACCAGGTGTTGGCAAATATCTGCCTGCCAATGTGGATCCCAACCTCTGCACACACCTGATCTACGCATTTTCAATAATTAGCCCTTCTAATGAGCTGGCACCCTATGAGTGGAATGATGATGTTCTCTACAAATCCTTCAATGAACTCAAGAATAGGTGAGTTGTTCCTGCCTGCAAAATCAGTCTATCTGGAGTCAAAACCACTGTTATTTTACAACAACTAATCACATCAGCAGTCGAGATTTTTGAATATTTTAGTGTGATTATTGATTGTTGATCCAAGGAGATTTGATTCAATTACCTGCAGTGGAATCTAATCTAACTACATTTTGTTTTGTGAAAACCATATATCGTCATAAGGTCAGTATTTCATGAGCTGAGAAACAGCCAGGTTTTCAGCTTTTGGCAATGCAATTTTCATATTATCCAATACATTTTAAATAGTGCATTTAGCTTAAGAACTAGAAAAAAATTGTCAAATGACAAGAACAATCCTTCTTTTTTAAATCTTTTTTTTATAATACTCAATATAATTTATAATACTAATACTAATTACTATTGGTGCATCATTCTAGAGTAAACCAGCCCTGGATTTCACTGCATGTACTGAAAATAAGAGTATGTGACAAATGCATTTTTGAATCTCGAATCTACTGCACCATAGGCTACATTTCAGAGGCAAATATAATATACTTTTCACTCCACTATTCTTATTTTTATACTTACTAGTTACTTTGTAGATTGTCATTTTACATACAGAAGCTATGCTGAACTTAAAATTTTCATTGTAATAAATTATATTATTATATTATATTATATTATATTATTATATTACTGATAATACTTCAGTCTTTTTACTTCAGCAAGATTTTGTTATTTATATTTATAATTGTGTTCAACACTCTGACGGGCGTAGCCTGATTCGACTCTCAATCTCAAAGTCGAAGCTTTGCAGCCGTGCACAAAAACCCATGATTCAGTCCACTATAGGCAGGACTTGATGATTCTGATTTGACAATGTAAATCCTTAGTCAGGGACAGCCCTAATATCCAGCATTCATTTATACAATAATTTAATGTTGTATAGGCTCATGATTAAAACTCAAAAACTGTATGTAAGTTTATCATTCAATAAATACATGAAGTGGAAAAACGAAAGAAAAAGACAGTGCTCTCAAGAAGATTTTGAAATAATGAAGTATTCTTGAATTCTTTTTTCTGACATTGTGGGATTGTTACGTTTATAGTAGCTGTAAAGGATCTAGATTCTTCCTACACTAATTAATTGTAAATCTACATGTTTTTGCACATTTCTTGCACAGAAATCCCCGGCTGAAGACTCTGTTGGTCTGTTGGTGGGTGGAACTTTGGAACTACACAGTGAGTTATCTTGCCTTCAGTAGCAATAAATCATGAGGCTATTGTCTTATATTATCTCGTATAATAATGAAAATATCATCAGCAGTGCATTTGTTGTTTTAGTTGTTTTACATGTTTTTTTTACAGATTTACTATCATGACTTCATCCCCTGCCAACCGCCAGAGATTTATCCAGTCTTCTATCAAATTCTTAAGACTGCATGGCTTTGATGGGCTGGACCTGGACTGGGAGTATCCTGGATCACGAGGAAGCCCACTAGAGGACAAGAAGAGGTTCACAGTGCTCTGCCAGGTCAGTTTTAAAATCTACACCTCCCCTGTCTGCAGCATTGACATTGAATCTTAAATGATTCCACACCAACACAGCATCTGGATTTGACACATAACAGCAATGTGTCTAAATAGTCTGTACACACGATTTCCCTCTTGCATTAGGAATTACTTGCTGCCTTTGAAAAAGAAGCTGCTGAGACCAAAAAAACACGACTGCTGCTAACAGCTGCAGTGGCTGCTGGGAAAGGAAACATTGACAATGGATATGAGATTGCTGAAATCTTAAAGTGAGTTCCTGTGACAGGGAGTAATTTAGCTTTAAAGTTGAAAAACAATTATTTTAATTTTTCAGTGCTTGTGTCACACAATGTCTAACAGGTTCCTAGATTTTGTGAATGTCATGGCCTATGACTTCCACGGAGCATGGGACCCATTCACTAGTCACAACAGCCCTCTGTACCGCAGCTCTTTTGATCAGGGTGACAACATCTACTACAATGTGGTGAGTAAAATCCTCAACAAAATTCAGTTATCATCTTCAATCCCCAAGAAGCTGAACACCTAACATGTCTTTGTTTTTAATATCAGGACTTTACTATGAAATACTGGAGAGACCAAGGAGCTCCTGTTGAAAAGCTCATAGTTGGTTTTGCCACGTATGGGCGCACATTTCGCACATCAGCAGGAGCTAACGGAGTTGGAGCATCTGCCAGTGGACCAGCCTCTGCTGGGCCTTACACACGTGAAGCTGGGTTTTGGTCCTACTATGAGGTCAGTTAAGGTTCAATAAGATCACTTGAGACACAAATTAATACAAGCCCAACATAGAAAGTTGTTTCACACTAAACATGCTGAGAATGTTTAAGTATCATTTTCTTCCATTTCTACAGATTTGCACTTTCCTCCAAGGTGGCACTGTCCACTGGATTGATGAGCAAATGGTGCCCTATGCCATTAAAGGAAATGAGTGGGTTGGGTTTGATAACAGGCAGAGCTTTGAAATCAAGGTAATAAATAATATATTACCATTCACATCTATGATTATAGAGATAATATAAACAAGATAAAAGTAGTGTATCACTATCACTACTTGCTATCAGTATCTTGGTTTAGATTAAGCAGCAAGAGGTGGTACAAATATCACCTCAGGTCTGAAATCTTTTTTTGGCACATGTGGAAATCCAAACCAGGTGCACAAATCAAATAAACATCAAAGACAGAGGAGAGAATATGGTCTAATTCGTACAGTACAGTGCCACAAACTTTATATATCTGTTAGAACAGAAATAATGTGATTTGGTTGTACTCCAATTACCACTGCTGCATATGTTGCATATATCACAGAATGTTTGCAGTTTGTGACACATTGTACAATACATGGTAATAATATTGTTACACATAAATGGAGAAAATCATTTTCTGGAGTGTAGGAAAAACTTTAAATCAAAAACAAAATGAAGGCAAAGGTTAGACTGTACTGATAGCTCCCAGTAAATTTAATTTCAATCTAACAGCAATTTGCATCAGAATAAACATAAAACATCACAGATCAGTGATGGTCTTTGTATTAAAACAACAAAACTTCCTCTCCCATAGGCACAGTATTTGAAAGATCACAAATTTGGAGGAGCCTTCATCTGGTCTCTAGATCTGGATGATTTTGACGGACAGTTCTGTGGACAGGGAAAGAATCCCCTCATTAGTTACCTGCGCACTCTCCTTGACTCAGGTAAACAGAAATTAGACTTCAACACTGCAAAGCATATACAAACTTTCATTATCTCCATCTAACAAGTGAAATATTCCTTCTCTTTAATCTGAAGATTCTTTATCTTGCTAGATCTTCTACCGCCTCCTCCTGTAACCACACATCCACCAGTGATCACTACGAATCATCCCGGCCCAAACTACACCACGAATGCTGCCACTGCTACTACAACTACCACTACCACAACATCCACCACACCTGTTTCTGGAAGTGATTTCTGTAGTGGGAAGAATGATGGCCTCTACAGAAATGACATGGAAGGCAACTCCTTTTATCAATGCTTCCACGGACACACATACCTCCAGACATGTCCAATTAATCTTGTTTTCAGTGACAGATGCAAGTGCTGCGACTGGCCTTAAATAAACATCTTCTTCATTTATTTTTAAAATGTTTTGTATAATGTCAATAGTTTCATTTGTAATGTTTAATCAAATGAATAAAAAAGTCTAATTGACATTTTTATTTTTACATGATTCTTACATGAAACACAAAATTGTGACTTCACAAAAATAATACTGCACAACACAACACTTAACTTATGTTACGGCGTGGTGATGGATGAGGCACATGCCTTTGGTGTGAGAGACCCGCTTTCAAATCCACACTAATGTGTCCCTGAGCAAGACACGTCACCCCTAGTTGCTCCAGAGGCGTGCAACCTCTGACATACGTATATAGCAATTGTAAGTCGCTTTGGATAAAAGCATCAGCTAAATGAATAAATGTAATGTAATGTAATGTACTTATGTACAACAGATTAACGATTCTTTTCTAATAATTGTTCTCCAAGTCTTGAGGAAAACAATATTTTGTTAACAAAAAAACATAAATATGCTTTCTACTATGCTATTCATTGAGACACATTATAGGATTTTATACGCTGTCCAGATTTATGTTGAAAGAGGATTCATTTAGCAGGACACTGACCCTGAACATACATTGAAGCTATGCCAGGTTTGTCTGAAGTCCAAAGAAGCACAAGAAGTGCTAATATTTCCCAGTCATCTGACCTCAATGCCACTAAACCTCTCTGGGAATATTAGAAAAAGGAAAACATAACATTTATACAACTGTAACATAAGAAAACATCTGGTGTTAAGATGTTTGTCATTTTGCCTTGCAATGACACTTCTGTTCTTCCCCCTCAGTGCGTGTGGTGTGTGCATGTGTGCATATGTAATGGTAAACAGCTGGGTACCTGGGACTGGGCCATTCAAGATGATTGCTGCCTCAGCATTGGTCCAATGGATGACAACAGCCTTTTTAACCCCCAGCTGATAGCAATCTGCCTCTTCACTCTGCCATTACTAGCCATGGGCCAGCTTCTTGCTTTGTGTTTTGTTTTGTAAAATCTTTTGTAAGTAAGAAAGTGTAAACTTGATGATAATCATAGTGCCAAATATTGATAAGTTATTAGTGACGGAATGGGTTTTAAGCATCAGACTGTTTATCTTACAAAGGGTCACTCACCACTTGTTGTTATGTAGTCTAAAGAGACCCTTGGTTTTCTGCATGTGTCCAGAAAGATTTCTTAAAATAGAACATACTGAGTTAAGTTTTCTTTGTGAGATCAAATGTGTTACCAGCTGACACGCTTGGCTGAAGCAACAGCTAAGTTTCCTAACCTTTGGATCAGACAACTTGTTCCTGGTTAATGATTATTATGGTTTGTGTATTCTTTCATCAGCAAAAGAAAACTATTCAGTGCTCTATTTGTGACATGGCCAGAAGTCATCCAAGCGCAACCACCATGACAAAGCTAATTCTATTTGCAGGTAAGGCACAATGAAAGGCATGAAATGGATTTCTTCTTTCTGGCTAAACCAATAATTAACAAAACTGTAACTTTCAAGGTCTCTGTCTTTCCTTTGGCAGTTTGGGTGAGTTCATGAGTTATAATTAATACTGAACATTATTAGTAAAAATTAGAACTGCTTTCAAACAAAGTCTAAATTATTAAATGTCTAGAATGATTATCCCTCAAAGATGAATGAGAACTATTTATGTTCCATGTTTAGTCTCATCTTCCAGACTGGTGTGTTATTTCACTAACTGGTCCCAATACCGGCCTGGCAATGGGAAGTTTATGCCACTAAATATTGATCCAAACCTGTGTACCCACCTGATCTATGCCTTTTCTGGTATTAATGAGGCAAATGAGTTGGTCACCATAGAATGGAATGATGATGAACTCTACAAATCCTTTAATGGACTCAAACAGAGGTCAGTCCAGAATTTTCTAGTATTGTCTCTTGTAAAATGTTATAAATCATAGCTGGCAACTAACTACTTGTTCCACAGGAATCCAAATTTAAAAACCCTGCTAGCAGTCGGTGGCTGGAACTTTGGAACACAAAAGTGAGATATTTAACACAAATCAATGAAGATCAATGTTATGTATGTCGTCTTGAGACCATTTTTCTTTCCCCAAAATGCTTCACAAAGATTCACCACAATGGTGTCGACTCAAGCCAAAAGAAATGCATTTATCCAATCTTCTATCAAACTACTGAGAAAATACAGTTTTGATGGACTAGACCTAGATTGGGAATACCCCGCTGCTAGAGGAAGTCCTCTGGAGGACAAGCAGAGATTCACAGCGTTATGCAAGGTGAGATCCAGAATTATTGTTGCGGCATTTAACTGATGTTTAACGTGAACCATAAAATTACTTCCCATGTACAGGAACTCCTAGAGGCCTATGAGGCTGAAGGAACTGCAACCGGTCAGTCCAGACTAATGATCTCTGCTGCTGTGGCTGCTGGGAAAGGAACCATTGATGCTGGTTTTGAAATTGCAGAGATGGCCAAGTACACCAATGTTACTCCCAACATTATCCCTATTAGCTGTCATAAGTCATTAAAAAATTTCCCCTCGGATCAATAAAGTGTTTCTGATAATGTTTTGATGAACTTCTTACATCTAACATCTTTTATCAGGTATCTGGACTTTATCAATGTGATGACTTATGACTTTCATGGCACCTGGGAGAGTGTGACAGGACATCACAGCCCCTTGTACAAGGGATCGCAGGACACCGGGGACCATGTTTACTTAAATACTGTGAGTATAGGTATTCATTTTTAGCTGCATCATCTAATTCCAACTCAGTCGTTCTGTGATTTGTCATTAGTATTTGTGTTTTCATCCACCAGTTCCAACACTGGAAATTTAAAATATTGCAAAAATATTCTGGAAATGTGTTAGTTTCAAACTGTTACAGAAACAGACATGGCATATTAATCATGACTCGCATTAACCATATGACCTAAACACCTGAAGTTATGGGCCACTGGCCGACAAACCTCAGATCTGAGTCGCAGTGAGGATAACGTAACATTCCTCAAATTAATATGTCCTATTCAGGTTTTTGATATTTTCCATATTTGAGGTTTGACAGGCATTCTCAATTATGTCATCTTTCACAGCCTCTTTCTGCAATGGTTTAATGGCACTCAATTGGGGAATTATCACCACAAACCGTTTATATCCTAATTTGCTTATTTGATGCTATAAAAGGGGAGGGTTCCCGTCTTGGTGGTTGGGCAAGACCTCAATACCATGGCTCTAATCCTGATCAGTACTTTGCAGGCTCTATATGCAGTCACAGCATAAGATGGCAGCCCTTGTATAGGATGGTTTGGCTTCAATTTTGTACAGGGGGGGAGTGGAGAAGGGTTGTCCAACTGTATATACGGTCTATGATGGAAACTCGCATTAATCAGGATTTTCTTTTGCTGATTCTAGAACATCAGTTAAAATTTTTATATAAACATGACTTATATTTATCTCATTCATATTTCAGGACTTTGCCATGAGGTATTGGCGGGACAAGGGAACACCTGTAGAAAAGCTAAATATGGGCTTTGCTACATACGGGAGAACATTTCATCTATCTACTCCATCCAGTGAGGTTGGCGCACCAGCCAGTGGTGGTGCTGCTGGTGGTTTTACAAGGGAGGTTGGCTTCTGGTCATATTATGAGGTGAAACTGGCAACAATTCATTTAATTTGACTCTCTAACTATTTGAAACTGAAATTAAGTCATCAAACACAGCTTTTAATTATCGGATTTCATTTATTGGGTTTTCATTTTTTTTCAGATTTGCACTTTTCTTCAAGGGGCCAGTGTCCACTTGATTGATGAACAGAAAGTTCCATATGCCATCAAACAAAATGAGTGGGTTGGATATGACAACAAAGAAAGTTTTGAGACTAAGGTAGTAATGTGTTTCTATGTTCTTTTGACAGATGCCATGTGCCAAGTTAAATGCCGTGTTAAACAACATACAAGTGTTGCTTTTATTCAGGTCCGTTATCTAAAAGACAACAGATTTGGAGGAGCTTTTGTCTGGGCTCTGGATCTGGATGACTTTAAGGGAGAGTTCTGTGGACAGGGAAACTACCCCCTCATCGGGTATCTCTCCTCTCTTTTAGCTTCAGGTAAGTAGAGTATATTGCTAGTTAACAATTTCTTTCATAAGCCACAGCATTAATTTATTTACTTTTTAAACTTTGATTGTACATATTTACTATTTCTACAGATCTTCCTCCCCTTCCCACTACAGAAACGATTCCAAATCCAGTGACCCTGTCTACAAACAAAGATCCAACTCCTACCACACCTAGTTTCAGACCTACAACTCATACTTCATCCAAAAGCCCAGACAACTTCTGTGCAACAAAAACTGGCGGGGTTTATGCCAACCCTGACGACCCAGGTTCCTTTTACAATTGTGCCAATGGCATTACCTGGATCCAAAACTGCTCTGCTAACTTGGTCTTTCGCGAGAGCTGCAAATGCTGTGACTGGCCCTAAAAGCTTTCACATTTTTACATTCCACGAGTTCTTGTATCTCTAGTTATGAATACAGTACAAGTTATTGTCTTAATTTCATGAGTGTTTTTGAGTTAAGTTCATCTAACAACGGAATTTGTATGGGGTTTTTTTTTTTTTTTTTTTTTTTTTTTTGCAAGTGATATTGGTTACCTTTAAAATTGCCTGTTAGCGGTTTTTCCTAAACTTCTACTTAAACCTTACCTAATGTATTAAACACAATGGTAATCTTTATAAAAGCATCCATTGTTTATTTAAAGGGACAGTGCACATTAATGAACATCAATGATGGCAACATGCCATATTTAGTCAGGCTATTTTTCATCTGTAGTCCCAGTCAGTACAAGTCAATATAAAATAAACATAACAATAGAGTACACCACAATATACAAAAGTCATGTTACAGTATACAGGTCATGAATTATGATCAGCTTCTAGGTGTCTTTCTAATATACTGTTACACTAATCGTCTAAAATAGATACTATTATAAAAAGGTTAACAAACGTCATCTGAAGCCTGAACTATCACATTTCACCTGATCTGACATGTTGAAATGTGACCTACAATAAAATGCCATAAGATTGATTTATTGTAATTTAGTTTTTTTTAATGCAAGGCACCACATGGAACTGTCTAAAAATAGTCTAAATAACTTCCAGTGGATATGAAAAACTAAAACACAAAATGTTTGCATGCATTTTGTAAATTACATCTTTTAACATCTATGAACCTGCCTAAAGCTTTGTCAGGCACTTCACAAATTCAAATGTTTCAGTGCACTGCACTCATTAGTTTAAATTATGTTACAACTTGGTAGCACTCTGGACATCTGCCTTTTTACTTTTGTGGATTATTAAAGCACAGGTTTGTGGAATATGAATTATTGATGGAATTAAAACAGCAGAGGCCCAAAGCATATTCACATATCCTATTTTTATTGCCTATAACCAGATTGCCGGGTTGAAAGACGTTTGCTTCAAATGGTTCTAGACGACAAGGGCAGTTACAAATATTACCTTTACATGAACACTAGTCCCTATTACTGTTAATGACATTCAGGATCTGATATGGAACATAAGCTTATGTCTTTGACTCTTCATTTCTTGTCAAAGTTGTGTAAGCAGGGTAACGATAACAGGGGTAAGATTAATGTAATTTGAAGCAAACTTTTAGTTCCTCTCATACACCTATTACAAGTAATCCTACAACTAACAGATTTGGGTGCTCATTAATAGTAATTTTGTTAAGAAAGCTAAAGTTACCAATATTCCCCTGTAATGTTATTTCTCAATAAATATAAGCCAACAGCAAGATATAGCAAAGCAAACATAACATTTTACATTATAAGACATGCATTAAAGTAATGTCCACCGTGACCTATACCTCCATTGACTGTACACAAATACAATGCACATAATACATACCTGTCTCGGAGAAAGAGGGCCAATTCAGAAGAATAATATTAACATTATTGTGTAATATTACTGAGGATTTATTGACAGAAATGCAATATAAGATCCATAACTATGTTTTCAGTGGTGTATAAAGACCTCACATTATGTTTTTCTTACCTTGCCATTTCTATCTACATAACCCCTGGTCCCCCTTACATGGAGGTCACCATGTTGAGTCACCATGTTTCTATAGTAGCCAAAAATGGACAAACTGCTCTACAGAGTGCGTTTCTACGTCGTCGTTCTTCTTGTGTAATTCCGTCAGTGTAGACATTACGTTGAATACGGGAAAAAAAATAATATTCAATCTCTGAGTAGTTATATGGTTTATTAGAAGGAAGATTAAGTAAAGTAAAATTTGGACAAATGGAGGTCCACACGTATTATTTAATACAAGCCGACATCACGTGGATCTTTGTCGTCAAAGAAGTGAAAACGCAATGAAGCCAGACGAAATCGGGACAGATGATGACAGAAATCAAGCTCATAATCGTTGTGGATTTTCCCAGATGGAAAGCGCTGATACAGGACAGAAGTTTTCAAAGTGGCTCTAAAGTTGCTGTTTTCTGCTGGATAGGTAATTAAGTAGTTGGGTTGTAATTTCAGGTAACGTTATTGTCCAGCGCTGTATTTTGGCATTGCGACATGGACAGAAATGTGCCGTTACATTAGCAAGAGAATAAGCTGGTGAATATTATCATCAATAAAATGGTAGCCTACAGCATGGAAGCTTAGATCAGCCAGCTAAACTTCAAATTTTACTGCCTTGGTAGAAAAAATATGTTGTTAGATGGTAATTTGTAATGTTATTCTACAGCGCTGTGATGATTTTGCTACATGGACAGAAATGTGCCGGTTACAATCATTAAACAACCAGCTGATGAATATTAGTGGTTATAAAACTGCACAGCATGAAAGCTCAGATTAGCCAGCTAACTTGACATTTTACTGCTCCAGTGGAAAAACAGCATTTATTTGTATTACAAACACTTACGATAACAAGACTGTTTCCTATCAAGTGACTAATTATGCTTACTGTCAGAATTTGCATTTAAAAAATGTATTTGTTTGTCGGATATTGCCTCGCTACTGTGCACACAAATGTGTAATTTGATAATTCACATGGTAAATGGCCATTTAAATCGTTGCACCGTTTTACTACAAGCTAAAATTATCACTAGGGCTGTCCCCGTTTACATAGTCAAGTCAGATTTGAAAAGTGCTGCCTATAGTGGGCGGGGGTGGGGTTACACACGGTAGCTCCACTCCTCCAGAAGCTGCAGAGCTACAGTCCTTGTTCATTAGTCAGATCACCTTACACTGTACATTTACAGCCAAACTGAGGCTTATTGTTGAACATTTCCTCTCTGCTCGCATATCATTCATCAATATTGTACATAGTTTTGTGTGCATGCCGTGCCAACAACTGTATGCACGTCGCGGTTCCTCGTGTGTCTATTTCAAGTACTATCTTTAAATGATCCGAATGTCCCGCGAGGTGCGGACAACTCAGAACAACATCAGTGAAGCTTGGGCTCCGTCTCTTCAGCAAGTGTTCCTGCTACACACATACACGCTATGCCTACACATGCGCACTGACCCTCCTTCCTTAAAGGTGTGTTGCAATTTTGGATTTATTCACACACTTTAAAAACATTTATTAAAAGATTTTTTCTTTTTATGTTTATTTTCAGCATTATATGTTGTAATTGATATTGTAATAGGCAGAATATTAACTTATTGAGCAAAACTGTTAGTTCCATGTAAAATCAGGCATTGAACACCCCCATATCGTCCAAAAAGGTATGATGCTTGACTGTGAGATTGACAGTCAAATCAGGCTCCGCCCATCGAAGCTTCGAATCTTCAATTACTCAGGGTCAGCCCTAATTATAGCAATTAGTACTACTTTGTGTTTCAGTTGTATTTAAAAAAAATTAAAAAAGACAATTTGGTAAGATTTGCAGAGTGATTATCTAATTGAACAAAGTGGAAAGGAGCCTTGAACCTCCCCTGACTATGGCTTTGTAAACTTCATTTATAATGGACTGTGGTCCAGAAACAGTGACAATGTTACGCACTCTTGGCCTACATTTTCCTGTTCTCCGTCAGTGGCTAATCATATTTGCGTTAGATGTAATAGTTTTAAGTACTTTACTTACTTTTGTATGTTAGTCCAGATGAGCCAAATCTCCCAAGATGTAACAAAATGTATGATGACAGTACAGTAAAATAATGTATTACAGGAGTATGCCACATCATGTAGCTCTTCATTTCTTGATGTTGCTGTTGTTTGATGAACAATTAAACTGTTCATCAAACTTTAAATGTCACTAAAACTTACACACTTAACCTTTTACTGGCAAACTTCTCTTTTGTCTGAGTGTCGTAAATAATTTCATCTGACTTTGAGGCGAAATGGACCAATGACAGGCATTAAGAATAACTATGTGGAAATAATCTTCTTGCTGATGGCGTCGTTTGCTTATGTAGGTCATATAGAAGCATTCAACATGACTTCAATGCTATTTTAACCAACATTTGAAATAACGTTGAAATGATGGCCTCACCAAAAATCAGCGGGATTTCAATGCTATTTTAACCAACATTACTATTGAAACAACAATGAAATGATGGCCTCACAAAAAATCAACGTGACTTCAAAACTATTTCAACCAATATTTAACCCCAAAAAAGAGACTACTTAATATATGATAAAATATGCCCTGCTTTATTTAAAGCCTGGATAAATGTTATGAAGGCATGCCGCTTCACCAAGTTCCGTGTGTTCTCGCATCTTTAATGAACAAAGTGTGCCAAAGCCAACAGCTGTCTGATTCAAACACCAACAATCTGGTCGATCACTTCAATCATATCTGTTTGTCGTCACTAAATATTACTGCTCCTCTAAAGGTTAGGCCTACGTCTAAAGCTAGTAAGCAATCCTGGATAAATGACAGCATTCGCAGCCTAAAAAGGGAATACAGGAAAGCAGAGCGCAGATGGAAAAAATCCGCTCTCCAAGTCCATTACCTCAGTCTGAAGGATTTATTAATTAACTACAATAACATGGTTAAGGATGCGAGAACACACTATTTTTCTGAACTCATTACTACACATAAACACAATCCCATGTTTCTGTTTAAGACTGTGGATCAGCTGGTAAACTCAACCCCTCCTTGTGCCTCAGCTGGAAGTAATGATGACTGTGAATTGTTTTTATCTTCTTTTACCAATAAGGTGGTGTCAATCAGAGCCTCTATTACCCCCGCAGCCTCTTACTCAGAGGTTCCTCACCAGCAACAAGAGAGTTTTAACCAGTTTTATCCCATCGACTTGTCGGAGCTTTTAAAAACAGTATCACAAATGAGAGTGTCCTCCAGCCCACTTGATGTAATACCTACAAAGTTTTTACTGAAATTAATAGATTCTGTTGGGCCCCATTTGATCTCTGTTTTCAATAGCTCCCTATCTAATGGTTGTGTAGACTGTCTACTGTTGCCCTGATTATTTTAACAGCTTGCGTGAACCCACTTTTAAAGAAACCTGGTTTAGATCCCTCCCTCCCACAAAATTTTAGACCAATTTCAAAACTGCCTTTTATTGCAAAGATTTTAGAAAGAATTGTGTCCAAACAGCTGCTCACTGGACTGGAAAATAACAAAACATTTGAAAAGTTTCTATCTGGTTTCAGGAAGTACCACAGCACTTAGACTGCCCTGCTTAAAGTCACCAATGACCTTTTAGTGTCTGCTGGTGAAGGTATGTGCTCAGTCCTGGTACTCCTGGACTTTAGTTCTGCTTTTGACACCATTGATCACAACATCATGTTAGACAGACTGAGGCACTGGGTGGGGACCTCTGGTACTGCCCTAGAATGGTTTTCATCTTACCTGTCAAATAGGAAGTTTTGCGTGTCTCTTCGTTCTGTCCAGTTAAATATGGTGTGCCTCAGGGGTCGGTCTTAGGACCCATTTTGTTTTCCTTGTATCTGCTTTCCCTTCCACATATTATCCATAAACATGGCATTTCTTTTCATATTTATGCTGATGACACACAAACATACTTGCCCGTCAGATCCACAGATCCTGGAATGCTGAGTTCACTTAACAACTACCTTTGTGAAGTTAAAAAATGGATGTCAAATAATTTCCTCCAGCTGAAATCCTGGTCATTGGGTCCCAGCAGATGGCAAAACAAATACTGCCATCTACTGGTTCCCTAGTAAATCTCATTAAGCCTGTGGCAAAGAACCTTGGTGTTTGGTTTGATAGTAATTTAAATTTCGAGCAGCACACCACAAAGCCTGTTCAATCATGTTTTTATCAACTTTTTATCAAGGACACCGAGACCATTTTACACGCCTTCATCTCATCATGCCTGGATTATTGCCTTTTCACCTGTTTAACCCAAAAATCTATTGATCGACTCCAGACTGTCCAGAACTCAGCTGCCAGGCTTTCAACCAGAACAAAGAAATATGACCACATTACTCCTATTTTAGCTTCATTACACTGGCTCCCAGTATGTTTTAGAATTGACTTTAAAATTCTATTGATCACTTTTAAAGCTCGTCATGGCCTCTTGCCTTGTTATATTTCTGAACTTTTAGTCCCATACACACCAGCACGTACCTTGAGATCCTCGGGCAGAGGTCTGTTGTCTGTTCCGGAGTCTCGACTGAAAACTAAAGGGGACAGAGCGTTTGCTGTCAGGGCCCCGAGGCTCTGGAACAGCCTGCCCGAGGAAATCAGGTCAGCTGAGTCAGTGAACTCTTTTAAGTCCCTTCTTAAAACATACTTTTATAGGAGAGCCTTTCCCAATCTTATTTGACATTATTTTATCCCTTTTATTTTATTCTCTTTTACTAATTTTATATTTATCTTAAACGTGTATTTTAGTCTTTTCAATGTTTTCATGCTTTTATCTTGTATTGTTTTTGTATTATTGTCTTTTGGGTATTATTGTCTTTACACTTGTTAAAGCACTTTGTAACTTGTTTTTGAAAAGTGCTCTACAAATAATAATAATAATTATTATTATTTACTTCCAAATCAGGTCGAACGGTGTAGGAATTACAACAGTTTGTATTTGTGCCTCCCACTTTTTAAGGGACCAAAAGTAATGGGACAGATTAACAATCATAAATCAAACTTTCACTTTTTAATACTTGGTTGCAAATCCTTTGCAGTCAATTACAGCCTGAAGTCTGGAACGCATAGACATCACCAGACGCTGGGTTTCATCCCTGGTGATGCTCTGCCAGGCCTCTACTGCAACTGTCTTCAGTTCCTGCTTGTTCTTGGGGTATTTTCCCTTCAGTTTTGTCTTCATGAAGTGAAATGCATGCTCAATCGGATTCAGGTCAGGTGATTGACTTGGCCAATGCATAACATTCCACTTCTTTCCCTTAAAAAACTCTTCGGTTGCTTTCGCAGTATGCTTCGGGTCATTGTCCATCTGCACTGTGAGGCGCCGTCCAATGAGTTCTAAAGCATTTGGCTGAATATGAGTAGATAATATTGCTTGAAAAACTTCAGAATTCATCCTGCTGCCCTTGTCAGCAGTCACATCATCAATAAATGAAAGAACCAGTTCCATTGGCAGCCATGCATGCCACTACCACCACCATGCTTCACTGATGAGGTGGTATGCTTTGGTGCATTCTTTCTTTTTAAGAATGTTCCAAACAGTTGATTTGGCCACACCTAATGTTTTTGCTCTCTCTCTGATGTTTTTTTTTTGATTTTTCAGCCTAATGATGGCTTGCTTCACTGATAGTGACAGCTCTTTGGATCTCATATTGAGAGTTGTCCTTGTAAATGGAATGATGAGGGAATAACACACACCTGGCCATGGAACAGCTAAGCAGCCAATTGGCCCCTTTACTTTTGGTCCCTTAAAAAGTGGGAGGCACATATACAAACTGTTGTAATTCCTACACCGTTCAGGTCTGGAGCATAGGACGCCGCTTTTGTGCTGCCTGAAGCAAAGGCACAGACTCCTGTTTCCATTTGCTGAGTCATGGCATCTAAAACGGAAAACATACAAACAAAAAGTAATAACTTTCAGTTGCGAATATCATGTGAATATGATGATAATGTCAGTCGGACTTAATGGGTGCTATACTGGGAAAAGTGTAACAGTTGAAATCACGACCTATTCGCCAGTTTATTGCAGCTGCATGGCTGTGGTGGAATCAATTGAAGAGCATAGTTTATTTACATTGTTTAACAATGTAGGCTGGAGGCTTCCTCAAAGTTGTAAAAGACTGACAGATGTGTCAAGTTAGTGGTCTTATGTAAAGTAAGCTAAATGACAGGAGCTAGGATCAGCTAAGAAAAAGACAAAGGTAGCCATATATTTCGCAGACTACATAAAATCTGAGCAAAGATAAAATACATGATTTACAGTCCTGTGAAAGATGATGTCTTCTGGTGATGAGGTTAGCATTTATGCTAGCAAAATATCCTGTTTTGATGGAACTTGGATATTATAGTATACCATATATTATATGGTATTGGTACACTTATATATCTATGACTATAATGTTAGACAATGTCAATAAACGATAAACATCTTAAAATATTACATTTGGTACTTTAACATAAATAAATGCATACTTACCTAATGTGGACTCATGAGATGTGTGGGGTTCAGGAACATTGATCCATCAAGCAATAGTCTCCCGGTCAACTATATTTCAATGACTTTTCAATCATATTTCCCAGTCAACTATAATTCAATGCATTTTCAATCATATTTCCTGGTCAACTATAATTTAAATGTCTTTTCAATCATATTTCTCAGTCAACAATAATTCAATTACTTTTCAATCATATTTCCCTGTCAACTATAAATCAAAGGCTTTTCAATATCACATAATTTCCCAGTCAACTATAAATAGATGACTTTTCAACATTGATGTTGTTCCCCTGTCAACTACAAATCGATGCTTAATCAGTTATAATCAATATAACTATAAATCTATGTTATTCCAATGTCACTCTCACATATTGAGATTTCAATCTCAACCATTCTGATGATTCAGATTAAAAATCAATATTAATTCAGTGTTGTCTTGCTATCTGGGGAGGAACTAATTTTGAGTTTACTACGCTCAAAAATTTAGAATATATATGACCTTGGTTCTGGGCCATTAATGTGGTTTCTAAGTTGGTAAAAATCCGTAACAGTCAGTCTGGTTTGCATTTAATTACATTTTTCATACAAGAATATACCAAATTTAAGTTACCCCTTTGTCCTGTTTGCTTATCTTTTGTCTTTTGGTTTTGGTTTGTAAAGCTATTTTTCCAAGCACTTGAACACTCCACCACAGCAGCCTTTTTAAATCTATCTGTACTTTCAACAGGATAGCAACGATAACATATCTTCAACAAGAACAGTTTTTCACTCAGTTACAGCCAACCTAGCCCTGTAAATCCGTTTTTTTGATTTTATGAGAGATGAAGAAGAAGTTTTATTTATATAGCGCCTTTCCAGAGCTCAAGGTCGCTTTACATGGTACATTTACAATACATTTACACACTAACACACAACTTACAATCACATAGGATACATATAGTCACATTTAAACGAAATACATGTTAAATAGATATGTTTTTAACTGTGTCTTGAATGTAGCCACAGATGGGGTCATAACACACAATTGACACATGACAGATTTCTCTGTGCTGTTTTATCTCAGGTCTTTGCACTGGTTTAAAGGAATCTGGGGCCCACTGAAAAAAGGCTGTGTCACAAATGTATGTGCACCAATCAGGGTTTAGCAATAATTGAATCAAAAAGTGTCAGTTGTGGGATTGTTTGCCTTTGTTGCCAAGTCACTGACAAGAAAATTCAATTTAACCCCACACACACACAAACAGATTAGCCATTTTCTTTATTAACTCTTTAAATATCATACCCCCCAGACAGTTATGAGTACAAGACAAATTCTAAGATTTTAAACTAGGTTTACAAAATAATTGTTCATGTGTACGCAAAGTTAAAAGGCAATGCTTACTCAATAATTATTAAAACAATAATTAAGTTTGTTTTCTTGACTGTGAAGCAGGAAAAAGAGGGAAGAACTGAGTAAGGCAGAACAGGGTGGGAGAATTAAGAGAGTGTTTCTTTTTGAAACATGTTTTTTGTCCTATTTTTCTTTTGTGGGATCCCACCAAACATGAGACACTAATCATGGGAGATACCTGCCAGTATCTTATGTATAATTGTTCATTTTTGTAATTATCAGTGTATGTGTAAACTTACCACAACACCAGCACAAAACCATTATATGGCACACCATCTTAAAATGCACACTAGCCACCACCAAACTGTAGACATAAACATTTTTATTAAGTTTTCCATTTTTACTATGCACATCACTTTGAGTCAGCCCTTCACTGATAGTGTTTCCAAAGCAAGTGCTGTCAAATGACACCACTTGTTATCGAAATGAGGTAAAGCCAAATTCCGTATTTCTAACAAATAATGAAAAAATGTGTGTTTTCTGCTCAATTGGCATGTATGAAAGCTGCCCAACACCAACAGTAACTCTACCACTAATAAAATGTTTAAAAGAAACACAGGGCAGGTCAACACACGCTCAGATAATAATGATGACGACTCCACTCCATTGACGTGTCCCAGTCAGCTATGCTACTGAGCCAGTATTCACAAAACCAGGAAACTGAAACTAGTATTATGGGGCTATTAACAATGTTATTAATTACTCGTGTGCATAGATCATTTAACACTGTATATCAAGTATTTGTTTATTAGTTGTCTAGTTTCTCTCCAGATGCTTTTAAACCCAGACAACCAGAAGATCCAACAAAATGTAAACTAGGCCCTACTTAAGTTACCTATAAATAACCGGCCGGCCAAGTGCTCTAACGCCATTATTTTGTCTTTCAACTTGCTGTCTACACTAGAATGTCCCGTGTTGTGTAGATAGACATCTGCTGCTTGTGATAACCTTGCGCCTATAATTTAGCAAACATCTGACCAATTTTATGATATAATGTCTTTGATTCAGATTCTAAAAGTGATGGTGATATTTTTGATTATATTTATGTCTAGTGTGACTCACATAAATTAGAGATAAACTCTGTTAAAAGCCAAGAATAATCGAGATGTAGCTTAACAGAATGCTATGCATTTATTTGGTGGTATATTCAATCAGTGTTTTAGACTCAAAAAAGGGTAAGAGAAAAGATTAATTAAAAAGATATGATTGTTGTTGACTTTTTAGGACATGCCTCATTTCATGATACTGTTGTTTATCATTAGTCAGTCAATCAATAAATAATTGCTTCCTTTGTTAACTTTTTGTGTGGGTGTGTTCTTGTTGGTTTACTTTTGTAATCAGAAATGCCTTACATGATGATGCTGCTGTTGTTCATTTCTACGAATTCTAGGCTTGTCCTATACATGTATTGTTACTTCATCTTTAACAATTAATGTAATTTGACATACCTTACATCATATTATTGTAAGGTATGTAAGGTATAAATATGTTGTTTTGAACACATTTATTTATTTCTGGAAGTCTGTTAGCAACTCGCCAAGAACTACAGATGCAAACTAGCCTGTTGACTGATCATGCCAGAGAAAATGACTCTGGGACTGGTGAGATGTGGTGTTTTTGGTTTTCATTTGTAGTTCGGTGTTTATACATATTGGTTATGGTCATTATTTGCTGTAGCTGTTTCAATCTATCCTTACTGACCAGAAAAGCTTATGGCACTTATGTACAATCTAATACTCTATGAAGCTTATGTTTTTGTTTGATTGTGTCAAGAGGGTTGATCTCTTCCATATGGCACAGTATTTCTTGAAGCTGCCATTTTTGATGGTGTTGGGCTGGATTGTATAGTATTGTAAGGTGTTAAGGTGCTAATATTTTTGCTTTAATATACTGTATATGTAATGAGGTGAATATTAGAAACTTTCAATGTAATGCAGTCCATTATACTGTATTAACCCTAAATAGTACAGTCCCAAAATATACCACAGAGGGGTGGTCTAGGGATTTGAGAGGCTGACCATGTAATTACAACACCCCTGGTTCAAGTCTCGATACAGGCTTTTCTTGATGTCATTTCTCCTCTCTGCTTTAATTTCCAAAAACAAATGACTAAAATTTATTGTTATTGTATTACAATGGTTGAGTATTTCTATTTTTATTTTTCTGGTCACTCAGTACAGAGTTAAATTGTATAAAAGAAACAAGCAATGGATAGCTTGCAACATGAAATTATATTATGATAAAAAATAAAGTTCACTGTGTTGTTAGCTGGCCATTTTGTTGTTCTTGAACTGCAGCTTAATCTAGCTTAATCTTACAAAGTAAAAAGTTTTAAGAAGTCTCTAGTGTATATTAATACTGAGAGTGAAAGCACCTCCTTAACAGACAGAAACATGATGGTATGTTGGTTCAGTGAACAAAGTTATTTATTTATTCAAAGTCAAAATGGCCTGGCATGAGGTGAGGTATTTGCCCTTTTGTTCAGTTTCAGTGTCTAATTGTTTGGGCATTGCTACATTACATAGATCATCCCAATGCTATTTAACTGCCACACCCAGCTGTCTACACCATTTAAACTGCACAGCAAGACATCTGTCAGCCATCCATCAGTCACAGAGAGACAGAATATACTTCTTTCACCATTCCTTCTACTCGGATTTTATTAAACCACATTTTCACAGTTTTATTAGTTGCTGCTATGAATATTGCTATACCTAATGCATCTCACTAATTCGCTAGCTAAACAAGACACATTTTAGAGAAGGCAATTAAACCAGCAGGCACTGTACAGACCTTCTCATGATGATCTTGTGATTGTTAAATGTTGTATCTAGGGCTGGGCAATAAAACAATACTGATAATATTTGTGATATAATTTTTCTCAGCAACAAATGTTCAATAAAGGTTTAATATAATTCTTTTGAATCAAGAAAATATTTTATCATATTTTGAATGTTCTACCTTAGATTTTTTAAAAGATCCACTGTTTGGCAAGTGCTTGTCACGTTCTGACCATAAAGAATCGTTTAAATCCACAATTACATTTAGCTGATGTTTTTTATCTAAAGCGACTTCCAATTGCTATACATGTCAGAGGTCGCACGCCTCTGGAGCAACAAGGGGTTAAGTGTCTTGCTCAGGGACACAATGGTGGACGTCTCAGTGGGAATCGAACCCAGGTCTCCCACACCAAAGGCAAGCATCTTATCTATGCAACATCACCACCCAATTAACAATCTGGTTTCTTCTTAACTAATTATGAAGAGCTGTAAAATAGTAAGATAATTTACAATGCAGCATTTAGCTACTCCATCTGGTAAAGATTGCCATCTTCAGATCCATACACATCTGTGGTTAGAGTGGATGGCTGCTGAGCCCCATGTACTTTCCACCCCCAATACTTTTGACATTTGATAGCTATACTGTTAAATTGTTCTCAGAAAATTTGATCACCTAATTGGCCTTTTTTGAACTACATCAACATTAAAAAAACACTTACTTTGATTTAAACGCTTTGAGTGTTTGTTCTTCAATGATTCCAGACGCTGTTTTATCACTGGTTGAATCTTGACCCATAACCCTGATAAAAGGTAAGTGAAAATACAAAGTGAAAGTACAATTCTGATGTACTTGTACTTTCATTTTTTTCTATTTTTTGCTACTTTCTGTGCAATTTGGTATTACTACATTACCAAAAACCTGTGGCTTGTAGGTTGGTTTTTTTTTGTTTGGTAAGTTTATAACATGCATTAATCATATTCAAATCAAAAATAAACAGGTATCTTGATTTAAGTGATGTCTTCAAAAACTAATTAAACCATCATGATTGTCTTCCATGTATCAGCTTCCTCCTCCAGGCTGGTGCATTACGATAACAGCTTAGCTGAAAGTAGACCAGAGGACAGGAGATTCACGGTGTCAGATATCGATCCGAACCAGTATACCCATCTCATCTATGCTTTTTCTGATTAATGACCAACATCAGCTGGTCCCCAGCAGAGAAACTAATATACAACAGTATGAGTCTTATTGGACTCAAAAGCAGGTCAGTGCTTTAGCCTATAAATATTGTGTAAATTATGTTGATTTCTGTTTTTGTTAAAAAATAATTATTAAATATTTATGATCCCACAGAAATCCACTGCTCAAAACCCTGTGGGTGGTTGGTGGATTGGCCTTTGACCAAAGTAAGTTATTTACAGGAACATTTAGTCCTTTTATGCCAGTGCAAAGATAATTGTAATCAGCACTTCAACATATTGGTATTTTCTTGACCATGAAAGCTTTACCCATTCATGCAATATTTGGTGTAATATATGGTGTCATACAAGGTGAGAAGTTGGCGTTTGATTAAATTAATATGTTTTTTTCATGATTCCATCAACAGATGAAAACAAACACACCAACCAGCCAAGGCTGCTGGGAAATAAACAAATATGTGCACAAAAGTGGTCAGAATTCTTGGCATCTTAAATGCATTTAATTTTATTTTGTTTAAGTTGCAAACCATTAAATCTGATTCAGCTACATTAATCATGAAAGGCCCATAAAATTTAACATGCATTTTTTACTCTTACAGTTTTACTAATACTTATGTAAAATTTATTGTAGCATAATCCAGAGGTCAGTAACTGCACATTGTAGTAATTATGTAGTAATCATTTATGGTTATTCATATTTATGAGTGGAAAACATGGTACCAGACCATTTATAACTGTATATTTGTCTTTGCACACATTATCTTGTTCTTTGTGCCGCTCTCTGTTTGTGCTTTTAAAACAGTCTTTGAAAGCAGTATGTGGATTGTCTTCATGAGAACATTTTTTATTCAAATGTTTACCAGATTCAGTACAATCGTTTCAAAACAATACAACAGAACAAAGTTCATCCAGTCTGCTATCACACTACTGAGAGCAAATGGGTTTGATGGGCTAAACCTTGACTGGAGATTCCTCGGAGGAGCTGGAAGCCAACAACAGAACAAGCAGAGATTCACACTGCTGTGCAAGGTCAGATCCTAAATTTCCCTTCTGGGACAGGTACTTTCAGAAATATACCATTGTTGAGAATTATTTTAGAACATTAAAGCCTAAATTGTTATCATTAATTACTAGAGCGAAGGTGGTCTGCATTGGCATCATTTAAAGTATTATTTTAGTGTAAAGTTAAGATTACAGTGTCAAAACTCTATAGCTATTGTCATCATTTAGAGTGCTATTTTATAGTGTAAAGTTAAGATCACAACGCTGAAACTCCATAGCTCTGAGAGTGTGTGGTCCTCTCTGTGTCTAGCTGCCCGGAGGCAGTAACAGTAGCACATGTGTGTGTAAGCAGGCATGTGTGTAAGGAGCAGGATGAGCACAGCAAGGCATCATCAAAAACCCCAGCAGAGGGAAATGTAGAAGCAGAATTAGTGAAAATTGTGTTACAAAACATACATCAATACAGTAAGAATGTCCTGTCTATAGCGAACAGTACAAGAGACACCAGCTTATTCCACAAAGTCAGGTTTTTGGTTAAAATAGCATGATCGGCAGAGAGCATGCCTAGGACACAGAGAGGGGGAGCATTGCAGACAAAAAGTTAGACATCAGTGAAGAAAACAGTCATCGGTGATTATCCTTAATCAATATTAATCATTGTTAATCATTTTAATCAGTTTTATTGTCTTTAATCAGTTACTTTAAGTAATCATTCTTATATCATCATTTTTAATCATTTTACTAGTATTAATCATTAATCATTCTTAATCGTTTTCTTTTTACATAGATAGCTTTAGTTTTTACTTATAAGTAGTGAACTGTGGTCATGAACAGAAACAGATCCTTGAGTGGGAGGAATGACTGCAGGAAGAGGCTGCAGGTGGTTTGCCTTGTCCAACTGTCATCTACTGTAGATTATGACCATACGAGAGGCTGCAGGTGTGTAAGATCTGCTGACACTGTGACAGTGCATGCTTTGGTCTACTGTTATCTACTGTTGTTGTGATTACACGAGGAACTGCTGAGGTGTTAATCTGCTAACATTAAGACTATATGCTTAATTACTGATTAAGGGGGTTTGATTGTCAACTTCCAACCTCTGGTTATTATAGCCAGTATGAGCTTTGAGTGAATTTGCTTATGACCTGTGTGAGCTTTGAGTGAACTTGCTGAAGGAATTCATGCTTTGCAAAAACACGACAGAGGATGACCAAAAAACCGACAGATGCTTGGCAAAAACACGACAGACAGATGATAAGCAGAAAGCAGCCAGCATAACATCAAGAATGCTGTAAGAAATCAAGCATTAATGAAAAATGCAACTTTACTTATGTTATTCTTATATTAATTGGTTAAAAAATACAATTATGTGTCAAATTAAGCATGCGTAACCTTTAAAAAACACGGTGAGACCGAAGTTGAAATGTAAATGATGAACTTCTTATCCAGTAGTATAAAGATGTAGAAAGTCTACAATACAGTAATAAATGACAGCTGGGGAACAGTGTTAATTGGTAAAAACAACACAATAACAGAGGAAAAGAAGTTCATCATGAGGAAAGGAGGGGGCAAAACAGCCCAGAAGAGATATATATATAAGGCTGCCTGCAGACCACAGGATGGGCTTCATCCTCCAACCTGCTGGGATGTTGTACGGGTTTATGTGTCCTGTTTTGGAATAAACTCTTTTGCACCGACTCTTGACTGTCTCCAGAGAAGTTTTTGATTGCAAATTTATTGACTATAATAGAAAGCTAATGGAGTATTTTTAGTTTATTAAGTTGGTGAAGGTGGGGACCAGGCTTAACTGGCCCAGCCTGGTCGTACATCTGACCCAACAATTGGTGAGCTGAGCCGTAAGGCTGATTCCAGAGACCGAGAGGTTCTGACCGGGACCGACAACCTGTACCTGAGACACTTGGCCATATAAAAAAGGTAAGCAGAATACCTGTTTTACCAAAATTCTGCATTCTAACTGTGTCTGAGTACAGGAGTTTGCTCCCAGGTTCGTGCCTTTAAAGTCTCCTCAGTCTTGAACCTAGAATACATTTTGGACAACAAAGCAGTAAAATTAAGCGTCAAGAACCTAAGTAAATTTCAGAAATTGGAATCTAATGGTGTATTAAAATAAAGTTAAGAATAAGTTGAGCCCTGGAGAGGCAGAGTCGGTGCAAAATCTATATGCAGGCAAAATGCATGTGTGTGTGAACCATGGTGTGGATAGTGTCTTTGTGCAATGCTTAATGGATTAGCAGTGCGTGTGTTTAACTATTTTGCTTTGAGTGCCAATAAGTAAGTAAGTAAGATTTATATAGGAAAAAAAATAATATTCCAGCCATCCTGGTGGATACGGCTGATCCGGAGATTGCAGGGTTCCAGCTGGGTGCTGGGGCTCGTCAATCATTAGGTCAGGGCCGTTATAGGCGAGGTGAGCTGAGGAAAGATAAGAATTCCAGCATTACGGATACCGTCAAATTCAGAGATTGCAGGGCTTCGACTGGGTGTTGGGGCCCTTCAGCTGTGGATCGAGGCTGAATGGGTAAGCTGAGGTCATCCGCGGCTACTGCCAACCGAAATACTAGTTACCAGTTGGGCCTGCATGGGCGGATGTACTGATAAGATAAGACAGTCCACGGATCCCGCTGGACTTACACTGAAACGTCTCAACTGGGTGTTGGAGCATTTCAGAGGCAGGCCAGGGCTGCATGGGTGGATTGTTGCACGGAGGTGTATACAGATTAAGAGTCACTGGGCTATCAGAGATGGGTGCAAATGGATGATTGATGCTGGCAGAGTGTGAGTGCATGATGTTTGAAATGTCATGGTGTATCAATGTTGTCTTGTTTTGGGTGAGGAAAAATTTAATATTTAAGAGACTAACAATGCTTTTGAATAGAATGGTATAATTGAACTAGTCAAAATATAGTAAAAAAAAATGCTGTTGAGCAGTCCAGCATATAGTAAAAAATGCTGTTGAGCAGTCCAGCATATAGTTAAAGAGATGGTGAGGAGACCCACCACATAGTTAAAGCGTGGATAAGCAGTCTTACCATATAGTGAAAATATTAAAAATGATAAAAGTACTGAAAGAAGGAATAAAGTAATAAATATATAAATATACATTGATAAAATAGTTAATGTGGACTAGTATAGTGTAAAAGACGGCTTTGATGTAGTCTCTGATCAAATTGTGAAGAGCTATGTGCAAAAGGAAGTTCTGAAGTGGCAGTCTACACCCGAATAATAAAGACTGGAGGAGAAAAGAAAAAGGAGTTTGCTAGTTCTAAGAGAGAGTGCAGTGTGGGAGGAGCACAGAGCAGGAGCTGAAGGTGCAGCTGTGTGTGTGTGTGTGTGTGTGTGTGTGTGTGTAGAGGAGGAGCACAGGAGTTGAGAAAAAAAGAGAAGAAAAGTAAAGAGAGAAAAAGACAGCAGTTCAGCCCCAACTCTGGCTAGTCCAAGAGTTATGTGAGAGTTTTGTGATCTGTTGCACCTTTATAGTATAACAGCACGTTATAGCAAGTTGCTCATGAGTTAATAACAGAAGTTATAAAAGTTTTTGAACCAATAACAGCCTGACAGTAAGCAGATTAGTAAAAGAATGGTGATGACTGCTGGATACGAAAAAGGTAGTGAAACTGAAGCAGCATACTAAGGTATTATAACAGTAAAGGTAATTTAGTACAGAAAACATTTTTTTTTGGTGGAACTAGCATACTACTGTAGATATAGAGCACAGGTGAAATGCGCAGGCAAAAACAGAAATTGCTGCATCTAACAAAGGTTGCTAATTTGTGGAAATATAAGGGTACAGTGGAAACAGCTGGAGTACTCTGCAATTATTTTCATCCAGTATTTCTTCTTGAAATTGCAGGTTGATAAGTGAATCTGCGGCTGAAGTATCAAAAACCCTTCCCAAAGGAGTTAAACAGTTAGCAGGAGGATTTAGTTAATATGTATGGATAATGTAAAGTAGGTGTCACTGGAAAATAAATAAATAATAAAGAATAGAGAAAGAATAACAATAATACTAAAGGATAGTATAAGACTTAAAATAAAAATAAAATTAAAACAGACCTTGTACATGAGATTCAAACCAAGGGTCCTCTCATTTATAGATTACTAGCTGATAGCGGCAAGAATGGTAAAGGAAGGTGAAATGTGGACCCCAATGGAGCTTATAATAGGGCAACACCCAGATTGTAAGAAACAAATTCAGGATTGTATGACGAAGTGGCACACGAGAGCATCTGGAATATTGCAGTGGCCAAAAGAAGGCACCTTTAAAGGAGCCTGTCTTGATGAAGTGGCAGCAAACCTCAAACATTATCTAAAGAAACAAGTGATAAAAGAGAAGGCAAATGAGCTATAGAGAGAAAGGTACTAGGATGGTTTAGGGCTAGAAGAAAACAGATGTACATATGCAGAATTGACATCAAAAAAGACAACAGGGCTAAATGCTAAGATAGAGAAGCAGGGACAACTTCCTCAGACACAGCTCGGAGATAGAAATAAAGAACAACAAATGCAGGAACAGTGTATTATGACAGAGGTTAAACAAACAAGTAGCAAACAGGAGCAGGTAACCAACAATAGAGAATGCAAGAAAAGTACAACAAAAGATGAAGAAATGCCCGAGAAGTCACCTGAGTTGCCAACATTAGCAGAAGAAAGACTAAAAAGGAAGCCAGAAAGCATACAGAGCTTTAATTAAAGTACAAAAGTCACAGCAGAATGAAAACTTTGACTGGGAAATAACCCCATATGGGATGGCCTTTATGCATCATGGGAAAAGGAGAGAAAGCTTGAGGCTGAAGGGAGGCAGTTAATGGAAGATCCTAACAGTGCAGCAATATTAACAAGCAACCCACAGGAAAGAAGAGTGGAGCTAAATGGCACTGTGACATCAGATGATCTTGATGTTTCTAGGAGGCAACGACTGCTGAATAATATTGAAGCCAGAATGATGCATGTATTCAATCATCAAGTGCGTCAATTGAAAGAAATAGCAGAGGTAGTAGGAGTGAAAGAACTGTGGGAAGTGGCTCTGAAAACTTATGGCCAAAAGATAAGGAGCAACACCAACACCAACGACACCACTAAGAGCCTGTTCAAGGTGATGGTAAAAAAGTAATAAAATAAGAGACCTCAGTTAAGAGATAGAGAAAGCTCAGAATGAAGGGAAAATAGGGAGAAACAGTTTGACCAACAGGTAGATAGTACTGACATACGATATAGCCTTTAGTGACTGAAATGGAGTCACAGAGATGGAATAATGAAAGACCCCATCTAAATAGATATGCCCCCAGTTGAAGAAATGCATACAGCAAGTGGAAGAAAGATATAAGTAAGAGCATTTAAGGGCCAGTACAGGCAGAAGAAGAAAAAAGAATTAGGGTCTTTAAAGGGTTGAGTTAGGATAAAAAGGAGAGATGGAAAAAGAGAGGCTATATTAGATAGGGAGGAGACGAGAGCTAGATTCGAATAGGAAAAAACAACAACTCCCAAACAAAGAAGTGAAAAGTTAAAACAGGTGGCAGAAAGACAACAGTCTGCCTACAGACCAAGGCACCTGCAGAGCACTACAAACCATGAGACATGACGACAGCGAGACAGAGCTGCACTGGACACGATGACAGCTCTGGAGTTTCATGATGGAAGAAGAAGGCGAGAGAGCAGCTTCAAAATGGACACAGCAGAATCTGACTGTGAGGAAGAGAGGGAGGGCCACAAACGAGCAGTGATACAGGAGGTGTTCCACAGAGAGGTGTTCCAACCTGATGCATCACAGGCCCAAGCCCACCTCCCCTGACGTCAGCGTGTTTCCAATGCTGAGGACGCAGCCAGTCAGACCACATCTTCTATCTACAGTCGAATCATGAAGAGGACACCACCGCCTTAAAGACTGTGAACCTAACAGCAAAGTTTAAAAGGTCAAGAAGGCTTCACAGTGAATATTAACTTCAGCCAAAATGCTCTCACATGAGACCGAGTGCTGACAGAGAAATCACCAAGGAACCGCTTTCTGTCTCACCATGATCAACTTTACAAATGATCAGACTGTCAGAGGCCTTGAAAATTGCAACATTTGCTGAAAAAGAACTGTTTGAAGACTGACCTCACAAGAGTTTGGGAGTAGGAGTGTTGACAATTTGTAGGAGAAGAAAAAATAGAAAGATAGAAAAAAGAAAAAGAAAATAGGTACTGATGTTAGGTCCAAAGAAAAGACAGACAGAGAATAAGGTTAGTTCAGGATTTATAAAATAGCAAAGATATGTCATCAACAATTGATTAATTAACACAAATACACTGAGTTTATAACTTTGCTGTCCTACTCTCCTCCAGCAGCCACCTGTTACTAAATTTCATCAAAAAAGGGATCAGAACATCTGGGAATGTTCATTCTAAAGTTGGGAAATGCATTCGTTGTGTTTTTAAACAGTATTAGGAATAAGGGATCTAGTGGGATTATTTTTATATTGTAACTGTTAGACATCACTGTCTGCTCTGGATTTGTGCAGAGGAACAGCCAGCGCAGAACTCCTCAGTGTAGCAGATACAATGACAGGCAACCTTTCAGGCTCGATTTTAAGGAGGATGAAAGGAGGAGTCTCATTGAAGCCTTTATAAGGCAATTTCAGCAGCACATTGCTACTGCATGCTTAAATTAGATGAGTGTGAGTCTTAAATCATGATTGATTTTTGTCATGTATTCCACAGGAACAACCAAGCAACTGTAATGATAACCTGAGACACATGTGTGATGTTGAGCACCTGGGGTTAATCTATGTTTTCTTTATCTTTTTGTAGGTATTATTAGTAAACTAGTCTGAAGTATGGAAGAATTGTAGTGCACTAATATAATGGAATAATGGTGTTATTTCAAGATTTGCTATTTGAATGTCCAATAGCAATGTAATTCAATACATACATATACAGGAGGTTAGAAGGGTTAAATTGCAAGCAAATATAATATCTAGGAAGTAAACTCATGTTGAAAAAGATAGATATTTTCCTCACAGAGACAATAGTTAAAGTTTCCAAACTACAACAAACAGTAGGATAAAGCTCACTTATTGGTAAAAGTAAGATACAGATAAGCAAGGTAAATAATCCTTCACAGCCAGTCAAAGACCAGAGGAGACCACTCTCCTATGGGGCCTCAAGAGGCAGACGTAGCAGCAGGCAAGATCAAGCACGACCTGTAGAGACAACTCTGACTATCACCAGCTATGAGTCCAAATTAACCAGCTAAAAGGAAGAACAAGACTGACTCTACAAACATCTGAGTACCCTCAAATTGGTACCCAGCCTGATCCCAAAGAAACCTGAAGTGCCAAAATGAGTTCCACAGTACCACGGACTAAACTTTCAAAATGGACATCATACATGTTTATCGGACATCATGCAAGTTCATTGGACATTTTGCACCATACAGAAGTGTCACATGAAGGATTGTTCAAACATTGTTATGTTTTGTTGCTATATTGCCACACAGAAAGTTCACTATGCACCCTGTGATTGTTTTGATATATGATGTGTGCCTTTCAACACATTAGGTTGATATAGTTGTTAGCTTGCTAAAGTATATAAGAAAAGAACAGCTTATATTGTTTGTTTCACGAGTGCAAACCATTTACAAGGTATGTCTCACAATATTATATCACGTAAAGGTAGTTTAATATGTTAAGCTCATTTAAAGGGACACTCCTTTAAGCGTAATAAGGAGGACAGAGGAAATCCTTGTTAAATATGTTAGCAACAGACATGATTGATGATTATTTCACAACATGTAAACACTAATTTGGGTATTTTCTAAGATCTGCAAGTCTGAGAATTAAGTTTCATATGCCCAGTACAAAACAGCCCAGAAGAGATATGTATAAGGCTGTCTGCAGACCACAGGATGGGCTTCATCCTCCGACCTGCTGGGATGTTGTACGGGTTTATGTGTCCTGTTTTATAATGTTTTTGACATATATATAATATATATAATAGAAAGCTAATGGAGTATTTTTTGACGAAGTTTATTAAGTTGGTGAAGGTGGGGACCAGGCTTAACTGGCCCAGCCTGGTTGTACATCTGACCCAACACCATACTGTATCTACTATATATGACAATATATGGTTTTATACTTGTCTGAGACTGAGATATGCTGCTTCTTTGTTGTATAGGAGCTCAAAGATGAGGGAACAAAAGCAAACTTTGACAGATTAATAGTCACTGCTAGTGTCTCTGCGGAGAAAGCAACTATAGATGCCAGTTATGAAGTGCCACAGATTGCCACGTAAAACTAATTTGATGTTATTCTTGACATTGTTGCCATCATTAGCTTTAATCATGATTTAGTGATTGTGATCTTCTCTGCATTTTATCAGATACCTGGATTTCATTAATGGACTGACATTTGACTTTCATGGCCCCTGGGAAAATGTCACAGGACATCACAGCCCCTTATACAGAGGATCCCAAGACACTGGAGACAAAATCTACTCAAATACTGCAAGTACAGGGATTCATATTTTACCTGCCTGAACATCTTAGCATTTAGAGATATCCTGTCATACTAATTTTGTTTTTTTCATCACATTTTAGGACTTTGCTACGCAGTATTGGCAGGGCAACAGAGCCCCCTGACAAATGTTAAACCAGGGATTAGCGGCATATGGACAAGCTTTTGACGTCTCCTCTGCATCCAGTGATGTTGGAGCACTCCCTACTACAACAGTTCAGTCCGAAGGATGAGGATGTGTGTTACACTGGTGAAATGGGATTCTGGGCCTTGTATGAGGTAAAAATTAAACCTGTGAATATAATTAATTTATATAATAGCCTTATTATAAGCAAACCCCTTTCACTATAGTTGGTTTGCCAAATTTCTGTTCATGTTAACACATCTAACTGTAATATATGACCCTTCTTTTCATACCTGCCTTCTTCTTAAAGGGGTTACAACCCACCTGATTACTGATCAGATTACCACAGAAAATCAGCGGGTTGGATCCGACAATGACGACAGCCTTGCTGCTAAGGTGTAATCATCTGTTCAATTCAACTCTTGTTCAATAATTCCTTTGCAAATAACTGGTTGTATACATTCTGACAATGTGACTTCCGCTGTTAAACGGTTGTTTTCTCCCTCATCCTCTCAAGTCAGTTACCTAAAAAACAAACAACTTTGGAGGAGCCTTTGTGTGGTCTCTAGACCTGGGCAGTTTCAGAAAGCTGGATTAGTAAAATGTATAACAGTATATTGAGTCTGAGATTAGGGAAACTCTGGGTTTTCTGTTTCAGAGAGAGAGATCAGATTATCCTTATATCAGTAACTCCGGCAACTGATGCTGGATAAATTGAAAAACCGCCAGTTTCTCTCTAATTCTTCCCCTCCTGCGGAGCCTGAGGCGGCTCATTTCCTCATTCATTCTGTCGTTCAAAACACATATCTGAGCGCATTTACATCTTTAAAAACTTTAAAATCACGGTTAAATAGGCTATTAGTTTTTTACCTAGAAAGGAGCTTGAGCTTTATGATCAATCTGTCAGCTATTTAAGGACAGATCTCCACACATTGTGGATTTATCCTCAGCACAGAATAAAATCTATGTCCATATTTAGGTAGCCTATAACGCTGCGACTCTGTGTTGCACTGAAAACATTTACTGTGGGCTACATTACTGCAGTAATTTGTAGCCTATAAAACTGATCAATGAACATGTTGATTGATTACTGCAGTAGGCCTAATCTTTCATATTGTAGACTAGTCGCAACTGGAGATAGGCTTTTTCTGACTGAGGATGACTGTGGTGCAGCGAAACAAATAGGTCTAATTAAGGTTTAAAAGTGAGTTTTTCATTATTAGCCCTACCTGCTGATAGCCTGAATGTGTTTTGACAGCATTAATAAAATATGAAATGAGCAAGATTTTATTAATGTAAAATAGACTTAAACATAAACATGTAAAATAAACTTTAACCTATAGACACATTTTCCACTGTAAAAAATAATTGGTAAATGATGAATGAGCAACGCTGTATAGTAGCCTAGCCTAATAATGTTAACACATTGATCCTTCTTCCACTCCTTTTCCACTGCATTTTACCCAATTAAAATGGAGGCTCTGCCTTTATTTACCCGTTGCCATGGTGAATCGTAGTATCGGAGCTCCATTGATTATGGCTTTTTTTCATCCCCACGCACGCACTTCCATCAGGCTCAACATACTCAGTTGATAGAACTTATTCTGATCTGCTGTTCTGGAACCGAAAATTCAGTTTGCCACCTCAGGCTCAACCCAGAGCTCAGGGATCAGCTCAGAGGTTGTTAATCCTGCTTTCTGAAACAGGGCAACAAATCCAATTACAATAATCACAACTCCCCCCACCACAACTACTCCACCTACCACAACAACTTCCTCCATCACAATGATAACAACCTCCTATATGTAGTGACTCGAGGGTGGGATTATATATAAACCAACTAGAATTAGGTCCTTACAAACTGAAAAGAACTAAAAATACCTTTATTAGGGGACCAATTAAGCAAGAATAACTACGCCAACACTATCCTACAGGACAGTGTAACAGGTCCTAGAACTGAGAGAACAGAGACATGCATCCACAAATATAAAGCTTTATTTATAATTTTCAATTGACCAATATATATTTCATCTATTTTAAATGCATAAAACATAGGCCTCACACACACACTCATCCATTCACATAAAACCACATGAGGTATTAACAGAACCAATACCTGTAGATTATATCAGTCCCAATAACAGCAGCAGCAAAACTGTTCCAATATGGATACAATCAGTCCTACCAGTTAGTCGATTCCCAGTTTATGTATCCCACCCGGATGATGAGCTGCTAGGCTGAGATGTGAAGTTACTCTGGTGGATTATGAGAAGAAAGAAGGCCGTCAGACTTGTAAGTACCATCAAAGAAGGGGAAACCCGCGAGGAAAAGTTCAACGTCAATGCCTATAAATTGGAAAACAATATAATAAGGAATGTCCCAGTCATATGTAGCAAGAAAGAGAAAGGAGAAAGAAATACACACCGCAGTTGAGAATGAATGCGCACCCCCGCGCTGGAGACGAGCGCGCACCAACTAAGGCCTCAGCCTAGCTGCCGCACGCTACAAGTAATAAAAATTACACTTTATGAACTGCGAAAACCAATAATGCACATTAAACAACAAGAACGCTTACCAATTTTAGAATGGATATTGAACCAGGTTGGGGAATACAATGCTGAGCCCCGTGCACCCGCGCATGCACGCTGCGCACTGGAGGTCCAAAAGAATCAATAGATTAGCGTGGAACAATTTTATAAATAAAATATCACGCGATGATACTCACCGTTTGAATGTTTTACAATGTTCGCAGCACGAGCTGGGAGATACCCCTGTTGACTCGTGAATGCACCAATGTGCCAGGTGTCTACAAACCAAGACACAACGATTACACACAAGATGATGAATGAAAGTACGGTTTATTTTCTCTGTACTCACCGATGGAACACAAAAGATGGGTGCAGATCACCGGGCTTAGGGCCTACACCGTGATCTATTTGAGTTTGGAGCAGCTCAGGCCAGGCAGACGCGTGCGCCGCTCCCAAGCACTGCTTCCACATGCGTGTGACGTCAGAGGCGGGCAAAAGGGTCAACCCTACGAGATCTGTTGCAAATGGACTTCTCCCTATACCAGCTTTTAGAAACTGCTATGGACAGAAATCTTTCTTTAATTTGCTCACTAGAGCCTGGAATGAGACTCCACAGCACATCAGATCTATAACATCAATAAGACTATTTAAACAAACTTTTGCTCGCCATCTGATGGACAGGTATATCTGTGAACACTGAGATAGCTTTATGACCTCCTGCTGAAGCTTGTTTTACTATCGTAGTTTGTGTGCTTGTTGCTGTGTGTTTGTTATTGTATGGTCTTGGAGTTTTGTTGTGTTTGAGGTATTCATGTTCTGCAGAACAGGAACCTGCTGAAAATCAGTTCTATACTGAGTCAGGCCCGATTGCTCTTAATCTTTTCCTGTTAAAATAAATAAATAAATAAAAACCCAGGTGAGGAGACCTCCTTTTAAAGGCTCCGGTGCGTGACATATACTTACCAGTGGGCATGCGGGTATACTGCCACATTCACCATAGCCACAACTTCCCATACAACAACCACAACTCCACCCATCACAACCCCAATAATGCCCACTACCACAACATCTCCAGCTACCACAACCACAACAGCATTTCCTACTACATCTCTCGCTACCACAACCACAACTCATACCCCAATGACAATGAAAACTCCCCAAATGACAACCACAACAGCTCCCCCTACTACAACTCCGCCTACCACAAAAATGCCCACTATCACAACTACTCCTAGCACAACCACAACAATACCCACCCCAACTCCCCCTACCACAACCACAACAGTGCTGACAACCACAACAACTCGCTCTACCACAACCCCCTACCATAACCACAACAATGCCACACATACACAACAACTCTCCCTACTTCAAGAACAACTCCCCCTACCACAACCACAACAATGACCACAACCACAATGACTCTCCCTACTAGAATCACAACTCCTCCTACCACAATCACAACAACTCCTCCTACAAGAACCACACCAATACCCACTAACACAACCACAACAATGCACACTACCCCAACTACTCCACCTACCAGAACTCTCCCGACCACAACTATAACTCCCACTACCATAACTCTCCCTACTCTAAAAACAATTCAAACTGCCACAAGCACATCAATGCAGACTACCACGAAAACTCCCCCCACACCAACCAGAACATCTACACTTACCACAACCACAAATCTGCCTTCCCCAACCACAACATTGCCCACTACCACAAGAACTCTCCCTACTAAAACCACAACTCCCCCTCCACAGCTACAACCAGGGACTTGCACAGACATATTGGTGGGCAGGGGCTCAAGTGAAAAAAAGTGAAAAATTTTTTTTAAACAAGACAAATATATTAACTCAACATTTTTACTTTTCTACAAAATAATTTGTTCACACAGAGACCACGGCCTTCTTTAGTATTCCCTAGGTTTATCACAGGAGCAGGCAACAGCAAAGCAAACTATGCCACAATGTGCATGTTTTCTATGCTACTAGTTTCAAGTATATAATTAGAATAAATGGCAGTTTCATTAATAATTTGTTTATTTTTCACACAATAAATCGTTATAAATCAGGCTGCAGGCATAATTAAAATAAAAGTTATTTAAATACTTTATTTTGTTTCACAAGCAAGATGCCAAATAAGTAAAGATAACCTTCAGCTTCGAACAGCCAAGCAACAGAATACTGAATTGCCTGAATACATTATATGTATTGATCAAATACTTTATTATTGCTATTATATTACATTTACCATGCACATGCACATACACACACAATTACTGATGGTGACATGGACTTAGTTTCACATTTGCTAAAAAAGCATCCCAGAAAAAAGGGCACTTTCTCTTGAGGAAGAAAAAGGGCAGACGCCCCTTTTGATGTCTATGTGTGCACCTGTCTGGCATCTCCCTTCCACAACTACAACAACACCAACTACCACACCAACTCTCCCTATCACAACCACAACAATTCCCATCACAACCACAATAATGCACACAAACACAAAAGCTTCACCCACCACAACCACAAAAGTTTCCACAACTAAACAGCTCCCCTACCATAACAACAAATCCACCTACCACAACAAGTCCACTATCACAACAACTCTCCCTACTACAACAGTTTAGCCTACCACAACCACAACAATGCCCACTACCACAATAACACTCCTTCCTATAATCACAATTCTCCCCACCACAATTACTTCACAAACCACAACAACTTCCTCCACGACCATAATCACAACCACAATAATGCCAACTACCATAACAACTCAACCCACCACAACCACAACAGTTTCCCTACTACAACAACCACATCCCCTCTACCGCAACAGCTTTTCCTATTACAGCATCTCCCCTACCACAACAACTCCTCCCCCTATGACAATGACAACAGCTACCTTAAGGACAACCACAACTCTCCCTATTAGAACTCTTCCTACCACAACACTCCCACTACTACAACCACAACAATGCCGACTACCACAACTCCCCCTACCACAAAAATGCCCACTGCCAAAACTACTCTCCCTACTACTACAACTCCCCCACCACAACAACTCTCCCTATTAAAACTCTCCCTACCACAACACTCCCACTACTACAACCACAACAATGCCCACTTCCATAAGAACTCTCCCTACTACAACCAAAACAGCTTTCTCCCCCTAGCACAACCACGACTCTTCCCGCTACCACAATGACAACCCCCCTAACAAAAACCACAGTTACTCCCCCTACTACAACAGTGATGCCCATTTTCATGACAACTCTCACAACTTCACCCACAACAATGCCTACAACCACAACTTTGACAACCACAACCACTCCAACGACTGTTACCTTTACAGCTACTACTACCAGATCTTCTGGAAACCCCTGTAATGGACATAGTTATGGGCTTTTCCCCAACCATTAGTAACCCAAATTCTTTTTACAACTGTGCCGGTCAGATAGCCTATATCCAATACTGCCAACCAGATTTGATCTTTAAAGTAAGCTGCAAATGATGTGACTATCCCTAATAACCATAATCCACTGTTCAGTGGACACAATTTATGCATCAAATCTCAGCACTAACATTTTCAGATGTACAGTGGGTACGGCTGTCCACCAACGTTTACCATCCAACCTGACAGAACTGGAGAGGATCTGCAAGGAGGAATGGCAGAGGATACCCAAATCCAGATGTGAAAAACTTGTTGCTTTCCCAAAACGACTCATGGCTGTATTAGATCAAAAGGGTGCTTCTACTAAATACTGAGCAAAGGGTCTGAATACTTATGACCATGTGATATTTCAGTTTTTCTTTTTTAATAAATTTGCAAATATTTCTACATTTCTGTTTTTTTCTGTCAAGATGGGGTGCTGAGTGTACATTACTGAGAAATAAAATGAACTTTTTTGATTTTTGGAAAATGGCTGCAATGAAACAAAGAGTGAAAAATTTAAAGGGGTCTGAATACTTTCCGTACCCACTGTATTTCCATAAGGTTCATGTCCCCACTGAAATACCAAAAACAATGGGAAAATTAAGTCTCTTTTATTTCCTCCTCTTTTTAGTTAGCAAACACCAAATCTTTCAGTATTTAGTTACATATACTTTCAATTTGCAGCTATTTCTACATGTTAAGATTGACAACATCCTTCCATCCGTGTCAGCCAATATGCAATGTCATTTATATTATTTTATCCATCGATACATAATACGAACATTTTCTACTGTGCATTTACAATTGCTATTGTATCTAAATTTTATCTGACATATCCTATTTGTTGTATATATTATTGTTCTCATATGTAAGTCTATGGGTGTGTTGTTTTTGTTTTTTTACGCATTGCATGATTAGATTTATCTTACATAATGATGCAACTGTTGCATAATGCATATATTTATATTGTCTAAATGTCAATAAATATAAACACATATTACTAAATTAATAAGTAAATAATTATAATGATAACCTAATTAATAAGATATTAGACAATTTTGGCGCATTGTTTGTTTTTTGTCTCCCGCTTTATACTGTCTACAAGGTATGACAATATATTTAAAGCATTTGATTGTTGACCTCCACAAACTATTTAAGCACTTGTAAACACATAGGAATTTGATACATAAGCATCAAGTTTACAGTTGCTTGGATTGTCTGGAGACTGCAACAAATTATCCCCGACTCGTCCTAAAATAAGCCTTGAACCGACCATCATTAAGATGAAGGTCCTTGAACAGCTGTTGGTACTACCAGCAGTGTCTCCTCTTTCTGAGGGTCTCATGTACCCACACAAATCTCCGTTTCCCTGTCTCCTGCATGTTTGTACACTTCTCACCCTCAAACCATACAAGAGCACCCTCCGTTTGTCTATTTTATTAAAGCGGGTCTGCTGATGTGCTGCTGTAACTTATTAGGTGCGGAGGTGGTGTGGAGGGACCAGGTGAAGTTGTCAGCAATGTGCACACCAAGGAACTTGTTGTTGTTGACCTTCTAAACTGCTGAGCCATTGATAAGCAGAGGGGAGTGGTAGTCTGGTTTCCTCCTGAAGTCTATGACCATCTCTTTCGTCTTCTCAACATAAAGAAACAGGTTGTCTCCACACCATCTCACCAGTTGCTTTATCATTATTGCTGATGAGGTCCACCACTGTCATGTCATCAGCTGATGTAATTTAATTGTACATGCTCACATCTGTTCCATGAAAGTCCCACCCTGAAGATATCTACAAGCCAATTTACTCAAAGTCATAGCGCCACCTACTGTCAGCAGGCAGTGTGTGACACACGATTTATATCAAAGTTTCACAGTTAGTTCCAGACTTGATGTACTGTGACACAATGTATAATTACCGGTTGCACACAGGAATTTACGTTCAAGTCCTCCATGCAGCGACAATTCAGAGCCGCATCAGCAGAGCTTCGGTGTGGCACACCCTGTTGTTGTTTTTTGAACACACTAAAGAACATTCTGACATTGGGTGACATATAACCACCTATCCAGGGAGAGCAGAGGTAAAATAGCTTTTTTGAAGTCGAATATTCAATGCTTCGATGGGCGGAGCCTGATTCGATTGTCAATCTCACAGTCGAAGCTTCGCAGTGAAACAAGTATCAGGCTGTTTTTGTCACGCTCTGCCGGTTGGCCATCCTTTGTGTTTACTTTTGAGTTTAGTATCTGCCTTAGTATGTTGAGTTTTGGGTTCTGTCCTGTCTAGTGTCCAGTATGTGCTATATAGTCTGCTTGTCATGTCAAGTCTCTCTGTTTTCCTCTGCTCTCTCGCTCTGCCTCGTTAGTCTCATGTCTGTCACCTGTGTTGCTCCCGCCCTGCTCGTTAGTCCCTGTGTGTATATATACCTGGTGTTTCTGTCTTGTCTTTGTCCGGTCATTGTTCATGTTACAATGCTGTCCCAGTCTGTCGTGTGTGTACTCTCTGCCTGCCTGTAACCAGCCTTGCTTGTCTTGTCTCGTATCCCTGTACTTTTGGATTTTGGATTTCTGTTTTTCAGCCACTCACCTGTAAGTGTGCTCGCTTTTGGTTATATTAAAACCCTTCTTTGAACTATACCTGCTCCGCTCTGTGTCCTGCGTTTGGGTCCTCCAACCTGCCTCCACACCACGATCGTGACAGTTTTGGCGATATGGGGGTGCTCAATGTCTGATTTTACAAATAAATACCAGTTTCTCCCAATACGTTAATATACAGCCTATTACAATATACATTTCAACGTTTGATGCTGTAAACATGTAAAAAGAATTAAACTTTCAATAAATGTGTTTATTGCGGGTAAATGAATCCAAAATTGTAACCCTAACCCTGAGTTGTCAGTGCGCACATGTAGGCGTAGTGTGTATGTGTGTAGTGGCAGAAGAGGAACACTTGCTGAAGAGACGGAGCCCCAGCTTCACTGGTGTTGTACCGAGTTGTCCGCAAAGAATGCAGGAGTAAATTATTATTACCATTATTGTTATTATGTACATTTCAGGGGTGGATGTAATATAGAGGTGCACATACACATACAAGCATACATGTACACAGTGTGATGAGTGCAAATAATGCTGGAATAAAAAGTAAAGTAAAGTATTATTTGCTGTGTTGTGTATGTGAGGTAGGTGGATCTGGTATACAGTTTATTAAATAAACAATATGACAAGAAGAACAGTTCTGAAAATGAGAATGATGAATAAATAAATGATAAGTGGTAAACTTATCCAGTCCATTAAACCAGTAAGGTGGTCGCTGAATAGAGGCAGAGTTACTAGGTTATTGCACAGGAATTGTTCTTGACACTGTGAGTCAGAAATCAGCTGTTCATCAGAGTGATGGTTTTCAAAGAAGGAATCTGTGGAGAACGATGACGTTCAGTACTGTCTAACACACTGACCAGCCAGAGTGGAGGGAGAGGTGACCTCTCCTGATCTGGATATTTATAATTGGTTAGTGGGCTGGGGTTGGCTAGATTGTAGTTTTTCCCCTGGGTTACACTCCTCTTGTACAGTTGCTTTGTGAGCCACTGTATACACATGGCAGTGTTTAAGAAGCAAAAGAGTAGACAAATTTAGCTAGTTGGTCAATCTGCCCATTCAGTTAAAGCAGTACAGAACAGGAATGCTGTAATGGTTCATACAGGAAAGAAGCAACTGCATTCCTTTCATTCCAATCAATTCTGTGTCAATATACAGTATTGTTGTCGATAGACAATAATAACAAAGTAGTAGGTAGGTGTTTCTAACCCAGTTGGGTGTGTGTGCTATTTGTGTGGTTGTTTTAGGACATACCTCATTTGATGATACTGTTGGTTATAATAATTATAATTGCTTTCTTTGTCATTGAAGCTAACCTTTCGTGTGGGCCTGTTCTTGTTTATTTTAATCACTGTGTAATTAGATGTGCCTTACTGCACATGATGATGCTGTACTTTTTTCTACTAATTGGTTAAAGATTCAGTGTGTTAAAGTGGTTAAAGATTTAGTGGCATCTAGCAGTGAGGTTGAACAAGAACAAGAGGAACGTATTGATGAAACGCACTCTGTAGCGCTGTTTGTCTGTTTTCAGCCACTGTAGAAGCATGACAACGCAACATTGCGACGCCCATGGAAGGGGGGACCCGTGGTTATGTAGATAGAAAAGCCTCATTGTAAGGTAATAAAAACATAACGGTTCATTGTGTCAAGTCTTTATACACCTCTGTAAACATAGTTATGGATCTTATATTGAATTTCTGTCAATAGATCCTCAGAAATATTACACACTGAACCATTAACTGGTACTTTTGTTTATCATGGTCTCACATTGTGTTATGGTATGGACAGAGAGGACCCAAATGCAGCGCACAAGATAGACAGGTTTTATTGGGGAAAAAAGGGGTTGAGGGACTGGAGCTGAGGGAGAGGTGGATGCCGGGGAAACACATGCTCGGGGGAACTGAGGAGACTGAGACCAGAGAGCCGGGGGACACTGGGGCCGAGGAAGAGAGGAGGCACGGGAGAACTTGGAGGACGCCGTGGGGGAGTCCGAAGGGAGAGGGCAGGTGAGCGAGCCCAGCCGACTTGGTAGAGGATGAAGGTTTCATTTACAGAGCCTGGGCTGTGTACAGTCCCCAGATTTTTTTTTTTCAGAATGGACAGCTAGTAGACCGTGAGGAGATATTTGCTGAGTTTGAAAAAAAATATGTGTATTGGATTAGAATACCCCACCTTTAATCCTGATGACCACAAGGTTCTCAGTGCCACTATAAATGGGAAAAAAGCTCCCCGACAGACAGACAGATAAAAATCTGAACATAGTGGTATCATGCTATTTCAGTCAATGGAATTTGAATCCAAAGTATAAAAGGGCATAGCAAGAGGTAAAAAGTTTCCATCGGATTGCCAGACAGAGAAGCATGATTTGTCACTCCAGAGAACATGTCTCCACAGCTCTAGAGTCCAATGGTGGCATGTTTTACACCACTGCATCCAACATTTTGCATTGCATTTCGTGATGTAAGGATTTAATGCACAACCGCGACATGCATGCAGTTTTCAGCAGCATGGTATGCACACAAAAGTCTGCACAAGACTGGTGAATGGCAGGCAAGAGAGAGATAGAGAAAAGGGTCAACAATAAGCCTCAGTTTAGCTGGAAATTTACAGTGTAAGTTGAATGAATAGAGACTGCAGCTCTGCAGCTTCCCAAGATTAAAGTGGAGCCACTATTAGGGCGACTGGGCGACGCAACGCCAAGCCGGGAAAGGCAGGGGATTTTTCTCACACTTTCTACCATACTGTTAGTTAGCTGTGACTGTTTTTGACAGGCAGTTTGTCTCTGAATATTGCTGTCCAATCAGCGTAAAGTCGTGTTCCGTGGAGTCCCGCCTCTTTTCGTGCGATGTCAGTCCGGTTGTAATTCGCCCAGATCTCTCTCATAGACTTTCATGTAAAGACAGTTTTTTTTGAGCTGCGGCCGCTGCAATGCAATCTGTAGGGTTCCGGGAGGGCTCGCACTTGCGCCCAGCAGCAGAACTACGCTTCTGCCACCTGAAAACGACTCGGCAGTCCTCCAGCTTGTTGCTCTCACTATGACCAGCTGCTGTAGAAAATGTAACATTACGTTCAGGCTGAAGATTCAACTGTGGTGTCAGGAGAGGCGGTGACTTTACCAGTGGTCAGTAAGACTCAGTATAAATAATACATGCAACTTGTTAAGCTATGAGGAGAGGAAAAGTCCACTAGCCACTAGGCTAATTTATGTTCCATAAAATGCCACAGGCTAAGCTAATAATCTTGATAATTATTATTAAGCCTTTTATGCTTATGTTAAATGCGATTGTTATTAAGCCGTGTTTATGTGTGGTGGTGGTGGAGTCAATTTTAAGTTAGCTGCACTCAACCAGTAACAAATATTTGATGTGTTAATTTTTGTCTTTTATTGCCAGAAACCGAAGACGAAAGAGGAGGTAGCATGATGTGGCCACCACTGGCATCTTGTCAGAGGAGGATAAAAAGAAGAAGTAGAAGTAGGAAAGTAAAACAGAAAACATACAAAAATAATAGAATAAACCTTTACCCCCTTACACGCCTTGATGTTTATGTGTAAATACAGAGGAAGAATGGGAGAACAGCACATAGCTCGTTGTTACTGTGTGATTATAGAGTACAGGAGAACAGTGGATACTTTAATACAGCCCAAACCCCCTAATAATACTGTGTATCTACAGGATACAACTCTCTGCTTACCTTGTTAGTCTTATGTAAAGTGAAAATGAAAAACTGTAAATAATTTTATTCATTGCACATCATCAGCCCAGTGCCACTGTGCTTTATTGTGGATTTGTTGTTCCTAAATAAAAGGTTTGTTACAGCTAAATCAGATGATTGTGAAAGTCGTTGAGAGTCGAGAAGTAGCTTTTACATCCAAAGGCTAAAGATCTGTTGATCTTAACTGAGGACTGTTCATTCATTGTAGACATTGACAATGAACTTCAGGATGTGGCTGTTCACAAATACTGTACAGTAGCCTATGTAGCCTAAGGAACAATATTTGTCTTATAAATAGCCTCTGTCAGGCGCGCACTATGATGACGCAGTGAATAGTGACGACCAATCAGTAGTCTGCCGTGTTTTCACGTCACATTTTAGTACCGCCTCAGCTCGCTTGGAACCTCGACAGAGGTGATACGAAAAACAATACCTGGAAGCAGGTACAGGTACAACTTTTCCGGCAGCCACCTGTCAATTAAAGCAGCCACACTAATAATGCAGAATTTTAAGGCTCAATATAATTAAAACGGGTGAGTTATAAAAAAATTCACCCCCTCATTACTAATTTTGCCCTTTGTTGTCACAAAGGGCAAAATTAGCTGTATACACTAAAACCATTTTTTATACCAGGCTGTAAACATGTTTTATTCATAGACAGACCGCTGTCTTCATTGTCTCAGTCTTTGTCTCTTTGCTCATGAGTTTGAGCATGCATATGAGCACACGTTTGGGAAGGTAGTGTTGGCAATCTAAAAACTGCACTGCTAATGGCCGCTTAAAACGACATATGACCACTTTAAGGTCTGCGGTTCTACCTGTCATTTTGGATCATTGACTGACGAGCCCTCCATATAGTTACATTTGCCATAGATGAAGATGAAGTTGTTAAAAATTGATTGGTGCCAAAGTAAATAAATCCTATTTTACCTTTTTATAGAGCAGTTGTCTGTCGTTAGTGTGTATTGTGTTGTGATAACAGCTGTTTGGGACAGTGTTCAGATTCACCCTTCACTTTCCACCATATTAATGTAAAATAGTGTTTAAATATTCCCATTTATAGGTGGGCAAACTCCTTTGAGACTACTTTTATGTTTGGTTATTGGTCCCTGCTTCCAGGATGCTGACCCCATTTTGATTTATCTGTATTAATAATTTTGCAAGATTAATAACTTGAATTTAAATATTTCTCAAATATCTTTGATATTTCACTAATAACCAAAACTGTCCCTACCAGACATAACATATTGCAATCAAGTTAAGGGAATCGACATATTTGAGAGTATTATTTAGTAATACAAAGACACAAAATGATAAATCTGATGGGGGAAAAAAATTAAATGGTAATTAAATTAAATTAATTAACTGGTAATTAAATATTCCAGGGAAACAACTTTGTGAACACATGTTCCCAATTAAAGTCTTTTAACAGTAAACACAAATATGGTTGTAAAAGTTGCTTGGACAGCTGAACTAATACATGATGGTCTGCATTAACATCTTCTTTTAATTAGTACCTTTACATGAACATAATAGTCCCTGTTATGTCTGGTTTTGATAATGTTCAGGATATGATATGTAACATAACCTGGTTATGTCTTCAAATAATACATCAGAGACAGTCTGTCATTCATGGCTACAGCAGTTCAATGATTTAAAGCTGGGGTAGGCGACGCTGGAGATCTAGCCAGAGACAGCTAGATTTTGAAAGTTTCCAATCAAAAAATATCCCACCCGCTCCATTCAAGCTTCACTTCGAAGCCACTCCCCCTAAAACACATTTTATGTGTATTTTATTTTAGCCTTAATAAACAAACTAAAAAAGTATAAGAGGCTTACAGGATGGTTAGGCAGACAAAGGTCAGCACTAGATAAAAGCAATCCAATCAGACAAACAAATCCATAAAGGAGCAGGCAAAAATATCCAAAGTCCAAAAACAGGCAATGTCCAAGAAAACTAAGTAAATAAAAAAAAGAGAGAACAAAACACTATGAAAACCTAGACCACTTGAGACATAGTACAAAGACATAGTGACACAGAGTCAGGGAAACACACACGCTAAATACTCTGAGAGGGAACTATAACAAGGGACAAACAAGTGTTTTATTTTGAAAATTGACCGGATTCTCAATGCCGTTCTATGTCTGACTTCCTGCCTGCTGTGATCCGCTCTGTGCTGTTTGACGTGGCTTCTGTCAAAAATAGACCTGCTACCTATTCTTTGCGCTGCAGAGCATAGAGCGGCTTCTGGGCCGATTCTGGGATGCGCTGTGGCCGCGTCTGGTGGACTCCCAAGCATTGACTAGAATGGCCGCGATTAGCTCCGGCAACAATAGCCGGAGTCAGTGGATTTTAGGGGTTAGTGTGGAGGTTAGTATAGGAAAAGGAGAGGAAATGGAACTGCTAACCTCTTTTAAAGGTGGAATGACGTCATGGCTGCACTGCCAGGGGTGTCCTCTACCTCCATGAAGGCTTGGCCAACAGAAACCCAGTGTTTTGGGTTCAACGTCAAATTCACACTCGGGTGTGAATTAAAAAACAGAGGGAATTTTTCTTTTGTTTCTTTGTTACAGGCTTTGTGTTATATAAAGGCCTCTTTGTGAAGGCTCTAGGCCTACGTGCGTGACTCTTCCTTTGTTCCTATAATGTGTTCCAACACCTCCATGAACTCTACACAGCCAAATAAAGACTGGACACATTAAATACCTATCTAGGAAAAAGAGGGACAGTTTTTAATAATTTCGCATCCCTCTCCATCTGTTGAATAACTGACCAAAGTTTACTCGTGTTTTTGCCTGTGCTCTATCACCCTTTTTCTCTATGCAGCTCCTGTCCAAGGAAAATCTTCTCCTGCTTCACCGCTGCAAAACCCTGCTTGGGAAAATGTAAACTTCCAGGCTCTTCCAGTCTGTGTGCAGTAAATAATTTCATCTGATTTTGAAAGGAATCGGACCTGATGACAGGCATGACTATATAGACAGAATGACTGTAAAGAAATAGCCATTCTTCGCGCTAAAGGTTTTGTTTGCTTATATACAGTAGGTCATGTTGAAGCATCAGTATTAAATTGAGACTGTTTTATAACCACTAAATAATTCCTTTTAATATGTTAGAGTAAAAATATGTGTAATCAAGAAAAAGTAAAAGTACTCAATGCAGAAAAATGCCTCCTGTGACTGTTTTTCTGTATGATTATATTATTATTGCTAATTAATATAAAAGAAGGATTTTACTCGTGTGGGAGCTGTTAATTGTGAGGTTGTCAACTATTTGAGTGTCCAGTGGTTCGATCCCCAGCTCCCCCAGCCCTGTGTATGAATGTGTTAATTTCCGTTTCTTGGTAAGATTTTGTCTTATACTTTCTCTTCTTTCCCGTGAGAAATAAGTTTCCACTGTGGCTCAAGGCTGAGAAAGGCTTTTCTAGAGGACTCTACAATTATTGTCAAGCTTTGAATGTTTTAGTTTCTGTTTATTCTGGGTCAGACTCTTTAATCGCCCTTGGGTGTTTGAGCTCTTTGCCACTTATTCTTATTTATGTTTGTTGTAACTTCTTTTTTAGTTAATTTCTTCACAAGGAAATAAACCATTTCCACCTATGAAATGTTTTTGCATGAAAAATTCTTAAAGTAAAGTAAAAAATAAAAATAATTGCCAATAATTTTATTGTCAGTCGACTAATTAATTGACTGATCATTTCAGCTGATTATTCAGTCATCTTTACATGCATTTACTTACAGGCAGGTTCAACACTGTGTGTGTCATGCACTTGCCCTGACATCCTTGATACTCTTATGATGTTTTGACAACGCAGGTGTTTGGTAACATAACATGAATAACAAAAGGAAATGCACTAAATTATACCCCAGTGAAGTTACGCTTAATCACACCCACTGATCAGAATGTCCTGAATTACTACTTGTGAAGACAGCATGTTTTTCTTTGTTTCACTTCTGCTGAACCTTTGATCTGCTTCTCCCTGTAAGCCTCACACACATGCTGAACATTCAACATCCTTTTAGGTGTACCAATAATGTACCCTGTCAAGGAAAGTGAGAGAGAAAAAAGTAAAACTGAGATAAATAATATAATAATAATAATAATAATAATAATAATAATAATAATAGTACTAGGCTTAACACACAGTTCGTAATGACCGCATATCAGTGCACCCCAAAGTTCAGTCTGTGGTGGGAATTGTGTGTTTAAATAAACAGCTCAGGCAAACACTTGTCTTTCTGTGAATTTTATTCAAGTCTTCTGCAGAAGGACTCGCAGCAAAACACATACGCCATGTATATGTATGCTCGAATGAGTGAGGAGAGCTCCGTGAGCCTGTATTTATCCAGCTTTAGGGTCAATCTTATCATCCCACAGAGACACATTGTCCCTGAAGTCTGGATACCACAGAGAACAGTGATATTTTGACTGTTACGTTTACAAAGATTCAGTGCCACATCACAGATGAGTCTCCCTGAGTCCAGGGTTACATGCAATATGTTTGGAATTCCCATTACATTACTCCCTTTTAGCATTTTATGCTAACCAAACATAAGAATACAAACATTTTATTAACCTTAGCAGTACTTGCAGAGTAGGTGATTAGGTAAGAATATAAGAAATAGACAATAATTATGCAAAATGTGGAATTTCATTATATTTGCAAAGACTAATGATTCAGAATATAGCTAAGAAACTTAGAAAGCTATGTTGTGTTATAATGTCATGTAAACAAAATTAGATTGGAGCACTGACAGAGCATATAGATTTGGTTAGACAGTTAAATCCTCCAACTTTTTAATATTTTTGTCCATGAACATTTTGTGGCAACAAGTACTTAATATATGGATTTCATGCACACTCTTCTCTAAATGATATTTGAATATGAACACTCTTTTCTGCCAAAGTACCAAAGAATTTCGGTTATTACACATTAAAGATTTCTCTGTGCTGTTTTTTTTCACGTCTTTGCACTGGTCTTAAGGTATCTGGGCCAACGTGGAAAAAGGTGATGACACAAATATATGTGCATCAATCAGGGTTTAGCAATATTTCGGTCAAAATGTAATGACAATTGTGGGGTTGTTTTCTGTGCTGCTGGGCCACTGCCAATTAAATTTGATTAAACTGTACACAGTCTTGATGAAACAGATTAGCCATTTGTTTTAGTTTAAAAATAATAATGGATCCTTTTCCCTGAACTTTAACACAAAATTTTGTTGACTTAGTAACTTACCATCCCCTTATAATGATTCAGAATGTTTTATTTTGCACTTTTCACTTTTAACTAGCATGCCTAGGTAGTGGAAGCGTAAGACTGACGGGTATAGTAAAGCAAACAAGCAAAAGGCCCAAACCCAGTGATCAAGAGGATTCTGAATCCTTAGATTTCTGCATTGTGAGGATGGAACACTTTGCAAACTGTGGGCCAAGATCAGTTCTTTGCCCCCATAGCCTGGACTCCAGGGGCAGCCATCAACATTTGACACAGATTTAACTGTCATTAAACCTGTGACACACACACAAAACGCACTTTTTATTTAAAAAAGTGTTTTTCTCACTTTAAATTGTTCAGCTTATTCAAAATGATGTCTCCTTATTTCTTCAGTGATGTTCTTGTATAAATTGTATTGTTTGGATCTTATTTTAGCAAATTACCTCTCATTGTTACATCCATCCCCAGCTAGAGTTACAACTCACCCCAGTTGTGGGGTAGGTTGTAACAGCGGAACTCTTTGTATTTGACACTAACTCACATAATCTGTGATTGTGTAATAGTTTTCCAAGTGAGTTATATTTGTAGAAGACAAATATGGGCTGTATGTATCAAAGAACAAACAACCACTGAGTAACTGATGCTCAAACAAAAGGTGTTACTTTCATCCCCGGTCTCCCCCATCCTTATATGGGTTTTATACCGTGTCAATTTAATATTTTATATAATTATATTTTATGCTTATCGTTATGCACCAAATCGCCAAATCAAATTCCTTGTATGTGTAAACCTACTTGCCAATAAAGCTGATTCTGATTGATGTGTAAATGTTTGTACAAATGAATATTCAACAGTCACTCAGCTACACACTACCCAAACCAGCAGTGTCTCTTTAAATAAACCATTATATACCAGAACAGCTTAAAATGCACACAGGCCACCCTCAAAGTGTTAGCGTAAGAAAATGTTCAGTAAGTCAAAATGTTCTTATTTTACTATGCACATCATTTTGAGTCAGCCCTTCACTTATAGTGTTTCCAATGCCAGTGCTGTCAAATGATACCACTTGTTAATTGGCATGTATGAAAGATGCCCAACACACTACTAACTCTGCCACAAATAAAACGTTTTTAGGGAACACCGGGCAGGTACACACATGCTCAAATAATAATGATGATGACTCCACTCCAGTGACGTGTCCCAGTAAGATATGCTACTAAGCCAGTATTCACAAAACGAGGGCACTGAAACTTGCACAGCTACATTGAATCATGTGTTAATAATACCTCTGCATAGATCACTTAACGTTGTATGTCAAGTCATGTCTAGTTTCTCTTAAGATGCTTTAAACCCAGATATCCGGAAGGTAAAAAGTAGAAACTAGGTTCAGTCCTACTTAAAGGTCCAGTGTGTAATATATAGGAGGATCTACTGACAGAAATGCAATATAATATAACTATCTTTTCAGTGGTGTATAAAGACCTTACATAATGAACCATTGTGTTTTTGTTACCTTAGAACGAGCCATTTCTATCTACATACACCGCGGGTCCCCTTACATGGAAGTCACCATGTTGCGTCACCATGTATTTACAGTTGCCCAAACGAACAAACAGTGTTTCGTCACTGTGTTGAATATGTACAAGAAGAAGTAGTAGTAATAGTAGTAGTAGTTGTCCGGTTTATCAGAAGTGATAAGGAATGTGAAATTTGGACAAATTAGGACCACATGAATTATTTACCACAAGAGCTGACAGAGCAGAGGGGTGAGCGGTAACAGTATACAAATATATTAGAAGATAAATTATAAAAACTTTGCCTGTAGTCTATATTATATAAAGATATTATATGTGCCATATGTGCCTTTTTCTTGATGGATTTAGAAATTAAATTAATATAAGATATCGTAGATGTCTGCTTGTTGTTTATACACACTGATGCTAATCCAACATATCTTTGTAGTGTCCATGTTGATTCCACATTCCGACGTATGAGCACATTAAAGGTGCTTGCACACTATTTCCTTATATAATGAAATGTATGAAATCAATTGTCCTTATGTACTTTATATGTAGCTTTAGAATGTTCAGAAAACCAACTGTCAGTCCACACTGACCAGACAGGAACTGACCAGACAGACTAATGTTGCCTATTTTTCTTATTTAAGTCACAAGGTCGAGGCTGCAATCACTTTTAGGTAAGTGGAAAATTACTTGTTACTGGTTGTATTGGACCTTTGAAGGTATTTCAACAGGTTAAAAGGACTGGGTGAGCTACAATTAACCACAACTCATAACGCTCATAAATTAAATCACTCATAACGCACATAAATTAAATCAATTCATTTTGAGAACCTTTCAGTCACAAGGTAGGAGGTGGAATCTGTTTTTTGGCAAATGCAAAACTGCCTTTGCCATTTAAAGGACTGAAGCTATATTCTATAGTCTTTTTGGCAAGTGCAATACTACAAACTCCATATTTCAACTGGTAAAAAGGTGGATTATTTGGCACAGAGCAAGCAAAATTAATGTCATAAGGACAATGGCAAGAGAGACACTTCCTTTATTTTATTTATAGCCGTGAATCATGTTAAATAAAGACTACAGTCTGTTTTCCAAATATAAACAATATACAGTACAATAAACAAATATAATTAAACCAAACACAAATTTCATCGGTAACAATAACCTAATTTTATTGCTTATAATAACATTTTGTCAAGCCTGATAAACTAAAAACACTTCAACTGTGATTATTCCGTTACAAGAAACATTAACGTTTCACAAAAACAACCATAACAAAACATGGTTTGTTGGAAGACGCCGCACATTGGTCCAACTTTCTACGACTCAACACTGTTGTTTATTGCACTTGATTGTACATCAGGTCAAGTCTTTGAAAATGAAATGTTAAATGCTGTTTCCATTTTTATTTTTAATAAACATTTGAATATTGTTGACTGTGGGGTATGACTTAAATGTTAAATTTGAACATGTTGATAGTACAGTGAATAAAGTTTTAATTCAAAGTCAAATGGGCCTGGCATAGTTCATTGTCACTGTCTAATTGCTTCCACACCCATCTCTCTTCCCCATTTAAAACTGTACAGCCAGAGATCCATCATCCATCAGTCACATAGTGACAGTATATGATTCTTCCACCATTGTCTTTGTAAGTATTCCTTTTACACTTGTTTTATTAACTTGATTTTATAGTTTTCTTAGTTGCTGCTTTGGACATTGCATACATACATACATACATACATACTCACTCTCTCTAACTAACTGACTAGCTGAACTAGATACATTTTAGGGACGACAGGATTTTGTTGTGATTATAGTATGTTGTACCAATTATTTACATGTTATGACCATTATAAGACACAAAGTGATGTTGCGTGACACAGCCAATATAATTCATCATCATTTACAGCGCAGCATTTGGCTTATACATTTGGCTTATACATTTGGAATTGTCTGCCAAACTAGTTTTTCTTCTGTGGCAGATCCATACACATCTATGGTTACAGTGGGTGGCTGCTGAGCTATGTAATTTCCACTCCCTGTTCCCTTTGTGATTTAACAGCTTTACTGTTAAATTGTTCTCTAAATTTAGATAAACGTTTTTTAACTACATCAACATTAAAACACATCGACTTTAATTTTAAATGTTGTTTTTTAATAATTCCAGATGCTGTTTAATCACCGATTGAAAATTAACCCATTACCCTGACAAAGGTAAGTGATAATATCATTGTTCCAGTAAAATGAGGATATAGAATGTTTTTAAAGCAGATGCTTGGTTTGGACTATGTGATGGGTGCATTTTCCTACTATTTTCAATATTCAAATCATTAAAACATGCTGCTGAGTAATCACCATCAACATAAATCATCTGCTCAAATTTGTGATATGAGGACGAATACATTTACAACTTGTGTGTTTATTGAGGTTAATACTCTTGCAAAATATCTCTTGGTTGAGTGCTGTCAAGTGGTGGAAAATAACATTTACTCAAGTACTTCTGAGGTAATTCTGAGGTACTTGTACCTTAATTGAGAATTTCCATTTTCTGCTACTTTCTGCTTTACTCCTTTACATTTGATAGGGACATATTGCAAGTTTTTCTCCACTAAATGAATCTGATAATTTACTAGTTAATTTGCAGATTCAGACTAATTATGCAAAATGTACTCAACACATAAATTATGATGTTTAATTATAAGATAATACTTTATTGATCCCTGTGGGATAAAAGATTTAAGTGATAATAATAATCCAATAATAAAACACAAATTATTCTGAAAAAGGCCATTCTGCATAGTGACTACTTTTATTTTTGGTGTATTTTCATAATAGATATAATACTTTTGCTATAAATAAGTAAGGAATATTGCTTGTAACAGATTATTTCTACTGTACCAGAATACTTCTTCACTACTACTTCACCTCTGGAATGACAGGCAATTGCTCTTTTCTTCCTTCCTGACTGATTGTACTCTAGTTATACTTTTTTCTTGTGTCCTTGTCACTACTGGTAGCGTGAGGCAGTTCTGTAAGCCCATTAATGTTGCATAGGTTGTCCAGCTCTTCCAGTATGGCACATCCATGTGTGCCATTGCACAGCCTCAAGAGCATGTGGGCGACACAAGGAGAGCTGGACAGTGCCGTAGAAGGGCATCAGCCCAGCAGCAGGACCGGTATCTGCTCCTTTGTGCAAGGAGGAACAGGAGGAGCCCTGCCAGAGACCAAAATGAGCCCCAGTGGGCTATTGGTGTGCATGTTTCTGACCGAACTGTCAGAAACAGACTCCTTGAGGGTGGCATGAGGGCCTGATGTCCTCTGGTGGGATCTGTGTTTGCAGCCCAGCACTGTGCAGCTGGATTGGAATTCGCCAGAGAACACCAGAATTGGCAGGTCTGCCAACGGTGCCCCATTTTCTTCACAAATCAGAGCAGGTTCACACTGAGCACACGTGAAAGAGTCTGGAGACTCTGTGGTGAACATTATGCTGTGTGCAGCACCATCCAGCATGATGGGATTGGCACTGGGTGGGTGATGATTTGGGGAGGGATATCCTTGGAGGGTCGCACAGACCTCCACATGCTAGCCAACGGTGCCCTGGCTTCTGTTATGTACTGGGATTAAATCCAGTAAAGGCGATGAAGGCAGTGAAGAATTGTTCAATTGTAGTCTTTTGCTGTCCTCAAGAAGGGGAGCAGAGCTGAGGGAGAGAGAAGTCAAGAGGAAGAGAGTGGTAACAGACCCTGTGCTACTTTTATCAATGAGGTGTTTGAGGTCACAGGTCATTGACCAATTGAAGCTGCAAATGACTTCTAGGCTGAATTCACAGCAGAAACTGAAATAGAGTTCAGTAACTCACATGATAGAAGTTAAGTTCAGTTAAGATCACAAATGAACATCTTCAACTTTGTGAGGTCCCTGTGATCCCAACAAAAATAAACACAATCTTATTGGTAATAGTGAAGTAAGCATTGTGATTGGATGGCGAATCACAACAGTAAAACTGTAACATAATGCTAGGGCACTTAAAAATAATAATCATAATAATAATAATAATAAATTTTATTTATAATGCACTTTACATTTCAGGGAAATCTCAAACTAATAATAATAATACATTTTAGGAAACTCAAAGACACTTTACAGTAAAACCAGAAGTTACATATATTTAAAACAGATAAATAGCAAAATAAAAATATATATGAACAGTAGATAATATAAACAGTAGACTTAACTTCTCTAAATGTGAATAAATCTATTTTATTCAACATCAACTCTTTATCACAACAAAAAATAGTTCAGTCGACTTTTTTTAACACAAGCAGAGACAAGATGCTCCTGCTGGCTTTCCGGTGTGGTGTACAGGGCAGAGGCCGCTGTGCAGCGGGAGGTGCAGTTCCAGGAAACTCCTGGAGCAGGTCCGACGGTCTTGCCCAGGGCCAGTAGCAGAGATCAGGGCCAAGATTTTGCGGGCACAGTTATGTAATGTTGTTTTCACATACAACACAAAATGAATGTTCGCCACGCATTACTCCTGGTAGTTTGACCGCTGGTACCATATTTTTATTGCGTTATTATTGCGTTATTTCTTTGTGCTACGTGAGCTCCGGACTTTCTCATTCTCTTCCGCGAAAAAGAGGAGGAGGGGCTTCCCCGTAAATAATGACAAGTTCTATTTCTGCTATTTCTTTCCGTCATCAACCATAGCCGATAAACCAATTGCTGCTTTGTATCTGTTGTTAAAGCCCCAGAAACATCGGGACGTGTTTCGGTGCACAATATCATCCAAAGGCGCACCCAGCTCGGTGAATTTCACTGCCTTCTCCAGGAATTGCGCCTGGATCACTGCCGCTACCAGCGCTACCTTAGGCTGAACAGTGCTGAACAGTGCCCAGTTTGATGACCTGTTAGATCGGTGCCAGAATTTCATGGATGGACACCAACTTCAGGCTTTCTATCTCTGCTGTAGAGCGCCTGTTAATTTATAAGCACATCCTACTTCTCTGCAGAGGGAGTTGCCCCATGGCAAGATACCAAGTGCACAAGCACACCCAAAACGGTTCTTTTAAGAGCTACCCATTACTAATGAGCAAACTTCCTGCAATATTTCTAAATTGTAGATCACTCAATGAAAATGAGGTCATCAATTTATATTCATGTCAGAGAATATTGTCTCATTTTATTTTTACAGCTGATATCTAGACTTTGATTTTCCCTCAACCTTTTAATGTAGCTTAATGCATGAGTGTTGTCAAATAAATTATCTTAGACTTGCTTAAATTTCCCTTTTGTATTGTTCATTGTAGCTATTGACTAAAGGAAGCCGTTTCAGTCAATAAATTTAACCTATTCAATGAGTGTCTTTATGTTCTTCTAGTTTTGCAGTAGTGCTGCAATAATGAAACATGTTGGTGACACCCTGTGGTAAATGTGTTTTAACACCCACACAACAACTGAGAGTTGATTTATCTGTTTTGGAACAACAGGTTTGGTACAGGAGATTTGTTTTGGATATAAGATTTAACATTAACTTTGTCAGTCCCTGTTGTAGTGCAGATTGTGAAAATAAATCTCTCCTCTGAGACACAAAACAATTACTCATATTTATTTTTATTTATTAAAAATTTCACACACATAGATAAACACATTAAGGAAATCTTAAAAAAATAAAATAAAAATACATGTGAGGGTGTGGTAGAAGCCTATAATGGCTTACATGAATAACCATACCCAAAAGGCATACATACAATAAAGATAACACAAAATCACAAATACAAAAAAATAATAATAAAATCCAAAAGAAATACAGAGAGCAGGAGTAATTACCTAATGTATAGAATGAACGTTTCTAGGAGTAACCAGTTTTCTCAAATGTTTGACAGCAGGCAATCTAAATCTCTTTTTGTACCCACTACAAAACATAGAGAAATCCATTAAATGCACACTCATTCCACAAGATAACTCCATGACATTTAATAGAAAACTGACTGGATGTTTTATACAGAGGAAGATTCTTAGCTTGTCTAGTCGGATAATTATGGAAATGAGTTTAAAAAAAGAGAGCAATTGGTACAATAGGTTTGGAAAAAGTTGCTAATCTAATAAACCATTTCTGGAGCAGCAATATTTGGTCAAGATAAGTTGGAAAAGTACTTGCCCATACAAAATTACAATATGTTAAATATAGATAAATTAAACTATTTTATAATGTTAAGAAACGTGTTGTGTACAAAACCTCTTATTTTTAGATTGGTTAGATTCTCCACAATGTAATTGTTCAGTTCATTTTACAATCCCGAGTCTAATTCATATAGATTTACCAGTGTAACCGGCATGGAACAAGAGAAAAAAGTGCAGACTCCCATTACCTTTGATGTGCTTGTTAAGTCTGAATGTGTCCATTCCTTGATTATTTATTTGTGTGTGTGTTTTCGTTACATTGCTGCCTACAGAATAAAAGTGCAAAGCAGTCTGTCAGAGCTAGATCAAACGAATTAGTTTATTTGATATATTTTTTATACAAGTAATATTCATACGGTTTGATATAAATTAATTGTTTTCATAGGAGTTTCAGTTTTGTCCAAAAGAAATTAAAGGCCTGTCCCATATAAAGGCAGGGTCAATTCAGTGATTTTAGTAAATAAAATCCCGGGTTATTAATCAAAGTTTTACGGTATTGTCTTTTACTCGGGAGGTTCTATTGCACTTACTACAGTAACGAGGGCAGCTGTCACCAACTTGAGTAGTTCAGTTACCTTCACTTCACCATTTCCACCGCAGACTCTGCGCTGGCCACTGCGTGTGGGTGCACTCCCCCGTGTGTGCAGGGAGATCCCAGAGCAGAGCCAAACCGCCAAACACACACAGCTACAGTTCCGCAATATCAATCTTTAATGAAAGATGTCCTGACTGAATTGGAAGAAAAACAGTAGTTCTATGTAAAATGCAAAAATATAGCCTAAATGGCATGATCCTTGTTTCATAACACCTCTGCGAAGATTCAGCTGTGAGATTGGCTTACCCCTCTTGTATTCAGTCTTAACTTTGCAGCTGCAAAACCTTGACTAACAATTAAACTGGTATCAGCTGGGGTCAATTGACTGCTCAATGGGCTGCTCTCTCTCCTCTCTGCTGCCCATGCCTTGAGACTCACTAGGCTGAAATTATTGATTGGTTAAGGATGCCAAAGGACTCAATGTTGTTTTAAAATGTTGGCTGTATCAGCCTCATTGAACTGCCTCAACAGACTCTCTCAGCTTTTCATCACAACCTTTACTTTCTCTTTTTGATTGTCCATCTTGCTCCACTCAACTATTTATCCAATTGTCACTACTTAACAGGGATGGGAAAGAGGCGGGGCCCAGGTAAAGGTAGTATGTACTGGACCTAACGTAATTGGCTGGAAGAGAAGCTGACAAAAGCATAATGCATTCCAGTCAAAGTTGGACCTCCAAAAGTTCCAACCATAAGCAAAAAACATGGATGACTGTGACAAACTGATGCTTCTTTGTCAAGTCTAAACACAACTTAACTCTCAACAGTGCCCTTGGTTCATAAAAACAAAAAACATTTTAATGAATACAAGTGATATTCGGTAACTGTGTTCCCATCTAGCTAAATCCATAATTTAGATAATCTGCAAAAGTCTGTAAATTTATATTTCCTAATTTTTTTTTGCATTTTAATATTTTCCCTAATAACATTTATGCAGAAAAGATGACTTTCAGAGATTAACGTAACCAGGTTCCGACAAAAACATTGGCAACAGATTGACATCATTTTACATGCAGAACACTACTATTATGGAAACTACTTGTTTACATAAAGAGTGGCATGGGTTGCATGCTTGGTGATTTATTGCTGAGGGGGGGTTTGATTGGCTGGTCTGAGTTTCATTCCCAGTCCTTTCTAACCTCCACCAGTGTGTCAGGAATTATGCCTGAACCCAGATGCAGATGAGGAGGCAATGCAGCAGTTTACAGATTATTTCTCAACAGTGGAGTGAGTGAACTAAAGACAGGGGCACTGGGGTTTTCCTTCTGAGCGGCTGGCAGGTGAGGACTGGGGCTGGCTTGGCAGGCTGAGTGAGCAGAACAGGTGATCTGGAGAAAAGAAGACAGGAATTAATTCAGGCGACAGGTGCTGATAAACACTGGCTACAGAGCTAGAAGTTAAGATCAAACCTACGGCTCAAGACTTAGCAATCCAGCAGGAACAGGTTGTCAGGCCTGTCTTTAAGAAGCAGTGGAGATGGCTGACCAGGAACAGGTGTGTGATTGTGAGCAGGTGCAGCTTGTGCTAACCCAGAGAGCCAGACCTGCCCAGGAATCCATAATTGGGGTGAAGGGAGGACAGGAGAGACAGACCAAACAAAAACACACCGAGCATGTTTCACTCACCCAAAGGAAAACAAATCAAACACACTCACTCAGGGCCTTTCTCATTTCCCTAATTTGTGCCTCCTCGAGCCTCACTCCTCCAGGTGCATTAAAGGAATTGAGATGTCCTTCAGGATGACGCGTTGAGACCGATTTCTGGGTCACAGGCTCGAGGATTGACAAGCCGAGGTGGCAAGGAGGCACAAATTTGGGAAATGAGGAAGGCCCTCCGTCTCAAAATCAGGCAGGAGTCAAGTGTCACAATGGCTGTGACGTTATTTTACACTCACAAAAGCAGCACAGTTTTGACATAAGATGCCTTAAGTGGTACTTCACTGGTACGACTTCTTGTCTTCCTTTTTCTGGGGTGTAGCTGTCACAGGAAATGATGAGAAACTTTTTGTTGAGGTAACAATATCTGGACCTCAACAAGCAACAGTCTTAAGATTATAAAGATAATATTAAAAGAAGATGTTTCCTAATTGCCCTGCGATGGATTGGCGACCTTTCCAGGGTGTACTGCCCGATGGGAGCTGGGATTGACTCCAGCCCCCCGCGACCCTGTACACAGGATAAGCGGTTGGATGGATGGATGTTTCCTAATTAGCCATCATTGACTTGTCAGTTGAGAAATTGTGAAATAATACAAAAATAAAGGCTCCTGAATCCAGTGGAAATTGACTATAAGTGCTCTATGAAACGTGATGATATGTTCAGGTGGTGCATTGTGGCATGTCTGATTAAAATGAACTAAAATACTGGGACCATTCAGTAACCACTCATTGACACTGCCTTTGCCACCATTCATTTTGAGTTAACAGTGCCTGTAAGAAAACTAACTCCTGTTTCTAAACATAGCTTTCAGTGCCTGATTTTCCTGTGTATTGTTTTCAATTATTTGTACATACAAGTTAAATATTGTGAAGAAATGTCACTCATTTCAGAGGTGAATTTAAAGCTTGCATAGTGACACAATGTCATATCCTGACTCATGCTGTATACACTATAAAAAACATGTAGTCATGATTGAAATTAATTAAATTTACAGTCTAACATGATGTTTAAGTTACAGTCTAGTACAATTGAACAGTTTTCACCTTTATTTGATGCACAAATAGTCGACCTACATTATATTGAAGAAAGGGCTTGAACTTGCCAGAGCAAATACTGAAACATCTTTGAGCAACAGTTTAACAACAATTTCTTTCAAAATAGTATTTTATTTTTTTAACTTCATATTAAACTAAGTTTTTTCTTCTGTTTCTGCTTATCCACCTAGTAACAACATGTGCAAGCTAATTTTAACTGCAGGTAAGGCATGCTGGTCAACTAAATGTTTATTTGAACACACTTTTTCTCATTTAACTCCAGTTGTACTTAGCCATGCAGAACGTTTTTGTATTGTCTACCCATATTTTCTCAGATTACAGACAGAATACAGTGAAAGTGAATGGATTTTGGTTTGTGTGCTTATTGCAAAAAAATGCATTTAGAAATTACACTGGCAATTCTTTTCAGAAACACAACATGCACAGGGACACCTGTGGATTATCCAGAATATGGGGGAAAGAGTTTCTAGATAGACACTTGCTGTTGAATGTTTAAAATGTAAACAAAATTCCACTCACCTGCAATGTATTAGGGTGGCTGCAGATATCTTAGAGAGCAATGTCTCATTTACCGATTTAAATAAAACCAAACTTATCTATACAACCCGGTCTCACTCCCAAGTCGTCACATATGGACGCTTGGTCAAGAGTCATAATCGTCAATTTGTGACGTACTAGGGATCCCTTTGACGTCATAGTTCGACGTATTGAGGGAAGCCCTGTTGTGTCAGTTTTTGATTGTAAAGGCAAGTATGATATTTAAGAGAAAAGACGAAGTAAGGAGGTGAATGGGGTGGATAGAGGGCCAGAACCCGGACCTTGAAGCAGGAGAACAGGGTTTGTGTCCCGTGCGAAACAAAACATTAAATGTTTTTATTTAGGCGAGTGAGGTAAATTGACATTAAAGCTAGTTAACTTAAGTCTTAATTGACATACATAGCTATTTTAACCCAAACCATGATCTTTTCCTAACCTTAACCAAGTAGTTTTGTTGCCTAAACCCAACCAAGTACTTTCTGTGCCTAAACCTAACGAAACTGCAACGTTTCACGACTTTAATTATGCGCGTTTCAACATGGCAATGTATCGAAACGTTACGTTTTATCTTGAAAGTGTAAGCGGATATTGCATATTTATTGTTGCTAAGCGTTGCTAACTTGACTGTGGATCCCTAAACGTCAATAATTGATGCAAAAGGGCTACCCAAGTCTTTAAAAAGCGACGACAAAGGGCCTTGACCATGCGTCAGACATTTGACGAGTAGGGAGTGAGACTGTGTTGATCTATAATGATAGAGACCAGTAGATGTGACTAAGAAAATCTGTTTTAAAAAATATATTGGCAATTTGAGCTAACTGACCTGGTAATCTTAGTTTTCTAACCTAAAACTGACCATGTATGTCACTTTAAAGGTCTCTGTTTGATCATCGCCGACTTGGGTAAGTTTAGTCGCATTCATCACAATCAATAGTCTTACTAGCACATAAATAATATACCTAAGTCAACAATTGTATGTAAACAAGTATGTTGATATAATTGATGTATTCACAAACCAATGTTTTTTTCCATATCTAAGCCTCTTCCTTCAGGCTGGTGTGTTACTATAACAGCTTGGCTGAAAGTAGACCCGAGAGTGGGAGATTCATGGTGTCAGATATCGATCCGAACCAGTGTACCCATCTCATCTATGCCTTTTCTGACATTAACGACCAACATCACCTGGTCCCCAGCAGAGAAACTGATATACAACAGTATCAGTCCTTTGTTGGACTCAAAAGCAGGTCAGTGCTTTAGCCTATACATATTATATTATATGTAAATTATGTTGAATTTTGTGTTTTGTTAAAAAGCAATTATTATGCTTCCACAGAAATCCCCTGCTCAAAACCCTGTTGGCTGTTGGTGGCTTGACCTTTGACACACAAAAGTAAGTCTCCTCAAAATGTTGGTATATTCTTGACCATGAAACTTTATTTGCTCCTTCATGTAATATTATGGTGCCTCCCACAGTATGCATTGTGCATGAATTCATACTAATAAGGTAACACAACATGAAATGCTGGTATTTAATTACATAAATAAGTTTATTTCATGATTCCATCAACAGACAAACAAAATGTGCAACTACATTATAATGCAAATAGACTATGGCTGTCCCCGAAGGATTTACATAGTCGAATCAAAATCGTCAAGTCCTGCCTATAGTCGACTGATAGCCGAATCATGTGTGTTTTTGTGCGCGGCGATTGCGAGCCAAACATGCCGTACACCATACATGCCGTGCTGCCGACAACTGCATGCACGTTGTAGTTCCTCAGGGATCTATTTCAAGTAGCTGGATGTTTAAAAATGATAAAATGTGAGATTGACTATTCGGGGTCCCTAAAATAGACACATATAATAATAATATACATAATAGACAATATAGTCCAACCAACAGAAATATTTATACCTGATACCTTCATTACATTGTGTGAAACCAAAAGTCGGTTGCTGGGAAACAATCGGATAAATATGAGCACATAAAAAAGGTCAGTATTGTTGGGATCAGCAAACACCAAATGTATTTGGTAATTGCATTTAAATATTTAACTTCAGTTTAATTTAATTTTGTTTATGTTGCAAACCATTAATTCTAATGAAAATTAAATGCATCCATATTAAACACTGTTAGAATGATCATTTAGCAGATGGACAATGCAGTGGACAGAGAGTTCAAAGTGATAATGCAGTATACCAAACCAGGCGGTGTTTTATTCAAAAATAACAACAAGCAAGTACAAGCATGGCATCAATACAGGTAGTGAGACCTAACCAACAACACAGACAGACAAGAAACTGGAGCCTTTTATACTGTCTGGTATATTACATTTCAATAAATATTATAAAGTACAAAATGTTCTGTGCAAATCCTGCTAATATAGTGTGAAATATTGCTACCCCATCATTAATGTGATTATGTTATTTGTTACAACTGCAATTACTATCAGACCAGTACAAAATTTAAAAGTCAATCACTGGTAAAGAAGGGCCCTTCATTACAATAACTGAAGACCCATACAATTTAACATGCTTTTTATTTTACTCTTACTACTCTTACTAAAACCAGACCATTCCCCTAAGGCTGTGTATTTGTCTTTACACAAATGATCTTGTGTTTTGCACTGCTCTTTGTGTTTGTAAGCCCTTAAAGTGGATGACACCAACTCATACAATGTGTGGATTGTCTTCTTGAGAGGACTGTTGTGTTCAAATGTTTACCAGATTCACTACAATGGTGTCAACACAAAGCAAAAGAAAAAAGTTCATCCTGTCTGCTATCGCACTACTGAGAGCAAATGGGTTTGATGGGCTAAACCTAGACTGGAGATTCCCCAGAGAAGCTGGAAGTCAACAACAGGATAATCAGAGATTCACACTGCTGTGCAAGGTAAGATCCTAAATTTCTTTTCTGGGACAGACACTGTCTGGAATGTGCCATCCTGTATGTGCCATGTATGACAATATGTGGTTATACTGAGACTGAGCAATGTTTCCTTTTTGTATAGGAGCTCAAAGAGGCCTTTGTGGCTGAGGGAACAAAAACTAACCATGACAGATTAATCATCACTGCTAGTGTCTCTGCGGAAAAATCAACCATCGATTCCAGTTATGAAGTTGCACAAATTGCCATGTAAAACTAATTTAATGTAATTCTTGACATTATACCCATGATAAGCTGTTGTCATGTTTTGGTGAACATAATCTCCTCTGCATTTTATCAGGTACCTGGATTTCATTAATGTACTGACCTTTGACTTTCATGGCCCCTGGGAAAATGTCACAGGACATCACAGTCCCTTATACAGAGGATCCCAAGACACTGGAGACAAAATCTACTCAAACACTGCAAGTACAGGGATTTATATTTTACCCACCTGAACACCTTTCTATTTATGTCCTCTCATCTGGATTGTTTGGGGTTTTTTTCAACACATTTTAGGACTCTGCTATGCAGTATTGGCAGGACAAAGGAGCGCCCCCACAAAAGTTAAACATGGGGTTAGCTGCGTATGGACGAGCTTTTGATCTTTCCTCTGCATCCAGTGATGTTGGAGCACCAGCCGACGGTCCTGGTGAGGATGGCTGTTACACCGGTGAAATGGGATTCTGGGCCTTTTATGAGGTAAAACTCCGACTTGAGAACATAATTATTTTCTACACCAGTAACCTTATTACAGGCTTACCACTTTTACTATATTTGGTGTTAATATCCATTTATGTTAAAGTATGAGATCTAAATATAACATTTGACCCTTCTTTTCAGACCTGCCTTTATCTCGAAGGGGTTACAACCCACCTGATTACTGATCAGAGAGTTCCATATGCCACCACTGAAAATCAGTGGGTTGGATTTGAAAATGATGATAGCCTTGACGCTAAGGTAATTATCTGGTAAATTATACAATTGTTCACTAACTTCTTTGCAAATGACTAGTTGTACACATTTTGAAAATATGACTTCAGCTGTTTCAGAAGTGTTTTCTTTCTCCTCCTCTCAGGTCAGTTACCTAAAAACAAACAACATTGGAGGAGCATTTGTATGGTCTCTGGACCTGGATGACTTCAGTGGACAGTTCTGTAAACGGGGCAACCACCCCTTCATCAAGCACCTGCATAGTCTCCTGGTTCAAGGTAACCAAAATGTAAACAGAGTATATCTTTTCATGAGTAGGAGTTTTTTGTTTGTAATTGATTTAATGCCATCAGCATTTATGTATTGACCTTTTATGTACTTGCCAAGACTTCGCAGGCCCAAAGCTGCTACTTTTATAGCCAGTAGCCACTCCCACCAGGCTTAACAAATATTTACACAATACAATAAACACATTTTACAAACTACAGAAAAGGATTTATATCTATTACACTCCGATATATTTTCAACAATAAATATCCCTCTCCACAACCATTTTCCTCCCCCTGAAACAGTTATTTGCATCACAAATTATTATTCCACCAAAAACCATAATTGTGCTGTTCAGGTGATCATGAAAGCGCACAAGAAAATACTATTTAAAAGACGGAAATGTTATGCTCCTGTTTTGCCAAACCAAACGGGAAACAACAGAGCGAACCTGGAATGCAGCTCGACACAGTAAGTGTTTATGATGTCTGTTTAAATGAATGTTTAAAGAAGAGTAGATCTACCAAGTGTGCACCCTTGATCGCGCTACTAAAACGGCAAAGAAAAATGCATAATAATGAGGTTTGTGTAGGGCTTAATGAAGCTGGAAGGGAGCGGGGAGTGAGTGTGTGCTTATGTGTGTGTATGTGTATGTGTGTGCGCGCGCTGCCCGCACTCACATTTTTGTATTTAGAGATGTCAGTAGCAGAGATGGGGACTCAAGTTTGAGACTTGGACTTGAGTCGCACTTAAGTCGCACACACAGTGACTTCAGACTCAACTTGAGACTCGTCCTCAAAAGACTTCAGACTTTACTGGGACTCGAGGTGCGGGACTCCTGTACAATGTTTATTTTTAGGAAACATCTGACGAGCTTCCTGTTATTCCCTCCCTGCGTAACCTGCCTACGTAACACAACTACGTATCTGCTGTGCGCAGCCACACGTGAGAGAGGACAACAAACACACCTGTCTTGCCAAAAAGTGATTGTTTGCCGAAAACTGATTGCCTATTACTACGGACATAAAGTGTGTTTATTTGCTTGTTATGTCTGTTTGACCCAGATGCAGCTGTAGTCGTAAAGAGACTGGGCAATACAGCTTTCAAGCTGCATAGCAATGATATGTCTTTGTGAAACTTTACTGTTTCTTTTAACGGAATATTCACTATTGTGGCCAAATAAGTGTATGCAGTTTATAACGTAGTAAAGCATGACATTTTACGTGATTATAGGTAATAATAGAAGCCCGTTGTTGCCAATGGATTATGTGTTTGGTAGGGTATGTCTAATATCCTTGTTTATGTTTGGAAAACAGACTGTAGCTTATAATTAACATGACTTACTGCTGAGTTATTATTATTATTATCATTATTTTACTTGCTGTGTACCAACCGATCCTCTCCTTTTTACCTCTTAAAAAACCCCAAAAAATGTAGTTTTCCACTTGCCAGAAAGTGATTGCAGCCTTATTGAATGAAAGGTTTCTGCCCTTAAAAGGGTTGATTTCATAATGAGACACTGGTTTGAGATTCTGGGGGAGCTGTTGACTTACAGTAGTTTATGAGCTGTGATTAGTTTTAGACGCATTAGTCTACATGGTTGGGCTCTCTAAGTGAAAAACAGGTTACATGTTTATTGTTGATCATGTAAGCAACGTTGATTGTTGATCATGTAAAAAGCGTTACAATTTTATTTAGTTGTTACACTGGTTTGAGAGTCTGCTGGGTGTGTTGAATTACAGTAGTTAATAAGCTGTCATTAATTGTATTGCACATTACATGATTGTGCTCTGTAAGTGAAAAACAGGTTACAGTTACAGAATTCCTTATATCTATGTTTTATAAGCAGCCTGGATCACTCATTATAACCACTAGTGACCTCAGACTTGACTTGGACTCTATCTCAGAGACTTGACTTGGATTCTAGGTCAAATACTTGTGAGCATCTCTGGTCAGTAGTTATGCTTGGTAAGATGAAAATGTGATGTGATGCTTAAGTAGTTTTACAGAGCAACTAAGACAATTATTGACTCTCATTTTAGGTTTTCCTGGCCATACTCCGACTCCCACAAGCAGCCCGAATACAACTATCAAAACAACTCCACCTACCAAAGAAAGTCTCCCTGGGACAACGACCCCTACAACAACTCCGAATACCACAATTCTCCCTGAAATAACTTCACCTACAAGAACTCAACCTACAATGACTCTCCCTACCGCAACAACTCCCTTTAAAACAACAAACCCACCCCCCACAATAACTCCCTCTACAACAACAACTCCACCTACCACAACAACTCCTCCTACATCAACTCCACATACCACAGCAACTCTCCCTACAACAACTCCACCTACCACAAAAACTCCCGTTACAACAACCACAACTTCCCCTACAACAACTCACCTGACCACAACAACCCCTACGACTCCGCCTACCACAACAACCCCCCCTACAACAACCAAAACTGACCCTTCCAAAACAACTCAAACTACAACAACAAATCCACCTACCACAACAACTCTGCCTACGACAAATCCTTCTAAAACAACAACTCCACCTACCACAACTCCCCCAACAACTCCCTCTCCAACAACTCTCCCTACAACTACATCACCACCTACCACAACAACTCTCCATAGAACAAATCCTCCTACCACAACAACTCCCTCTTCATCAACAACCCCACCTACCACAACAACTCTCCCTGAAATAACTTCACCTATAACAAGTCCCACTACAATAACAAATCCCTCTACAACAGCTCCACCTACCACAATAACTCTCCCTACAAACCCCCTCCCTACAGCTGCAACTACACCTACCACAACGACTCTACCTACAACAACCACTCCTCCTCCAACAACTGCACCTTCAACAACCAATACACCTACCACAATAACTCTCCCTAGCACAACAACTCCCCCTACCACAACAACTCTCTCTACAACTCCCTCAACAACAATAAATCTCCCTACAACTCCCCCTTCAACAATCAATCCACCCACCACAACAAGTCCCTCTTCGTTAACAACTCATTCTACCACAACAACTGAAATAACTTCACCTACAACAACTCCACCTACAACAAATCCCCCTACAACAACTTTGCCTACAACAACTCCCTCTACAACAACTGCATCTACCACAACTCCCCTTACAACGACTCAGCCTACCACAACAACTCTCCCTACAACAAATTCCCCTACAACTACAACTCTCCCTAAAACTCTCCCTAACACAATGACTCTCCCTACAACAACCAATCCTCCTACAACAACCCCCCCTTCCAGAACTCCTCCTCCAACAACTCCCCCTTCAACCAATCCACCTACCACAAAAACTCTCCCTACAACAAACACTCCCTCTATAACAACAACTCTCTCTACAGGAACAACTCCCCTTACAACAACAGATCTCCCTACAACAACTCTCCCTACTACAACTCCCCCTGCATCACCAACTCTCCCTGAAATAACTTCACCTACAAAAACTCCCTCTACAACAACAAATCTCCCTACAACAACTTCCCCTACCACAACTCTTCCTCCAACAACTCCACCTACCACAACAACTCTCCCTGAAATAACTTCACCTACGACAACTCCCGTTACGACAAGTCTGCCTACAACTTCCTCTACCACAATGACTCTCCCTACAACAACCACTCCTCCTACAACAACCCCCCCTTCCAGAACTCCTCCTCCAACAACTCCCCCTTCAACCAATCCACCTACCACAACAACTCTCCCTATAACAAACACTCCTTCCATAACAAAAACTCTCCCTACAACAACTCCCCCTACAACAACTCCACCTACCACAACACCTCTCCCTACAATAACAAATCTCCCTACAACTCCCTCTACAACAATAACTCTACCTACATCAACTCCCCTTACAACAACTCTCCCTACCACAACTCCCCCTTCATCAACAACTCTCCCTGAAATAACTTCACCTACAACAACTCCCCCTACAACAACTCCACCTACCACAACAACTCTCCCTACAACAACTCCCCCTACAACAACTCTCCATGCAACAACTTCCCCTACACCTACAAATCCTCCTACGACAACAACTCCCTCTTCATCAACAAATCCACTTACCACAACAACTCTCCCTGAAATAACATCACCTACAATAAATCCCCCAACAATAACAACTCTCCCTACTTCAACTCCCCTTACAACTACAACTCCCTCTGCAACAACTGCATCTACCACAACTCCCCCTACAACAAGTCCACCTACCACAATTCCCCCAACGACACCTCCCTCTCCAACAACAAATCTCCCTACAACAACTTCCCCTACCACAACTCTTCCTCCAAGAACTCCACCTACCACAACAACTCTCCCTGAAATAAATTCACCTACGACAACTCCCCCTAAAACAACTCCACCTACCACAACACCTCTCCCTACAACAACAAATCTCCCTACAACAACTCCCTCTACAACAACAAGTCTCCCTACCACAACTTCCCCTACCACAACTCTTCCTCCAACTACTCCACCTACCACAACAATTCTCCCTCAAATAACTTCACCTACGACAACTCTGCCTACAACAACTCCCTCTACAACAATAACTCTACCTACATCAGCTGCCCCTACAACTACAACTCCCTCTACAACAACTAATCTCCCTCCAACAACTCCCCCTTCAACAACCACTCCAACTTCAACAACCAATCCACCCACCACAACAACTCCCCCTACAACAACAACTCTCCCTACAACAACTCTCCCTGAAATAACTTCACCTACGACAACTCCCCCTACGACAACTCCCCTTTCATCAACAACTCTCCCTGAAATAACTTCACCTACAACAACTCCCCCTACAACAAGTCCACCTACCACAACACCTCTCCCTACAACAACTCCCCCTACAACAACGCTCCCTAATACAACAACTCTCCATACAACAACTTCCCCTACACCTACAAATCCTCCTACGACAACAACTCCCTCTTCATCAACAAATCCACCTACCACAACAACTCTCCCTGAAATAACATCACCTACAACAAATCCCCCAACAATAACAACTCTCCCTACTTCAACTCCCCTTACAACTACAACTCCCTCTACAACAACTGCATCTACCACAACTCCCCTTACAACGACTCAACCTACCACAACTCCCCCTACAACTCCCTCTACAACAACAAGTCTCCCTACCACAACTTCCCCTACCACAACTCTTCCTCCAACAACTCCACCTACCACAACAACTCTCCCTGAAATAACTTCACCTACGACAACACCTTTCCCTACAACAAATCCTCCTATAACAACTCCCCCTTCATCAACAACTCTCCCTGAAATAACTTCACCTACAACAACTCCCCCTACAACTACAACTCCACCTAACACAACACCTCTCCCTACAACAAATCCTCCTATAACAACTCCCCCTTCATCAACAACTCTCCCTGAAATAACTTCAACTACATCAACTCCCCCAACAACAACTCCACCTACCACAACACCTCTCCCTACAACAACTCCCTCTACAACAACAAGTCTCCCTACCACAACTTCCCCTACCACAACTCTTCCTCCAACTACTCCACCTACCACAACAATTCTCCCTCAAATAACTTCACCTACGACAACTCTGCCTACAACAACTCCCTCTACAACAATAACTCTACCTACATCAGCTGCCCCTACAACTACAACTCCCTCTACAACAACTAATCTCCCTCCAACAACTCCCCCTTCAACAACCACTCCAACTTCAACAACCAATCCACCCACCACAACAACTCCCCCTACAACAACAACTCTCCCTACAACAACTCCCCCTACAACAACTCTCCCTGAAATAACTTCACCTACGACAACTCCCCCTACGACAACTACCCTTTCATCAACAACTCTCCCTGAAATAACTTCACCTACAACAACTCCCCCTACAACAAGTCCACCTACCACAACACCTCTCCCTACAACAACTCCCCCTACAACAACTCTCCCTAATACAACAACTCTCCATACAACAACTTCCCCTACACCTACAAATCCTCCTACGACAACAACTCCCTCTTCATCAACAAATCCACCTACCACAACAACTCTCCCTGAAATAACATCACCTACAACAAATCCCCCTACAATAACAACTCTCCCTACTTCAACTCCCCTTACAACTACAACTCCCTCTACAACAACTGCATCTACCACAACTCCCCTTACAACGACTCAACCTATCACAACTCCCCCAACGACACCTCCCTCTCCAACAACAACTCCCCCTACAACAACTCCACCTACCACAACACCTCTCCCTACGACAACAAATCTCCCTACAACAACTTCCCCTACCACAACTCTTCCTCCAACAACTCCACCTACCACAACAACTCTCCCTGAAATAACTTCACCTATGACAACTCCCCCTACAACAACTCCACCTACAACAACAACTCTCCCTACAACAACTCCCCCTACAACAAATCTCCCTCCAACAACTCCCCCTTCAACAACCACTCCAACTTCAACAACCAATCCACCCACCACAACAACTCCCCCTACAACAACAACTCCCCCTACAACAACTCTCCCTGAAATAACTTCACCTACAACAACTCCCCCTACAACAACAAATCTCCCTACAACAACTTCCCCTACCACAACTCTTCCTCCAACAACTCAACCTACCACAACAACTCTCCCTGAAATAACTTCACCTACGACAACTCCCCCTACGACAACTCTGCCTACAACTGCCTCTACAACAATAACTCTACCTACATCAACTCCCCCTACAACAACTCTCCCTACCACAACTCCCCCTTCATCAACAACTCTCCCTGAAATAACTTCACCTACAACAACTCCCCCTACAACAAGTCCACCTACCACAACACCTCGCCCTACAACAACAAATCTCCCTACAACTCCCTCTACAACAACAAATCTCCCTACAACAACAAATCTCCCTACAACAACTTCCCCTACCACAACTCTTACTCCAACAACTCCACCTACCACAACAACTCTCCCTGAAATAACTTCACCTACGATGACTCCCCCTACGACAACTCTGCCTACAACTCCCTCTACAACAATAACTCTACCTACATCAACTCCCCTTACAACAACTATCCCTACCACAACTCTCCCTTCATCAACAACCCTCCCTGAAATAACTTCACCTACAACAACTCCCCCTACAACAAATCCACCTGCCACAACAACTCTCCCACCAACAACAAATCTCCCTACAACTCCCTCTACAACAACAAATCTCCCTACAACAACAAATCTCCCTACAACAACTTCCCCTACCACAACTCTTACTCCAACAACTCCACCTACCACAACAACTCTCCCTGAAATAACTTCACCTACGATGACTCCCCCTACGACAACTCTGCCTACAACTCCCTCTACAACAATAACTCTACCTACATCAACTCCCCTTACAACAACTATCCCTACCACAACTCCCTTCATCAACAACCCTCCCTGAAATAACTTCACCTACAACAACCCCCCTACAACAAATCCACCTGCCACAACAACTCTCCCACCAACACAAATCTCCCTACAACTCCCTCTACAACAACAAATCTCCTACAACAACTCCCCTACCACAACTCCCCCTACAAAACTCCACCTACCACAACACCTCTCCCTACAACAAATCCCTACAACTCCCTCTACAACAACAAATCTCCCTACAACAACTCCACCTACCCAACAACTCTCCCTGAAATAACTTCACCTACGACAACTCTGCCTACAACAACTCCCTCTATAACAATAACTCTACCTACATCACCCCCTTACTACTACAACTCCCTCTACAACAACAATCTCTCTCCACAACTCCCCCTTCAACAACTCTCCCTACCACAACTTCCCCTTCATCAACAACTCTCCCTGAAATAACTTCACCTACAACAACTCCCCCTACAACTCCACCTACCAACACCTCTCCCTACAACAACAAATCTCCCTACAACCCTCTACAACAACAAATCTCCCTACAACAACTTCCCCTACCACAACTCCTCCCCAACAACTCCACCTACCACAACAACTCTCCCTGAATAACTTCACCTATGACAACTCCCCCTACAACAACTCCACCTACAACAACAACTCTCCCTACAACAACTCCCCCTACAACAATCTCCCTCCAACAACTCCCCCTTCAACAACCACTCCAACTTCAACAACCAATCCACCCACCACAACACCTCCCCCTACAACAACAACTCTCCCTACAACAACTCCCCCTACAACAACTCTCCCTACTACAACTCCCCTTTCATCAACAACTCTCCCTGAAATAACTTCACCTACAACAACTCCCCCTACAACAACAAATCTCCCTACAAAACTTCCCCTACCACAACTCTTCCTCCAACAACTCACCTACCACCACAACTCTCCCTAAAAAACTTCACCTACGACAACTCCCCCTACGACAACTCTGCCTACAACTCCCTCTAAACAAAACTCTACCTACATCAACTCCCCCTTCAACAACTCTCCCTACCACAACTCCCCCTTCATCAACAACTCTCCCTAAATAACTTCACTACAACAACTCCCCCTACAACAAGTCCACCTACCACAACACCTCTCCCTACAACAACAAATCTCCCTACAACTCCCTCTACAACAAATCTCCCTACAACAACTTCCCCTACCACAACTCTTACTCCAACAACTCCACCTACCACAACAACTCTTCCTGAAAAACTTCACCTACGACGACTCCCCTACGACAACTCTGCCTACAACTCCCTCTACAACAATAACTCTACCTACATCAACTCCCCTTACAACAACTATCCCTACCCAACTCTCCCTTCATCAACAACTCTCCCTGAAATAACTTCACCTACAACAACTCCCCCTACCACAACACCTCTCCCTACAACAACTCCCCCTATTACAACTCTCCCTAATACAACAACTTCCCCTACACCTACAAATCCTGCTACGACAACAACTCCCTCTTCATCAACAAATCCACCTACCACAACAACTTTCCCTGAAATAACATTACCTACAACAAATCCCCCTACAACAACAACTCTCCCTACAACAACTCCCCCTACAACAAATCTCCCTCCAACAACTCCCCCTTCAACAACCACTCCAACTTCAACAACCAATCCACCCACCACAACACCTCCCCCTACAACAACAACTCTCCCTACAACAACTCCCCCTACAACAACTCTCCCTACTACAACTCCCCTTTCATCAACAACTCTCCCTGAAATAACTTCACCTACAAACTCCCCCTACAACAACAAATCTCCCTACAACAACTTCCCCTACCACAACTCTTCCTCCAACAACTCAACCTACCACAACAACTCTCCCTAAAAACTTCACCTACGACAACTCCCCCTACGACAACTCTGCCTACAACTCCCTCTACAACAATAACTCTACCTACATCAACTCCCCCTACAACAACTCTCCCTACCACAACTCCCCCTTCATCAACAACTCTCCCTGAAATAACTTCACCTACAACAACTCCCCCTACAACAAGTCCACCTACCACAACACCTCTCCCTACAACAACAAATCTCCCTACAACTCCCTCTACAACAACAAATCTCCCTACAACAACTTCCCCTACCACAACTCTTACTCCAACAACTCCACCTACCACAACCACTCTTCCTGAAATAACTTCACCTACGACGACTCCCCCTACGACAACTCTGCCTACAACTCCCTCTACAACAATAACTCTACCTACATCAACTCCCCTTACAACAACTATCCCTACCACAACTCTCCCTTCATCAACAACTCTCCCTGAAATAACTTCACCTACAACAACTCCCCTACAACACACTCTCCCTACAACACTCCCCCTATTACAACTCTCCCTAATACAAACAACTTCCCCTACACCTACAAATCCTGCTACGACAACAACTCCCTCTCATCAACAAATCCACCTACCACAACAACTTTCCCTGAATAACATTACCTACAACAAATCCCCCTACAATAACAACTCTCCCTACTTCAACTCCCCTTACACTACTCAACCTACCACAACTCCCCCAACAACACCTCCCTCTCCAACAACATTTCTCCCTACAACAACTTCCCCTACCACAACTCTTCCTCCAACAACTCCACCTACCACAACAACTCTCCCTGAAATAACTTCACCTACGACAACTCCCCTACGACAACTCTGCCTACAACTCCCTCTACAATAATAACTCTACCTATATCAACTCCCCTTACAACAACTCTCCCTACTACAACTCCCACTTCATCAACAACTCTCCCTGAAATAACTTCACCTACAAACTCCACATACCACAACAACTCTCCCTACAACAAATCTCCCTACAACAACTCTCCCTAATACAACAACTCTCCCTGAAATAACATCACCTACAACAAATCCCCCAACAATAACAACTCTCCCTACTTCAACTCCCCTTACAACTACAACTCCCTCTACAACAACTGCATCTACCACAACTCCCCTTACAACGACTCAACCTACCACAACTCCCCCTACAACTCCCTCTACAACAACAACTCCCCCTACAACAACTCCCTCTACAAAAACAACTCTTCCTACAACAACTCCACCTACCACAACAACTCTCCCTGAAATAACTTCACCTACGACAATTCTCCCTACAACAACTCCCCCTACAACAACTCCCTCTACAAAAACAACTCTTCCTACAACAACTCCACCTACCACAAAAACTCTCCCTGAAATAACTTCACCTACGACAACACCTTTCCCTACAACAAATCCTCCTATAACAACTCCCCCTTCATCAACAACTCTCCCTGAAATAACTTCACCTACAACAACTCCCCCTACAACTACAACTCCACCTAACACAACACCTCTCCCTACAACAAATCCTCCTATAACAACTCCCCCTTCATCAACAACTCTCCCTGAAATAACTTCAACTACATCACTCCCCCAACAACAACTCCACCTACCACAACACCTCTCCCTACAACAACAAATCTCCCTACAACTCCCTCTACAACAACAAATCTCCCTACAACAACTTCCCTACCACACTCTTCCTCCAACAACTCCACCTACCACAACAACTCTCCCTGAAATAACTTCACCTGCGACAACTCCCCCTACGACAACTCTGCCTACAAACTCCCTCTACAACACAGTTCCCCCTACCACAACAACTCTCCCTACAATAACTAAAACAGATGCACCTACAGAAATTCCTCTACAAATCCCTCTACAAAATCTCTCCCTAAAACAGCATCTGCCCCTACAGTCACAAATCCACCTGACACAACTTCCCCTACCACAAGCCTTTCTCCAACAACTCCACCTACCACAACAACTCTCCCTAAAATAACTTCACCTACGACAACCCCCCCTACGACAACTCCACCTATCACATCAACTCTCCCTGAAATAACTTCACCTACGACAACTCTGCCTACAACAACTCCCTCTACAACAATAACTCTACCTACATCAACTCCCCTTACAACTACAACTCCCCCTACAACAACAACTCTCCCTACAACTCCCCCTACAACAATAACTCTCCCTACCACAACTCCCCCTTCATCAACAACCCTCCCTGAAATAACTTCACCTACAACAACTCCCCCTACAACAAATCCACCTGCCACAACAACTCTCCCACCAACAACAAATCTCCCTACAACTCCCTCTACAACAACAAATCTCCCTACAACAACTTCCCCTACCACAACTCTTCCTCCAACAACTCCACCTACCACAACAACTCTCCCTACAATAACTACAACAGATGCACCTACAAAAATTCCCTCTACAAGTCCCTCTACGGAATGTCTCCCTAAAACAGCATCTGCCCCTACAGCCACAAATCCACCTGACACAACTTCCCCTACCACAAGCCTTCCTCCAACAACTCCACCTACCACAAAGACTCTCCCTGAAATAACTTCACCTACGACAACTCTTCCTACAACAGCTCCCTCTACAACAACTCCACCTATCACATCAACTCTCCCTGAAATAACTTCACCTACGACAACTCTGCCTACAACAAGTCCCTCTACAACAATAACTCTACCTACATCAACTCCCCTTACAACTACAACTCCCTCTAAAACAACAAATCTCCCTCCAACAACTCCACCTTCAACAACCACTCCACCTTCAACAACCAATCCACCCACCACAACAACTCCCCCTACAACAACAACTCTCCCTACAACTCCCCCTACAACAATAACTCTCCCTACCACAACTCCCCCTTCATCAACAACTCTCCCTGAAATAACTTCACCTACGACACCTCTCTCTACAACAACTCTCCCTACCACAATTCCCCCTTCATCAACAACTCTCCCTGAAATAACTTCACCTACAACAACTCCCCCTACAACAACTCCACCTACCACAACACCTCTCCCTACAACAAATCTCCCTACAACTCCCTCTACAACAACAAATCTCCCTACAACAACTCCACCTACCACAACAACTCTCCCTGAAATAACTTCACCTACGACAACTCTGCCTACAACAACTCCCTCTATAACAATAACTCTACCTACATCAACCCCCCTTACTACTACAACTCCCTCTACAACAACAAATCTCTCTCCAACAACTCCCCCTTCAACAACTCTCCCTACCACAACTCCCCCTTCATCAACAACTCTCCCTGAAATAACTTCACCTACAACAACTCCCCCTACAACAACTCCACCTACCACAACACCTCTCCCTACAACAACAAATCTCCCTACAACTCCCTCTACAACAACAAATCTCCCTACAACAACTTCCCCTACCACAACTCTTCCTCCAACAACTCCACCTATCACAACAACTCTCCCTGAAATAACTTCACCTATGACAACTCCCCCTACAACAACTCCACCTACAACAACAACTCTCCCTACAACAACTCCCTCTACAACAAATCTCCCTCCAACAACTCCCCCTTCAACAACCACTCCAACTTCAACAACCAATCCACCCACCACAACACCTCCCCCTACAACAACAACTCTCCCTACAACAACTCCCCCTACAACAACTCTCCCTACTACAACTCCCCTTTCATCAACAACTCTCCCTGAAATAACTTCACCTACAACAACTACCCCTACAACAACAAATCTCCCTACAACAACTTCCCCTACCACAACTCTTCCTCCAACAACTCAACCTACCACAACAACTCTCCCTGAAATAACTTCACCTACGACAACTCCCCCTACGACAACTCTGCCTACAACTCCCTCTACAACAATAACTCTACCTACATCAACTCCCCCTACAACAACTCTCCCTACCACAACTCCCCCTTCATCAACAACTTTCCCTGAAATAACTTCACCTACAACAACTCCCCCTACAACAAGTCCACCTACCACAACACCTCTCCCTACAACAACAAATCTCCCTACAACTCCCTCTACAACAACAAATCTCCCTACAACAACAAATCTCCCTACAACAACTTCCCCTACCACAACTCTTACTCCAACAACTCCACCTACCACAACCACTCTTCCTGAAATAACTTCACCCACGACGACTCCCCCTACGACAACTCTGCCTACAACTCCCTCTACAACAATAACTCTACCTACATCAACTCCCCTTACAACAACTATCCCTACCACAACTCTCCCTTCATCAACAACTCTCCCTGAAATAACTTCACCTACAACAACTCCCCCTACCACAACACCTCTCCCTACAACAACTCCCCCTATTACAACTCTCCCTAATACAACAACTTCCCCTACACCTACAAATCCTGCTACGACAACAACTCCCTCTTCATCAACAAATCCACCTACCACAACAACTTTCCCTGAAATAACATTACCTACAACAAATCCCCCTACAATAACAACTCTCCCTACTTCAACTCCCCTTACAACTACTCAACCTACCACAACTCCCCCAACAACACCTCCCTCTCCAACAACATTTCTCCCTACAACAACTTCCCCTACCACAACTCTTCCTCCAACAACTCCACCTACCACAACAACTCTCCCTGAAATAACTTCACCTACGACAACTCCCCCTACGACAACTCTGCCTACAACTCCCTCTACAATAATAACTCTACCTATATCAACTCCCCTTACAACAACTCTCCCTACTACAACTCCCACTTCATCAACAACTCTCCCTGAAATAACTTCACCTACAACAACTCCACATACCACAACAACTCTCCCTACAACAAATCTCCCTACAACAACTCTCCCTAATACAACAACTCTCCCTGAAATAACATCACCTACAACAAATCCCCCAACAATAACAACTCTCCCTACTTCAACTCCCCTTACAACTACAACTCCCTCTACAACAACTGCATCTACCACAACTCCCCTTACAACGACTCAACCTACCACAACTCCCCCTACAACTCCCTCTACAACAACAAGTCTCCCTACCACAACTTCCCCTACCACAACTCTTCCTCCAACAACTCCACCTACCACAACAACTCTCCCTGAAATAACTTCACCTACGACAATTCTCCCTACAACAACTCCCCCTACAACAACTCCCTCTACAAAAACAACTCTTCCTACAACAACTCCACCTACCACAACAACTCTCCCTGAAATAACTTCACCTACGACAACACCTTTCCCTACAACAAATCCTCCTATAACAACTCCCCCTTCATCAACAACTCTCCCTGAAATAACTTCACCTACAACAACTCCCCCTACAACTACAACTCCACCTAACACAACACCTCTCCCTACAACAAATCCTCCTATAACAACTCCCCCTTCATCAACAACTCTCCCTGAAATAACTTCAACTACATCAACTCCCCCAACAACAACTCCACCTACCACAACACCTCTCCCTACAACAACAAATCTCCCTACAACTCCCTCTACAACAACAAATCTCCCTACAACAACTTCCCCTACCACAACTCTTCCTCCAACAACTCCACCTACCACAACAACTCTCCCTGAAATAACTTCCCCTGCGACAACTCCCCCTACGACAACTCTGCCTACAACAACTCCCTCTACAACAACAGTTCCCCCTACCACAACAACTCTCCCTACAATAACTAAAACAGATGCACCTACAGAAATTCCCTCTACAAATCCCTCTACAAAATCTCTCCCTAAAACAGCATCTGCCCCTACAGCCACAAATCCACCTGACACAACTTCCCCTACCACAAGCCTTTCTCCAACAACTCCACCTACCACAACAACTCTCCCTAAAATAACTTCACCTACGACAACCCCCCCTACGACAACTCCACCTATCACATCAACTCTCCCTGAAATAACTTCACCTACGACAACTCTGCCTACAACAAGTCCCTCTACAACAATAACTCTACCTACATCAACTCCCCTTACAACTACAACTCCCTCTACAACAACAAATCTCCCTCCAACAACTCCACCTTCAACAACCAATCCACCCACCACAACAACTCCCCCTACAACAACTCCCCCATCATCAACAACTCTCCTTGAAATAACTTCACCTACGACATCTCCCCCTACGACAACGCTGCCTACAACAACTCCCTCTACAACAATAACTCTACCTACATCAACTCCCCTTACAACTACAACTCCCCCTACAACAACAACTCTCCCTACAACTCCCCCTACAACAATAACTCTCCCTACCACAACTCCCCCTTCATCAACAACCCTCCCTGAAATAACTTCACCTACAAAAACTCCCCCTACAACAAATCCACCTGCCACAACAACTCTCCCACCAACAACAAATCTCCCTACAACTCCCTCTACAACAACAAATCTCCCTACAACAACTTCCCCTACCACAACTCTTCCTCCAACAACTCCACCTACCACAACAACTCTCCCTACAATAACTACAACAGATGCACCTACAAAAATTCCCTCTACAAGTCCCTCTATGAAATTTCTCCCTAAAACAGCATCTGCCCCTGCAGCCACAAATCCACCTGACACAACTTCCCCTACCACAAGCCTTCCTCCAACAACTCCACCTACCACAAAAACTCTCCCTGAAATAACTTCACCTACAACAACTCTTCCTACAACAGCTCCCTCTACAACAACTCCACCTATCACATCAACTCTCCCTGAAATAACTTCACCTACGACAACTCTGCCTACAACAAGTCCCTCTACAACAATAACTCTACCTACATCAACTCCCCTTACAACTACAACTCCCTCTACAACAACAAATCTCCCTCCAACAACTCCACCTTCAACAACCACTCCACCTTCAACAACCAATCCACCCACCACAACAACTCCCCCTACAACAACAACTCTCCCTACCACAACTCCCCCTTCATCAACAACTCTCCCTGAAATAACTTCACCTACGACACCTCTCTCTACAACAACTCTCCCTACCACAATTCCCCCTTCATCAACAACTCTCCCTGAAATAACTTCACCTACAACAACTCCCCCTACAACAACTCCACCTACCACAACACCTCTCCCTACAACAAATCTCCCTACAACTCCCTCTACAACAACAAATCTCCCTACAACAACTCCACCTACCACAACAACTCTACCTGAAATAACTTCACCTACGACAACTCTGCCTACAACAACTCCCTCTATAACAATAACTCTACCTACATCAACCCCCCTTACTACTACAACTCCCTCTACAACAACAAATCTCTCTCCAACAACTCCCCCTTCAACAACTCTCCCTACCACAACTCCCCCTTCATCAACAACTCTCCCTGAAATAACTTCACCTACAACAACTCCCCCTACAACAACTCCACCTACCACAACACCTCTCCCTACAACTCCCTCTACAACAACAAATCTCCCTCCAACAACTCCCCCTTCAACAACTCTTCCTCCAACAACTCCACCTACCCCAAAACCTCACCCTACAACAACAAATCTCCCTACAACTCCCTCTACAACAACAAATCTCCCTACAACAACTTCCCTTACCACAACTCTTCCTCCAACAACTCCACCTACCACAACAACTCTCCCTAAAATAACTTCACCTACGACAACTCCCTCTGCAACAACTCTGCCTACAACAAATCTACCTACAACAACTCTCCCTACCACAATTCCCCCTTCATCAACAACTCTCCCTGAAATAACTTCACTTACAACAACTCCCCCTACAACAACTCCACCTACCACAACACCTCTCCCTACAAAAACTTCCCCTACCACAACTCTTCCTCCAACAACTCCACCTACCACAACAACTCTCCCTGAAATAACTTCACCTACGAGAACTCCCCCTACGACAACTCTGCCTACAACAACTCCCTCTACAACAATAACTCTACCTACATCAACTCCCCTTACAACTACAACTCCCTCTACAACAACAAATCTCCCTCCAACAACTCCCCCTTCAACAACCACTCCACCTTCAACAACCAATCCACCCACCACAACAACTCCCCCTACAACAACAACTTTCCCTTCAACAACTCACCCAACCACAACGACTACCCCTACAACAACTCCACCTACCACAACAAGTCTCCCTACCACAACAACTCCCCCTACAACAACAATTCTCCCTACAACAACTCCTCCTACAACTACAACTCCACCGACAACACCTACAACTACAACAGCTCCACACACCACAACTCTACCTACAACAACTCCAAATACTAAAACAACTGAACCTAGAAGAACTCCCCATACAAGAACTCCCCATACAAGAAGTCTGCCTACAGCAAGTATTCCCCATAAACAAGAAATCCACCTACCAGAACCAGAATTCCCCTAGAACTACAACTCACCCTAAAAAAAGTCCCCTCCACCTACCACCACAACTCCCCCTACAACTCCAGCTGCTACACCTCCTCCTACCACAATTCCCCCTACCACCACAATCCCCCCTACAACTCCAACTGCTATACCTCCTCCTACCACAATTCCAAAAAAATGCAAGCATGCAGTGCATTTAATAAATATTATTTTGAATGCCGTTGCTGTGTGCATACCTGGATTTACTTTTCTACTCACTTTATCTGCATTATGTGATCCCTTTCCTGGATTGGCGCAGAGCCAAACAACTTTGATATAAACTTACATCTATCTTTGTACTACTGTGAAGACGGACAGCTTTGCGGTGGAAGAATGGAAATCTGACTCCAGTTGTGGTCTTGGTTGGTCCAGGGATAGTACCATCCTGAAATAAGCATTGTGGTTTCACCTTCTCTGGGTTGGATGCAACTTTGGAACGCATTGTTTATCCGCGGTAATTATTTTATTCAGCTTCACAGAATGCTGCGGAGGGGGCGGAGCTGGTGGTGCAGTCAATCTACTCGAAAAAGAGGATCCTTAGTTTTTAATGGACATTGATTAAAATCCTTGGATTAAAATGAAGTAAAGTTGCTGTGCTGTACTTGATAGCGCTGTGTGCCTCTAGTGGAATCTCCCGTCATTGCCATGGAAACATGTTGCTCTCATTTCCGGATGTTTACTCCGGGGGAGGAGCGAAACAAGCCATCAGCTGGCTGTGGTCATTCAACCCCAGCCTTTGCTCTTCACCTCTGGCACATCAGAAGTGCAACTTAATATAATATTATTATATATATAATATAATATTGCTGCTATTAATTTCTGGGAATGTCCACCCAAATCTGTCAAATATGTCTGGGTTTTTGTCATTTGAATGTTCGTAGTCTGGTTGGAAAAATAGATATGGTTCGTATCTGGGCACTTTGAACCAATGCGGATGTTTTTGGTTTAAGTGAAACTTGGCTCAGCAAATCTATTTCTGATAAGGATGTGACTGTAGGTGGGTACAACTTATGCAGAACAGACTGACCTAAAAAGGGTGGAGGTGTTGCAATATATGTGAAAAATTAATTTCTTGTGAATTTAATTGTCTCAAAGTCAATAAGCAGACAATTTGAATTGTCTTCACATCACAGTTGGTTGTTATAGACCCCCCTCAGCTGACAGTAGCACTCTTTCTTCTCTGAGGGAGTTTTTTTTGAGCGAAATCAAGCCTGAGCTTAAGCTAGAAGATCAAAGCTCGAGTCTGACTGGTTGAAATTTCGGCGTTTACGTAATTTAAGCACTGTAAAAATCCGTAATGCCAAATCTGCCTATTTCCTTTCTGAAACATCCAAAAATTTAAGACATTTTTTTTTTCTCAAGTTCTGGAAAACAATCAAATTATTAACTGAAGCAAAAACAGATACAGAAGTACCATCTTGTATTGTTGTTGATGACAAAAAAATCATTGACAAAATTCTCAATAGTTTTAATAATCACTTCATTGCTGCTAGCTCCCTTTATGAAACACTACATAATCCAATTTCCAGCTCTCCCACTGTATGTCCTATTGATCAGTCATTGTCAGCTCAACCATTTCATTTCAAGACACTAACCGTACCAGAAGTAAGGAAGGTCTTGAAAGATGTAGATCCAAACAAATCATCCGGTTCAGACAAATTGGAATCATATTTTCTAAAAATAGCTGCAGATTTGATAGCTGATCCAGTTACATATTTAATTAACTTTTCTTTAGCCATGAATCAAGTACCAGTCATCTGGAAATCTGCCAATGTTCTCCCCCTTCACAAAGGTGGTGATCCTGCAAACATAAATAACTATAGGCCTATTTCTAAATTGTCAGTATTAGCTAAATTAATGGAATCACTCATCAGCATGCAATTAAAAGACTAATTAATAACAATATTCTGAATGAATCTCAATCCAATTTCAGGAAACAACATAGTACAATAACAGCTGTTTCAAAAGTTGTTAATGGCCTGGTCAAAATCTTAGACAATATACAGCGCTATGCAGCTATGTTTATTGATTTGTCAAAAGCTTTTGCCACAGTGGACCATAAAATACTTCTTCAAAGACTCACCTCCATTTGACTATCAGAACAAGCAGTGGGATGGTTGAGCAGTTACCCATCAGGGAGAACACAATGTGTGCAAGTAGACGGCCCCCTCCCTGAATATTTCAAAAGGGGTGCCTCACGGCTCAATCCTTGGGCTTCTTCTTTTTATCACTTATACAAACAACCTCTGCAATAACATAAAAAATACAAACTATCATTACTATGCTGATGACACTGTTCTCTATTGTTCTGAGTCCACATTAGGTCAAGCAATCACAACATAATCTGACTACTTTAAAATCAACTAAAAACAATGTCCCAACCATTTGTATTCTTTCTGGTATAGAAATCAAATAAGTGTCACATTACAAATACTTGGGCATTACCATTGACCAATCACTGTCTTTTACATTGCATGTCCAAGATTTGGTTAAAAAACTGAAATTGAAGTTAGGTTTTTTTTTTTTTTTTTAGAATCAAGTCCTGTTTATCTTTTGAAGCAAAAAAAATTCTTGTCTGTCTTGGACTATGGTGATATTTTATACATGTATTCAACCTCCCAGTGTCTTCATGCTTTGGAGACTGTGTTTCATGGAGCCTTGAGATTCATCACAAACTTAAAATCTCTCACTCATCACTGTTTGCTGTATTCTCTGGTCGGGTGGTTCTCCTTCTTAATTCAGCGTTGGATGCACTGGCATATTTTTATTTATAAGGCAGTATTAGGACTTCTTCCTCCTTATTTGAACACTTACATCCTCCCGAGGCCTGCAGGGACCGGATCAGTTTTTATTGACTGTCCCTAAAGCCCGCACTGACTTTGGCAAAAAGGCTTTTAATTATGCAGCACCATCTGCATGGAATCAACTACAGTTGAAGGAGTTGGTCTCACTTTATTCTTTTAAAGGTTTTTAAAAGGACAGTCTGTCTGTCACTGTTTTTAAATTGATTTAGGACCCAGGTTTTTTTATGATGACGTTGTTTGAATATGATGAGTGAAAGTGTGTCTATGTATTTACCTGTAAGTGTCTCTGTATCTATTTGTAACCGTGCTGCTGCCACTTGCCAGGACACTCTCGTAAAAGAGATTTTTAATCTCAAGGAGTTTTTTTATCCTGGTTAAATAAAGGTTTGAATTAATTAATTAATTTAGCTCCAACCACAACAATACCTAGCACTACCACTACTCCCCTAACAACAACCACAACAATTCCCACTACTACGACAACCCTAAGACCTCATACAACAACTCCCCCTACAACAACCACAACTCTCCCTACAACTACAACATCCCCCCTACCACAACCACAAGTATTCCACCTACCACAACAACTCTCCCTACAACAACTCCACCTACCACAACAACTTCACTTACCACAACATCTCTCATCTCTCCCTATAACAGCTCCCCTTTCAACATCTACAACTTCCCAGACCACAACTCCACCTACCACAACAACTTCTCTTACCACAACCACTCCACCTACCATAACAAGTTCCCCCATTGTCCTGTTGTTTTGCTGTTGTTTCTCCAGTGTATCTGTTGTCAATTTCATTTGCACCAAAATAGGCAACATTGATTCAAAATCACTTACGCTTCCTAACAGATTGATATCCCTGAAATTTAATTGATTTGATGTTATACTACTGCGATGGACTGGCGACCTGTCCAGGGTGTACCCCGCCTTTTAAACGATGTAAGCTGGGATTGGCTCCGGCCCCCCGCAACCCTGTATGCAGGATAAGCGATTGATGATGGATGGATGCATGGATGGTGATGTTATACAATGATGATTAAGTGTTCCCTTACAAATCTATATTACTAAATTAATATGTTAATAATCAATGAATAAAACACCAGTTTGAAAAAAAATATTTGGTTTTTGTTTATCAGGTGTCAAAAAGTACAACATATTGTGCAAACAAGCTGCTCAAACTGCACTCATGGAAAGGAATTGAATGTATGTGTGAAATATAAGACATCACGAGCAAAACCTCATGCCTAACCTAATCCATTACTATGTATTTTGAGATCTTAGCCATACTTACTGTTTCATTATACTGTGACAATGTTTCCTTTTTTAGCCTATTTGCTTGTTGTAAATAAACATCTTTACCGAAATTTCAAACCCTTTCATAACTTATCCAAGGCTCACATGAGCAGTATTGGGCAGTAACACATTACTCAGTAAATAATTATTATTACTTTTTCCTGTAACTAGTAGTGTAAGGGATTAGTATTTCCAAAACTGTAATAATATTACACTTACTAATCTAATTAACGCTGTGTTGCCAGAACACACCATTATTGACATGAATGCGCAAATTCGCGCATAGTTTGAATTACCTATAATTGTATTACAATATATTTCCTATATTCATGCCTTATATTCAAGAATCTTGAATATGATTTCAGACACCCCTAAAATGGAACATGCTATTTCCTAACCTTGACATCTGATCAAGACCGTTGGGTCAGTTTGTAACACACTGGGGTTTCCTATAGCATCATCGTTCAATGCACTTGGGGAAGCCCAGGAGCATCACCTTTAAACACTAAAGGTAGGTTTTGCATATTTAACAGAATAGTCTGAGCAAGGAGGTGGTTGGGGTTTCAAAATTGCGTTCACAACATTAACAAGTACTTTTATTTTTAAAGTATAACCAGATGTTACTTATTTATTATTGCTAACTTGACCAGGGAGCCCTAAACAGCAAATTAAAGAGTTCATATTATGCTCATTTTCAGGTTCAAAATCTTATTTAGGGGTTGTACCAGAACAGGTTTACATGGTTTAATTTTCAAAAAACACCATATTTTTGCTGCAGCTCCTCTTTTCACCCTATGTGTTGAACGCCATGGAGTGATGCATCTTAGCACATGCGCAGTTCCTGGAGGGTAGCTAATGTTTGGAAGGGAGAGGAGAGGCAGCAAATGGACGTCTTGTCACTGAGTGCTGCAGCTCAGTGTGTTTTTCCACTGGTGTTTTTGAGGGCTTATCAGACCAGGCGCTAGGCGAGCATTATGACGCGTGTTCCCCTGTGACGTCACAGAGAACAAAAGGAGAAGGCTGGACTACAAACAAGTTGTGTTTTCTGTGGGAGATGGGAAATCCCTTCACTGCAAAAATTGAGCTCATAAAAACAATCAAATGGGGGAAATTATGACTTAAAACAGCGACAGAACATTATAGCCAAGTTTTTTAAGACAATATCTAGTTTCAAAGAACCCACAGATATCTCAAAATTAGTGCAGCTAGACTAAAAACAAGTTTATTTGTTACCAAATAATGACCAAATAATTCACTCTTTGTATCTTATGGTCAAGTAATACAAACATTCTCATACATGGTGTGCTTTTCATTATGCTAACTTATGCATCCTCTGCCACCCCGCAATCATGGAGGATCTACTAATTCCTTAAATGCACATTGAGGAGATGAGGAGCTAGGAGGCTTCTGGAGGAGCTTATAGCAAGTAAATCCAGGTGTAAGTACATGGTGTTGTGTTTAGTACAACTAAAAATAAAAGCAACACAGAAATTACTTGTTTATATTATTTATACAACAATACAACAATATAAATGTAGCTCTAATTTAATAAAAAGTGATCAACATTTTCACCATCTTACTGACTTTAATACATACATTAGTTTTGTTTAAACTTAAGTTGTTACCATTTTACCTTTAGCGTAAAATAAAGCACATGTTGTGATGTATAACTTTCATCACATTCTTAATAGTAAAACAGTGAAACAACGTCTGGCCTGTGAAATGGTCCTTGTAACTTAGCTGGGTACAGCTACATAGCTACAGCTTTTTCTTTTCATCAATAGAGCATCCAAAAACCCAGTTTCTACTAACTTATTTGAACAGTTTAGAACATCTTTGCAAGATGGTGAAGGCAGAGAAGCACCTCAAAATCCAAAATGAATTAACTCTCCTGCTGCCCCGTCTTTGTGTAGACACGCCGCATCCTCCTCCGTGTCAAAGTGTCCCACAATCCGCCTCGTCAGCACAGGTGGGACAGTAGGGGAGGGATCTGACCAGCACCCCGGAGGCTTCGGCTCAAGGGAGACACCGCCTTCTCTTGACGAGCGGGTTGACGAGCGCCTTGCTCGAGGAATACCCGCCACTTGTTGCGCTTGCAAAGCAGCCACCTGGGGTTGATCTCTCCCCATTCCATGAAGGCGTTGTACGCGGACATGTCGAGGATGTTGTGGAATACGACCAGGGGCCAGCGGGTGGTCATCCTCCTGCAGCTGTACGTGGCGATTACCTTGTCTAGGTTGTTGAAGCCAGTCAGGTTTGTCAGGTCAAGCACAACCCACACGCCCTGCATGGTTCCTTTCGGAGGTGGGAGCGGGTCATCCTGCCGCCGCAGGGAGTGGCTTCCCGGTGTAGACTTGCATCTTCCAGGCGTAGCTGGATTAGGCAACCCAGGACTTGATACCATACTTGGCCGGCTTGCTGGGCATGTACTGTCTGAAGGGACAGCGACCTGTGGAAAGGGGGAGAGAGAGAGAGTGAGAGATTATGATTATTTATTTATTTACATTTTTAATATAGTTGGCCTATTTTTATTTGCTAACACACACCAGGAGATTCATATCCTCTACTAGAACCGATCAATAAAATCTTGAGACAAATATAAAAAGTACCTTTCTCTCGCAAGTGTCCTATTCCAGACAATAATCTGCAAAATAATGTTACCATTTATATATTAAAAAGCATTTAAAATATAATGTCTAATGTATAAGTATAATGTCAATAACAGATATGTGAGTTATTTTAATATTTTCTGGTGTCTTGACTGTAAGCTGGTAATGATTATAAACTGGTAATAACATGGCCACAGGTTCCAACCTCCACCATACAGCACCGGGGGTGTAGAAGCTACCTCTGCTTACGCAGAGTAGCATATAGCTTAGCTCCTGAGCCTGAGCTCCGTTTCACATGGCTTGCTTACGAGGTTCTAAGGGGTTTTACTAAGCTGGGGAAAAAAGCATTCTCTTACTTTGCTCCCTGCTGTTGGAATGACTTGCAAAACTTGCTACATCTAAATGATCTAGTCCCATTTAATAAATTTAAAGCTATGTTACAATGCCATGTTACTGAGAAATGTAACTGCCACATGTGACCTGGCTTAGTCCCTTTCCTTTATGTGTGATACTTGTTTGTTTGTTTTGACAATGTTTTATTTCTATTTAAATTGTAACAGGTGTGCCGTCCTAGCCAGGTCTCCCTAGGAAAAGAGATTTCAATCTCAAGGAACTTAAATAAAGGTTAAATAAATAACAATAAATAAAAAGATGCTACAGGAACTAGTTCAATGGTTCTTTTCACCAGAGCAGTACTTTTTGCTCTTTGCTGTACCAATAAATGCCTTAGGGAAGACCTTTTTTAAAACTATTTGGTGTAGCCAGACGTTATGTCAAACAGCAGTGTTACGCTACTTTGGCTCAAATGTTGAGTGTCTATGGGGTGAAATAATATAATCATGATCCCATAGGCACAGGAATTGAGCAAAACTTACCAAGTAAAACTAGCCATTTACCAAGCTTTGTCTGAGGGGAGGCCCACAGTCTCAGACTTTGAAAACCCTTGCTCTACAGGATCTGTTCATGCATGCAAACATGTTGTTGTGACTGGCCTGCAACACACAGGCAGCATTTATCCAGTGATAGCATCCATGTACTGTGTCCATTCAGTTCTCCAGCCTACTTTCTTGTAAAGCTGGAATCAAGTATATTGTTGATATTGTGGAAGTCCTGCAGGTGTCTAAGTGGAGGTGTTGTTTGAGCTGGTTTGCTCCTCAGCTGTCTTTGTTCAGTCATTGTGGCATCCTTTGATAAACTATCCAAACTGCTCCAATTGCATTGCTTCAACAATGTTCCAAATAACAAATTTTCTTTTTATTATTGGCATTTCCATAACTGGGCAATGCAGTTTGTTGAATTACCGGACCAGAACAGTGCTTCTGTAGGTCTTTAATGTTGGATTAGTTCATCATCTCTCTATGGCTACGGTGTCATGTTTCAGCAGAAGCTTCTACAATACTGCATCTGTTCTTTTATATTTCTACAATACTGCATCTGTTCTTTTATATACCTTTGTACTGCTATGTCAACCGAAACTTCCCCTACAGGGGATTAAGTTATATAAGTTTTATCTTATCTTAACCTCAGGATAGTCGGGCTGGTTCTCGGACTGGAGCATATCAGAGGAGGAGGAGTGGAGTCCAGTATGGATCAGCCGGAATGGATTCCATGATATGTGTACCTCAGTTAAAGAAGATATAATGTGTTAGTTTGTTCTTATGATGTCTTTTTAACAGTTTCCTTCTTATCGTTATTTTATCTAGTCAAATGTTCTGTTTCTGTTATCTTTCCTTTTCCTCAATTGTAGTTGATATAGCAATCTGCCCTAAATGTTAGGTTTCATCTCTCTCTTTTTTTCCCTCTTTCTGGACGAGGCTGTATGCTGGTGGTATTGAATTAAAATTCAAAGAGGTCCAGTTAGAGAAAATTTCCCGAAGCAAAGGTCCGGAACATCATAACAACTAAATTGCATTATCACTCAGTGCTATAACATATAGTTGTATCAACATGTGTTTTTAGTCAACAACTGCCTGTCAAATCAAATAGTCTAATATTTCAAAAATATTTACTGTCAGTTTTCACATCAAACATGAGGGATAATAAATAATAACTACTCTAATAATAAATTCAGAATTTAAGTAAACTAAAGGCTGCTTTTAGTTTTTTCAGATGTGCATCTTAAAAAAAGTGCTTAATTTCAGAGAAAATAACATACAAAGTGTAACCAATTTTATAACGAACACTCAACACATCTTAACAATTGAACAGCTTTAATACCTCCTCTTCTCTTTCATTCCCTCTTGTATACCACTTCACCACTTTCTCTTGTTCAGTGAAAAACGTGACCTCTAGTTTGTCCTGTCAGCTAGGATTGGAGATATATGAGATATTCTGGTTTTGAATTGCCCGTGGGATGAAAGTACATGTAAGAAGCTGTACATTCTTGGTTAAAAGCCATGTGAAATCTCTTTTCTCTTTTTCGTCTCCTCTCTGCCTGTGCATTTCTCACTTGCGGACTCAATTCGCAATGCTTATCGGAGTGCAAAGATTTGATTAGCCGAGCAGCATCACATGAGACGATTGGAACACATGCAATTGGTCTGTGAGTCTGTGAGTAGAAATGCTCCATCACGAGATGGTAAATCTCAATAATAAATCGGCTGTAGGTCCAGGTCCGGAGAGGACGGCGGCTGGGTCCGGAGATGGTCCGCGGTCCGCCAATTAGTGACTGCTGTATGCTCTTCTGCATCTCTCCTTGTCTTTCTCTTCAATGTCTTTAGCTGGTCTAAATATTTTGAACTAAAACTTACATTTTGTAGGAAACACATTTCAACCCACTTTTCAAATTGTCCCATAGATGTTTTATCTTTTTACCGTCATATATTTTACAACTGGTGGAACAATTTTATGAGCTGTTCCCCACTCACTCAACAGTTTACTCCAGTACATCCCCTTTTAATCTCTCTTTTTTTCTTCTTTCTTGCCACATTTCTTTTGCATGTATTGTATGATAGGTGAGGAAAATACAATCTCTCAACTTTGCTTATTTTACTCTTCTGACCCATGTCCCACACTATCCTTTTTTGCTTGTTCAAGTCTTTTACCTAGGGACTCTAAGAAACAGGTGACTTTATACTCTTAAGGGTATTACACAGCTTTCTTAGGGAGGAAGGGAGTAGGAATCAACTGTCCTGACATGAAGGCCTATCAAGGATAGTCAGATGAGAAATCCTCTAATGAGCTACTTTCCCATAGGAACTGCCTTCACCTAGCTACAACATAATAAAAGCAGGGCTGTCAAACGATACATTTTTACTTAATTGCGATTAATCGCTGAATTTGAATAGTTAATCGCAATTAATTTTATCATATGATTAAAATTCGAATTGTTATTATTATTATTATTATTTATATAATAATAATAATAATATAATAATAATAATAATAATAATAAGTTTGTATTAGCAATTATAACAATTCTTGCCAGTGTATCTTGATTGGAAATCACATTAATGCAAAGAAAGTTAGTTTTTTAACCTGACCTTTAGATTTATTTGATTATTTCAAATCAAAAGATGTGCAACGAGTCTGAGGTAAAACAATGAATGTAAATGAAATATAGTCTTCCTTAAGCTTGCTTTCAAAAATTCTACAGCAAAAAGTGCATAACAAACAAAATACTCCATTGCTACATTATTTTTGAATCAATTGAAACCAATGAGACAGCACTGCTTTAAGTAGGAGTTTCAGTTTGACTGCTTTCTCCGTTTCATATAGGCTATGCATGCGTGCAACAATTGTCCCCCGCAACGGCAATGTTTATAACTTGCACTCTCCAAAATAGTGCTTTGCCTCAGTCCGCTAGTGTTACAGGTCTCAGATGGAGAACCCATAAACAGATATGGTTTTCCTGTAAAACAGGAGAAAAAGTGAACAGGCGACAGTTGCTTGATCCCGTTGCAGCTCCGCTCAGAAGACTTTATTCACTGATATACAAAATATCCCTTATTTTCAGTATTTCGTTTCTGTATCAAAATGGTTATCAGTACAAACATTCACTGTACCAATATAACCAAAATATCTCTGCTGTTACAATTCTTCTTTAAACACACATTCTCCTTTTTCCACTCACCAATAAAAGGAATACAATCAGTATACTACTACATCACTAAATCCTCATTCTGTCTGTTAACTGAGTCCACATTTCCATTTTGTTTACAATTATGGAAAAGAAACAATGATGTGGGTTGTAGAATGTTCCCGGTTCTTAACTATCCACTTACCCGACATTACTCACAGGGTAAATAGCAGACAACTAACATTTCCACTCGTGACTGTTTTGTTTTTTTCAAACAGAAAGAAAACTAGCATATTGTTACTTATGACAGTTTGGTACACATGACCGAGCTTAGAGCTTACAAAGTCAAACATATACATGTTACACTATACACATTACACACATTACACCAACTAGAACACCAAAGAAAATGATATTTAACCCCAAAATGGAATGTACTGGAGCCATGAACTAAAGCACGCTTGAGTCTTACTTTAATCTCAGCATCCCGCATTTTGCCGGCACCATTTTAACTCTAACCCGACACATGTTTTCTCCCTTCCTCTACAAAACCATGAAAATGAACAAAATACCTTCCACACAGCGTTGTAACACTTCCTTTAAATGTCAGCAACATGCACATGTAGTTATACATTGTTTTAAAACTTTACCAACCTATAAAACAGGAGAAAGAGTGAGACAGGCGACAGTTGCTTGATCCCATTGCAGCTCCGCTCAGAATACTGAGAAAGCAACAAGTCCGCTAGCAAAGAGAGTCCATGCGGGAAGCAAAACGTCACACTGCCCCCTGCTGGCAACACTGGAATGTCCACAGTGTATTACAGAGCCTCTTAATGTCATTAAAGAATATAATAAACTCCCTCTGTGGTTCATAACAGAATATCCTTGTGGAATTAACATTCTTAAAGTAAAACTAAACATTACATAAAATGTGACAATACATTTTGCAACCTGATTAGCTGTACTAGCTCTATGCGTAGCTCGTTGATGGTAACGTTAGCTTAAGCTCAAAGCGCTTTGATGATATTTTAATTCCATTTCACGCAAGGTGCATACTGGTTATGAAGTGTCTGTGGCAGCAAGTAAGGGTGCATCAAAGCCAAATATCTTATTTATTATATTTACTATATCTTATTTACAGGCTCTTAAAATGTCTCTTTTTACAGTTAGGGAAGACAATACACTTCTTTGAACAGCATTTGGGAGGCTGTGGTTGCTGCTTCAGCAAAAGTTGATCTGAACAGATCAAGAAACTGACAGACTCCATTGATGGAAGGTTCATGGCAGTTATTGAAAAGAAAGGTGGCTATATTGGTCAGTAAATATTTTTGAAAGGCCAAAAATGTTATGTAATTCTCATTTTGTGTTGGTTTTAAGATTGCAACCAGGTGTGTGCTTGTATGCATGCTTGCTTGAACTCATGAGTGAGCATAATCCAAAACACAACTGCTTTCATAAAGAGATCCCAAAATTAACGTGGAAACACCGGCATGCTGGCTGTGGCTTTTCACACAGCCATGTTCCGGCTCTGTTACTTCAACGTTCCTGGCTCATACAGTGGAGCTAGTTATTGGCACAATACTCTTGGGATAAAAGGCAGTGTGAAAGCGGATATAGACAGACAGGGAGACAGCTTCACACAATATTCTGGAATCTCAGGTAAACTCCCACTGCAATATTAAATAATAAATAATATTTTTATCAGCATTTTAACAGCAAGTAATCCATGCTCATTACATGATAACATTACATTTACTGCATTTAGCCGATGTGATACATCAGCGTTAGCTCACCTGTCTGCTTTTCAGTAACTAACATAACTATTTGTATATCTTTCACTGGAGGCTCAGCAATGTGAGCACAGCTAAATGTAGTGGATCATAACAAAACAGTTAGTGAGCTGGACTCAATATTATAATGACATTGTTGTCACACTTTATAACAGTTAGACTGCAGTATGTAACTTTACTGCAGTGAATGGCTCTTCCACTGTGTTGTTGTTCTGTGCCATTATGTTGCATTATTGTATATTGTGTGGGTCACGTTAGTTAGACCGACTGAGACGGTGGAGAAGCTGTGTACCTGAGTATCAATAAAACAACAATAAATCTAAATTGAATGTTAGAAAGCAAAAGTAACTGGCTGCTCCTGCCTTGCATAAATTTGCTTTGTAGTGTTACATCCTTTCTTGCATTCTAAAGTAAACACTTTGGCAAAACCTTTGTGGTACACAGGATAGTAATATGAATCACTTTAGCTGGTAAAGTAATGTGGAAAGCCATAAGGTTACATATTATATATTGCACCGGCTAGCGTTAGCAATTGCTTGGTGTTAGCCAGCGAGCTAACATGACTCTCTCTCTGTGACACCAACCTTGTGAAGTTCATTGTTTTCACTGACATCCTCTGAATCTTGTTTGGCCTGACAGGCTTCATCATGTAAACCTTTATTGTTGTTTCCTTTCCTTACGTGGAATTTATGTTGGAGTCTGTGTTGTGCTGGGAGCCTGTTTTTTTATGGTGTTAGTGGACTTCATTAGTGTTGCGTCATTCAAAGAACGTTTCAATCATTTGACCTAATCTTGTAAATGACAGGAGGAACGAGTAGTCTGATGGAGTAATTTGTTCATTTTCATGCATGCGTGAATAGTCTTGGACTCTTACGTTCACTTGTCACTTGGCAGCTGCATGGGCTCCGTCAGCACAGGAAACAGTATTGATTAGTTCACGACTCTCCGATGTGGGTCTCTGGGTTTGAGTCGTTCATTTGTCACTTGACAGCTGGGCTACAGGCTGTGGTAAGCAGGCAGCTCACGAATCATTACTGTGGGACTCTAGATTTGAATCGTTCATTTGTCATATGACAGCTTGGCTACTGTGGAGCAGGAATGAACTAATCATTCACCATTCACATGGGTCCTCCTCAGCCTTAAGTTCATTTGGCAGCCTGAGTTACTGCCAGCGCCAGAGAATGACAGGCAATTCGGTTGTCTGGTAACAGTCACTGGACTGACATTATCTATTTTGTTAATTATATGACAGTTAATAAAGCATAACATTATTACAGTGCAGTGATGGTGTGCTATAGTTTTACCACAGCCGTACCGTGACTTTAGTCCTGCTAGTGTTTACAGCTAACAGCTCATGACAGTTGTTCTGGGTCCGCTCCATTTCAGTGCGTGACAAGGTTCTACTGGGAGCCGAATTACCTCAGAGGTAGTCTCCTCTGCAAAACAAACGGACCCGGTTCTTAAAACATTAAAGGCCACATAGCAACATCAGCGTTAATCCTGTGGTGTGTTTACAGCTAACAGCTGATCCAGGTCCGCCAGATAACAGGATTCTATGAGTACAGGCGCAGCCCTCTGAGGCTATCGCTATTGGGTTTACCCCTTCAGCACGCCTGCACGGCACTGAGAATTTTAGTCTACGCCCACCAACAGCGTGGGCCTCTCCTACGTCCACACCTTGTGTATATATACACACACAACGGTGAGACCCAGCCTTCGGCTCCCAAATACCTTTTCTTCAGCACTGAGAACCAAGGAGGCCTTCAACTTAGAGGGCTGCACCTATACTCATAGAATCCAGGTTACAGTAGGTAACCCTTGTTCTATTTCGTATAGGCTTAGCCCTCTAAGGCTATCGCTATTGGGTTAGAGGCGAAGCAGGATGAGTCAACGCCACACTGGCCCATACGGTACCACCAAGCACAACTCACCTTCCCAGAGACATAATGACATAATGAGCCACCCAGTTGCCCGCTGACCGCGGCATTGGTGTCAGCGTGCACGCGAGCACCGATGGTGCGGGATGGGAAGCCGAGGGCAGACCCATACGTAAGTCGGGAAACTACATCAGCTGCGCACAAGGCAGGGCTACGTAAGCAGCGGCTGCCCACCCACACCGTCCTGTGGGAGAGGGCACACTGCAGACTCAGTACTGAGTGAGTCAGAGAGAAAAGGGAGACACCTGCAGGTAGAAACGGACAAAAGAGTATGGGCACGACCAGGAGGCCACCGTGCAGATGTCGTCCGCTGTCATCCCACCGTGCAATGCCACTGAGGAGGAGACGCCTCTCATAGAGTGCGCTCTCATGCCATCCGGGGGAGACTCACCGTCAGACACGGAAGCCTGGCAAATGGCATTGCACAGCCAGTGAGACAGGCGCTGCGCCGACAGGGGAAGTTCCCTTGGACCACTCCCTGTAGTGCACAAACATACGCTGCAAATGGCGCCAGGCGGCCCTGCGCGCCACATAACAGGACAGCACTCGCACTGGGCAGAGAGGTGGGATTTGGCGGACAGAGGTTTTTGGCGACCGAAAGGAGCTCATAATGCTTTTAGGCATGAACACCGGGTTAGGGCGCAGAACAGCCGAGCTGCCGTCGTCCTGACTCTTGAGACATGACAGAGCCACAGAGAGGGCAGCCAGATTGCTGACCCCTTTGGCCAATGTCAGAGCCAGGAGCAAGGCAACCTTAGCCGAAAGGAATCTCAGGTCCGCCGTCTCCAAAGGCTCAAACGGGGCTTGGGTTAAGGCGCGTAAAACCAGCGCCAAATCCCACTGTCGGGCCCAGAAGCCTCATTACCAACAACACGGCGGAGCAGCTCCACCAGAGCATCCACCCTCTCCTGAGAGAGCCGCACTCTCCAGAGACAGAAGTCCAGTACCACACCAAGGTAGGTGAGTCTCTGGGAGAGGAGAGGAGCACTCTTCTTCCAGTTCACCATGAAGCCCAGGTAAGACAGGTGTGCTACTAGCTGGGCCGTCTGCCCCAATGATTCGCCCTGGGACGGCAGCAGCAGGTTGTCCAGATAAAACAGAACCCTGATGCTCGACCGCTGCAGTGGCTCCAGGGCCGTCTCGACACACTTCGAAAAAATGCGCGGGGCCAGGGAGTAACCAAAGGGCAGGCAGTTGTATTGGGCGCCACATGAAAGTACACGTTCTTCAGGTCGATGGAGGAGAGGAGTGTGTGCCGTCTTCTTCCTGACCAGGAAGTAGCAGGAGTAGAAGGGAGTGAGCGGGAGTAGGAGTTATGAAATTAAAAATACAGTTAAAAGAAAAATAGATAATTAAAATCAACTAAAATCAGGAAAGGCTCTTCTATAAAAGTATGTGGAGGGAGTTCACTGACTCTGGTGCCCTGATTTTCTCAGGCAGGCTGTTCCAGAGCCTCAGAGCCATGACTGCAAAGACTCTGTCCCCTTTAGTTTTAGTTTAGTATATTTTTACATAGAGCCCCTTTAAACATTCAGGTTTGAGCTTCAATTATATTTTGGATTGACTAAGGGTATTGTGTTTGTTCAACAATAAAATGAATCCTGAGAAATACAATCCGCCTAATAATTGTGTAGGCAGTGTACACCGTGCAACTACCTCCTGCAGTGACCTGCGCCATGTGCAATGTTCCACATCAATCACATCTGTAAATACAAGGTGTATATATTGTATTCATCTAACTCTTACTCTTATCTTTCTATTTCTTTGCTATTTGGTATTTTTTTATTTTATTTTGCATTTAATATTTATTTTCTTATCTGTTGTGTTGTTACTGGATTTGCTGTAACAATGTGAATTTCCCCAGAAATAACCACCCTGTTTGCATCATTTTCTTCACAACAATAGCCCTCTACAGTTTTAAATTGTAGTCTTCCTCATTCCGAGTGTTTATCTATACTCTTTATCTAACAACACAACATTGTGACAGAAAATGAAACTGACAATGTTTATTGACACTCAAAAAAGCAGCAAGCTTGTCTTTGACACCGTTGTGTATTAGTAATCATAAACTGTGGCTGTAAAATGTAAATCTTACCATCACAGGACTACCAATACCAGTGTTTCTAAACACTGCTTTGTGTTCCCGATTTACCCTGATGTTAATTTAGTCAATTATTTAGATACAAGTTATATTTTTTAGAAATCTGGATTATTTCAGAGGTGAATTCAAAGCTTGTGTAACATGGTGGCTCGATGTGTGGTAACATTCTATAAGGGAAGAAACAACAGGATGGAGACGGATAAATTTCTCACTCAGTACTTTCACTTTTACCCAATTTCTCCCATAAACCCTGAACCCTCACAGACGTAACTGACTAAGCAAGAGGCTGTAGGGCTCAAAATGCTTTAAACAGGAATGAGACAGCACTTTTCAACATTATCACATTATCTTCACAACGCTGAAACATATTGTACATTTTTTACTGAATTTTTTTCCTGATTTTTCTCTCTTGCCCTACAGAGTGGACAAAAGATAATTGTCAATCTGCATTTGTCAATAATCAATGCACTATTGTTGGTCAAAACAACATCATTAAGCAAAAACTAAAATAATTATTTTAATTTGGATTTGCTGTGATTTTTCTCTCGCTTCCGGAATTCCTCAAATCATGTGCCAAACTTGTGTCATGGGAAAGGCCACAAATATAACTTGTAGCCTTCCGCATTCCTAGTGTTTATCTATGCTCTTGGAAAACACCACACTGTGACAGAATTTGAAACTGACATGAAGATGATGCTTACTGACACTCAAAAAAAGCAGCAAGTTTGCCTTTGCCATAGTTATTAATCATAAACTGTGCCTGTAAAATGTATATTTTACAATCACAGGACTACCAAATATTCTTTCTAAATACCGCTTTGTGTCCCATATTTAACCTGATGTTACTTTGCATGTTGATATTATTAAGTATTAATGCTTTATAAGGGTTTGACCTGAGATTGTAAATACTTTGGGTACTGAACTAGAATCAATTAAAAATGTACCGTTTCCTGACTGCATGCATTTTGTGTGGCAAAGTTTAATAATAAAATCTCAGAGTGAGGAATTGTTCAACTTTTTTGTTTTCCAGCAGCAAAATATTTTTTTTTACAACATTGTGTTTTTTTTCTATTTGCTCTATTTCGGCTTATCAACATAGTAATAACATGTGCAAGGTATCAACCAAATGGGTGTAGTGTCAAAAGCTGTCATATATGTAATTTTTTCAGATTCTTCAATTTTGGGTTATATGTAAAATACTTTATAATGGTCACGTTTGCTTCTTTGTCGGCCTCACTGATCTACATTCAGGTGGATAACTCAATTTACACATCAAGTATCAGTACAAACATTTTCAGATTGATTTCCATGAGAAATTGTTATTGTCTTTTATTTCCTCCTGTTTTCAGTTCACAAACAAGAAAACTGCACTAAGGTTATGACACCAAATCTTTCAGCATTTAGTTACATATACTTAAATCATCCAACGAAGGTTAAAATCAAGGGCAACTGGACTTGGTTGAAGATACTGGAAGACGTTTCGTCCCTCATCCAAAGGACTTCTTCAGTTCTGACTGACTGGCAGGGAAACTCTGCTATATAACCTCAGTGGGGTCGTTGGCCCGGGTCATCGATACCGCTGGTTCGTTAGTGTTCCTTGTTGCTGTGACGACAGTCGTTACAGTCGTTAAGACTACCTGTGGCCAAGACTGAACGACCATCGCTGGTATCTTCACCTGAGGCCAATAGGTTACGTTTGTTGAGTTTCCTGGGAAGTGATGAAAGGACAGCATTGTAAGTGGGGGATAAGTGGTGGCGTAGACCCCCTCCCCTGTTCAATGACGGCTTCTCAACCCTGGTGTAGATGGCTTCCTTGACACCTCTTTCAAACCATCCATCTTCTCTGTCTAAAATGTGCACCTGGTGGTCCTCAAACGAGTGTCCTCTGTCCTTCAGATGTAAGTAGACTGCAGAGTCTTGACCTGAGGAGTTGGCCATTCTGTGTTGAGCCATGCGTTTGTGTAGTGGTTGTTTAGTCTCCCCAATATACAGGTTTGTGCATTCCTCACAACACCAGCTACTGAACGAGAGAGTGAGACAGATACACTTCACAATTGAAGCCCTGAACAAAGAAATGGACAACATACACCACAAACTAGAAACATATCTGCCCAGTACAGCACTGGGAAAGGTCATGGACTTCATCAAGAAAGCACAGCTATCCCAGCACAACAAGAGCAAAGAAAGGAAATTCCAAAACCTACAGTCCAGAGCCAGCTGCACTAACAGAACAGGAGAATTGTCTTGGAGGAGAAAGGACAACAACCCCACAACACTTGAAACAGACAACAGATGGGTGAAAAACTTGTCAGATAGGGAACTCACCCAACCAGAGAAAGACGTTCTGGCCAAAGGATTAAACTTCGCCATTACACCACAGCAACTACCTATAGTAGACCTCATCACAGCCACAGAATCGGCCATTAGGGAAAACAAATGAACAGAAACAGAAGCGGAACAGCTCAGACTAAAGGTATCTGCAGCCCTTTCTAATGCAAAGGCCCCCCCTTCCAACCTCACCATCCAAGAAAGGAAGGCTGTGACATCTCTGAGCAAGGATCAAAACATCACTATCCTACCTGCTGACAAAGGCCATGGGCTCACCGGTACCCCCGATTGTAGCAAACATCTACATGGAAGAAGTGGAGAATAAAGCCCTCAACTCCTTCAGAGGAATAGCACCGAGCCACTGGTACAGATATGTGGACGACACCTGGGTCAAAATTAAAAGCCAGGAAGTGCAAGCCTTCACAGAACACATCAACTCTGTGGACAGTAACATCAAGTTCACACGAGAAGATGTTCACAACAACAATTTGGCCTTCCTGGGCTGCGCGGTACACATTGAAGAGGACAGGAACCTGCAGATTGGTGTTTACAGAAAACCCACACACACAGACCAATACCTACTCTTCGATTCACACCACCCACTGGAGCACAAGCTAGGGGTCATGAGAACACTGCACCACAGAGTGGAAAACATACCAACAAGCGCCCAAGCCAGAGAGAAGGAACAGAACCACCTGAAGGGGGCACTTACAGCCTGTGGATACTCTAAATGGACCTTTGTGAAGACAGCCACAAGATCCAAGAAGAAAAAAACTACAGGGGAGGAGGAAAAGAAGGTCAAACGCAACAACATTGTGATTCCATACGTGTCTGGAGTATCAGAGAAACTCAGGAGGATTTTCAACAAACATAACATCCCTGTGTTTTTTAAACCCAAGAACACACTAAGACAGATGCTGGTACACCCCAAAGACCGCACACCCAAACACAAGAAAAGCAATCTAGTGTATGTGGTCCAATGCAGTGAGGAATGCACAGACCTGTATATTGGGGAGACTAAACAACCACTACACAAACGCATGGCTCAACACAGAAGGGCCAACTCCTCAGGTCAAGACTCTGCAGTCTACTTACATCTGAAGGACAGAGGACACTCGTTTGAGGACCACCAGGTGCACATTTTAGACAGAGAAGATGGATGGTTTGAAAGAGGTGTCAAGGAAGCATCTACACCAGGGTTGAGAAGCCGTCATTGAACAGGGGAGGGGGTCTACGCCACCACTTATCCCCCACTTACAATGCTGTCCTTTCATCACTTCCCAGGAAACTCAACAAACGTAACCTATTGGCCTCAGGTGAAGATACCAGCGATGGTCGTTCAGTCTTGGCCACAGGTAGTCTTAACGACTGTAATGACTGTCGTCACAGCAACAAGGAACACTAACGAACCAGCGGTATCGATGACCCGGGATAACGACCCCACTGAGGTTATATAGCTGAGTTTCCCTGCCAGTCAGGCAGAATTGAAGAAGTCCTTTGGATGAGGGACGAAACGTCTTCCAGTATCTTCAACCAAGTCCAGTTGCTCTTGATTTTAACCTTCGTTGGATAACTATGACCTGGATGACTGAGAATCTTCATAGACATATACTTAAATCAATTTGCAACAAAGCGTACATGTTAGAGTGGCAATGTCCTCCCATCCATGTCTGACAATTTATAAAATAATTCATATTATTTTATCCATCAAAAAATATTCAAACAACTTTTTTTTTTCACCGCCATCATTTAAATTGACATACCCTACATAATAATATGCTTGTCATATACTGCAAATGTCATTGTCGATGTATCTAAATCGATTGGATGGGGGTGTTGTAGTTGTTTTATATTTAGCCATTACATTTCTTGGAACCTTTTGGTATGTTGTGTTGTGGCTGTTCCGCCAGTGTATGAGTGAGTGTGAATGTTAGTTTCCGTTTGAGCACTTAGGCTCAGTGTATGAATGTGTGTGACTGGTGAATGCAGATGTAGTGTAAAAGCGCTTTGAGTGGTCGAAAAGACTAGAAAGGCGCTATACAAGTACGGAGCATTCTATATATAGTTGTTATTTGTCTAACTGGTATTATGAGATAAAAGATACAATATACTGTGGAAACAAGCTGCCTTACTCCCACTCATGGAAAGTTTTGCTGCATCAAAGGACTGAACTATGGCACAATGATCCTTTGTCTTTTGAGACAGACGGATGAATAGCCATGAATGAAAAGAATACACAGGAGCAAAACTTGTTTGTCAAACTTTTGACATCAGAGCCACATACTACATTCTAACTGAACTGAAATATAACTGAACAACTCTGCAATGTGGGAAAGGTTTTTGCACCTTACTGATCATCTTTATTCTCACATTTTGTTTGTTTATGTTTGCACTCTTCCCCACTTTGTACTGCAACTGCTACATAACAATTTCCCTCAGGATAAATAAAGTACTAGCTTAAATTTAAAAACCAGCAACACTACATTGTTTTCAATGGTCTTCAGCACTATATCAGTTAAACTACTGGAAATAATCTGTGTTCAACAGAAGGAATACATTTTCCAACAAATGCGGGTGACCGTCTAAAAGAACTGCTCTAGAGGGAAACCTAATTGATGCCTAAATGATTTTTAAAGTAGTTGCTTTAGATTATCCTTGCTTAAATAAAGAAATTATAAGGATCATAAACCCTTCTAATAAATAATTCTAATATTTGTATCTATTGATGGGACTACATTGTCCTGAGTGGTATGTGTAGGTAGGTAGGTAGTTAGGTAGGTTTATTGCCTTTCTGCTACATTGCAGACAATATACATTAATACAGAATACATTATGAAAAATAAACACAAATAAACTATCAACAATGGAGCAGTGCTGAGGAGGAATTAGAGTTTAAGAGCCTGATAGCTTGGGGGGGAAAGCTGCTCTGCAGTCTGGTGGTGTAGCAGCAGAAACTTCTATTTCTCTTCCGAGAAGGCAGCAGGGTGAACAGGCTGTGGCTGGGGTGGGTACTGTCCTTTAGTATCCTTTGGGCTCTGCTTAGGCACCTCACCTCACAGATATCACTGATGCTCTTGAGATGGGTACCAATGATCTTCTGAGCAGTTTTAATCACCCGCTACAGAGCCCTCCGGTCCTGGGCCATGCACATCCCATGCCAGTTTGGGATGTTTCCAGTCAGGATGCCTTCTATTGCTCCTCTGTAAAAGCTGACAAGAACTTGCCGTGGGAATTTGCCCATCTTAAGCTTCCTCAAGAAATACAATTGTTTCTGAGCTTTCTTCACTAGTGTGGAGATGTGACATGACCATGTCAGGTTCTCTGTGATGCTGATTCCCAGGAACTTGATTCACCTGCTCCACCTTAGCACCACTGATGTAGACAGGAGTGTGTGTCTTTATCTCCTTCTTCCTAAAATCAATAATCAGCTCCTTGGTTTTGCTGACGTTGAGCAGTAGGTTATTCTCTGAGCACCACTCTGCAAGATTATGAATTTCCTCCCGATATGAATTCTCATCGTTGTTTGAAATCTGGCCGATGATGGTGGTGTCATCTGCAAATTTCACAACAGCACTGTCTCGATGTCGGGGGTTGCAGTCGTGTGTCTACAGTGTGAACAGAACTGAAAAATAGAGCACACAGTCCTGGGGGGGCTCTCGTGTTGAGCACTAGAGTGGAGGTGAGTCCACCCATCTGAAATGACTGGGGTCTGTTTGTGAGGAAGTCCAATGTTTAGTTGCAGAGTGTTGAATTTAAACCCAGAGTGCTGAGTTTGTTGATCAGTTTCATGGGGGAGAATTTGTTGAATGCTGAGCTAAAATCCACAAACAGCATTCTGATGTAGGTGTTGTTTTTCTCAAGGTGTATGAGGGCTGAGTGGAGGGCAGTGGAGATGGCATCCTCTGTGGATCTGTTGGTTCTGAAAGCAAACTGGTGAGGGTCTAGGCTGGCTGGATGTTGTTTTGTATGACCATTATTTATTTTGATTTTCTCTGAAGTTTTCTCTTACCATAGTAAATATAAAACTGATTGACGTTTTATCCTTTTCATTATTTGATATCAATATGTATTTGGATGCATTGCGTCACAGAGATCTCTATCAAAATATATATTCTTTACATATCGTAATATAATAAGTATTATAGGGATTATAAGGATAATAAGTCTTAAGCCCGGTAGCGTTTGGTTCAGTTTTATGAAGGTTACTGTAAAGGTTCATTTGACTGTTGATTTCAAAATCCATATAGGATCCCCAAATTCTACACCTCATTAACATTAGACTGGGAAAGAAAATGAGGACCATTATTTCCCTATTTTGTTTGTTTGTTTTAATAGTACTGTGGCCTGACCTGGTCTACCGGTATTTGTTCAGTAAGCATATTCAGTCAAAAAAGAACAAAGCTGTGTATTTACTAGAGACTCCAGAATGTTAGCCAGGCAAGACAGTTTTGATAAACAGACACATGCCTTTGGTGTGAAAGACCCAGGTTCAATTCCCCACTGTGACACATGCTTGCTCCAGAGGCATGCAACCTCTGACATACTTTGCAAATTTGTCACTTTGGATAAAAGATTCAGCTAAATGAGTAAATGTAATGTAAGTCTTAGGGATAACAATTAAAATTGTTTGGGGACAGAGATAGACTTTAACATAGAAACTGAGAAGTGACTTTTTGTATAAATCACTAAGCCACCACCTTTACTGAACCATGTATCCATCTAGCACTATGTTTGTATCATGAATTTTCTTGGATAACCATGTTTCAGATAAAATCAGTATGTCTGTGTATGACTGGGAAATCTGATCTGATTTTAAAGAGCCCAAAAAAGCCAGGCCAATGCGATTTCTAAAAACACATGGATTTTCAATAAGAACATGATCACTAGTTACAGGTTTAAAAATATGATTAAGATATTGTGTACCAACTGTAATTAAATTACTCTTAACTACCCCACAAGGCTTCAGATTACATTTTGTCACCATCTGACTCTGACTTTTTTAGAAACACGGACAGGAATAACACCTTGTTACTCAAATTATTTTTGTCACTATCTATCACTAAATTGATATAATCACTTAATGTCAGTTAAGTATTCCTAAGTGGCATATTAGCCTGTTAGCCCAATTATTTAGTTACCTATCAAACTCCAGACCAGTCACAAGCTCTCATAATCACTTAACATGAACCTGGCAAACTGAAACTATTTACAAAATAAGGACAGCTGTACTTGTCAAAACATTAGAGGTCAAGGATTCATACAGATGATTGTGAGAAACTCATGCATTGCTGTCAAACAGGTTCAGGTCAACTACTACGCAGCAGCCAGAGTCCTCCATGCAAAACTGAACAGGTTATACCAGAACTTAAATAACTTCCTTGTCTCATAGTGAAATACAGAATCTATTTTGAAATTTTACTAAAAAGGCTATAAATATGGTTTCTGACCTTCTTAGACAAGAACCTAATCGAATTTGGTTCTGCTGTCTGAAAAGTTGACCGATGACCTGAGATATGTAATTTCAGTGTTTGTGTATGTTGGTTAGATGAGGGGTTCAAAACGTATTTTGGTGGATAAGTGGTTTTCTTTTTCTTTCATTTTGTGAGCATTGCATTTACTTGTATTTTTATATTCTGCTTTACATTATATGATGCTGTGTGCATTTTAATATAAAGCACAGTGAATTAACTTTTTTAATGTTTAATAGAAATACAATTTACTTGCCTTGCCTCATGTCTCAGATTCTTTTTTATTCTCATAGAACACGTAATATTTTGAGGGAAGTAACACACTGTTATGTTTGGTATCTAATAACATGTCTGTATACTTATATTCTGGTAGTTTACCTATCCTTCAGTGGAATGCTAGTCCATTAGCCAAAATATTTAGTTAGCCATACAACTCCACAGATCAAGCAAGAATCACTAACAGACAGGAGAGAGTACCATGGTGTAAGCACCTTGCCAACCAAAAAATGAAGGTACAGGTGAAAGCCTTTCTAACTCAGCACCTTCAGTTTGTGTGACATGGGTAGGCACAACGTATTGACAAACAAGACCCATGCTTTAAATGCTATCTATCTTTATTTTAAATGTACTCAGAAAATAGAAGGTTTCACTGTGATGGTGAAAGGTTATCTCTATCATTCCAACACCATACATTTTTTTAATTGTTAAGATGACCAAGGTATTCAATGTTGCCCGTTATTATTGTCACAGGGAGATTTTTAGTCACAACATGCCAGTCGTCTTCGTAGAGTGGTAGAATTTAAGTATTTATAGCGTAATCAGAAATGTTTGAGAACTTAGATATGCAATCAAAGACTTCTGGAAGAGTTATTGAGGGGTTCATTGAGGTATGCCATCTGCATAAAAACACAGTTTGTGGTGAAAATGTCTTGTTAGTAAAATTGTAATGCAAAAATTTTGTTGAATGGCAGCTGCCAGAGGTTTAATGAAGATGGCAAACAACAATAGAGTGACTGGACATTCTTGTCTTGTAGCCCACTACACTGTGAAGTGTAGAGAGTTGTTATTATTGCATGTAACCGGTGCAGACTGTGAGTTGGAGTGTTTTGATCCACTAAATTTCTCAAGGAAAATGAAAAGATTTGTCAAATCAAATTGCTTTTCTGCATCCATTGATGTAATTACAGTGTTGAGGTGGCTTCTCAGGGTTAAATTGATGAGGTTAAAACAGACAGTGCATGTTGGTGTGATGAATATCTGCTCTTTATAAAACTTGTTTGTTCTGGGTGGATATTAATAATTCTAATCTAATGGCTAGTGCTTTACTAATTATTTTAGGTCACAATTAATCAGGCTAATAGGTCTGAGGTGAGGTTTGAGCAAAACCAAGCGTGGACTGGACATCGGGAGTACAGGAGTTTTCCCAGTGGGCTGCTCTACAAATGTGCTGATAATCCACATAGTATCAAAATAGAGACAAAAAAATGCAGTTGAAAGTTAATTGATATGTGCTTTGATTGACTGGTCCAAAGTATGTAGTTAATGGCCCACAGAGGGGTGTGGAGAAATATGATTGGCTTTGTCAGTTAATTACACATTCCACAGAACATGATGAAACGGTTAAAACACGGACCTACCACCCAGCAACGGGTAATCCTCCAGTTTAGCGACCTGGTTTACAGTGAGCTTATAGTCCTCACATATCCTTGCTGTTCTATCAGGATTGCAGAACTGGGTAGATGGGAGCTAGCCCCTGTAACCATTCCAGCTAGTCCTCAACTGCTCTTCATAGCATAAGGCTTAAAGAAATGTGATGCAGCTTTGGGGTCCACATGGAGTTTGACTGACACCCTTTTCAGTGTGTCAAGCTCATCCCTAAAAATCACTGTAGCACTGCAGAATTTCCTCAGTTATGTGTGCATATTTAATTTAATACCAGTTTACACAGATTTTTCGAAGCCAGTCTTGAAAGACCCCCAAAAGACGGGCCAAATTCCCTTAGCTATCACTAATCTGGCCTCAGCCCTCTGACCTCCAATTGCAATCTTCACATATAGTACCCCTAAAAGAGGTATGGGCTGCCCCTGAATCAATAATAAACTTAATGTCATTACGATTTACATATCAGGGCACAGGTGGTTCCTCATTCGCTTCCACTCTCATAGCAGTGTCCCTTTTTCATACACTCAAAGATTTTGCTGGGCTTTTAGTGATTGTTGTGGTCTAAAATGCCTGATTTTGTGGCAGCTTTTCTAAAACACTGAGTTGAAAGTTTCAGTGTTTTGTGATGAAATTGTGGAAATGAGTGAAAACTGCAAAGGTAAGTGTGATTTTTGAAACTGAATCATTAAACAGTCCCTCAAGGATTTTGCGGGCCTAACCCTAAACCTTACAATGCATTTTTAAACCAGTTTACCTTGATTCTTTCAGCGCTCACAAGTGACCGGGATGCAACAGCCTGTGTCACAGTGATTTGTCTCATCTGATGTCCTCCGTGCATTTCTGCTATTCTCCTCATATGTTTTGTGGTGGGAAAGTGTTTGTCAGTAAGCGGTGAAGACAGGTCAAATTTGTGGAAAAGTTGAATGGTCAAATTTGCTAGTAGCAAGTAGGGATGTGTTGAATTTGTTACAGACTGACCTGACTTCCTGAAATGACTGAGAGACTTGAAACATTGCATGGTCATCCATGGTTTTGGATGCAGTGCTGCGGTGGCTGACGTGCTGCGGTAAGCGTATTGACTCATTTCCGTGCTTGTGTGTTGGTAGCGTGTTCTGCTGCTCTCGCTAAATACCAGTGAAATTTGTTAGATTTGTCATTACAGCGGCCAACTGTCCCCTAAACACTTATTCTTACAGTAGTTTTGTCTAAGCACCCAGCTCTTAATTGTTTTCAAAGGTTGGTAGCTAACGCTATCGTACTTTAGCTTAGCTGTTAGCGATGATTTCTCCCTCTCACTCTCCTACTTCTACTGCTCGGTGTGTCAGATGTTCTGTTACTCCTCTGCCTCCTTTAGCGGTAATGGTACGTGTATCATGTGTAGTTTATTTGTAGACATGGAGGCGAGTCTCAGTGATTTAGAAGTCCGGGTCTGCACCTTGGTAGATCAGTCTTTAGCTACTGTAGCTAGCCAGTCCCCGGTAATCTGTGGGGACCGACCTGAGTTAGCCTGTGGTAGCCGTCCCCCGGCATCTCCTGAGCAGCCAGGAAAGGGTGGCTGGGTGACTATCCGAAGCAGGAATAGTCGTAAGCATTCAAAGTCCACGGGTCACCACCAAGATTTTCTCCACTCAGCGACAAACCTGCTGAGACACCAACTCTGATTATTGGCATCTCCATTTTGAGAAACGTGAAGTTAGCGAAGCCAGCAGCCATAGTTAAGTGCATACCTGGGGCCAGAGCGGCATCCATCCCACTTGGGAAGGAACAGCTCTCATTTCTAGAAAGATTATTGGTGGACCAAATCCATGACAATCCAGAGTTGAGACCAGGAGGCAGAGTCACAGTCAAACACACTTCTCTGCCCTTCTATTTCAGCAGTTACCCCACCCAAAGCCCTACGAAGAGTCACAGTCTAACACACTTCTCTGCTCCTCCATCTTAGGAGTTACCTAGTCAAAACCCTACAGTGAAGGTGTCTGCCCCGACCATTGAAATTATTTAAATCAAAGGTAAACAGAAGAGGAGCTGTGCATAAAAACCGCGTAATTAAAACCACAAGTGCAATAGTGCAAAAGAATAGGAGAATTTAATATGGAATCTTAAACATCAGATCTCTCTCCTCTAAAGGTGTACTAGTAAATTAATTAATATCAAATTATAATATTGATTTATTTCATCTTACTGAAACCTGGCTGGGTGATGGAGAATATGTATGAGTTAGCCTAATTGAATCCACCCCCCAGTCATATTAATACTCACATTCCTCGAGGCACAGGCCGAGGAGGTGGAGTTGCGGCTATCTTCGACTCTACCCTACTAATCGGCTCTAAACCTAAACTAAATTATAACTCATTTGAAAGCCTTGTTCTTAGTCTTTCACAACCAAGTTGGAAATCACTGCAACCAGAATTTTAGTCCTTTAAACAGACAAAGTTATTATTGTAGGGGATTTTAATATTCATGTGGACGTTGAGAATGATAGCCTTAGTACTCTATTCTACTCTACTATTAGATTCATTTGGCTTCTCTCAAAGTGTTCATAAACCAACTCACTATTTTAACCACACCCTCAACCTTGTTCTGGTATATGGTACTGAAATTGAACAGAATCCCTTTTTATCTGATCACTATTTGATAACTTTTGAGTTTGTATTGCTGAACTACACGCCATTAGGCAAAAATTTCTATACAAGATGTCTGTCTGATAGTGCTGTAGCTAAATTTAAGGATGTGATTCCATCAGCTCTAAATTCATTATCAAGTCACAAAGTAACGGAGGACTCCTAACTCGACTCTTTTGCATCCTCTAAAAAAGAAGATAATAAAACAAAAACGGTTAGCTCCATGGTATAATACTGAAACTCGCAAATTAAAGCAAATATCGCGGAAACTTGAGAGGAATTGGTCTTCCACCAAACCAGAAAATTCTCATTTAATTTGGCAAGATAGTCTTAAAACTTATAGGAAGGCCCTCCATAATGCCAGAGCAGCGTACTACTCGTCATTAATAGAGGAAAATAGGAACAACCCCAGGTTTCTTTTCAGCACTGTAGCCAGGCTGACAGAGAGTCACAGCTCTATTGAGCCAAGTATTCCCATAGCTCTCAGTAGTTACGACTTCTTGAGCTTCTTTAATGATAAAATTCTAACTATTAGAAACAAAATTCACGAAGACCTGCATTTAACTGGCACCGACTTATCTCTAAACTCAGGAACCTTAGAAACAGCTGTAAAACCAGATATACTGTATGTAGCCACATCCAGTCTGTGCACAGCGACAGTTGTGTGTCACTTGGGATCCACCAGGAGGAGCTGGAAAATGTTGGGGAGAAGGATGTCTAGAAAACCCTGCTTAGCCTGCTGCCACAGCAATCCAACCCCAGATAAGCAGAATATAATGAATGGAGGGATAATTGGATTGTATATCGCTTAAGAGAACATCAGAGGTTAAGAATTCAAACTGTTGAGTTTGTTTATATAATCACTTTGTGTTAGTTAAGCTATCCTTCAGTGGCATATTAGCCTGTTATCCCAATTACTTAGTTACCTATCCATCTCCACAAACCAGTCACAAGCAAGAATCTCTTATCAGGATCCCGGCAAACTGAAACTATTTACATAATAAAGGATAGCTGTACTTGACAAAACATCTAAGGGTTATGGATTCATACAGCTGATTGTGAGAAACTCATGCGTTACTCTCAAACAGGTTCAGCTACTACACACACCAGCCAGAGCACTTAGTCATACACGCAAAGCTGAACAGGTTATACCAGTACTTAAATAATTTCCCTGTGTCTTTGACAAATACAGAACCTATTTTAACATTTTACAAAAAAGGCTGCAAAGATGGTTTCTGACCTGCTTAGAGAAGAACCAAATTGAAACTCTAAGGATTTCTAACTGTACCTTAAATCCGATCCAGTCCTGGTGAAAAACCTTTAGTTAATTTGGTTCTGCTGTCTGAATACAGTTGCCTGATTCAATTCAATTTCAATGAAATTGTTTTTATATAGCACCAATTCACAACAACACGATACTTTCTTTTAAGAGGCAGAAACCTCAAGCAGAACAGTGGCTCAGGGTGGGCGGCCTCAAAACTTTATTCAAAATTAGGACATACAGCAGGCAAACAATATCTTCTGTACATCAATAAAATCTATGGACAAATCACAAATAAGCTAGGGAGGTTAAGGGGTTATCAAAAACAAAGTATAATTTAGACAGAGGCAAAGAAAAAAAATTAAATAAATATCTTGTAAAGCTTACAGAGGTGTCTCAGCTTTTTTATGGCCTAGGTTAACACCCCTTTTGTGTCGTTTTTGGATGTCTCGGCGGTCAAGTTAACAACAATAAATACACAATGTCTGGTTAAGCTTTCAAAAAAAAACTAGTGAATAATGTTTTGAAACGGAACGAATAAAAAAACTCAATATTGACTTTGTGTTCTGGTCAAGTCACCCATCTCAACCATGTCTGCTCCTTCCCATAGACTGTAGCCCACATTTAAAAATACGGGCCTTTAAGCAGCACTATTTTGACCCTCGGCGCATCCAGTAATCTCTCTGCGGTGTGCGCTCACTATAGCGCCATGTCGAGTTTTTGCAACCAGGAAGTGCCCGGAAGTGATGTTACGGCAGAGCTAATGGCCGTGTGCAGAGCTAGCTAACTTGCTTAACTAAGTGCATCTGTAACTCACGTTAACTGTCATTTTAACAGGGCTGATAACTTTGTCTAGCGAACAACAGTCTTAAAACTAAATGTACTCACCAGAGAAAGTGAACAGCCGAATCCTAATAAGCTTTTTCAGCGGCGCTGGTTAAATTTACACAGTGCCGAGGGTACGAGTCGGCTCTAGCCTGATTGACAGGTCACCATGGTAACGACTTGTCAATCATAGATAATCCCGCCCTGAAACATACTCTGCTTTGTGGTCTATTTTAAAATAAATGGGACCATAATTTTCTAAATGAACATCATTTTGTGTTGAAGAAGACTTGAAACTAGCGACTGAGACCATAAACACATCAGGAAAGTGTTTACTGGGGTAATTATTCAGCTGAGAAGTACAGTCATTTTCCCATTATTTCTAATGGAGCCGGACTTCTTTTTGCAACCAGAAGAGTCGCCCCCCTGCTGGATTTTCAATAGAATGCAGGTTTCAGGGACTTCCGCATTGGCTTGATATTGTAGACCGGAAGCTACCCGCTTGGCTAAGACGCAGTTGGAAAAACAAGATCACACGAGCCCAGAGTTTAAGTGTAAAAACACCATCACTTGGGATTTTTGAATGCCGCCATTTTTTTTTCTTGGAAACTCCGGTGAGGAAAGAGAGAGCTAAAAGTGCAGCGTGATGCTAGCTTAAATGGGTGGGTTAAAACCATCTACTGTAAGTTAGGTAAAGCAGTTGGAGGATGTTGTGAACTGTCTCAAAATTCAAGTCCCCCAGTCTTTGACTTTTCCTAAAAGTGTGTAATGTAGCACCCCCTATTGTTAAAAAAAGTCAAGATAAAGCTAGATTTAAAAAATGGCCATTTATACCTATGAGCACCAGGAGGTAAAATTTACCCCTGTAGAGAATACAGTCATATTAGCGCTGTTCATTTTGCGCATTTAGATAAACATGTTGCTATTGGCAACGCCTTTTCCATTACACTTGCTCAGCGCAGTGAGTGAAGGAGAGTCTGATGGTGTGGGCTGAGCAATGTGTCCTAGGTTGATTCTGCATCTGACGGGTCATTATCTGACAGCGATCCACTTGCAAGTAAACATGTATAAAAGCTGCTGCTTATAGCTTTTGTGTAGGATACATGATCATCAAAACTAATGCTGCAGTAGCCTAGTTTTTCGCTGGGATAGGTGTGTTCCGCGGTCCCTTCAAGAGAGCGTGCTGCTAACATCTATAACAGCGGCGAGTGGATGACATCAAAAGAGCCGAAGCACAAGTGATCGACCTGCACGGTGAAGACAATGATTAGAATAGAATAAACATTCTGTAAATGCCTGAAATATGGGGATGGTGTTTATAGGAAATGCACAGCCAAGGTGCTGATTGTTTCCCAAAGTGTGTTGGAGCAACATGTAGCAGAAATAATCACAAAATAACTGCATTTTTATAGGTATACAAAGAACCCTGGCGGTTCTAGTGTTAAATGCTACCTGGTAAAGTTATAACAATTTAAAACTTAAGAAGAGACTCTAGACAACAGGGTGATGATATTGAGTTTTGACAAACAGGATGATATCTTATTTGAAGAACACTTACTTTGATGATTTACCTGATTTATTCTGCACTATATGTTTTTGAGACCCTGGATTGCAGCTTAGAGGTCAACACTTCACTGGATGCAGATGGTGAGCCAGTCTCAGAGATGATGCGGATCAGTATGATGAGATCGGACCGCGGTGTGGCTGCTGCTTTGGCTCCCATTCAACAGGACTGACACATCAGATTACAGGACACTGGCAGATAAGAAAGATCCACCACATATTCATTATCCCGCCTGGGTAGAGATAACTGAAAGACACTGGACACTTTTTTAAAAATATCTTCTTATTCTGGGGATTGTTTCAAACATGGTTGGTGCACTATGGAAGTGTTAAAGGCACTGTAATAAACCTGCCCACTGTTCTTTAATCACACACACTGTCTATTTCTTACCCCTACACTGCTTCTCAGAAACCTAAGTTGGTAAGTTAGCTAAAGTGCTACACTGGTGTTAAATATTCTACACCTGTCCTGTACAGTTTATGCAGCAATAGTCTCTCATGTTGTTGATGTGTTTTTTTTATGAACGAATGGCTGAAAGGCATTCTGTAATGAATAATATGTTCTGTATCACATTGTGTTGTGTCCGTTTCCTTTTTCTGTTCAGAAGATAACTGATTCTTGTGTGTTACAATATAATTTGTAAATGCTTTGTAAGGCATAGATAGCCCTCACTTTAGATGAGCTCACACAAAGTACTTATTAACAACTAGTAAATGCTTTGCAACTATCTGAATTAATCATGAAATACTTTATTAACAAATGTTTAGAGAAGATCTATTGCCTTTAAATTTAATTTGTAAATGGTTAATGAGGCATAGACAGTCCTCACTTTAGATGAGCTCACGCAAAATACTTTACTAACCATTAGTAACTACCAGAATTAATCATGAATTGCAGTATTATTAAGTGTCATAAAACATTTATGAACACAGCACAACACAACGCAGTATTAGACCATTTCTAAATAATTACATGTCATGTCAAGTTAGCAGCTGATCAAAGCACTGGGGGGTGAGTAAGATTGGTGTCCTTCAACAGAGCAACCCTTTGCTGGTCCCATTACAGCAGATCTCTGGAAGCGCATATCTTGGAGTTTTGATGAGGAGTTCAGAGAAATGGTACCAGGCCTGTAACAGTGAGACTTTTATCCAGTAAAGTTAGCTGGGGCATCTTTTGGGTAGTCTTAGTAGCATCCTTTGGGCTTTGCCACTGGTAGATTTATGAGTTATGATGAGATTGTTTCTATTCTTTCTCGGAAAAGTATCAAAAACTGGGCAGTTATGTAATAATTTTCCTACACTTTACAAATGATCTTATGAACCATTAATGACTCATATATAAATGGTTTGTCATTAAAATAATACTTCATTTCTAAATAGTGAACCAATCATGCATAAAGAATGAAAATACAATTATTAAGCACATTATAGATGAGCTTCTTAATTAAGAATACAACATGTAAAACTATGTTTATAAATTATTTACTAATGTGTATTAATGAAAGAACAATGGTTTATAAATGATGAATTAAAATGTACTAATACTTAACTGCTTCATAGTGTGTAGATAATAAAGAATACAACATTTATAACTGTGTTTATGAATGACTTACTAATGTGTATTAATGTATGAACAATGCTTTATAAATAAGTATTTACTAATACTTAACTAATGCTTTATAGTGTGTAGTTATTATAAAGTGCTACCCTGGTTTTTATTCTGCTAGACACTATGAGCAGCGGCTCTTGGATACTTTTAAATCATTGGGACTGTCAGATAAAGTAGGCTATTGCCATATAATCCAAGTGCTACACGTGTATGGCCTATCAATAGCACTAGCCTGTACTGCAGTGACTGGAGTTGTAGCTAATGCTAATTAGCAACAAGATGCCACCCATCTCCATGGACGACTTCAGAAAACTTAAACAGTAAATTGCAGTGCTGGAAACCAAGTTCCACAGGTTAGAAGTGAATGGACTATGTGGGAATGACACTACTTTGCAATGGACCCAAAACAGTGGAAAAGAGCATGCTAACACACGGCTAATTAACACCAACAAGACTACCAAGAAGCAGGAGGCCTGTGTACTGGGTAATAAATCTATAAGTGATAGTCCTCCCTGGAACTTGCTTGGTGCAAAGCCTGAGAGTATATCATTTCCTTGGGAAATGGGAGGACGAGTAACAGGGAGAACCCAGCGCCCTGAGATTTGTGATGCGACTGGGTAGAGCGCCTCTTCAACCCCTGTTCTTAGTAGGACACAGCTGTGGACAGCTGCGAAAGGGAGTATCAGCAACAAACCTTCCCAACAACCGAGTGTGCAACAGCAGAACAGATTTCACCACTATTGCAGGACCCTGGATCTCCGTCTGATGACCTGGATAACACCCCATCCTCACACAGAAGGGTAAGGACTGAGAGTAAATCAGAAAGTAAAAGGCTACAGGGAATGCTAACGACTGGGCCTCCAACTCTGATTGTGGATGACTCTGCTTTAAAAGATGTAAGAAGCATGTGCAGTAAGAACACCAAAATACTCTGCTTTCCAAAGGATACGGTGTGTGACTTGGCAGAAAGAATCCTGCATATTGTGGCTGAACATCGTACTGTGAAAAACATCATACTGCACATAGGGTCCACTGACGTTGTGAAGCAACAGTTTGGAGTGTTGAAAGAGGACTTTAATAATCTGTTGAACACAGTCAGCTCTCTGAATGCTGAGGTGTTTATCAGTGACCCTCTACCACCAATCCAAAGAGGAGCTGAGAGATTTAGCAAATTTAAAACATGCAGCTGTCAACGGCATGGACTGTCCATTCAGTGCATTTCACTGAATATTTTAGCCACCACAGCTCCCACAGGAAGAGAGCTCTGACCATGGGAGACATCGGAGCCAAGAGGAAGAGTCTCCATCCCACTCATTAACAACCACCTGTGAGGATTCACCATCTTCGGTCCCCCAGTCCCCATCCAGGTCACCCTCATCTCCATACACCCTTTCTCCTTCCTCCACCCTGTTGGAGTTCACTGACCGCATGAAAGAGCTGGTTAGTGCTGGGACCAAACTCCACCCCCGCCCCTTCCCATCGCTCTACTCCCATTTTCTCTACCCTAAACCCCCCTCACAGTCCACTTCCACCACTGGAAGCTCTATATGTGCTGGGTCCAGGCTACAAGGAAAATGGCACTCATGACTCTTTCCAGGTGTGCTGGTAGCCTTCTCAAATCATGTCTTGATAGGTAATAGAAAAAGAATGGTGAATTAGTCTGCTTATTTTCCACGTCCACACCGGGCTCTCACATTTGCCTCTAAAATCATATACGTGCGAACCAGAAATTGTATTTATGAGCAGTGTGCAAGTAACGTTAAAGATAACCTCCTATAACCAGAGCACCGAGAGAAATGGCGGAGGGGAGGTTGCTCTGTGACACTGTGAGACAGATATACGTCATAGGCAACTTAAGCTGTAAGACAGAAGAAAACAGGGAGAAGATAAGGTTTGGGTTTTGGCTAGCTGACCATTTAATGTTAGCTGTATCAGCGCCTTTTGTTGTTCAACAAGTTCAACTTTTCATAAACCTGATGTGTTTGTCACTGTCACTTTTCGTCAACAGAACTATCACAGCCTGGATGGAGCAGAACATTAAGAAAGTTTAACGTAGTCTACAACTGCAAACTTTCAAATATTGAACTAGTATTTAGCATTAACAAATTAGAGACCAATGTAAAGCCTTTTTCTTGCACAAGGATTTAATGAATAAAATTATAAAACGGGTAGCTCAAATCAAGCAATCTGTTTGGTCCATAGTAGTGATATAATGAGTTGCTTAGCAACCGTCATGCTATATAGCCTACTGGCAGCCTGGTGGAACTACTTTTTGTATTCATAAAGAAATGTCTGTTGATGAAATCAAGCCAAATTGTAGTGTGTCTGTTAGCCTACTTTCTTTTTGCCATACTTGGTAACAGTTAAGGGGGTTGCACCACGCCCCTTAACTGTGATATAATAAGCGAATACCACGGCCTATCGTGAGCTATTGCTTAAACCACCCACACAAGTTAAACAGCATAACTGGATTTTATAGTGGTTAAATAGTATAGTATTATATCAAATTATAATGAATATAGTAATTTAGACATTAAAATTATACTAACAGTATACTATTATTTTATTAAAGGTATAATATTATTATAATACTCTAGAGCCTCTGCAGTGAGTGGACAGATGCAGATTTATCCAAAGGCAGGAGGTCATTATGTCATGTGCTGCTTTTCCTCCTGAGAGCAACATGTTCTCCTTGTTCTGTTTTACTAAAGTAATCTTGTTTACAAAAATTGTGCCGTGGGTGCTGTATGTCCCTGGTTCAAAAACTACAAGTTCCACATGCCGCAAGCAGCAATGTACCAATCACAGTAGAGGTTTCTGTGATGAGTGTTTTAAAAAGCTGTTTACAATGTGGCAAAATCAATATTTTTGGACTGGTGCTTGTGTTGAGAAATACACATTTCAAAAGGTCAGTATTTTGCGCATTTTCCTTGATAATCAAGAAAGTAGACTCATGGTACCATTAGTTCCATTATATCACAATTGTAATTTTTTTTCACTATGATCGCAAAATGATTTTTTTCTCCAAATCATGCAACCCTACTATGGACCCCTTCGTCACTCAGCTCGGAGCTGAACAGAGGGTTTGAGAGACCGTAGTACCAACTTCCCAGGGAACTGTGAGTAACATTACAGACACTATTGTTTGCAAAGGGTTAAATGAGTTGAACAACAATCCAATATACATGGTACTATCAGAACAGAAAACTGAATATAATAAAACGGTGTTCATTATTTTTGTTTACTGTTTTGAGTCATCAAGACATGGTTATGTAATAAACATTGTGTTATATTATTGTAATCAATCATTGTGGTTTGATTAAAGTTCATTCATGTTGAGGTAAATGTGTTTAATGTGTAAGAAGAAGGGCTATAGATATTAAAGAGGTGGTATTATGGTTTTTGGCTTTTTCCCTCTCCTTGTAACAGGTTTGCAAAGTGAAAAAGCCCAAAGTCTTGCTCAAAGGGAGTTCCCATCTCCCACAGAAAGCACTGCTCTGAACCACTTGAAAACAGCTCATTTCTAGTCCAGCCCTTCACTTCCTTTACTTGTGACGTCACAATGAAAACGCATCATAAAGCTTGCCAAGCAGCTTGCGTGGGTCAGGCACGCCCTCAAACCAAGCTAGTCTGAGCGGAGGCCCTTTGGCTCGACTCGCCTTTGTTTGGGTTTCCATTGTAGAAATGTTGTACCTGTACCTGCTTCCAGGTACTTTTTTTTGTATCACCTCACCTCCCTTGAGGTTCCAAGCAAGCTGAGGGATACTAAAATGTAACGTGAAAACATGACAGACTGCTGATTGGTCAGAGAGAATATTCACTATCCACTGAATCATCATTGCGTGCCCCAGACAGAAAATCTTATATTTTACTCACTAAATCCACTTCTGAGAAGTTTTGAGGTGAGAAATCAGCTGTGTAGATTTCGAATATTGACAGTTTTACGAGAAGTGATGGCGAAACAAAAATGTGCTTGAATATTTTCGGAGTTGAGGAGCTCCGCAAGTGGCTACGGGGGATGCCTGTGCCAACCTGTGGGAGGAGCGTGAGGCCAGCCAACCGAACGCTCACAGAGCCCTCTGCTCCCGCCGTCACACAGAACGCTGCAGCAACAACGGCAGAGGAAACCACAGCTGTAGGTTTTCATACCACTTATCTGTCTTTACATTCAAAGGAATGTTGAAACGTTTTAACCGTGGACTGTATATATTTTCGCTGGTGTGTGTGTGTCGCATTGAACATTACGTCGTGGCAGTTGTGTGTGGCATCGCTATGACGACCTGCTCCATACTATCTCTGGGTACTATCTGCAATGGAAAACGGAGTAGGGCTGAGTATATCGAGAGTTGAGTCTATCGATTTGTGCTATGGTAGCATTTTTCGGCAAGGCAGCATAGATCGTCAGAACACTGGCAACAGTTCAGCGTTTAGTCCTAATGGTAAGATGTGGAACAATGATGTTGTGTGGTTGTGGACTTGTGAGTAAGTTATACCATCTGCTAGGTTTCGGTCGCAGTCTGAAGCAGCTTTGATTTGGAATACACTACCTTGTTTTTTACGACCCACCCTTCTCTGCTTCTGCTAGTAGTCCTTACCTGGGAACTGCACATGTGCAACTCCCAACAAAGATTTTGTACAAGTAAGATGCATCACTCTGTAGCTCAAGAGCGGAGCGTACAACACATAGGGTGAAAAGAGGAGCTGCAGCAATGTGCAGTATGAGAACAATATGGTGTTTTTTGAAAATTAAACCATGTAAACCTGTTCTGGTACAACCCCTAATTAAGATTTTGAACCTGAAAATGAGCATAATACCAACTCTTTAAGGAGTGCATGGGAGTTCCAATTCACAGTAACAGTAACAATATGTAGCTCTAAAATAAACTAGCTCATCCTCTTTGCACTCTAGTCAGAGTCATATGCCTGAAGTGCAGTTTGTTAAGGTAGACATATTTCCACTTAGAAATTTTGTTGTTTGCCCATTACCAATTCACTTCCCATGCAATGGTTATCAGATGTGAAGATGTATGCTATGGCAATCTGAGACAAAATTAGAATTGCATGAGGTAGTTTTCATCAGGATTAACAAATCAGAGACTAACCACCATGTAGAGCAATTTTCTTGAACCACACTCCAGAGAGAGGAGAGGGACTAGAAAGCGCAAGACTATGGGAAAGTGGAGTAAGTAACATGTATTAACGGGATGAGGTTGCATCCAAATGGAGAAAAAGAGGAGGAGATAGGAGCTCAGTGCATCAAGGGAAGTCCCCCGGCAGTCTATAGCAGCATAACTAAGGGATGGTTCAGGACTCACCTAAGCCAGCCCTAACTATATGCTTCATCAAAGAGGAAAGTCTTAAGCCTACTCTTAAATGTGAAGATGGTGTCTGCCTCCTGATCTAAAACTGGAACCTGGTTCCACAGGAGAGGAGCTTGATGGCTGATGGCTCTGGCTCCCAGTCTACTTTTGGAGACTCCAGGAACCACAAGTAACCCTGCATTCTGGGAGCGCAGTGCTCTGGTGGGGTAATAAGGTACTATGAGCTCTTTGAGATAAGATGGTGCCTGACCATTAAGAGCCTTGTAGGTCAGCAGAAGGATTTCAGTTTCTATTCTGGATTTTACAGGAAGCCAATGCAGAGAAGCTAAAACAGGAGAAATATGATCCGTTTTTCTGGTTCTTGTCAGAACACGTGCTGCAGCATTCTGGATCAGCTGAAGAGTCTTAATGGACTTATTCAATAAGCCTAGATGTAACAAATGCATGGACTAGTTTTTCTACATCATTTTGAAACAGGATGTTCCTGATTTTTGCAATATTATGTAGATGAAAAAAGGCGGTCCTTGAAGATTGTCTAATGTGAGAATTAAAGGACATGTCCTGATCAAAGATAACTCTAAGATTCCTCACAGTGGTGCTGGAAGCCAGAATAACTATATCTTCAAATAATGGATTACTTTGCAATAGTATATGATGGTCAGTGGTATCAAATGCAGGACTAAGATTTAATAAAACCAGCACGGACGCAAGTCCTTTTTCTGATACAATTAGGAGGTAATTAGTAATTTTTACCAGTGCTGTCTCTGCGCTATGATGCACAGAGACAGCACTGATGATAAATCCTGACTGAAAATCATCAAATAGATTATTGCTAAAGAGAAAGTCACAATTGTTTGGCAACTGCTTTCTCAAGGATATTAGAAAGAAAGGGAAGGTAAGATATAGGTCTATAGTTGACAAAAAACCCTTGGATTAAGAGTGGGCTTTTTAAGTAAAGGTTTAATTACTGCTACTTTAAAGGGCTGTGGTACATAACCTGTTAATAAAGACAGATTGATCATATATTGTAAAGAAATACTCAGGGTAAAAAGGGTTGTGATGGCGCAATGGATAAGACTCATGCCTTTGGTTTGAGAGACCTGGGTTCAATTCCCTACTGTGACCCATCCACCATTGTGTCCCTGAACAAGACACTTAACCCCTTGTTGCTCCAGAGGCGTGCAACCTCTGACATGTATAGCAATTTTAAGTTGCTTTGGATAAAAGCGTCAGCTAAATGAATAAATGTAAAATTTCTTTAAGCAGCCTAGTTTGATTGAGGTCTGAGACAGGCCGATGATTTAGATGAAGAAATTATTGAAGTTAGTTGATAAAAAGATTCACTTCCTTATATTTTGCTACAGCATTATCAGATATACATCTTGTGTAGAATTGTTTGTCAAATGGAGTGTAGTCCAGCAAGAGGAACTCAAAGGTTAAACAAAAGTGGTCAGATAAAAAGGGATTCTGTGGGAACACTATTAAATGTTCAATTTCAATACCATATAACAGAACAAGGGTGAGGGTGTGGTTTTTCCAGTGAGTCGTTTTATGAAGAAAGGCCAACTGAATTTAATAATGAGATAAATGCAGTACTAAGGCTATCATTCTGTCATCAGGACAGTGTCATCTTCTTTGCTGCAATGTTCTAGGGAGGTGTCATCAGGTCTTGTGGCGCCAACAAACTAGGCAAACTGGCGAGGAAGGCCAGCTCGGTGGTGGGGATGGAACTGAACAGTGTAAATTGAGAGGAGGATGAGGAAAGCCAGATAACATTTTGATGGCTCATTTGTGCCAACAGCCATCATGCTCCACTACACCACAGCACCCAACTGACTATTTTTATCTCTATTATGATTGTATTAGTTTGTACATAATTGATATATTATACTTATTGTTCTATTTTTATTGGTTATTCTTAGTGTATGTATATTGATTGTGTTCATACAGTGTCTATATATTTTTTACGCTTACTTAGTATCTTACTTATAAATTGATGAATATAGTGTGTTTACAGTATGTTTATTTTAATACATCTACGTAAGAAATGCTAACTATTCTGCTTTTGTTGTATCTTGTTCTTTACATTCCTCTGTGCTGCTGTGCCAACACAAATTTCTCCTACGGGGATGAATAATAATAATAATAATTATAATCATCTTTATTTGTAGAGCACTTTTCAAAAACAAGTTACAAAGTGCTTTAACAAGTGTAAAGACAATAATACCCAAAAGACAATACTACAAAAACAATACAAGATAAAAGCAAGAAAACATTGAAAAGACTAAAATACATGTTTAATATAAATATAAAATAAGTAAAATAGAATAAAATAAAAGGGATAAAATAAAGTCAAATAAGATCTAGAATAAGAGGAAAGGCTCTCCTATAAAAGTATGTTTTAAGAAGGGACACTGACTCAGCCGACCTGATTTCCTCGGGCAGGCTGCTCCAGAGCCTCGGGGCCCTGACAGCAAACGCTCTGTCCCCTTTAGTTTTCAGTCGAGACTCTGGAACAGACAACAGACCTCTGCCCGAGGATCTCAAGGTACGTGCTGGTGCGTATGGGACTAAAAGGTCAGAAATATAACAAGGTGAGAGGCCATGACGAGCTTTAAAAGTCAATTCTAAAACTATACTGGGAGCCAGTGTAATGAAGCTAAAATAGGGGTGATGTGGTCATATTTCTTTGTTCTGGTTAAAAGCCTGGCAGCTGAGTTCTGGACAGTCTGGAGTCGATCAGTAGATTTTTGGGTTAAACAAGTGAAAAGGCTGTTGCAATAATCCAGGCGTGATGAGATGAAGGCGTGTAAAATGGTCTTGGTGTCCTTAAAAGTTAACATAGATCGAATTTTGCTATATTTCTAACTTGATAAAAACATGATTGAACAAGCTTTGTGGTGTTCTGCTCAAAATTTTAATTACTATCAAACTAGCGGATGGCATCATTTGTTTTGCCATCTGCTGGGACCCGATGACCAGGATTTCTGTTTTGTCTGAGTTCAGCTGGAGGAAATTATTTGAGATCCATTTTTTAACTTCACAAAGGCAGTCAGTAAGTGAACTCAGCATTCCAGGATCTGTGGATCTGACGGGCAAGTATATTTGTGTGTCATCAGCATAAATATGAAAAGAAATGCCATGTTTATGGATAATATGTCCAAGGGGAAGCAGATACAAGGAAAACAAAATGGATCCAAAGACCGACCCCTGAGGCACACCATATTTAACTGGACAGAACGAAGAGACATAGTTGTTTACAGACACGCAAAACTTCCTATTTGAAAGGTAGGATGAAAACCATTCTAGGGCCGTACCAGAGATCCCCACCCAGTGCCTCAGTCTGTCTAACATGATGTTGTGATCAATGGTGTCAAAAGCAGCACTAAGGTCCAGGAGTACCAGGACTGAGCACATGCCTTCATCAGCAGACACTAAAAGGTCATTGGTGACTTTAAGCTGGGCAGTCTCTGTGGTACTTCCTGAAACCAGATTGAAATTTTTCAAATAATTTGTTATTTTCCAGTCCAGTGAGCAGCTGTTTGGACACAATTTTTAAAGTTTTGAAACTGGTATAAAATTTTGTGGGAAGTTAACAGTGGGTTCACGCAAGCCGTTTTAAAATAATCAGGGACACAACCAGTAGATATGGAGCTGTTAAAAACAGAGATCAAATGGGGCCCAACAGAATCTATTACTTTCAGTAAAAAATTTTGAAAGGTATTACATCAAGTGGGCTGGAGGACACTCTCATTTGTGTTACTGTTTTCAAAAGCTCAGACAAGTCGATGGGATAAAACTGGTTAAAACTCTCTTGTTGCTGGTGAGGGACCTCTGAGTAAGAGGTCGCGGGGTAATAGAGGCTTTGATTGAGACCACCTTATTGGTAAAATAAGATAAAAACAATTCACAGTCATCATTACTTCCAGCTGAGGCACAAGGAAGGGTTGGGTTTACCAGCTGATCCACAGTCTTAAACAGAAACCTGGGATTGTGTTTATGTGTAGTAATGAGTTCAGAAAAACAGTGTGTTCTCGCATCTTTAGCCATGTTATTGTAGTTAATTAATAAATCCTTCAGACTGAGGTAATGGACTTGGAGACTGGATATTTTCCATCTGCGCTCTGCTTTCCTGCATTCCCTTTTTTGGCTGAGAATGCTGTCATTTATCCATGGTTGCTTACTAGCTTTAGACGTAGGCCTAACCTTTAGAGGAGCAGTAATATTTATTGACAACAAACAGATAAAATCGAAGTGATCGACCAGATTGTTGGTGTTTGAATCAGACAGGTGTTGGCTTTGGCTCTGAAAGAATGTGCAAAACTTTGAAACACTTTGTTCATTAAAGATGAGAGAACACACGGAACTTGGTGAGGCAACATTAGTAACAGGCAAATCGCAGCTAAAAACAATATATCTGTGGTCAGATATGGTCATGTCCACTAATTCCACAGAGGAAATGCTGACACCCAGGGTAAAAATCAAGTCCAGTGTATGACCACCGTTATGTGTTTGCCCTTTGACATGTTGTTTGAAGTTAAAAGAAGTGGCCATATTTAAAAAGGCAGTTGCATTAACATTGGTGGGGTCATCAACATGCATATTAAAATCGCCACAAAGAACAATTCTGATAAAAATCCTCCACGGGGTTTTGGGGGGCGATAAATTATAACAAATATGATAGGTTGCAGCCCTCCAACTTTAACAGTGAGAACTTCAAAGGAGTTAAATTCATCACAGCGTACTTGACATTTAAATTTTTCCTATACACACACTCACTAGCCCACCACCACGACCACTGACCCTCGGTTGACTAAAACAATCATATTGAGGCGGACACAGTTCAGCTATCTGGCTATAGTCATTCATTTGCAACCATGATTCAGTTAAAAACATAAAATCTAGATTTGCAGACAAGATAAAATCATTTAAGATAAAGTCTTACTTGACAGAGATCTCACATTGAAGAGAGCCATTTTAAATGAGTTTGTTTTGGGTGCTGGAGTTGGTGCAGTTGCCCTAATCCTTATAAGATTACTATGATTGCTGTGTGGGGTGTGCACATTTCGGTTTACTGGTCTATGCGTGATGATGATAGGAATAGAAGTCTTTGGAACAGCGCTGGGAGCAGACGGATTTACAGTGAGGCAGAGATCTGTTCAGTGAGCGGTGGTGTGTCCAGGTGTGCTGCATGAATGATTAGTCATTCAGGTAAGTCATGTGTGGATGACCGCACCACATGCTGTATGTGAGCAGCTAACATTTCTGAGCCCCATTTGTTTGGGTGAAGTCCGTCTGTCTTAAAAAGAGACATTCTTTGCCAGAAAATATTAAAGTTGTTGACATAACACACACGGTGAGCCCTGCAGGTGGACTGGAGCCAGTCGTGGAGGCCAAGGAGTCTACTGAAGCGGCCAGCACTGCGACCAACTGTGGGAATGGGACCAGAGATAAAAACAGACTTTCCACACTGCTTTAAAAAGTTAAAAATACAGTTAAAATCTGATTTTGTCAGTTCAGACTGCTGAAGAGCTGTGTCATTTGTTCCCACATGGACTATCACTCTTGTGATGGAGGACGGGATCGATGGCATTAGGTCTTGCATTTTTTTTTTTTTAAATGTCAGCTGTGGTGGCACCAGGGAAGCAGTGAGTGGTGGCGTTAAAGAAACGGATGTTTCTGGTTATGGAGTCACCAGTTATTAGTGTGGTTTGGGAGAAAAGAGGACGAGGAGATGCCGGTTTTAGGGTTCCAGAGCAGGATTGAGCAGAATCTACTTCCACACTGCATGCGGACTGAGGATTGGAGTGTGTGTGCTGCTGAGTGTTGCGTTCGAGTAGCAGTAACAGACCAGAGAGAAGGACTACCCGACGGTGCAGGGTAGAGACGGCCTCCAGAGCGTCTGAGCACAGCCTCCTTCAGGATCCTACGTCGGGAAGCAGAGGTTTTTGACCGGGATGACGGCCACCGATCAGGCCCAGCGGCAGCCCAGCCGATCACTGTTTGCCGCCAGTGCAGGCGATGTAGCCGGTGGAGGAGATGCAACAGTGTCGGCAGGCACTATCCGCCAAAAGGGATCCGTATCAGGGAGACTCGAAGCCGCAGGTGCATCCGCTGGATGGACTGGAGTGTCGTCAGACAGGGCTGTATAGCGGTTGGAGAGGCCGATGTGCGGAGGAGAGGCAGCCCTGTCCGAGCCTCTCTTGCAGCCACAGACCACCACTTCAGCCCAGGTTGACTGATGCTTCGGAGTCGAGCAGGAGGAAAACCTTGGAAGGGTAGAAAGGTCCCATAGCACAGTGTCCTGGATGTTAGCGGTTGCGCTAAGAGAAACAATCTGTATGGCTTGTACTGAAGCCACATCCCTAAAGCCAGTCAGCAGGGAATCTTTCTCTTTGAGTTCCTCTGAAAGTCGTCCGATGTCTCCCATAAGGTCAGCAACCTTTTTGTTCGCTTTCTTAAGGAGTGTGCAGTCCTCATGGGGCAGAGTTATCTCGGCTAGCATAACGTTAGTCGCCGAAGCTTTGTTGTGATCAGTAGCGTTGATAGCGTTTTTACCATCATCTAGCTTAAAATCCATGTCGGATGACTAAAATCCTTAACCCAAGTTAAAAACTTAAGTTAAATAAAAAGGATATAAAAAATGTAACGAAAATGTGTGGATTAAAACTTGATAAGAGTCAGGTTTAAGACGGAGCTTCCGACAGGTAGATAATGGTACAGTCACCCCCTGACTAAGACCACTAATATTAATGAAGGTATGTTATTAGTCTAATGTGGATTTTTTCAGAAGGCTGAAAGCCCGGGGCCGGTTGCACAAAAAGCTTTAAGTTAAGATTTTCCTTAAAATTTCCTTAAAATACATTTGGTTGCACAAAACACCCTTATATCTTCTCCTTAAGGTTTTCCTTAAAATGTTCACTTAAGTATTTAAGGTTTTCTTCTTATCTTGGTCTTATGCTTAAGGAATCCCTTAAGCGTGTTAAACCGTTGCACAAAAGACTGTAGCAAACAAACTAAGGAAAATAATTTAAGGTACCTCTGGCTTTCTCTTAACTGCAACATGGCTGAGTTTATGGCTTTTTAAATGAAGAAAATGAACATATCCCGTGACCGGGAGAATCCAATGGATACGCTAAATGATGAGCAATTGTTTTTACATTATTAATTTGACCGGCTGTCAATTCATGACTTATCCAACCATCTAGAGTTGGATCACTCTACTTTCCACAGCTGTGCTCTTCCAGCTCCTTTGCAATTAACAATTGTTCTATGCGTTTATGCGTCTTATCTCTTTTCAGTTTTCCGTGTTTCATGTACACAAGTCAAGGTGTGCCGCCTCATTCACAGAGTATCAAACGCCCTTACCCGTCTGCTGAACACCACTGTAAAGTTCCCGTCTAAACGAGAAGGCTGTCAAAACGACACAGTTTAGTTTATAGCCAAAACAAAATTATTCTTACCAGTTTTATTGGACTCCCTCCTGTAGTTGGTAATCTCCTTTTTGGCGAGAACAGACAAGTTCTTTTGGATCTCCTGGATGGACCTCTTAAGACTTCTTTAATTTATTTTTAACACAATTTCTTCCCACATCTGTTGTTTTTTGTTTGCCATTATTTGCGGATCAAATTTACTTTTTATTACGTGCTTTCTTTTATTAAATTCCTCCAGCAGTACAATTTATTTCCTCCTCTGACCAATTTGGTTTTCTTGTCTTCTTTTCTTCCATTTCTTTCTTCATTTCTTTCCAACTTTGTAGGCTACAGTGATAACAGGTCAAGTGCTGGTGCAAACAGTCTCCATGGTAACAGTAGAATTTTATTGCTGTAAATTCTCTATCAATGTAGCAAACATCTTAATGCTTTTCCTTACCTAAGGAAACCATTCAAGGGAAACTGTGCAACTCCCTTAAGTAAAGTCCTTAGCTAAGGAGAAATTAAGAAATTTAGGAATGTCTACTTAAGAAAAGAACCTAAGGTTTTTTGTGTAACCAGCCCCTAGCCTTAGACCGCTTCTAACATTTAATCTATTTATTGTACTCAATGGCTCAGCTGAGGTGATAACTTAACTTGAGAAGAGCTGTGTAGGTGTTTTTAGTTATGGCTCATTTTTAGATGTACTGTACTTGGATAAAAGGTCTAAAGGCCGACCGCCCCTGACAAATGCTTTGTCAGGAGAGTGGGCTGACTAGGGACAAATTCCCAGGCAATTTCTTTTCCCCAGTCCGCCTCCGAGCAAAAATCAAAGTGAGAGCTGTATTGATGTGTGTATGGTTCCTGATTTGATTTGATTTACCAGTCTGTACTTTTTTGTTTTACCAGAAAAGTAGTTTGGAGATATTGAGTTGCCAAAATTGTCAGTATCAGAACATGGCGTTTTATTGTTGAGTGTGGTGAAGAGGGCTTTTTTTTGAGGTTATAAGTTGGTTGAATAATGATAGCCTGTGTGTTGGATAATTTTGGAAGATGAATGCGATCAAGGAATTAATGAATATTGGAAATACTTGATAGATTGTCTTTTGGGTTGTATATTACGGTGATTTAAGCAATACTACATAAAAGGGTGTGCTTTATTATCGGAATCATTGCATATGGATCTTGGCTCAAGTGCCTAGTTTGGTCTGGATTGTATCTGTGAAGCACACTCTTCTTGTTTAATATTGGGGACTGACCAATACCTGGAAAATAATTAGTCAAGTCAGTCATGGTGCTATCATGCTGGTTTAGTGAATATATTTTCAATCCAAAGTAAAAAGGTTGTTACTCCTTTGGAATGAATTGCAACATTGCCTTAAACATCCCCCAGGTATTTGCCACACCCTGTCAGCTGTTTATCTCATTTGCTATAAAGTGCATGGCCACACAGCCATCAGCCACCCTTCAGTCACAGTGGAGAGACAGTATATGCTTCTACTACATATGTAAGTATTCCTTTTACTCTTTTAGTTTTCTTAGTTGTTGCTATGGACAGGTGCATCTCAAAAAAATGTGTGTGAAGTTCTTTTTTTCCTTGTAATTAACTGAAAAAGTGAAACTATAATACCTTTCAGACACAATACAAAAAGTGAAATATTTCAAGCATTTTTAAGTTTAAAGTTTTAATCTTGATGATTGTGGCTTAAAGCCCATGGAAATCAAAAATCCAGTATTTAACGAAATTATAGTATTTTAGAATAAATCATTTATAATACAGAAATGTTGACTTGAGAGTTTTTATCAGGTAATTAACTCAAAACACCTGCAATGGTTTCCCTTCATCTCTAAGTCAAGTTAAGTGAAGCTCAAATAATCTTTTCCATGATTTTCAAAAAATGTTGATATGCACCTGTATATTGCTATACCCACTCCATCTGTCTAACTAACTCGTCAGCTAATGAACACATTTTAGGTCGGTGAAGTTGAACTAGCAGGCACAATACAGACTTTTTATGTTTTAATTTTGTTGTACATAATGTAATAATTATTGTATGTTGCACCAATTATGTACATGTTGTGATAATTTTAATGTAGTGTTGTTGCATTGCACAGGAAATGCATTGATCAAACGCAATTGGTTAAGAAGATACAGTAACCAGCCTGTTCAGTGAGACCAGACTTGATCTGATCAGATCTTCTATAGGATTAAAGCACACAATAAAATATGAGTAATTGGCAACATTTTCCATTTCAAAATTCCATACTTTTCCAGACTCAAATTTACAGACTTCTTGGACTTTCTTAGATCATATTTGAGAACAGATAGCTAGATGTAGTATAAGTTTATTCAATAGGATAAACCCCTTGAGGTGAACCATCTCGTTTTCGAGGGGGTCCTAATATATAGTACAATACAGAACAAGGGACAAATCAAACACATAACAATAATAAGACATACAATACCACAATCAACACACTACAACAAAGACGACAACAACAACAACCACACACAAAAAAAATATATGAATATTTAGGTGAATACAACCACTTGATAGCCACACAGAGGCCGTAAACAAAATGCAAAAACATAACATAGAATAAAGAATAGTGTAAATTGTGTATAGATATAGCATCATCTGAAACATGAACAATTTAGCTCAAAATTATTAATATTGATATAATATTATTAATATTAAAACTATTTAAATATGTGAAATTAAGTTAAAGATCATGTGTTTGAAGATAAGTTATTCCAGTCTGAAGGAGCCTTAAACATAAACGCTCTCTTTCCTCTTGCTTTTTTGACTATAAGAATGAAAAAGAAGTTGTGTAGAATACCTCAGGTTGTGTATTGAGGAATAGGGTACCAGATACTGTTGTAGATACTGAGGATAGTTAAAGTGTACACATTTAATTATGAGTTGCAGCTAATGTATGTTTCTTCTTATATTGAGTGAAGGTCATTTAAGTGAATTATACATTACACAGTATTGAGTATTATAGGAACATCCAAGAGAAAATCTACAGAGATTATTGTATGCTGGATTAAGGGGTAGAAGGCTTTTAGATGCATTTTGATAAACAACATCGGCATAGTCAAGAAATGGCAATATCAGTTGTGTGGCAATTTTTTTTTCTGGATCGAAATAAAACACAGTGATCAATGTGAGGTTTGAATTTAAGTTCAGAATCGAGCCATAAACCCAAGTATTTAACTTTATCAACCTCATGCAGAAAAGTACTGTCATTACATGTTATAATTAGATTATTAGATTTTGTTTTAAGAGTCTGTCTTGTACCAAATACCATAGTGTAAAATTTAGTTTTATTGAGCAGATGTTCTTTATGTAAATAAGTGGTTTTAAAATCCAACTGCTATAATGTTGCCAACTAATTGCCAGGAGATTGTAGCTAGGTCTTGTAGCGCATACAAATTAATTTATTGGTTGTTCAGTCCACACTTCTACACAGAAAGTTGGATAAAATTCCACTGTCATATATCAAAGTCGAAAGAGGAAGTAAACTAACCGGTAACTAACTGCATAGGGTTGCTAAATCTGATAACAAAACAATAGCTTTACTGACAATGCAGAACTGTGACCAAGTTGACTCACATGTCTGGAAATGTTGGCAAACTAGTTCTTCTTCTGTGTCTTCAGATTCATACATACATTTATACATAAGTGATAAGAATGATTCTGTATGTGTGGGTGACTGCTGAGCAACACGTCCTTTCCACTCCCTACACTTTTGAAATTGGATAGTTTTATTTGATCACTTTGCCATCTTTTTTAAACTTCAAAATTAATCAAATTTGAAATTTTGTTAATGTGTTGTAATAAAAAATCTGATATGTTGTTTAATGATTCCAGACACATTTTGATTACTGATCATCTATTAATGATTTTTTTACAACACAATTCATCTGCCCAAATTTGAGGTATGCAGATCTTGCAATCACATTTGTGGTGTGTTTGTCTAGGTCAGTATTCTTGGAACATATCTTTAAAATTTTTGTTTGGGTGCTGACCACATCAATGTCTGTGGCCTGTGCCAAAACACAAAAGCTCTTTATAACACAACCTACTTTTCAAAGACAATGCTAATTGACATGCAAGAAAAGCCACATGTTGGCGTCTAGCTATCATAGGGGACGATGAGAAACGTATTGTCTGTTTTGCAAACGTAAAATGTTGAACTTGTTATTCAGCATAAATGGTTATGATTATTGACATATTAGTACTTAGCATTAACAAATCAGAGACTAAACACTATGTAGAGCATTTTTCTTGCGCAATAATATAATGGATTAAAACAACACCTGAATGCAGAGTACTGGTGCCTATTTTTCCTAAATTTTCTGGTCCATCGTGGGTGGGTAGGTAGGTATAGGTAGGTGTAGGTAGGTAGGTAGGTGGGTAGGTATAGGTAGACAAGAACCCAGTCAATGCTGCTGCATGTGCTGCTCTCACTCGTGCTCCACAACTTGTCATTCCTCACACACAGGAGGCAGAAGTGTTGTGAAGTGCTGCTCACTTTTCAGACAGAGCTCCATAAGCTGGTGTTGGTGCAGCAGCGAGCAAAACTGGCAAGAAAACACTATGATAATCTAATATTAAATATAAGCAATTTATTAAATTCCCTGATTTTGATAAATTATGAAATATGTGTCTCTGCTTGCCAATCGTTTTGATTACTCTGTCTGTTATCCTGGAGTTTCAATTCCCCTGATACCCCTGATATTGTTTTAATTTTTATTGCTGCATATTAAACAACTTTTTGTATTTCTTATATTTCTGCTTATTAATGTAGCAACAACATGTGCAAGCTAACTCTAACTGCAGGTAAGGCACACTGGTCAAGTAAATGTTTCAGTAAAGGGTTGTTTCACCCAAATCACATTGGTACCTAGTCATACAAATGTTTTGTTTACCCTTGTTTTTGTCTCTCAGATTACAATGAGAATACAGTGAAAGTTAATGCATTGGCTTTGTGGTGCTTATGACATGCATTAAGAAAATTTCTTGGCAATTGTTTCCAATAAAAATGTCCCCATTTAGGCCTTTTTACACTAGCGACAAAACGATTAAATGGAATAAAAATACAGAGTATTGGTTGATGATATATTACATTTAAACCATCCACATCAAGTCTGACACAAATATTTTCATTATACTGAAAATCTATGCTAAGTAAAAGACAATCAAAACATGAGAGGAGTAAATGCAAGAATAAATGGCCACTACAATGAAACTCAAAATTGTAATAAGGAAACACTAGAGGCAGAGTAAGGTATTAAAGTAAAAGTAAAATGAAGATAAAAATAAATATTGATAAAATTGTGATAAAAATGAACTATCAAAACTAAAATAATAGAAATAAAAAAGAAAAGGATAACAAAATAGAATAAAACAATATATCATGAAAACAGACTAAATGTAACTACATAGATTAATAAATAGATAAATAAATAAATCAATGAAAAGATAAATTAATAAAATAAATAAAATTAAACTCAATTCTGGTTTGCTTTTCAAAATAACATTCTCAGCTGCCCTCATCATTGCCATTAATGACAGTGAATGAAAATTATATGGCATTGCAGTGGAATAATTAAAAAGTTATGAATTGTCAATCAAAAAATTCATCATCATTCATCATAAACCCACACATAACTCTACACACTAAAGATGGGCTTGCTATTCCAAGTTTCCAATTATGTGTAGAAAAGTACACAATTTAAGTTTAAATACTGAGCTTCATTGCACTGGTTTCTCCATGAGGCCATCTAGTAATCCTACAGCAGTGTTTCCCCTTTGCTTGGATGGCAGCCCACGTAGCTATATAAAAGGCTTCCAGAGATAATTTTTTTTTACCCATTTTTTTAGCACTGAGAACACAGAGAGATGTTTTATGGGATTACGTTACAAGGCATGGACACGGTGGATATTTTACAAGCAAGGACCAGTTAAAGCAACAGTGAACAGTTAACACACCATTGCAGATGTTATTCAGTAGTATCGGTACGAGTATGAGTTCATTTTCAAAACAGATGAGTCTTTCTGAATAAACAAACAATAAAGAAAAGAATTTCAGATAATTTGCAGCGCACACAAAAAGAATCATGATTTAGGATAAAACAAAGATGTCTGTTTTTGAAAAAGAATACTTAAAATATGTTGAACAGTTTCATTGGTAATATTAATTATCACGTGCATGCAGTGTAATATACTCTCATAAATAAGGTGAACAGTAAGACAAATTACATTTAAATTTATGCTGTTTTCGATCCCTCAGTTGAGAGAATACGAGCGCAATTTGATGTGATATGTTCATTGCCTTATGACATTTGAGTCAAATGCTGTACTGCAGTGTTTGGATATGATGCATTGCTAGTAAAAACACAGTATGGAAAACTATAATGCTATTTATTTAGTAAATATTTCAATGTACTACTTATGTCACATAAAACAAGTCAAATTTCTTTTAACTCATCAGCAGCCTCATTAAGTGAGTGGAGGGTTTGTGTAGCCTAAATAAATGTTTAAACACAAGTAGAATGCATTTGGTTAACTTTTTTTTGTAACGAGGGAATCCAAATTATGTACCTGGGTCATATCATACATCTTTATGTGTCCCCCTCCACCACTGTCACCACTCAGGAAGGATGCGCCTACCTACAGATCGATTATCAGTGAAGTTTAGTCCAGTGCACAAGCATTGTGTGTGTGTGCGGGTTTTACCCATCAAACAACGTAATATTTCTGACTTCAACCTCACCAAAAACAACGTCAGTGTCAGACTGGGTTAAATTTCTAATTTTAGCTTTTCTGCACAAATTTGCCGTTCTTTTCTTCACGCTGTCAGTACATATTAATATTAACGAGGGACGTTTCACTGACCAAGGGTCATACATGGAGCAGGCTCACATGTGCCACATTTCAAGTTGATTGGGATTTAAACATGATACTTATAACATGTTCACTTTGAGGAGCTTTGAGTATCCAAGATATAAACACTTAATCTATTATTATTATTGTCATTCATGACTGGACTGAACAAAGTCTAAATGTGTTTATTTAATACAAGGCTTACACTTACACACACGTCATTTAAATTTTTTCCAGAATGCATTTATTTTTTCCCAAATTCCATGCTTTCAATTCAGAATAAATGTATTGCACCAGTAAGCTATTAAAATACTATAGAAATATTTATAATATTTAATTATAACATGCATTAAGAAATATTAAAAATGTTGAAGTTGTTTAAGTGATGAGCTTTTGTTAGCACTCTGACTCTCTTTAATATAACTGTGTGTGTGTGGGTGTGTGAAACACCAACAAAGAGACCAGAAGAGGGAAGCAGCGTGGCAGTAAATCTGGTGTCAAATTTACTGGAACGCTGCAGAAATCTCAGTTTTAGCTCATAAACCTATTTGTAAGGCTAGAGACCACCAATAATTTTGTAATTTGAGTGACCTGACCTGTTAAGCTTAGTTTTTGACCTAATACTGCCATGTCTGTCGCTTTAAAGGTCTCTGGTTAATCATCGCCAGCTTGGGTAAGTTTATAATTTGCAATCATAATCACCAGTCTTGTTAGTAGATAAATAATGTACCTAAGTCAACAATTCTTGGTAAACAAGGCTTTTTATATCACTGATATCTCTGAAATCTAATTAAACCATCATGATTTTCTTCCTTGTCTCAGCCTCTTCCTCCAGGCTGGTGTGTTACTATAACAGCTTGGCAGAAAGCAGAACGGGAAACGGGAGATTGACGGTGTCAGATATTGATCCGAACCAGTGTACCCATCTGATCTATGGCTTTTCAGTCATTAACAATCAACATCAATTGGTCCCCAGCAGTGAAACTGACATACAACGCTATCAGTCCTTTACTGAACTCAAAACAAAGTCAGTGCTATGACCTTGGAAAAATTATGCTGAACTGTTTTGTTAAGTAATCTTTACTAAACTTTTATGCTCCCACAGAAATCCACTGCTCAAAACCCTGTTAGCGGTTGGTGGCCTGACCTTTGACACACAAAAGTAAGTTACTTACATGAACATTTAGGCCTTTTGTGCAAGTGCAAAGACACGTGTAATCAGGGCTTTCACTGAGCTATAGGGGTCCCAACAAATTTGAGAATGTCCGTAAATAATTTAATTGCCTGATTCATCAACAGACATAAACAAAATATGTAAATACATACTTAAACATAATACAGCAAGTAAAAATACGGTTTGCATTCAAATATTTAAGCACAATTATTTTTTTTATTTTGTTTGTTTTTTTATTTTGTTTTTTCAACCAAAAATAAAATGTGTTGGATGTTTGTATTAAAACTAATGCAAACTCAGTGGAACCAAATGAATCACTAGAGGCCAATACCAAAACATTTTAACATGCATTTTGTCTTTTTCTTCCCTTTTTACTAACATTTGTACAAAATGTATTGATGTCTAATAAGTAGCTGCACATCGATAATTGTCTGGATCATTTTCATGATAATTATGAGTGAAAACAATAGTAACCAGAACATTTGGCTAAGGCGTATATTTGTTTTTGTACACGTGACTTTGTTCTTTACTCTGGTCTTTGTGTTTCTAGTACTAAATCATAGCCCTAATTGCAGTATGTGGAGTGTCCTTTTGAGAGGACTGTTTTGTTGAAATGTTTGCCAGATTTCGTACAAGGGTGTCAGCACGAAACAGAGCAACGTTCATCCAGTCTGCTATCACACTACTGAGAGAAAATGGGTTTGATGGGCTAAACCTTGACTGGAGACTCCCTAGAGGAGCTAGATGCCAAAAACAGGACAAGAGGAGGTTCACACTGCTATGCAAGGTCAGAGATTGAATTTGTTTTTCCTGGGACAGACACTGTCAGAAATATTGTATGCCATACTGTTTATGCAATGCATGAAAATATTAGATTGCATACTTAACAGGCACTGAATCATGTGTTGTATAGGATCTCAAAGATGCCTTTGAGGAAGAGGCAACAAAAGCTAACCGTGACAGATTAATCATCACTGCTAGTGTCTCTGCGGAGAAAGCAACCATCCGTGCCTGTTATGAAGTTGCACAGATTGCCACGTAAAACTTATTTAATGTAATTCTTGACATTATAGCAGTCATTAGCTTTTATCATCTGTTGATAAATGTGATCTCATCTGCATTTTCTCAGGTACCTGGATTTCATTAATGTACTGACATTTGACTTTCATGGCCCCTGGGAAAATGTCACAGGACATCACAGCCCCTTATACAGAGGATCCCATGACACTGCAGACAAACTCTACTCTAACACTGCAAGTACAGGGATTCATATTTTACCCACAATAAAAAAAATTTATTTATATCTCATGCTAATTGTTTTTAATTCACTACATTTTAGGACTCTGCCATGCAATATTGGCGGGACCAGGGAGCACTCACTCAAAAGCTAAACCTGGGTATAGCTGCCTATGGGCGAGTCTTTAGCCTCTCCTCTGCTTCCACTGATGTTGGAGCACCAGTCAGTGGTGCTGGGGTGGCAGGCTACTACACCGGTGAAGACGGATTCTGGGCCTCTTATGAGGTAACACTGCAATTAATATCTATAGCCTTATAATAAGATAACTGCTTTGACTGTATTGTTTAGTGTAACACATATCTGTTGCTATTAACACATTAGACCTAAATATGACATTTGAAGTTTCTTTTCAGACTTGTCTTTATGTTGAAGATGTTAAAATCCACTTGATAACTGATCAGAAAGTTCCATATGCCACTAAAAATAATCAGTGGGTTGGATTTGACAACAAAAACAGCCTTGATACTAAGGTAATCATCTTTTTAATTTAAGCTATTGCTCAGTAACATTTTTGTATATGACTGGTTGTGTGCAAATCTGGTTTTGTCCACATTACTTCAGATGAAGTGTTTTCTTCCTCAACCTCTCAGGTCAATTACCTAAAAACTAACAACTTTGGAGGAGCCTTTGTCTGGTCACTGGACCTGGATGACTTTAGTGGACAATTCTGTAAACAGGGTAATTACCCTATTATCAGCCACCTGCATACTCTCCTGGTTCCAGGTAAACATATGCAAAAAGTGTCTATTCTATCCCTTTATGGGGTGGTGGATTTTATGGGCTGTTTGAAATAATAAAATCATAATTAATGTAGTTACATTTTATTTACTTTAATCCATTTTCCTATGCAGTGTGCCGAAGTAAATTCTTTCTATTTGAAATTTCAGCAATTATGCTCATATGATGTGATAATCAAGCAAAATCTAACTCTTGCCAATTTTAGGTTTTCCTGGCATTACCACTACAACTACTACCCATCCTACCACACGCAATCTGACATCCACTGCGACAAAAACCAAAACCACTACACCTGCCAATACCAGATATGAAGTGTCTACTGAAAACCAACATGAAGGAAAGAGATTTAAGAGAGCTATTGCTACAAAACCTTCATCTACCACAACAACTCCCCGCACTACAACTAAAACAACTTCGCCTACAACAACCAAAACAACTCCACGTACAACAACCAAAACAACTCCACGTACAACAACCAAAACAACTCCACGTAGAACTACCAAAACAACTCCACGTACAACAACCAAAACAACTCCACGTACAACAACCAAAACAACTCCACGTACAACAACCAAAACCACTCCCAGAACTACAACCACAACAACTCGCCCCACTACAGCACGTTCAACAACCAAACTAACAACCAGAAGCACAACCACAACTAAAACTCCGACTGCAACAACTAAAACAACTCCCCACACTACAACTCCCATTTCAACACCTCCCCTGACTACAAGTCCTCCAACTACATCAATTCCCCTCACGACAACACCTCCCCTCACCACAACAATTCCAATTACAACACCTCCCCTCACCACAACAATTCCAATTACAACACCTCCCCTCACCACAACAATTCCAATTACAACACCTCCCCTCACCACAACAATTCCAATTACAACACCTCCCCTTACCACAACAATTCCAATTACAACACCTCCCCTCACCACAATTCCCCTCACCACAACTGCCCCTACGACAACACCACCTACCACAACTCCACCTACCACAACCACGCCCCCTACAACAACGCCCCCTACCACAACGACTCCACCTACAACAACAATGCCCCCTACAACAACTCCACCTGACACAACTCCACCAACAACAATTCTACCTACAACCACTCCACCTACCACAACCACTCCACCTACTACAACGACTTCACCTACTACAACAACACCCCCTACAACAACTCCACCTACCACAACAACTCTACCTACCACAACAATGCCCCCTACAACTCCACCTACCACAACTCCCCCTACCACAACACCACCTACCACCACAACTCCCCCTACTACCACATCACCACCTACCACCACAACACCACCTACTACCACAACACCCCCTACCACCACATCACCACCTACCACCACAACACCACCTACCACCACAACTCCCCATACCACCACAACACCACCTACCACCACAACTCCGCCTACCACAACCACTCCACCTACAACAACTCCCCTACGACCACTCCAACCCTGACAACCACTCCACCTACCACAACAACGCCCCCTACAACAACTCCACCTACCACAACAACGCCCCCTACAACTACACCTACCACAACAACGCCCCCTACAACTCCACCTACCACAACCACTCCACCTACCACAACAACGCCCCCTACCACCACAACTCCCCCTACCACCACAACTCCGCCTACCACCACAACTCCGCCTACAACTCCACCTGCCACAACAACTCTACCTGCAACTCCACCGACCACAATTCCCCCGACAACAACACCACCTACCACAACAACTCCCCCTACAACAACTCCAGCTACTACAACAACTCCACCTACCACAACAACTCTCCCTGAAAGAATTGCACCTACAACTCCCCCTACAACCACTCCACCTACAACTCCAACCCCTACAACCACTCCACCTACCACAACAACACCCCCTACAACAACTCCACCTACCACAACAACTCTACCTACCACAACAATGCCCCCTACAACTCCACCTACGACAACTCCCCCTACCACAACACCACATACCACCACAACTCCCCCTACTACCACATCACCACCTACCACCACAACACCACCTACTACCACAACAACCCCTACCACCACATCACCACCTACCACCACAACACCACCTACCACCACAACTCCCCATACCACCACAACACCACCTACCACCACAACTCCGCCTACCACAACCACTCCACCTACAACAACTCCCCCTACGACCACTCCAACCCCGACAACCACTCCACCTACCACAACAACGCCCCCTACAACAACTCCACCTACCACAACAACGCCCCCTACAACTACACCTACCACAACAACTCCCCCTACAACTACACCTACCACCACATCACCACCTACCACCACAACTACACCTACCACAACAACTCCCCCTACAACTACACCTACCACAACAACTCTCCCTGAAACAACCAACACCACGCCCCCTACCACAACACCACCTACCACAACAACTCCCCCTACAACTCCACCTACTACAACGCCCACTACGACAACTCCCCCTACCACAACAACGCCCCCTACAACTACACCTACCACAACAACTCCACCTACCACAACAATGCCCCCTACCACCACAACTCCCCCTACCACAACAACTCTCCCTGAAACAACTGCACCTACAACACTCCCTACAACAACACCTACCACAACAACGCCCCCTACGACAACTCCCCCTACCACAACTCTTCCTACCACAACTCTCCCTGAAACAACCACAACCACACCCCCTACGACAACTCCCCCTACCACAACAACTCTCCCTGAAACAACTTCACCTACAACACTCCCTACAACACCTACCACAACAACTCCACCTACCACAACAACAACAACGCCCCCTACGACAACTCCCCCTACCACAACTCTTCCTACCACAACAACTCTCCCTGAAACAACCACAACAACGCCCCCTACAACGACTCCACCTACCACAACAACAACTCCACCTACCACAACAACAACAACGCCCCCTACCACAACTCCCCCTACCACAACTCTTCCTACCACAACAACTCTCCCTGAAACAACCACAACCACGCCCCCTACCACAACACCACCTACCACAACAACTCTCCCTACAACTCCACCTACCACAACGCCCACTACGACAACTCCCCCTACCACAACAACTCTCCCTGAAACAATTGCACCTACAACACTCCCTACAACAACACCTACCACAACAACGCCCCCTACCACAACTCCCCCTGCCACAACTCTTCCTACCACAACAACTCTCCCTGAAACAACCACAACCACGCCCCCTACGACAACTCCCCCTACCACAACAACTCTCCCTGAAACAACTGCACCTACAACACTCCCTACAACAACACCTACCACAACAACGCCCCCTACAACTCCACCTACCACAACAATGCCCCTACCACCACAACTCCCCCTACCACAACAACTCTCCCTGAAACAACTGCACCTACAACTCTCCCTACAACAACACCTACCACAACAACGCCCCCTACGACAACTCCCCCTACCACAACTCTTCCTACCACAACAACTCTCCCTGAAACAACCACAACCACGCCCCCTACGACAACTCCCCCTACCACAGCAACTCTCCCTGAAACAACCACAACAACGCCCCCTACGACAACTCCCCCTACCACAACTCTTCCTACCACAACAACTCTCCCTGAAACAACCACAACCACACCCCCTACGACAACTCCCCCTACCACAACAACTCTCCCTGAAACAACTGCACCTACAACACTCCCTACAACAACACCTACCACAACAACTCTCCCTGAAACAACCACAACAACGCCCCCTACAACGACTCCACCTACCACAACAATAACTCCACCTACCACAACAACAACAACGCCCCCTACCACAACAACGCCCCCTACCACAACTCTTCCTACCACAACAACTCTCCCTGAAACAACCACAACCACGCCCCCTACCACAACACCACCTACCACAACAACTCTCCCTGAAACAACCACAACCACACCCCCTATGACAACTCCCCCTACCACAACAACTCTCCCTGAAACAACTGCACCTACAACACTCCCTACAACAACACCTACCACAACAACACCCCTACGACAACTCCCCCTACCACAACTCTTCCTACCACAACAACTCTCCCTGAAACAACCACAACCACACCCCCTACGACAACAACCTACCACAACAACTCTCCCTGAATCAACTTCACCTACAACAACACCTACCACAACAACGCCCCCTACAACAACTCCACCTACCACAACAACAACAACGCCCCCTACAACAACTCCCCCTACCACAACTCTTCCTACCACAACAACTCTCCCTGAAACAACCACAACAACGCCCCCTACAACGACTCCACCTACCACAACAACAACTCCACCTACCACAACAACAACAACGCCCCCTACGACAACTCCCCCTACCACAACAACTCTCCCTGAAACAACTGCACCTACAACACTCCCTACAACAACACCTACCACAACAACGCCCCCTACAACTCCACCTACCACAACAATGCCCCTACCACCACAACTCCCCCTACCACAACAACTCTCCCTGAAACAACTGCACCTACAACTCTCCCTACAACAACACCTACCACAACAACGCCCCCTACGACAACTCCCCCTACCACAACTCTTCCTACCACAACAACTCTCCCTGAAACAACCACAACCACGCCCCTACGACAACTCCCCTACCACAGCAACTCTCCCTGAAACAACCACAACAACGCCCCCTACGACAACTCCCCCTACCACAACTCTTCCTACCACAACAACTCTCCCTGAAACAACCACAACCACACCCCCTACGACAACTCCCCCTACCACAACAACTCTCCCTGAAACAACTGCACCTACAACACTCCCTACAACAACACCTACCACAACAACTCTCCCTGAAACAACCACAACAACGCCCCCTACAACGACTCCACCTACCACAACAATAACTCCACCTACCACAACAACAACAACGCCTCCTACCACAACAACGCCCCCTACCACAACTCTTCCTACCACAACAACTCTCCCTGAAACAACCACAACCACGCCCCCTACCACAACACCACCTACCACAACAACTCTCCCTGAAACAACCACAACCACACCCCCTATGACAACTCCCCCTACCACAACAACTCTCCCTGAAACAACTGCACCTACAACACTCCCTACAACAACACCTACCACAACAACGCCCCCTACGACAACTCCCCCTACCACAACTCTTCCTACCACAACAACTCTCCCTGAAACAACCACAACCACACCCCCTACGACAACAACACCTACCACAACAACTCTCCCTGAATCAACTTCACCTACAACAACACCTACCACAACAACGCCCCCTACAACAACTCCACCTACCACAACAACAACAACGCCCCCTACAACAACTCCCCCTACCACAACTCTTCCTACCACAACAACTCTCCCTGAAACAACCACAACAACGCCCCCTACAACGACTCCACCTACCACAACAACAACTCCACCTACCACAACAACAACAACGCCCCCTACCACAACTCCCCCTACCACAACTCTTCCTACCACAACAACTCTCCCTGAAACAACCACAACAACGCCCCCTACCACAACACCACCTACCACAACAACTCTCCCTACAACAACACCTACCACAACAACGCCCCTACGACAACTCCCCCTACCACAACTCTTCCTACCACAACAACTCTCCCTGAAACAACCACAACCACGCCCCCTACGACAACTCCCCCTACCACAGCAACTCTCCCTGAAACAACCACAACAACGCCCCCTACGACAACTCCCCCTACCACAACTCTTCCTACCACAACAACTCTCCCTGAAACAACCACAACCACACCCCCTACGACAACTCCCCCTACCACAACAACTCTCCCTGAAACAACTGCACCTACAACACTCCCTACAACAACACCTACCACAACAACTCTCCCTGAAACAACCACAACAACGCCCCCTACAACGACTCCACCTACCACAACAATAACTCCACCTACCACAACAACAACAACGCCCCCTACCACAACTCCCCCTACCACAACTCTTCCTACCACAACAACTCTCCCTGAAACAACCACAACCACGCCCCCTACCACAACACCACCTACCACAACAACTCTCCCTGAAACAACCACAACCACGCCCCCTACGACAACTCTCCCTACCACAGCAACTCTCCCTGAAACAACCACAACAACGCCCCCTACGACAACTCCCCCTACCACAACTCTTCCTACCACAACAACTCTCCCTGAAACAACCACAACCACACCCCTACGACAACTCCCCCTACCACAACAACTCTCCCTGAAACAACTGCACCTACAACACTCCCTACAACAACACCTACCACAACAACGCCCCCTACGACAACTCCCCTACCATAACTCTTCCTACCACAACAACTCTCCCTGAAACAACCACAACCACACCCCCTACGACAACAACACCTACCACAACAACTCTCCCTGAAACAACTTCACCTACAACACTCCCTACAACAACACCTACCACAACAACGCCCCCTACAACAACTCCACCTACCACAACAACAACAACGCCCCCTACGACAACTCCCCCTACCACAACTCTTCCTACCACAACAACTCTCCCTGAAACAACCACAACAACGCCCCCTACAACGACTCCACCTACCACAACAACAACTCTTCCTACCACAACAACTCTCCCTGAAACAACCACAACCACGCCCCCTACGACAACTCCCCCTACCACAGCAACTCTCCCTGAAACAACCACAACAACGCCCCCTACGACAACTCCCCCTACCACAACTCTTCCTACCACAACAACTCTCCCTGAAACAACCACAACCACACCCCCTACGACAACTCCCCCTACCACAACAACTCTCCCTGAAACAACTGCACCTACAACACTCCCTACAACAACACCTACCACAACAACTCTCCCTGAAACAACCACAACAACGCCCCCTACAACGACTCCACCTACCACAACAACAACTCCACCTACCACAACAACAACAACGCCCCCTACCACAACTCCCCCTACCACAACTCTTCCTACCACAACAACTCTCCCTGAAACAACCACAACAACGCCCCCTACCACAACACCACCTACCACAACAACTCTCCCTACAACAACACCTACCACAACAACGCCCCCTACGACAACTCCCCCTACCACAACTCTTCCTACCACAACAACTCTCCCTGAAACAACCACAACTACGCCCCATACGACAACTCCCCCTACCACAGCAACTCTCCCTGAAACAACCACAACAACGCCCCCTACGACAACTCCCCCTACCACAACTCTTCCTACCACAACAACTCTCCCTGAAACAACCACAACCACACCCCCTACGACAACATCCCCTACCACAACAACTCTCCCTGAAACAACTGCACCTACAACACTCCCTACAACAACACCTACCACAACAACGCCCCCTACGACAACTCCCCCTACCACAACTCTTCCTACCACAACAACTCTCCCTGAAACAACCACAACCACACCCCCTACGACAACAACACCTACCACAACAACTCTCCCTGAAACAACTTCACCTACAACACTCCCTACAACAACACCTACCACAACAACGCCCCCTACAACAACTCCACCTACCACAACAACAACAACGCCCCCTACGACAACTCCCCCTACCACAACTCTTCCTACCACAACAACTCTCCCTGAAACAACCACAACAACGCCCCCTACAACGACTCCACCTACCACAACAACAACTCCACCTACCACAACCACAACAACGCCCCCTACGACAACTCCCCTACCACAACTCTTCCTACCACAACAACTCTCCTGAAACAACCACAACCACACCCCCTACGACAACTCCCCCTACCACAACAACTCTCCCTGAAACAACTGCACCTACAACACTCCCTACAACAACACCTACCACAACAACGCCCCCTACGACAACTCCCCTACCACAACTCTTCCTACCACAACAACTCTCCCTGAAACAACCACAACCACACCCCCTACGACAACAACACCTACCACAACAACTCTCCCTGAAACAACTTCACCTACAACACTCCCTACAACAACACCTACCACAACAACGCCCCCTACAACAACTCCACCTACCACAACAACAACAACGCCCCTACGACAACTCCCCTACCACAACTCTTCCTACCACAACAACTCTCCCTGAAACAACCACAACAACGCCCCCTACAACGACTCCACCTACCACAACAACAACTCCACCTACCACAACAACAACAACGCCCCTACCACAACTCCCCTACCACAACTCTTCCTACCACAACAACTCTCCCTGAAACAACCACAACCACGCCCCCTACCACAACACCACCTACCACAACAACTCTCCCTACAACAACACCTACCACAACAACGCCCCCTACGACAACTCCCCTACCACAACTCTTCCTACCACAACAACTCTCCCTGAAACAACCACGCCCCCTACGACAACTCCCCTACCACAGCAACTCTCCTGAAACAACCACAACAACGCCCCCTACGACAACTCCCCCTACCACAACTCTTCCTACCACAACAACTCTCCCTGAAACAACCACAACCACACCCCTACGACAACTCCCCCTACCACAACAACTCTCCCTGAAACAACTGCACCTACAACACTCCCTACAACAACACCTACCACAACAACTCTCCCTGAAACAACCACAACAACGCCCCCTACAACGACTCCACCTACCACAACAACGCCCCCTACAACGACTCCACCTACCACCACAACTCCACCTACCACTACTACGCCCCCTACCACAACTCCCCCTACCACAACTCTTCCTACCACAACAACTCTCCCTGAAACAACCACAACCACGCCCCCTACCACAACACCACCTACCACAACAACTCTCCCTACAACTCCACCTACCACAACGCCCACGACAACAACACCATCTACCACAACAACTCCCCCTACAACAACAACTCCACCTACCACAACAACGCCCCCTACGACAACTCCCCCTACCACAACAACTCTCCTTGAAACAATTGCACCTACAACACTCCCTACAACAACACCTACCACAACAACGCCCCCTACGACAACTCCCCCTACCACAACTCTTCCTACCACAACAACTCTCCCCGAAACAACCACAACCACGCCCCCTACGACATCTCCCCCTACCACAACAACTCTCCCTGAAACAATTGCACCTACAACACTCCCTACACCAACACCTACCACAACAACGCCCCCTATAACAACTCCACCTACCACAACAACAACAACAACGCCCCCTACGACAACTCCCCCTACCACAACTTTTCCTACCACAACAACTCTCCCTGAAACAACCACAACCACGCCCCCTACCACAACACCACCTACCACAACAACTCTCCCTACAACAACACCTACCACAACAACGCCCCCTACAACGACTCCACCTACCACAACAACAACTCCACCTACCACTACAACGCCTCCTACCACAACTCCCCCTACCACAACTCCACCTACCACAACAACTCTCCCTGAAACAACCACAACCACGTCCCCTACCACAACAACTCTCCCTACCACAACAACACCTACCACAACAACGCCCACTACAACAACTCCACCTACCACAACAACAACAACGCCCCCTATGACAACTCCCCCTACCACAACTCTTCCTACCACAACAACTCTCCCTGAAACAACCACAACCACGCCCCCTACCACAATACCACCTACCACAACAACTCCACCTACAACTCCACTGACCACAACTCCCCCGACAACAACACCACCTACCACAACAACTCCCCCTACAACAACTCCAGCTACTACAACAACTCCACCTACCACAACAACGCCCCCTACGACAACTCCGCCTACCACAACAACTCTCCCTGAAACAACTGCACCTACAACACTCCCTACAACAACACCTACCACAACAACGCCCCCTACGACAACTCCCCCTACCACAACTCTTCCTACCACAACAACTCTCCCTGAAACAACCACAACCACGCCCCCTACGACAACTCCCCCTACCACAACAACTCTCCCTGAAACAATTGCACCTACAACACTCCCTACAACGCCCCCTACAACAACTCCACCTACCACAACAACAACAACGCCCCCTACCACAACTCCCCTACCACAACAACTCTCCCGAAACAACCACAACCACGCCCCCTACCACAACACCACCTACCACAACAACTCTCCCTACAACTCCACCTACCACAACGCCCACTACGACAACTCCCCCTACCACAACAACTCTCCCTGAAACAACTGCACCTACAACACTCCCTACAACAACACCTACCACAACAACGCCCCCTACAACGACTCCACCTACCACAACAACAACTCCACCTACCACTACAACGCCTCCTACCACAACTCTTCCTACCACAACAACTCTCCCTGAAACAACCACAACCACGCCCCCTACCACAACAACTCTCCCTACCACAACTCCACCTACCACAACCACGCCACCTACAACAACTCCACCTATCACAACAACAACTCCACCTACCACTACAACTCCACCTACCACAACGACCCCTGCAACGACTCCCTCTACGACAACACCCCCTGCAACAACTCCACCTACCACAACAACTTTCCCTACCACAACGCCCCCTACCACAACTCCACCTACCACAACGCCCACTACAACAACGCCCCCTACCACAACCACTCCAGCTACCACAACAACGCCCCCTACAACTCCACCTACCACAACAACAACTCCACCTACCACAACGACCCCTGCAACAACTCCCTCTTCGACAACGCCCCCTGCAACAACTCCACCTACCACAACACCCCCTACAACTCCAACTACCACAACAACGCCCCCTACAACAACTCCCCCTACCACAACTCCACCTACCACAACAACTCTCCCTGAAACAACTGCACCTACAACACTCCCTACAACAACACCTACCACAACAACGCCCCCTACAACAACTACACCTACCACTACAACTACACCTACTACAACAATTCCTAATACAACAAGCGGAGAACAGAGAGGGGACCCCAACTCCCCTCCCTATACAACTCCCACTACTACAACTCCCCTCACCACAACAATTCCTCCTACTACAACTGCCCTCACCACAACAATTCCTCCTACTACAACTCCCCTCACCACATCTGCCCCTACTACATCAACTCCCTTCACCACAACTCCCCTTACCACAACAGTTCCTCTTACTACGTCAACTCCCCTCACCACAACTCCTCTTACCACAACAGTTCCTCTTACTACGTCAACTCCCCTCACCACAACTCCCACAACTACCCCACCCACTACCACAACCACAACTACCCCTACTACAACAAAAATGCCCACTACCACAACATCTCCCACCACTCCAACAAAAACGCCCACCACCACAAAAACATCCTCAACTACAGCCACAAAACCTCCCACCACTACTACAAAAACCACTACAACCCTCACCACCAAAACAACCCGAACAACTTCCCCTGCTATAACCACAAAAACCACAACCAAATCTCCCACCACTACCACCACCAGAAAAACTCCCACCACGACAAAAACCTCTACTACAACCACAATCCCCCCTACCAAAACCACAACCAAAACTCCCACCACTACAACAAAACAGGCCACTACTACAATCAAAACTACCAGTACTACAACAAAAACAGCTGCTACCACCACCAAAACAACTGCATCTACTACAACCACAAAATCTCTTCCCACTACGACAAAAACGGCTGCTACCACTACCACAAAAACTGCCTCTACTACAACCCCAACTCCCACCACCAAAACTGCTACCACAACTCCAAAACCCACTACCACGACCACTAAAGCTACCACTACAAAGAAATCCCTGTAATGAATTATGGAGTATTCAACTAACCCTGTAATCCCAAATTACATTTGCAACTGTGCTGGTTAGATACCCCACGTCCATTTTAGCAAGCCATGTGTGATCTTTAAGCCAAGCTGCAAATGCTGCGCCTATCCTGTAAATCATAACTTCACTATTCATAAGTGGGCACATTTTCAGATGGATTTCCACAACCTCCCAATGAAATGACAAAACAATGGAAAAATGTTTAACTATCTTCTATTTCCTCATCTTTTGAGTTAGCAACAAATTTTTTCTGCATTTGGTGACATTTACTTTCATTAACTTGCAAATGAGGGCATGGGGGAGTATTGCCACTCCCATGCATCTATTCAATATAAAATATTACATTATTTACAAATAAATAATCCTTTTTTTTTTTACTATCTAATCACAGATTTTAAGCTGTTGCTGTTTTGATATTTGTTGGTGTATTTAAACCATTGCATGTTTGGATTTGTCTTGCATAATGATGCAGCAGTTGCCTATAACAAAGAATTATTGAATGTATGTCATATAGTGTAATATTACTTAATTAATAAATTTCCCACTAAAATCTTGGCACATTTATTTTGTTCTATGTTTAGTTCTTTTCTATTGATTGATCTTTGTCTATCAAGGCTTTGTAAGATAAAAGACACAAAATACTCTGGAAACAAGGTGCTCAGTACTCATGGAAAAACCTTTTAAATGGAGGAATTAAAAGACACAAGAGCCATCAAACTGCATTGTAAGATCTACTGCTCAAAAAGGAACCTATTGGAATTTTAAAGTGTTAAAGACTGTGAACAAAAATGAACAATGCACATTCAAGAATGACATTACACACAATTAAAAGAAAATAATAATAAGCCAGCTATTTTTGGCTAAGCTAGCCAAAACAATTATGCTAACTATCCCCTATGATGACTATGTACTACTTGAGACAAGTAAACAAAAAGATTGCTCATTTCTTTGGTATTTATTATTTCTTCAAAATAGTGTTAAAAATCTTGTCATCTTGTTCTCATGCATTGTCACATCTCGTGACCCAAATGTATCATCACCCCCCTAATCTGAGCTGTTATGTCCCCACCACTTTTCAACACAAAGTGACGCCCTTGACTGCAAACGCCTTTTTACTTGCTTGACCCAAACATCTATTGATCAACTCCAGACTGTCCAGAGCTCAGCTTCCAGTACTCCTGTTTTAGCTTCATTACACTAGCTACAAGTATGTTTTAGAATAGACTTTATAATTCTATTGATTATTGAAAGCTCTTCGTGGCCTCTCTCCCTGCTATATCTCTGACCTTTTAGTCACATATGCATCAGCATGTCTGTGAAGATTCTCAGTCATCCAGGTCATAGTTATCCATGGATATGCACCAGCTTGTACAGAGGTCTTTTTTCTATTCCAGGGTCTCGACTGAATACTAAAGGGGACAAAGCGTTTCCAGTCAGGGCCCTGAGGCTCTGGAACAGCCTGCCTGAGGAAATAAAGGCACTGAGTCAGTGAACTTATTTAAATCCCTTTTAAACAGGGCTGGACTTATCTGGCATACCAGACAAACTGACGCCCCTTTGGGACCGGTGTAACGTAAATTATGTATTTATATAACTGTTTTTTAAAACGATTGGCCCATAAACCATGGACAGCGGCCCATTGGTTAAATTTCTATACTGACACTGTGCCGGCCCAATCACATATCTTACAGCTCCGCCTGCTTCCAGGTACAAGTTCCAAGCGAGCTGAGGGATAACATAATGTAATTGAAAACACGACAGACTTCTGATTGGTCAGAGAGAATCATCACTATTGACTGCATCATCATTGCGTGCACCAGACAGAGGCCACCAACAGAAAGTTTTATATTTTACAGTTTTCGTATGGAATTTTATCACTAAATCCACTTCTGAGAAGTTTTGAGGTGAGAAATCAGCTGTGTAGATTTTGAATATTGACAGTTTTACGAGAAGAGATGGCGGAACAAAAATGTGCTTGAATATTTTTGGAGCATGTGAGCGTGTGATGCCGGCCAGGCGCCCGCTCACAGAGCCCTCTGCTCCCGCCGTCACACAGACCGCTGTAGCAACAACGCCAGAGGAAAACACAGCTGGAAGGTTTTTATACCGCTTATCTGTCTTTACATTCTGAGGAATGTTGAAACGTTTTAACTTGAAGAGAAAGCTGAATGGATCGCTGGTGTGTGTGTAGCATTGAACATTAAGTCGCAGCAGTTGTGTGTGGCGTAGCTATAATGACAAGCTACATACAATCTCTGGGTACTATCTGCAATGGAATACAGAGCAGGGCCAAGTAGAGTCGAGTCTATCGATTTGCGCTATGGTAGCATTTTTCGGAAAGGCAGCATAGATCGTCAGAACACCGGCAACAGTTCGACATTTAGTCCTAAAAGACGATGCAACTCCGACTCTGTCTGGGCCTGGAAATTCACAATTACAACCTGTAAGTATGCTTTATTGGTTGTAAATTATATTTAAAATAAACACGGCAATGTAACTTCACAGACTTTTAAAGTGCGGAGTTGTCGTAAAGGCTGGCTAACACTAATAACTATAATGCTAATGTTACACCTGATGTGAAAGCTACTGAGCAAACGTTCAAATTGTTTGGCCAATTTTTATGTAAAATTTAGTTAAATATAGTGATTTTTGTAGTGGTTTATGGTAAGATGTGGAACAATGATGTTGTGTGGTCAGGGATTTTAATCCAAACCGAAACAAGCAATAAAGCTTACAGGTTGCCGAGAAATCCAAAACAATTGAGCAGGTAGTTCCAAGAACAGGCAGAACACACATTACACTACACATGACTAGACAGAGACTGAAAAGAAACAACAAACATTTAACAACAGGGACTAACGAGCAGGGCGGGAGCAATACAGGTGGCAGGGATCAAGGCTAATGAGGCAGGCAGGTAGACAGCAGGGAAAACTGAGACAGGCAGGCAGAGACACATCAGGGCAAAACAGAGACTGGAAGGCAGGCAGATTACAGGGGGAACAAACAGAACACGTTACAAAATACCAGACAAGAATCTAACCACAGAGATTAACAGAAACCCATGTTAACAGACAAACACTGACCAACTATAACACAGAGATCATAACAGACAAAACCTAAACAAGAACACAGATCAAAACTAAAAGACAGGCAACAGTAAATAAACTAATGCTGGGCAGACTGAACACAAGACAGGACTGAACACCAAAACACAACAGACCTTAATGACAGATACAGAACTGACAAAATAACAAAACTGGCAGAGAACTAAACTAAACAGAGCAAACAGACACACACTGTGACAAAGCCTTCCCTGATATTAGTTTTATTTATTTATTTTTCTATTAGCTGTATTTAAATTTCTTAAGTGTCTTTTTCCAATAACAAGATTTGTGTATCTTGTTATTGGTCTGATGTGTTTGATTGTCTTTGCTCTTGTGAAAGCACGTGTAGCGCACACGTGTAGCACGTTGAGGTGTGAGGTGGCTGCTAGTGATGTACGGATCAATCCTAAAGTATCTATTTCTGATACCAACGTTTCCTGCTCTAGGATCGATACTCATATAAATGAATCAATATCTAAACTCAGTAATTTGGAGTGTGTGTTTTATCATCAGTATCTTACTGTCACCAGGATGGTCTAATTATAGGCTACTGGGTTGATAGGAACTACTTTTCCTTCCGTCTGTCATAGTCATGCTTGCGCTACGGCTCTGTGATGGAGCTTCTTTGAAGCGAGCTGCTGCAGCCCTTTACATTTCCCGCGATTGAATACTGACTATGTAAAAACAGTCATGTCTGGCTGTATTTTAGCTGCGAAGGTAATAATGTTGCTCTGTGTGATGTGTGTGCAAAGACAGTGAAATACTTTGGCAACACTGCAAACTTCACTAAACATCTGAGATTAAGTTAAAATAATAGGATGATGTTATGAAGCGGCAGTTCTGAGCAGGATATTTTTATTATTAATTAAAGAATATGACAGTAGTTTGATGTCTTGTCATTATGCAGCTATTATTTTGAATTACTAATTGAACTACTCCTTATTTCTCTCATAAATACAGAAACAGGAGGAGGGAGGTCACATTAAACTAGAATTAAAATATGCAAAAAGTTTTGGTATTGGCAATACCAGCCCTGGTATTACTTGGTATAGGATCGTATTGGAATTAAGTGGTATCGCACATCAGTAGCGGCTGCGTTGCACATTCTGAAGCTCTGCCGATGCGCCTGTGAATTTGCCATGCGCCTCAGATGCTGCACAACGGTGTTAAAGTCACTTCCTGTGTCCCCTTTGTGTTACTACAGTGCACTTGCCACTATGACTATAACTGAATTTTGGCATTTAGATGTGTTCGGGGCGGGACAGTTATCACGCACGTATAGTTTGGTACAGATTTGAGCATGTACAGTCAAGTTACAACAGCTTAAGGTGCAAAAATACAGTACAGTACAAAAATATTCTACTTAAGTAAAAGTATGATTACTTTCAACTTTTACTTAAGTGCAAGTAAAATTACTGGTAAAAGTAACTTTTTTAACCTCCTAAAATAACTTACTCATACTGATTTAATATCTCATTTGTTATACTTAACTATACTTTAAATTAAATTGCAGTCTTTTTTGATTTGATAAGGCAACAAAGCCGTATAGTGCTTTCAATTTTAGTTGGTTTGACAGATACTTTACCAAATCAATGGCGAAAAACAACGACATTTCATATTATAGTGAGAGGTTTGAGAAAGTTTATGCTTCATGAGGAAACTGTGGCGGAATAGATTAGACTCTGGTGGGCCTCACTGGACTGGGAAAATAGACTGTATATAACTAACTGAGAACCGGACAGATTAAGGCTTGCCCAGTGATTTTTATTACAAGTTTTATTATAAATGACTGAGAACTCTTTTTATCATTTTAGGTCTTTTAATTAAGTTGTTTTGTTCATTGTTTTTTTTATTTTAATAAACACATCAGCATTGGTTTTATGAACAGTACTGGTCTGAGTCTGGTTTTGTTGTTTTCAATTCAATTTTATTTATATAGCGCCAAATCACAACAACAGTTATCTCACAGCGCTTTTCATAAAAGAGCGGGTCTAGACCATACTCTATGATGTTATTTACAGAAGCCCAACAATTCCCACCAAGAGCAAGCACTAGGCGACGTTGAGTCTTATTTGAAACTGCTGGCTAAGGATAAACGTAAATACAGTAAGATTGTTATTCACGTCGGCGGTAATGACTCCCGGTTACGCCAATCGGAGGTCACTAAGATTAATGTTGAGTCGGTGTGTACATATGCAAAAACAATGTCGGACACCGTAGTTTTATCTGGACCCCTGCCAAATCTGACTAGCGATGACATGTATAGCCGCATGTCGTCATTCTGCCGCTGGTTGTCGAGGTGGTGTCCAGCAAACGATGTGGGCTTTGTAGATCATTGGCAGACCTTCTGGGGAAGACCTGGTCTGATTCGGAGAGATGGCATCCATCCCACTTGGGAAGGAGCAGCTCTCATTTCTAGAAATCTGGCCAAGTTTATTAGTGAATCAAATCCATGACAACCCAGAGTTGAGACCAGGAGGCAGAGTCGCAGTCTAACACACTTCTCTGCTTCTCCATTTCAGGATTTATTTAGTGAAAATCTTAAAGTGATGGTGTCTGTCCCCTGACCATCAAAATTATTTAAAAAGGTAAACAGATGAGGAGCTGTACATAAAAACCTCATAAAAATTAAAACCACAAGAGCAATAGTGCAAACTAATAGGGAAATTAAACATCAGATCTCTCTCTTCTAAAGGTGTACTAGTAAATTAACTAATATCAGATTATGATATTGATTTATTTTGTCTTACTGAAACCTGGCTGGGTGATGGAGAATATGTTAGCCTAAATGAATCCACCCCTCCCAGTCATATTAATACTCACATTCCTCGAGTCACAGGCCGAGGAGGTGGAGTTGCAGCTATCTTCGACTCTACCCTACTAATCAGCTCTAAACCTAAACTAAACTATAACTCATTTGAAAGCCTTGTTCTTGGTCTTTCGCACCCAAGTTGGAAATCACTGCAACCAATTCTTTTCGTTATAGTATACCGAGCACCCGGTCCGTACTCTAAATTCTTATCTGAATTTACAGCGTTTTTGTCAACTTTAGTCCTTAAAACGGACAAAGTTATTATTGTAGGGGATTTTAATATTCATGTGGACGTTGAGAATGACAGCTTTAGTACTGCGTTTATCTCTCTGTTAGATTCCATTGGCTTCTCTCAGAGTGTTCACGAACCGACTCACTGTTTTAACCACACCCTCGACCTTGTTTTGGTGTATGGTATTGAAATTGAACATTTAATAGTGTTCCCAAAGAATCCCTCTTTGTCCGACCACTGTTTGATAACTTTTGAGGTTGTATTGCTGAACTACACGCCATTGGGCAAAAATTTCTATACAAGATGTCTGTCTGATAGTGCTGTAGCTAAATTTAAGGATGCGATTCCATCAGCTCTAAAGTAACAGAGGACTCCTATGCCAATTTCAGTCCCTCCCAAATTGATCATCTTGTTGATAGTGCTGCAGGCTCGCTGCGAATGACACTCAACTCTGTAGCCCCTGTAAAAAAGAAAATAATAAAACAAAGACGGTTAGCTCCATGGTATAATACTGAAACTCGCAAATTAAAGCAAATATCGCGGAAACTTGAGAGGAATTGGTCTTCCACCAAACTGGAAAATTCTCGTTTAATTTGGCAAGATAGTCTTAAAACTTATAGGAAGGCCCTCCGTAATGCCAGAGCAGCGTACTACTTGTCATTAATAGAGGAAAATAGAAACAACCCCAGGTTTCTTTTCAGCACTGTAGCCAGGCTGACAGAGAGTATTCCCATAGCTCTCAGTAGTTACGACTTCTTGAGCTTCTTTAATGATAAAATTCTAACTATCTATCTAACTAGCTATCTATTAGAAACAAAATTCACCAAGACCTGCCCCTAACTGGCACCAATTTATCTCTAAACTCAGGAACCTTAGAAACAGCTGTAAAACCAGATATATGTTTAGACTGCTTTGCTTCCCTCAATCTTTACCAACTAACGTCAATAATTTTTTCATCTAAACCATCAACCTGCCTCTTAGACCCCTATCCCGACTAGGTTGCTTAAAGATGTTTTACCCTTAGTCAGCACTTCTATACTAGATATGATCAATCTATCTCTATCAACAGGCTATGTATGTTGTAAATTATTTTGGAGCATTATAGCCTAAATTGTTATCATTAATTACTAGAGCAATGGTGGTTTACAATGTCATCATTTAAAGTGTTATTTTATAAAAGTTTAAAGTTAGGATCACAGTGTTAAAACTCTATAGCTCTGAGTGTATGTGCTCCTTTCTGTATCTAACTGCCCAGGCTCAGCAGTAGCAGTAGTAGCAGTGTGTGTGTGAGCAAGCCCGTGTGCTTTGGGAGAAAAGGGAGGGAGCACAGTGAGGCAGCATCAAAAACACTTGCAAAGGAAAATATAGAAGCAGATTTTTTTGGGAAAAAAATTGTATTACAAAACATACATCAATATATTCCATCACAGTAAGAATGTCCTGTTTCCAGCACAGAGCACAAACAACACCAGTTTATTCCAGAAAAGTCAGGTTATGGATGAAATGGCAGGATCAAGTGGAGTGCATGCTAAGGACACACAGAGAAGCAGGCAGTCAGGGAATTTCCCAGATTCAGGTGCAGTAGGAAAGAGAGCGAAGAGATGATGTGAAGCCAAGAAACAGAGCTACTGGTCGGTGTGGCAGCGACCAGTATCTTTAGCGCCCCTAGTGGTAGCGACCATTGGTCGGTGTGACAGAGACCAGTGGTCGGTGTAGCAGCGACTAGACCACAGAATTGGCTACAACCCCCTCTCCAGCAAACCTTACCTAAATTTTGTTTTATTTTTTCATCCATTACTCTGGCGTAAAGTCCATAGTCATCAAAACAGTGTCGCAGAAAATGACGTTTACACATTCCATGGCCAATCAGTGAACAGCACAATTCTTAACAGAGTTTATTACGGTTTTGTCATCTGTTTGTCTCTCTCTCTTTCAACGTTTGCAATACTGAAGAGGCTAAAAATAGCTACAAAACACCACCAAAAAGGTACCTATACAAGGACAAATAATTATGATTAGGTGATAACTATGAAACCTTAATCTACAGCTAGTCTCACAGTGACATTGAGTGGTAAAACCGTTAAGTACAACATAGATGTAATTTAACGGTGTCCGTAACGAACGGTAAAGTATAACGGGCAGATGAAATTGTAACATTATAACTTATATACGGATAGGAGCCATTATGCCCCTCATATTTCAAAATCTATGTTTTGTCCCCCCACTTTTCTCCAGCGATTTTGTAGTTGGTCAATCAATCACTCCACATCAGACATAATTAAACGGTTGAAACGTGGACAAAAATCTTGTAAGTTAGGCCTATAGAAAACATCCGACACAACGCAAAGGAGATGCTGAAAAGTTACAGAAGAATAAATATAATAATAATAAAAATTTGCTGGCGGCAGGTTCAGCTAAGTGCCTCAATATTACAGACTTTTCTTCTGTGCTGCTGTTATTTACAGCCTACCTGAAGACAGTGAGGGCACCTGCAGCAGGGTGGGTAGTAACTTGTTAGAAGAAACGCAAATTTGCAAAATAAATAAATAAAAATAAGTCATTGCCTTTTCACATTCCTTTATTATTTATATTTTTACTCTTTAATCCGATATTTTCTTTGGGCTAGTAATCTACTCTTAATTTTGCTACATTTTCAATTCATAACTTAACCAGTATGTGATCTGTATTTTGTTTCATTAACCCGAAATGAGCTGTCATCCAGGCTGTGTGTGCTCGGTTACGCTGAAGAGCCTTGTATAATTTGCTCCTCCTGATCCCAGTCACCCCCCCTTTCAAAACGATGCGCCATGACAACTACTTTTGCCGTTTTTGCCATTTCCAGTCCAAAAATCAGCTGATTTGTTGCTAAAAATATCACAGAGCGACATCTTGATTATTGCGCAATACCTGGGAGCTGTCTACCTTCTCTCACCTTTTTCTGCAGAGAGAAGTGCTGCTTTGGAACACACGGTCTTTTTCTGGCGGTCCGGTAGCCGACTCGTAGTAGCTACATAGACATACAGGGTATCAAATGAATGTCTGCTCAATCCAGATCAATTGATAACCCCCCATCACTGTGTGATGTTCCGTTCTCAAGTTACACGCCTGTAAAGCATGGGAGTGCTTTTGGTGACATGAATGTTGATGAATATTCATTGTTTTTATCAATATTTCAATGTTAAGTTATTTTCAACATGGTTGTATTCAGTTGCATTATAATGAGTTGGATGATGGTTTTGATGGTTTATTGTATTTTTTACCAGGTGAGGATGAAAATATCATGTTTTTCTTTATTGCATCTCCATGTAGTCTGTAATGGTCAAATAAATATGTTAATTGTTAATTTTAATATTCCTTACCTGCTGACCTTTCAAAGGAGACCAGAATTATGCATCTAGGCCAAATGGTTGAGGAGTTATTACTGATTCAGTTTTGGGTAAGTTATTTTAGTCGTTTTTCCTGCAAATAGCTGGAGATTTCCAACAGGTTAAGTTTCTCTGTGTAGGCATCATCCTTAACTACTGCATCAATCTAACTTTTGCTTTGTTTCTGTTTTTTGCAGCAGGGAGGATCATGTCAGTACATGTGAGTGGTGACAGTACACTTTGAAGTTCAAGTTTCCTGAAGTTGATGTTTATTAAGTTTATTAATGAGAGTCTGTACATTGGTTTGCAGTGGGCTTTATTTGTTATGTCCTTTGCAATTTACGTTAATTTAAGTGGTTGACTGTAAAATCTGTAGCCACCAACTTTATGACCTGATGTATTGTAGCTTAATTTTTTGCAATGAAATTCTGGCAACCACTCCTGCCATTAAGATAGTATTAAGTTGAACTTAATAAATGCCGTAATATATAAAAGAGTTGTTCTTTGTTTATAACTGAGGTAGACTGTAAACAGGTTTATATTATAGCTAAGATGTTTGCTTATTCTATAGTTATTTACCGTTAACAAACAGTTACTTAAACAGCTATCAGCTGTGAAATTTACAGTCATGAAAAAAGCATTCTGGGAAGGTGATGCAAGAACCAAAAAATAACATTCTAGTTTGGTCCCTCAAAGGTTCCTTTAATATTATTAAAGGTTCTGAAAACATTAAGTAAAAATAATTGAAGGACCTAAATGGCACCAAAAAATTACATTCTAGGTTGGTCTTTTAAAGGTTCTGTAAATGTTAGGGGAATGTAGTGTAGTGTAGTGGAGTCCTAGAGGGAACGTCCTATATTAATTGTCCCCTAAACATTCCCAGAACGTCCTAAATGATCCCTGAAGGTCCTCCAAATAACATCCCCAAACACTTTAAAGAACTCCACATCATGGCTGTCTGGGAACGATGTGGGAACATTACCAGGCGACGTTCTTGACACCAGCGGGACGTTCTGAGAACATTTAATTTCCAAAAAAAGTGTCCTCTTAATGTTCCCAGAACATCCCGAATTTTCCTTGAAGGTCCTCCAAATAACGTTCACAAACCCTCTAAAGAACTCCACATCATGACTGTCTGGGAACGTTCTGGCAACGACACCAGCGGGGACGTTCTCAGAACATTCTGGGAACGTAGCATTTCTAGCTGGACAGGCTTAGCAGTAGCACGTGTGTGTGTGTGTGAGCAAGCACGTGTGCTTTGGGAGCAGAGTGAGGGAGCACAGTAAGATTGCAAGGCAGCATCAAAAACACTTGCAAAGGAAAATATAGAATTTTAGATAGATTTTGTGAAAATTGTGTAACAAAACATACGTCAATATATTCCATCACAGTAAGAATGTCCTGTCTCTAGCACAGAGCACAAACAACACCAGTTTATTCCACAAAGTCAGGTTATGGATGAAATAGTATGATCAGCGGAGGGCATGCAAAGGACACAGAAAGGAGGAGCAGCGCAGTCAGGGACTTCCCCACAAAATGCTGAGGCACATGAAAATCTGAGACTTTCCCAGACCCGGGTGCAGTAGGAAAGAGAGACAAGAGATGATGTGATGCCAAGAAACAGAGTTATAAAAGGAGGTCCAAAAAGGAGGTGAAAGTTAGTTGTTACATGGTTTTCATGTCGACTCGGGTCTCTGTTCTGGTAACAGAATGGGCCTCTGACACACTCCGGTGGAACTTTTGTATTTTAATTGGTGTCTGTTTTTGTTGATAATAAAAATGTTGGTAAAAGTTCAAGCTTTCTTATCTGGCCCAAGTCTTGAATTTTTACACGACACAATCCACACTGAGGTACTGTGCCAATCATCTGTCTCAGGTGTTCACAGATATTTTCTTAACACCTCAATGGAGACATGCCATGTGCCAGCTTGCTTCAAATCTTCCACCATCATCCCTGTCCCCAAAAAACCAAGGACCACTGGACTAAACAACTACAGACCCATCTGTAGTTAGCTCTGCTTTCAACACTATCATCCTGTCCCTGCTGCAGGACAAGCTCTCCCAGCTGAGCGTGCCTGACTCCACCTGCAGGTGGATCCCAGACTTCCTGACGGACATGAAGCAGCATGTGAAGATGGACATACCTACATGACTCCAGGACCATCCGCACCGGTTCCCTTCAAGGCTGTATTCTTTCCCTTCTGCTCTTCTCCCTCTTCACCAACAGCTGCAGCTCCAGTCGCAAGTCCGTCAAACAAAAGTTTGGTGAGGATGAGTCCGCCTACAGGTGGGAGACTGACCATGTGACCCAGTGTTTCCCATTAATTAACGAGACCATGGTGGCCCACCATAGTCTAATTTGCTCCGCCATTGTCTCAAAATGAATGTGATTTGTGGGCGCTGCTCGCACGCTCTGGCATCGGGACAACCACTTTTCTTTTAAGGTAACGTTAACAACGGTAACGTTTACGGCCTGTTTCTGTCACTCATTTGTGAAACGGCGATTAAGCTAGCCGTGCCTATATTTGGAGTGCACATGTATCAACACCTTAATGCTAAATCCACTGTAACGGCCCAGTGCGAGTTGACAGGCAGGTTAGTGACTTTTTCCTGTCAGTTTCTCTCTTTACAAAGACAAGTGTTGAAGTGTTACCACCTGAAGAGAGGCTGTGAAGTCTTCATGTTATGCGATACGAGAACCACATTTAACATTATCAAATTGGGTCAGACTGGATGACTTTAGCGCGAGGACACACATGACAATGCTCGGTTTTCAAAATAATGTGTCTATACAGTATGGAAATAAGAATAGTTCATTGATTAAAAAATAATAATAATAATTTTTTTAAAAAGAAGAAAGAAATCAGTATCAAATGTAAAAACAAATCAATTACTAAAATATCAAGCAATCAAAATAATAATAATTTTAAAAATTGTACAATTATTTATCAGTCTGAGTTTCCACTGGTTGTCCTCACTTCATGGCATGAAGAGACATATTTTGCAGCAATTATTTGACATTTTGGCATTTTGGGAGTTTCTGTGTGAATTTGGGGTATATTTGGGAAATGTTTGCAAAGTGTTTTTGTCTTAGTGTTTTATATTTAGGGCATGAGGTTAGAAAGTGCAGCTCTTTTCTACCTGTCCTGTGTTATACTGGGAGCAGAGTCTCTCGTCTTGTGGTAGCCAGCTCGAACATTTTCTATGGCCAGGCTGTGTTCACTCAGTCTGTATGTTGTCAACATTTTTCTTAGTTTAGGACATTTTATTGTGCTCAGATAATTTGCCAGTATGAATTCTCTTTTTAGGGTCAGATAACATTGGAATTTACTTTGTGTTTTGGTCGTTTCTTTCCAGTATTCAATATATTTTTCTTTTTGCTTGTTGATAATTTTGTTTGGTCTGCTTGAGTTGGTGTTGATGTCCTGACGCTGTTGGGACTTGTTACTGCAGAGAGCCTCAGGACCAGCTGAGTGAGGGGACTCTTCTCTGGTTTCAGCTCCTGGTATGTTAGGGCTTTATGATGGTATGTCTGGGGGTTAACAGATTTTTAAGTGATTGTAAAATTTAATTGATCTTTTCTGTATTTTTAGTAAGAGGGGGTATTGGCCGAGATCTGCTCTGCAAAGGTTATTTGCTGTTTTTCTCTGCAACTGCAGGATGCTCTTACAGAACTCGGTATGGAAAGATTCTATGATTGTTTTGTCCCATTTGTCAAATTCATTATTTAGTTTTGGCCCCAAAATTTTTATGCCAGATTTCAATTGGAATATAGATTTTAATGTATTTTTTTATTGCATAGAAAGCTATCCTTGCTTTGTCCCTCAGATCTATCACAGCCATGTTGAGGTTTCCTGTGTATGTAATGTTAAGGCCAAGGTAAGTGTAGTTTTTTGTCTGTTGTAATTTAGTGGTGTCTAAATAGAAATTGTGTCTAACCTGATTTCTGTATTGTTTCTGAAAGATCATTATCTTAGTCTTTGCTGTATTTACTGTCAGGGCCCAGGTCTGACAGAATCTCTGCAGGAAGTTAAGGTGCTGCTGCAAACCTTCTTCAGTAGCTGAAAGCAACACTAAGTCATCTGCATATAGCAGAACGTCTCGGGTTACGTATGTAACCCTGGTTCCCCGAGAAGGGGAACGAGAGACTGCGTCGGTTACGACACTATGGGAACGCCTCTAGGCGAAGCAGGTCTGAACGTGAATGAAATCACTCCAATCCTATTGGCTTGTTGCTAGAACGGTAAGGTGTGACGGAATAACCGGAGGAGTATAAAGCACACCTGTACACACTCATCATTAGCTTAAACTATGAAGCAGGCGCTTCAGGCGGGGAGAGAGGTACGGCGGGCCGACGCAGTCTCTCGTTCCCCTTCTCGGGGAACCAGGGTTACATACGTAACCCGAGACGTTCCCCTTCGAGGGAACTCGAACTGCGTCGGTTACTACACTATGGGAACGAGATACCCACTAAACCGTGCCGAAAACCCCTGTGTGCAATAAAGTGGCACGACTAAGAGGAGAGCGCACGAGTGCCAGGTGCCGAAGGAAGGTCAAGACTGTAAAACCGAATGAATGTGTGCGGAGTGGCCCAGCCAGCCGCTAAACAACATCCTGCAAGAGGCCCCGGAAAGGAGGGCTCGAGAGGCCGCCTTGCCTCTGGTAGAATGAGCCCTCACAGCCACAGGTGAAGGCAAACCGCGCACCTGATAGGCCAGGGAAATAGTCTGAACAATCCAGTTGCTAATAGTATGTTTGGATGCAGGGAGCCCGGCCCTGGGAGACCCAAAACACACTAGCAGCTGGTCAGCCTTCCTCCAACGGGAGGACCTCAGAGTGTAAATACTCAGTGCTCTGACAGGGCAGAGCAGATGAAGTCTCCCGTCCTCCGCCGTCACATGAGGTGGATGATGAAATGCCTGCAGCACTGTGGACCCTGCCGCACAAGAAGGCACTTTAGGGATGTATCCTGAACGAGGGTGCAGGATAGCCCTAATATTCCCCGGGGCAAACTCCAGGCTTGCGGGGAAACCGAAAGCGCTTGGAGCTCCCCCACCCTCCTCAGAGAGGTGATAGCAAGGAGAAAGGCCATCTTGAGGGTCAAGTGCTTAGCCTCAGCTGACTCCAGGGGTTTGAAGGGGGCCTCAGCCAACGCCCCAAGAACCACTGCCAGATCCCAAGTGGGAACCTTGGACCGAGTCGCAGGTCTCATCCTCCGGGCACCACGGAGGAAACGTACAACCAAGGGAAGTTTCCCCAAGAACCCCTCCCTCAGAGGGGTGTGGAAAGATGAAATAGCTGCCACGTACGCCTTGAGGGTGGAAGGGGAAAGACCAGCAGAGAACCGGTCCTGAAGGAACTCAAGTACCTGACCCACCGGGCAGGTAACAGGGTCCACCGACTGCTCCCTACACCAAGTGGAGAAAACACTCCACTTCAGGCCGTACATCCTCCGTGTGGACGGGGCCCTGGAGCTCAGGAGGGTCTCGACTGCTCCGGCTGTTAGACCCGCCTCTAGGTACTGTGCTCCCTCAGGGGCCAGACCCACAGTCGCCATATGGCGGGGCAAGGGTGAAGAACCCGGCCCTGCGCCTGGGACAGCAGGTCTCTCCTCAGAGGGACCCGCCACGGCGGGCCGTTCAGGAGCGACATGATGTCCGAGAACCACACCCGGGTTGGCCAGAACGGGGCTACGAGCAGTAGGCCGACATAGTCCTGGCCGACCCGCTCCGGAAAAGCGTACAGACGTAGCCTCGGCCACGAATGTACCATGGCGTCCAGACCCAACGGGGCTGGAGGAACGAGAGAAACCATAGCGGGCAGTGCGTAGTCTCTTGAGACGCAAACAGATCCACGTCTATGGGGCCGCACTCTTCGCACAAGAGCTCCACCACTTCGGGGTGAAGTCTTCATTCCCCGGGCCTCAGCCCCTGCCTCAACAGCAGGTCTGCTCCCTGATTCTGCGTCCCCAGGAGATACATCGCCCTGAGCGATAGTAACCTCTGTTGGGACCACAGGAGGATCTGACGCGCCAGTCTGTCCAGAGGGCGCGAGCGCAGACCGCCCTGGTGATTCAGATAGGCCACCACCGCTGTGTTGTTCTCCTCGGAACGAACCAGGACGTGGTGGCCTTGGAGATCGGGCAGGAAACTCCTTAGAGCCTGGAACACCGCCAACATCTCGAGACAGTTGATATGCCACTCGGATCGATGCACCTGCCAGGATCCCCTTCCAAAGCGGCCGTCCATGACCGCGCCCCAGCCCGTGAGGGAGGCGTCTGTCGAAATAACCAGCCGGCGACAAGACCCTCCCAGCACGGGCCCCTGGGACAGGAACCAAGTTTCCTTCCAAACTGATAGGGAACGAAGACACTTGCGCGTAACCCAAACCAGACGGAGAGGATTCCCCTCGGGGAAAAACCCTTGTTCCTTAGCCACCACTGCAGGGGTCTCATGTGCAGCAGTCCAGATGGTATTACGCTGGACGCAGCCGCCAGGAGACCCAACACTCGTTTAAAGTGTTTCATAGTGATGGCCTTTCACCCCTTTCACGGCAGCCAATATGGTGTCGACACGTGCTGGAGACAATTGTGCCCGCATCGTTGCCGAATCCCATACAACCCCTAGGAACGTAGTTCGTTGGGTGGGCGCCAGCACGCTCTTCTTTGCGTTGAGCCTCAGCCCTAAACGCCGCAGATGAGCCAGAACGACATCTCGATGCCGAACCGCCAACTCTCGAGACTGGGCTAGGATGAGCCAGTCGTCGATGAAGTTGAAATCCGGATGCCCCAGAGCCTCAGCGGGGCCAGTGCTGCATCCATACACTTGGTGAATGTGCTAGGGGAAGTGCCAGGCCGAATGGAAGAACCCGATACTGGTAAGCCACACCCCGAAGGCAAACCTCAGGAACTTCCTGTGAGAAGGACGGATGGAGACCTGGAAATAGGCGTCCTTTAGATCTATCGTGACGAACCAATCCTCAGATTGGATGTGCGTCACGGTGGCGGGGATGATGAGCATCTTTAACCTGAATCTCCTCAGAGACCGGTTAGAACCCGCAAATCCAAAATAGGGCACGCAGCCCTCCGTCCTTCTTGGGGACTATGAAGTACCGGCTGTAGAACCGGCGTCTCTGTCTGGGGGGGAGACACGTTCCACGGCCCCTTTCCTCAGCAGAGTACAAACTTCCTGTCCCAACACCGGACCTTGCTCCGGGCGGACCACAGTCCAAACCACCCCCTCTCTTCTGTTGAATTTGGAGGGCGGGTTTTGAACTGTAGTCGATACCCATCTATGGCAGTGCGCAGGACCCGCGGAGAAATGTTCGTCAGGCTCCACCAAGCGTCTGCAAAGTCTGCCAACGGAACCAGCCCCTCGGGGCTGGTGGTTGGTGTCTCGTGTGATCTTCTGGTGGACCCCTGAAGCCCCAGAACGGCAGGGGGGAGCCGCCGAAGATCCATGGTGAGTGAGTCGGGATGCCGTCCGCCTGCAGACCCTCGGGGCTGGCAGTACGGCGCGGACTCGATGGTGGCAGGTGCGTCCTGAATGTGTAAACGGCGGGATAACATCACCTGTCGCCACGGCGGAGGGGACCTCGGTCGGCCTCCGGGGGGGGGGTGCGGGAGGGGAGAAAGACTCCCCCACCCCGGTCTTCCCTGAGCTCCGTCGGGACTGGATGACGGTCCTCAGATCGCGTCTCTCAGACGGCTGAGGGTGAGAGCGCCGTCTCGCTGCCCCAGCTCCTCGGGGGGCCCCCGAGAAGCGACACTCTGCTTCCTCTCCTCTCCGTAGGAGCTCGTAGAGGGAAGGGACCTACGCCTGGCAGCCTCAGCTGCCTTGGGTCCAGACCGGCGAGGGAGGTACTGGCGGAACCGCTTCGCACTGCGTCTAACGCTTCGTGGTTCTGCGAAGCTCCGCCAGATCTTCCTCGGAGGGACCCCCCCTCTGAACCATCTCCTGTAGCAGGTTGGCTTGGTAGGCTTGAAGCACCGTGGTGTGCAAGCTCGCACCTGCCTGGCCCGCTGCCATGTACGCCTTCCCCACGAGCGTGGATGTGGTGCGACATCGTTTGGATGGTAACGCCGGCTTCTCCAGGGAGGACGCAAGTCGAGGGGAGAGATAGCTCGCAAGCTCATCCTCTACCCGAGGCATCCTCCCATAACCACGGTCCCTAACCCCTATCACATTACTGTAGTTCAGTGATCGGGGTGTGGAAAGCCATGTAGAGAAGGGTCTGCCCCATGATTTACTCAGTTCATCATGTACTTTCTTTTCAGGAAAGAATGGCAGAGACCGGCGTGGAGGTGGCGTGTGGTGCTTAAGAAACCTTTCATCAAGCTACCACTAGCCTGTGGTGTCTGCTCCTCCTGTGGCCAGTTGATGTTGAGCTTAGCCACGGCTCTAGTCACCACCTCAGCAGCACGTCATAGTCGGGCGCGGCCAGATGACGCTGCCCCGACACCCGGAAGTCATCGTCCACTGCGCTGAGCACGTCCGCCTCCTCGGAGTCGGATTGCTGCAGCGTCTCCGGATCCAAACCGCGAGCGGGAGAAGCCGAGAACGGGCTCCCGAACGAGGAAAGGAAGCGTCGGAGCCAGCCGTCCCGAAATCCTCCGACAGATCACGCTGTGAACCCATGAGTGAAGCCGCCGGGCCGCCTCAGCGGCCGCAGGGCCCACACCACGGGGAAAATACATCCGGCCATCCTCGGAAAGAGAGCCATGCTGTACCTCAGTACCCGCACGGAAAGGGCTTCGCAACGGGCGCAGGCAGTCCCCTCGAGAGCTGCCCGTGCGTGCTCCATCCCCAAACATGAGACACACATCTCATGAGAATCTCCATCCGTGATGTCCCGAGGGCAAGAAAAAAACACACCTTCTGTACATCTGGTTGCCGGACATGCTGGTAGACTTCTTCTTCAGGTAAGACACACTGCTTGTAGGACTGGAGTTTTCTTCAAACAACATACAGAGCGCCTGCTGAATAAAAAAAAGCTAATGATGAGTGTGTACAGGTGTGCTTTATACTCCTCCGGTTATTCCGTCACACCTTACCGTTCTAGCAACAAGCCAATAGGATTGGAGTGATTTCATTCACGTTCAGACCTGCTTCGCCTAGAGGCGTTCCCATAGTGTCGTAACCGACGCAGTTCGAGTTCCCTCGAAGGGGAACTCTGATCTCTGTGTCGTTCAGAATGAGGCCAGGTGCTGTGGAACGCTCTTATTGGTTTGCTATTTCATTGATAGATTGAAGAAAACTGGACTGAGATTGCATCCCTGCCTCACTCCCCAGCCCTGGGAGAAGAACTCTGTTTGTTTGTTTCCAATCTTTATTGCACATTCACTTTTTGTATACATGTTCTTAATCAAATCATGTTTTTCCTCCAATGCCACTTTCAAGTAGCCTATAGAAAAGGCCCTCGTGCCAGATGGAATCAAAGGCTTTTTGAAAGTCAACAAAACAGGCATATACCTGTCTTTTCTTAATGTTTAATTCTTGATCAATTATAGTCTGGAGGGTAAATATATGGTCCGTTGTGTGGCAATTTGGTAAAAAAAAAAAACAATTTGGCATTTATGCCAATATGTTTATATTTAATATTGTTGTCATCAAGAAAGTTGACAAGTAGTTAATTAATGATGTTGCAGAATATTTTTCCCAGGTTACTGGATACACATATTCCTCTGAAGTTATTTGGTTCATATTTATCTCCAGATTTATGAATTGGGGTTATTAAATGTTTGTTCCAGATGTCTGGAAAAGTTCCAATTGCTAGAATAGTATACTTGAATAGTTTTAGTATAGCCAATCTGATTTTATGGTCGGAGTATTTGATCATTTCGTTGAGGATTCCGTCAATACCACAAGCCTTCTTTCCTTTCAGGGACTAGATGACTTCTATTAATTCGTGTTCTGCAATCGTGTCATGTGACACTGCTCAGCCGATCAAATCTGTGCATTCCGATGCTTGCGAGTTGAGTCCGCGAGATTCACCAGAGACGTTTTGGAAACACAAGAATTTAGGGGACGATTTCCGATTTCCTGAATGATAACGCAAGTTAGTCGATATCATGTTCCGGACCTTTGCTTCGGGAAATTTTCTTTGAATCTTTGAATTCCATTTTGTGAATATCTTGTACTGATCATCATTTGTTTTTTACATTACTGTACAAGTATTTGCATCTTGGATTGCCAATTCATCCTGCTGGGTTTTGTTTAGGTTGTTCCATTTCTCCCAGAACTGGTTGGACTCCTCCACAGGATTCCTCCACTCTAACTTACGCAATACATACCCATTATAAACCCAGAAAAGAGCTAAAAAAACCATAAAACTTTGACAGCGACCGTGAACAAACCATAAAATATATCAAAACGCTGAATACATCATTAATAGATTAACTTCTTGTGTCCAATTTACAGTTTAATCAAGTCTGTAACACCCAATATTTTTTTTAAAACTGCATTAATGTACGATAAAATAATTGTCGGCGTTAATTAATGAATGTGTTAACGCGATAATAATACATTAACATGATGAATCCCAGGAAACTCATGGTTTCAGCATGAAACTCACATTTCTCAGCTTTAACGTAGAGCTTGTTTTCCAGCAACCTCTGGAGGACCTGGCGCACATGAGAGACATGCTCGGAGAGGTTCTGGGAGAAGATGAGAATATCGTCTTAAGTAAACAAAAGCAACTCGATTAATGAAGTTACGGAGGACATAGTTTACCAGAGCCTGGAATACAGCGGGGGCATCGGTAAGTCCAAAAGGCATTACCAGATATTTATAGTGTTCAAGAGGGGTGATGAAAGCCGTCTTCCATTCATCTCCTTCCTTGATCCTGATGAGTTTCTGGTATCCAGTTTAGGGGAAATGACGGCATCCTGTAGGAACTCAAATTGCAAAGTTTAACAGCGGTAGGGGATATTTATTCTTAATGGTGATGTCAATAAGTACCTGGTAATCAATGCAAAGGCGAAGAGAACCATCCTTGTTATCAACAAAAAAAACGCCGGCACCCAAGGGAGAAGAGGAATGACGAATGAGGCAAGTAGCCAAAGAATCAGCAATGTACTTCTCCAAGGCCCCTGTCTTTCAGGACTTGACAGACTGTACAGACGGCTAGTAAGAAGAGAAGCACCAGGGAGCAGATCTATATCACATTTGTAGGGCATGTGAAGGGGCAGAGAAAGAGCTAAGTCCTTACTAAATAATGGTCTTCCTGGGGAATGGATGAAAGAGCTGGTGGAGGAGGCTTAGATGGAACACTAGTGCCCTCTGCTGGTGACAATGCAGAATGCATACAGGTGGAGTGGCAAGAGGCCTCCAGCCAGTAACTTTACCAGCAGACCAGTCAATCTGGGGATTATGTAATTTTAGCCAAGTATAGCCCAAAACAAGAGGGATGTCAGGGGAGGTGATGATATTGAACTGGATGGTCTCTCTATGATTCCCTGACAGTATAATATGTATTGGAGCAGAACAGTGAATAAAAAGTGCAGGGGTCTGCCATCTAAAGCATTGGCCTTTAACAGGGACTTAGGGGGCTGAAGTGGGATACCAATGCAGGAGGCAAGCTCTTAATCAAGAAAGCTAGCATCTGCTCCAGTGTCCACCAATGCTACAAGGGAGATGCTTAATTGATGGTAACAGAGAGCGGCTGGGATTAACAATCTAACAGGTGATGGGGCTGGAGAAACTGTCTGACTCACCAACTACGCCCTGTGGCTCTCACCTAGGGCTGGACAATAAAACAATAACAATAATTATTGCAATATTATTTTTTTCAATAACAATAAAACAAATGTTCAATAAATATTCAATAAATGTTAGATCTTATTCACTTGAATCAAACATGAATTAGGACTTCTTCTTTTTTATTAAGATGTTTATATTTGTTTAGGAAAAAGAACTGAAAAAATCTTTTACTTAATTTTACTGATGCATATTTGTTGACAAAGATTCTATCATAATTGTTTTGAATGTTCTACCTCAGATTTGAGAAGTGATCCACTGTTTGGCATCAAGTGTTTGTTCTGATCGTAAAGAAGTGTTTAAACCATAATAAACCATCAGCTTTCTTCAACTTTCACTCAGGAGCAAAAATCAGCCTTTAAACTCGAAAGAAAGAAAGAATGGTTTGATTCTTTTTGTGATAATTATCAATATCGAAAGATACAAAGCTTTTTATCGCGATAACAGTTTTGGTCACACTGTCCAGCCCTACTCTCACCCACATTCTGATGAAGTGCTTAGAGTTCTTCAGCACATAAAGAACAACATCCCAGCCAGCCTGGACCTTCACCACTTTGCTTTCAGAAGCCCTTTTTATTTAGGCTCTGGTTCGGTATTCTTTTATTGTCTCCGCAGTGTAGCCATAGACTGTATAGCGGACTAGAAAAAGGGCCTGCCCTATGCTGCCTCTGATTGGCTGTTAGGTTGAGGCATTAAGGTCCATTTATATGCAAAAGGCTACGCACGTAGCCATGCATTTATACTGCAATTACACCCACAAACGCTAGTCGGCAGTAACGCTACAGCGTCCACTGTGTTGATTTTTGCCGGGTGAGCAGGCTAACGTCCGGTTTAGCCCTCCACTAGTGATGGCAAGTTCGACTCTTTTGAAAGACTCGAATCTTCAAATCTCGTTCATTCAAATGAACTAATCCTTTTTTGAGTCATTTCGTTCATTTGAACTAGGCTGGTTATTGTGGCTCTGCAGCCCTCTAGTGGGCGATTAAAAAACACCGGCGTTCTCAAACACGGAAGGCTGCCTGGCTTGCTTTAATTGACAGTATAATGTATGAATGTATGTATGAAGTATAATGCACAAATTCACCTCTTGATCACTCTCTATCATCATTATATACACCCCCTTGGGCCCACAACCAAATTCAAACCATGTTAAAACCACAGAAATATGTTGTCTATATGCAATTCACTACTCCGGCTAAATCCTTCCATTTTCACAATCTTTCCTGAATATACAACCAGACCAGCCATATAAAGGCTTATGTATAAAATTACTATCATTATCTCTAAAGTGCTCATTCATACAGTAGCCTAACGTCCCTATCCATGAGTAAAATATTAATCAGATTTGCGTATATAGAAGTAATAAGCTTGATACACTATATGAATAAACACACTCTTATTAAAATTCAACCAATTTAATAATAATCTGGATCAAGCCACCAAGTTCTTAAAGAAGTCCAGCACAGAGAGAGCACCAAAGAAATATTAACACATTATATAAATGCATCAGTTTGGCAGGTCTGGACGCAGAATGGACCACATCAGGTCCTGATTCTGCAGACAGAGAAACACACATGAGCACATCGCTCTTAAACACTGCAGGTTGTTCACCAGTTCACGAGCTGTGAAACAACAGCACGGCTCTGTTGGTAAATAAAAAGGAAAAGTTACGTTGCGTTCTCTGGCGGACCTGGATCAGCTGTTAGCTGTTTACAGGGCTAACGCTAACGCTGCTATCTGACTGTGTTTTAATGTTTTAATGACCGGGTCCATTTGTTTTGGATAGGAGACGACCTTGGAAGTAATTCGGCTCCCGGTAGAACTCTGTCAGGGCTCTGAAGTGGACCCAGAACAACTCTCATCAGCTGTTAGCTGTAAACACTAGCAGGACTAAAGTTACTGCGGCTGTTATAACTATAACTTAGCACAACATCACCTGCTCCACAGTAGGAGCTGTCACGTGACAAATGAACGACTCAAACCTAGAGACCCACAGTTGCTATGAGTCGTGAACTGATCAGTTCTGTTTCCTGTGCTGCCTGCTTACCACAGCCCTGTAGCCGAGCTGTCACGTGACAAATGAACGACTCAAACAGACCCACAGTCGTGAACTAATCAATTCTGTTTCCTGTGCTGACAGAGCCCATGCAGCTGCTGTGTGACGAGTGAACGTAAGAGTCAAAGATTCTTCACGCATGCGTGAAAATTAACAAATTACTCACTGAGACTACCCGTTCCTCCCAAGTCATACACACAATTAGGTCTTATGAACGACACAATGCTACCCTCTACTAATGGGAATGAGGGTAAAATTGTATATGTGCAGCTGGTATAGCCGTTTCAAATGTTATCGACCAAGTGGATCACATTCTGATAGTAAAACGAGTTGGCGTAGGCTACGGGGCTATGCCGTCGCCTTACGTGCACCTCTTCCTTTTTTTATTTATTTATTATCTTTATTTCATCTCTAACACACTTTAAAAGCAAGACAAAAATGTATAAAATGACAAAATATAACATGACATAACTAAAGAACAAATGTATTATAGAAAAATATTTAAATCTTTACATATTTTAACTGTTTTGACTGCTTTTTCATTCTTTAAACCAAATATTAATGTAATGTTTAATTTCTATCTGTCACTAACATTATATCATTTTTAACCCAGCTATTAAAAAATAAAGTTTTATTTTTAAATCTGATATTTTTTTATCTGATATACTTTATTATTCCAAATTAAACATTTATGGGGTGAAAAGTTATGTTTATAAATAATTAACCTGGATAATAATGCTTGTTTATGATAACTGGAACAGGAATCTTATGTCAAAATTGCATTGCAGGAGGAATTCAATACCACCTAGTTTTTCAAAAATAAATTCTGGAATAATGTACCATAGTTTATCCTTTCCTTGGATGTAATGTTTAATCCACTGTGTCATAATGCAAAAACTTGAGGACTCAAAGGCAGACTCGGGAACAGTTCGAAGGGGTAACAAAAGGGTTTTATTGATAGGTCCAACAGGGCAGAATGGAGAACACGGAGGAGGGGAGTTAGTCCAGGCAAGATAGGTGCAGAACAGGGTGTGGCGTTCAGCAGGATTCCCGGAGGTAGTGTGATCCTGGGCACAGAGAAAAACAGGTTAGTCCAGGGAGAGACAGAAATTACAGGGAATCTTACAGGAGCAGATAGTTGGCCTTGACGCATGTACCACATGTAGTTAACTGACAATCTGGCGAAGAATGTGAGGAGGACTGGGTTGACATACTACAGAAGCTTGATTAGTGGAATGAGAGCCAGGTGCGCTGCTGGAGCCAGGGAGTGTAGCCACGCCCAGACAGACACAGACAGAAAACACAGGTAAGGGGGGAACAAAAGAACACAAGGTAGTGGGGAGATTCTGTAGCACCACAACAACTTGACCTTGAATATAGTGTTGGATGTATGAAAACCGAATACATTTAGACCCCCTTCGCAATATGTGTTGCATAAAACCTTCTTTTTTAAATAATAGGGTTTATTTCTCCAGACAAAATTGAAAAGCAACGTGTCAATCTGTTTGACTAGTACTGGTGGGACATCTAGGACCATTGCTGTATAGACCAGCCTTGATAGTCCTTCACTTTTAGATAACAATACACATCCATTTAATGACAGATATCCAATTGACTATCAAATTTGTTTTTTACTTTTTCAATCAATGGATTGAAATTCAAATGCACCCGTCTTTCTTGATTTTTGCATATTTTAATACCCAGATATGATACAATATCTTTTATAGGGATACCACATGTCAACCAAATAATGTCCTTTATTTTTTAAGGCAAAAAGCTCACATTTTTTTATATTTAAAGTTAGACCTGATACCAAAGAGAATACATTCTTCATTCTGTAAAAAAATTGTTGTATAAACTGGTTGTAATCAACTAAGTCTAAAATTAGACGAATATTATTACTTATATGCCTTCCACACATAAAACCAGATTGAATCATCAATGATTGTATTGAGGCATAAACACAATCTCTGAGCAAATATTAGAGCAAATAATTTGGCATCATTGTTTATTAAGGTTATAGGCCTCCAATTTTCAATCATCAATAAGTCTTTATCTGGCATAGGTATTAAGGAAATTAGCCCTTGAGACAAGGTTGGAGGTAGCTTCCCAACCTCAATTGCTTCCTTAAATACAATTAAAATAAATTCTGCAAGGTTATCTTGAAACACTTTATAGAACTCACTTGTTAGTCCGTCATTTCCAGAGGATTTATTATCTTTTAACTTAACTATATTACTTTTTATTTCTTCTAAAGTTATATTCTGGTCACACATCTTATTGGATTCCTCGTCTATTGATTTTGCACTATCCCTTATGGAAGAGAAGAAAGACGTATCATTATTATCACTCCCTTTGGTATATAATTTTTTATGTCTTCAATGGAGTTCCAGTCTCCTCCCATAGTTAATTTTGCCTTAGGAAAGGATCTTAGGAATGTTGAAATTTCCTCTTCAAACTCTTGGAAAAGACTTCTATTCCTAGAGCTAATATTTGTGGCATAAATATTACCTAAAATGAAAATAATGTCATTGAGCTCTACAACTAACAATAACCATCTGCCAAAAAGAAGAGCTTTACTCTTCAGGATTCTACCCTTAAAGTTTCCTATCATTATGGCAACACTTGCAGACCTATTGCTACCATAAGACATCCAAATATTATCACCCCATTGGTTCTTCCAGAAATTATAATCAGAATTTGAAGCATGTGTTTCTTGTAAAAAAATGAAAATCAGCTTTAAATTTCTTACAAAATAAAAAAAACAGCCTTTCTTTTCAACAAGTCTGATACCCCGCACATTGAATGAACATATTGATAAAGAAATATCTACTGGTAAAGATAATTCTTACTCTCAACAGTAAATAGAAAGCGGAGAACATTGTCAACACGTGTCAACAAAGTGTCCATAACTATACCTGTCCATATTCACGCTGCTCATAAGTGATGGTTTAGTATTCAATGTTCAGCTTTATGAGGTTGCAATATTGTTCTGCGACATCTTTAAGACCGCAGCTCTTTCCCATCAATTATCGCTTTGGCTCCGATAAAGAAAGCTTTTTTTCCTTCTTTGCGTGCCGCCTCAATTTGGGGCCACAACCTGTTGCGAGATTCTTTGTCTTTTGTCGTCAGATCTTCACCAAACTGCAAATTCCTGGACAGGAGAGACAGGGATCCCTTTGCATTTTTCCATACCAGTTCTTTGATCTGGAGATGAATCTTGTTATCACTGGTCGAATTTTGTCACCGTTCTTTCTTCCAACTCTTGCTTCCTCTAACCCACTCTTGCTGACATCAACATGGAAGCAAAGACTGTCACCAATCTCTGGAACGATGGCACGACAGATATCGATCATACGCTGATTGTCATCTTCACCTTCCTGTTCCTGTAATCCATAGAGCCTCAGGTTCCATCTTCTCTGATAGCGCTCAGCCTGATTCACCTTGGCTTCAAGCCCGGCGATCCTCGTCTTCACTGTTGTGACATCTGCTTTCATATCTTGGAGCTCTTTGAATAGAAACTCCAAATTTTATTTCAAGGTGTTAATACTTTCTGAATTTTGTCTGATCAACTTTTCCAGATCATCCGCTTTCTTTTCTAGACCGTCAGCTCTTTCATTTATTTTTTCCACCAGCAGCCTTACGATGTTGTCTTGCATTTCGGCAAGTGTTGGCTCAGATTTACCTTTCTTAGGAGCAGGAGAACTCGGAGAGTCAGGAATCGGCACATGTTCAGGACTTTCTTGGGATGCATAAAAATGCATATCTACAGTGGTTACTTCCATTTCCGGACCAAAAGGGATAGTTTGTTTTGTCCTTTCCCAAGTTTCTTCCTCTTTTTTCAGACATTGTCGTGTTCTCCTTTGCATCCGTGAAAACAAATACTAGGCAAGCTAGCTAGCTAGTCCAAAATAGCGTTAGCCAAAAGTATCTCCGGCCATAAATAAAAAAACAGTGGCTCTTGTATTTTCAGTTTTTACGCAGTATTACATTACTGTTTGTGGTCAGGAGATAAGCAAAGTACTGTTAACAGGTGTGACAATCAAAAAAAATTCTTCAGCTACGAGTGAAGCTGTCAAGAGCCGCTGCCATCTTTCACGGATATGGTACCTACAGATGGCTACGGTAGAAACATGACGACAAAATACAGCAACCTCCACAGCAGGGGGTGCCCGCGGTTATGTAGATATAAATGTCTCATTCTAAGGTAATAAAAACACAACAGTTCATTATGTAAGGGGTTTATACACCACTGAAAACATAGTTATGGATCTTATATTGCATTTCTGTCAATATTACACACTGGACCTTTTAATTTATTACAATTACATTTATCAATACTACTTATAGCCATTTGATTATAAATACCTCTGAACTATCATGTTCCTGTATCCATGCAACTTTCTAGAACCGGAGAGAAAGAACATTGATATCGAGGAACGATATCTTCCAGTGGTCTACAATTAGTAAACTACTTGTTCTAAATGGCACACTGCCATCAACAATAAGGACTGCCTGACCTGCAGCCTGTCCTCCCCTCTTGTGTCTCTGCAGAGGGCCTCCACTCCAAGCACACACACGCACACGCACACACAGAGAGAGCGAAGTCAGCCATCAGATCAGTGAAGATTACTCAAGTTGACGACAACTATGCTCGTTATTGTAACTACATGCAATAAAACCTTCTTGAGTATAAAGCCAATACTTCTATCAATTCACCAATTTAATAAGCATAAACATGTAGGAAGCAATATTTTTATCTGCCCAGTCTCTCATTCACTGCAGCTGTGGTTTACACAAACAGTGCTAGCTCGACTAATAACTAATTATTTGTGTAGCTTTGTTTGCCACATAAATTAAAATCTGGCACATAGTTATAAACTCAGCTTCTGGCTGATTTAGGAAAAAGGCCATTAGAGATTAACCGTTCCTAACTTGTGATAGGAAAAATTATTACACAAGCATACTAACTTTCTCTTATGCTGTCCCAACATTCACTTTCAATTTACACCCAGCTGATAAAAACTGTCAAACCATAAACAAAAACAGTTAAAGCATGGACAGATGAGCTCTACAGGTTGATTTCAGTTCAGCATTCAACACAATCCCACCCCATGACTGGCAATCTTAGTACTCTGGGCTTGAGTACAACACTCTACAAGTGCAAATTGGACTTCCTCACAAACAGACCCCAGACAGTTCTGTTTGGTGGTCAAACCTCATCTACTCTCGTGCTAAACAACACTGGAGCCCCCCAGGGCTGTATGCTCAGCTCCCTCCTGTTCATGCTGTACACCCATAACTGCAACCCCTGACATGGAAAGTTCTTAGAAGGAAACCATCAATCTTGCAGAGTAGCGCATAGAAAACAGCCTACTGCTAAACATCTACAAAACCAAGGAGCTGAAAAAGGAGGCAGCCCCTGTCTACCTTAGTGGACCTGTGGTGGAGTTGGTGAATAGTTTAAGGTTCCTGGGAATCAGCATCACAGAGAACTTGGTTGAGAGAGAGACAGAGAGAGAGAGAAGTAGAGAGAGCGCAATGCAATATCAATATTATACCATCATGATTTTAAAATCAGAAATAATCACAGCAGTCTGCCACAAAATCCTATTTGCAAATGCAAAGGAGCTCCACATAGTTATACACCAATCATTTTGTCATTACAAGGTCAACACTGCATGTCATCAAACAACAGTGAAGACAGAGAATAGAGAGTTGTTTACTATTAACCTAATTTTACATGGCAATGGAAAATTTGTTTAAATTAAGAGACTATACAACAAGTCAATGTCCTATTGGGTGCTGTTGAAATTATTCAGACTAACAATAGCACAGGCCTTTAAATTATGTTTGATTGACTTTGAACCCATACTGTCTATTCCTTAGAGTTCGTGGACAGGACTGTGAGGCTCAGGGAGCTTCTGAATGTCACTGTTTTGAATCAGAGTGAAGTAAAAGACAACAAGTTCCTCGTAGTTCTTTTTGGAAATCCTTTCATTGATGCCATGGAATCTAGGAAAGAAAAAAAATGTTTACTTTGTGGTATCTAAGAAGACATTGTTTCCTTCCTTAGATTCCCTCTTACTGTTTTTGCAGCATAATGCAATTTGGGCAAAAGGTTGATTCTATTGTCACATTCCATGGAAAACGTTCCCTTGGAGGGCAAAAAAGATGTTATTTTCTGCTGCCCGCCAACCAGGAAGCAAGTGATACACTGTTACTATGAGTTTTTTTACTTTTGCGTTGCCAAAATGCTGGATGGTAGCCTACTTGTACTTTCTGATGCACAAATCGAGGAAGAGACAAGCCTGAGTTGTGTCAGGTGAGGGATTCCCCACAAGGTAAACATAAACATTACCGCAGTTGAGCGGCGGCAGGGACCTGCTGCTTTTTAACGATAGAAATGCGGCAGCGGATGCTGTAACATGGATGCAAAGTGCCCAACACAGTTTGTGTTCATATCTTTCTTTTTCTTAAGTTGAGAGGTGATCCAAATAAATGTAACTGCTTTTGCTGTTGTGTTTGTCTGTTGTTTTGCCCTCCAGGTACAGCGAATGTCACGTGACTGAAAACTATGAATACATAAAACTCTTCTTACTATATTTGTTCAAGAAGAGCTTTAAGTTTGAACAATACGTAACTAGGTCACACTGGGATCAGAAGTTTTGAAAGGCGTGACCAATAACAGAAAGCTCTCTTTTGTTCAAGAAGTTGCTCTCTCGTTCTAACCAGATATTACTGTGTACAAGCAGTTTATTAGAATGATGATTACTATTTTTATTCAGTGTTAAACATAGATAGACTTACCTCTGAGCATCACCTGGTTTAAACCACACAGGGGCAAAGCGATAAATATCATTGGTTAGGTCTCTGAAGTGTCGACTGTCTGTGTTCCCAATACAGATACCTGCACATTCAAATGTTATTTCAACACACTTGCGGAAAATTTTGACTTTAATAACCACATTTTTACAATACAGTTAAATCCATATGGATTCTACCTGGAGCAACCGTAACTGTTGGAAAGATTTCCAACACACTTTTCTTAATGACCTGGAAGCCAAAGGACTTTTCATCAGCAGAGCTGACAGGCAGAGGGTCAAATCCATTAAGAAGCTCTATCTTCACACGTTGGTCCCCTACTGTAGACTGGATGAGTTCCAAGACCTAGGAAAGCACACATCTTATTCAAGTCAGAATATTAATGAGGAGATGTCAGGAATTCTCAGAAAGGAGAAACAAATGTCTGGCTCTACCTCTTGTAATGACTGTGCTGAGTGGATTCGTAGATTTACGTAAGCTTCAGCGAGGGAAGGGATGACATTGACCTACAGGGAGGGAAAGAATTTAAGATTTTTCTAATGAAATCTAATTTCCTGTGAATTACCTTTGTTTTCATAATTAGCAACTCTACCTTCACTCCTGCATTAAACATGGTGACTGCTGTAGTTGTCCTTACAAAAGCATTAGTATCTGGTTTTCTTTCAAGTATCCTGCAACATAAAACATAGTTATTTTTTGTAATCGACACGATCAGAAGAAAACATGCCAAATTAATTTTAGGATATAATTACCTGCCAAGGAGTGAGGAGAACAGCCACAAATTCGACATTATGAACCTCATTGGGAGCCTGAACTGAAGTCAAAGAATGGGTAATTGAGTAAAAACAAGGAGAGATCTAACATGGGACTAGTTGTGGTGAGTAGGGATGTGGGAGCCATGCAAGTCACTGAATTTTTCACAACACAGTCCTGTAAATGTTCCATAATAAAAGGGAATGAAGGGATTCTGTCCAGTGAAATGCTAGAGGGCTTCTAATTTGAAACAGATACAGGAAGTGTTAAACTTTAAAAGCATAATGCAGTAACAAAATTTAACAGGGGAGACTAACTCACCTGAAGAAACTGCCCAACAGCCATAAGGTCTTGACAGCCATGTTTTTACTAACAGTGGAACGTTGTACTCAGGTGGACAGTTTACTCGCCTCAACCCAGTTGATGGAAGCACACCAAATTGGCATTTTATTTGTTGCAACATTTCTAACTTTGATTTAAAATTTCCTTGATTGTTGGCGATTATGCAAAATGGTCGAGGTCAGTTCAAATAATCACAGTCAGGAGATTATGTAATAATTGCAATGGGCTTAGTAATGAGTACTGGACAAGTAGTTGGTTCCTCTTACCTTATGGGCCAGGTGCTCAAAGATTCCACGTTCAGGCCCATGACCAAATAATCTCGGCATGGGGTTCTCCTCTAGTCTGAGGAAATCAGAGTCAAATTTGGCTTTTTGTTGATAAAAATGTAGAATGTAGTTAAACATATAGTACAACATGAACACAGACACTACCAGAATTTATCATAGGGAAATTAAACAAGCTAAAAATCTAAATTTGAGAAAAATGTTCCTCACCTTTTGACTGCTGCAGCCAATATCCCAATGGTGGTCTCACTGGGAGGCATTGAGGAATGACCAGGGACCATAGATACACTAAGCTTTACCGTGGCAGAACCCTTTTCACTTATCCCAATTCTACAAAAAACACACACACAGAATTTACAACAAATTTCGATCAATCACGTGTATTTTTTTACATAATTTAACGGAGACATGCATTTTTATGCTATGCTTGTGAGTTCTGTCATGTGATGACCAAACTATTTACTTTTTACCATGCTATAGCTGCAAACTAAAAATGCTGAACTATAAACTAGAACATGGCAGGTACTCACAGAGCAGCAGGTCCTTCAAGACCACTGATGACTCCATCAAGTACAGCCAGGCCCTCGTCCAGGACAAATGATAGCTGCACACCACGCTGCTTCAGTACACGCACAATGCTCACTGCCCCATTGTAACCACCGACCTTTAAAAATAAATAGTGGACATTCAAATATGATATTTTACATCGTATTATTTTTTAAAAAGTATAAGCTAAAGTACCTCTTCATCATGACCAAGACTAACGTAAAATCCTCTGCGTGGAGCATAACCTTTTATCAGCAAGTACTCCAGTGCCTGAAGTATTCCCTGGAAGAAATAAAGCATATCATTTAGCCTGGTTGGCACATGAAAGGTAAATAAGTAAATAACTCAACTCTGTTTAACAGCAAGATCACACAAAATATCGCTTGTTCTCTCACCATTACAGGGCTCTTGTCATCTATGGTCCCTCTACCATAGATGAAGCCATCTATCTCTTTGGCAGAAAATGGTGGGGCCTCCCAGCCATCGGACTCTGAGGCAGGTACTACATCGATGTGGGCCAGCAGCAGGTATGGCACCAGGTCAGGCTGTGATCCTTGCACCCAAAACAGGTGGCTGTAGTTGGCCACCAATTCATGATGAACCAAGCTCGAAGAGAAAACTGTTGGGAAGGCTGACACAGGAAGAAGAGTACAAGTTTAAAGGGGGACCTGCCAATTTTACACATTCTCTCTAGCATCAGTTTTCTTTACCACAAAGCCTGTGTCAGCCTGTGTGTTAATCTGTCTCCTGTGGGTCCCTAAGACATTATAAAAAAACAATACTAAATTGCCCCCTTTAATTCTTCTTTAGAGAACAGACAAAGTGAACAATATATTGATCGACAAAATAAGTGGCAGAGTCATAGATAAAGAAAATAACTCTTATGCCATATTGCATATATTGCACCAATGCATATATTTGTGCTTTGGCGCACTGCTTATTAAATATATCACTTGGTTTGGAATATATAACAAACATGTCAGGTTTATACAGAAACCTGTATTAACGTTTAAGACGTCTGCTGACACCTGTAGAGAAATACAACTTTGATTGTAAATTGTACAAAACTTCTTTTAAAAATATGATGGCACGGCCCGGTGTCGTGATAAGGTAAGTTAGTGACCCCTGAAGTGTTTCAAGTCGACCATATCTTTGGTGAAATCGAGTCCACATCATAGACTGCAACTAAAGACGACTGAACGCATGCGCGCTCCCGCGGCCGGGGGTACACTTCCGATCAGGGGTAAATCCTTTGGCACGACACCTGTCACATCTGCGTAACGTTAGCACTCTATACACAATTAGCATCTGAAATAAATGTTACGTTAACATACACTGTTAAACGTTAACTTAGGGATAGTTAGCTTGAACTGCTCGGCGAATTCATGCCGTGTCACATTCTGGGGCCATTGTACAGTAAACTACATGGTAAACAAACTCGTGACTAACGTTAGGTAACGTTAGCTTATATAACGTTATAACATATATCAGTGTACCATATCTTTAACCAGCTTTACCTTTTCGGAGGAGCGTGTCAAATTCAAGCAGCGCCGTCAGGTTGCTCTCCGTCTCCGAGAATGACACCGTAGGGATCCGGATAGCCTCTCGATGAATTAATAGTTAACAAACAGTCTGTAAATCATTGGTGACTTCTCCACAATTATTTCAGCTAATTTCAGTTTAACCACTACCAAGCGAAAATTACCTTTAAAATGTGTAAGAAGCTCCTCTCTCTGATGGCGGTCTATGACAAGCGAGATGTTATTCGTCTTTTCCCAATGGGCGAGTTGATGATTTACATCCAGTGAAAGAGTCCTTATAGATGCTATAGTAAATAACAGCAGGACTGTAATAACGAAGCTACTAAACATTATTTTTAAAAACTTGAATATTTTGAACTTTGGCCCTGAGTCTGTCATTGTTGCTTGTTGTGACAGCGGAACTTGTTCACTGTGAGCAGACTGAATTAGATTAGCTCGAGACTGTGAAAAGTGGGCCACCTGCTGGCCTGTAAGCAAACAGTCACACATACTGTACGAATGAATAAATTAATGTTATCGAGAAGTTTGATCTACTGTACGTTCAAAATGGAACAAAATCAGCATTTTTAAATTTTACTCAAGAAATTTTTAGCAGATCATCATGTGTGTGGTGAAGGGTTGAGGGAAGAAGTACACGTATATGCTCGAATGTTTTACTTAGTGTATGTTTTGTGTGTTTTACATTTGTAATTTTAAAAGCCCTTCCGGGGATGGGCATTGGAAATCGGCAGTAAATGCTGTGATGCATTGCACTAGAATTTTTTTGTTCAATTCTCTATATTTATAGCATCTGAAAGCACCTTCTTCATGACATTTAGTAAAAGTGGATTTTACTATATTAAAGATCCTACTGATTTGTCAGATACTATTCAGTTGCACAAAAAACAGCAAAACATCCTTTATTGAAAAATAGTTTATATAAAAACAAACAAGTACAGTGTCAATGATTCTTTGAAAAGACAATATAAGAATTTAGGTTAAAATTACAGCATTCGCATTATATTTAAATTTGAGAACATCTATATCCCTTTAAAATCTTAACTGAAGCTCTGTAGTGTGGTAACATATCCATAAGCAAAACATACAAAATGTGAAACTGGACTTTGAGGTTTGCTCCCATACAGACACAAACAGTAAACAACAAAATAAAGTGTTTAAAGTAATATGCTGCCTGAAGATATCCCAGGACAATATCGTAATTGCTTGTATCAACAAAAATACAACCCTGACACATTCATGTCAATGTACAGGATTAAAAAACCCATAGTTACTCCTGTCCAGAAAGCACTGGTGTGTCTTCTTATGTCTCAGCTTGAAGCAAAAGCCCCTCCTCACCATCCAACTCCTGGTTTTGACCATCCAGTAAAGCCACAATCTGACTGAATGAGTTGTCCTCAACACAAACATAAATGATGTACAGGAGACACGCCCCAATGAGGAAGACCAAAATCTGTATATGGATGGGCACAAGGCAGCGCTCTACCTCTCGTCTCTCCAGGGTCATGGGACTGGCAGGAGTGTCTGGGTATGCATACTGGATAGGTCTTCCTGCTGCACCCTTGATGGGTCTCCGACGAGTGACACTGAAATACAACGGGTTTTATGTGCCAATTATCGAATCACAAAACACCTACAATGGGTTGGTATGTGCTACTAAGCAAGTTGTCCATGTGTCACCCATCACGATTCAAATTCCAATAAATTTCTTGTACTTTGTTGAAATCTAAATCCAAGTTTGTAATTTCCGTACTGCAAGTGTTGTATGGCACTTACTAGATCCCTATTGGTGTGGCCTCAGTGTCTGGAAACATGTCCTTGAAAATATCGGGCTCCGGAGAAAGCTAAAAAAACAAAAGTAAGAAATTACTAAACGAGGTGGACCAGATAAATATATCTCAGACAGCAGGATCCCACAGAGACAGTCAGGAAGAAATTAAGGAAATTTGGTGATTGTTAATGTAATGACCAGAAATCTGACACACACACACAAAAATATTAAAATAGTGTAACTGTTATGGTTAGCATATAATTTCCAGTTGGGGTAACACAGTAACTGACATTAAAGTTACAAAATGTGTTCTTGTGGACGAGGCACATACCACCCTATGAAGTGATATGGAACAAAACAGAAAAATTAAAAGCCAGCAAGAAGAGGTATGTGCCTTCATGCCGCATTTAGTATGCCTTGGGAGTAGTACAGAGACTGATTATTCATGGTGTCCATAATTGGCACGTCCAGCTAAAGAAAAGGAGACATAACCAATTACGATACACTTGACTTACCTCCAGTTAAACCTCTCAAACACTGTAACGACCAAAATATAAGCTCAGAATGTGGCTCAACAACCCGAGCACTACTGACCGTGTTGGACCGCGACCAATGCTGCTGCACATTGCTCCCATTCAACTCTCTCTCAGTGTGTGCGCTAGTAGAGAGTGACCCACGACTGTCCATCTGTTGTTTAGAGCGACAATGTACGTTACTGAGTGAGCACTCTGGCAGGGATTTCTCACAACACAATATAAAAAGAAATGACAGGGTCATTTGTAAAGATGTGAATTGCGGGTTTAAAAACATGTGGGATTAACTTTCCTGCTCAACCATTTGAGTGATGCTGAAGGCCTGAGAGGAAAATGATGAGCAAGCACTGGGTATAACTGATTGTGATCCTGATGCAACCTGCATGGATTGGTATTATTGGCATGTTAACATCAATACAAACATCATTCGTCACACAGTCTAAACACCAGTGAGATACCAATTCCCATCACTGAAAAAAAACAAAAAAAATATCCCATTAGTGGCTTTAGAAGGACACACAATAGAGTTAGACAGTCTAAGTAAGGAATGCAGAGAATTTAAAATCCACAAGAGAAGTGAAATAAGACCAGCCTACCCCTGATCCTAATCCTGATCGTTGATCTACAGAGGATGCTCTACTAATTCCTATGGGAATCTGTGAGCTGTGAGGCCGACTCCGCTCTGATGTTTTTACCACATTCCCTGAATTCCACTTGGGACTAGGTTCCCTGTTTCTAGAAGTATGAGCACGCTACAAAAGACCAACCCAATCAAAAACAGAAAAAAACGAAACACATCAGTATCCCATGAAAAATCAATTCACAGGATTTTGTAAAAACGATGTGAATATCTGTAGTATTTACCAGCCTTGACGAGAGTAAAAAGCACTGCGGGTAAACAAAACCATTCTGACAATACAACTCTTCCTGTGAAAAAAAACAAACAAAAAAACCCCACCTCACTCAAAATGCAAGAGCTTATTCAAAGTTATTATGCAAAGAGTGAAGGCTTCCATTTAGAAACAAATTTTACACTTGCAATCTGTAACCACTAAGTGGCACTGTAGGGAATATATATTTCAATACAGCTAGTAGTGGCAAAAACATAAAGGACAATATAAAGCAACCAGCAACATTAAATAGGCAGTGCAAGCTCCCTAATTCAAGAGCTACTATTCATTTAACTAAAGAAATCAAGAACTTCCTACAATTTTCTCACCTGGCTACCCTCTTGTTGGGCCTGGTCTGACTGTTCAACTCTTTCTTCAGAACCTGTACAAGTCACAGAAAAATACAAAAGCATATCATCTGATACCTAACAAAATAAAAATAAAATCAGCAGCATTTTTGTAAATACCTGACTCTTCATGCCCTTCACCATTTTCCTCCTCTTCATCACTGTCAGAGTACAATATACTTTTCTCTGCTCCATTCAGACAGCTGTGTCCATCAGACTGAAGTAGTTTCCTGAGCTTCTTCTCATACAAGGCCCTGGTGGAGGCTGGCATAGACAAACAATCCTTTAGTAATTAAGACAGGCCTAAAAATAGAGTGATGGGTCTTCACATTCATTAAAACACAACAGGAATCCCATTTCTACAATGGAAACCAGTTTCAAGACATTGTTAAGTGCATCCTCACCCACTATGGGCCCAGCTTTAACTCCGTGTGTGAGAAGTGCAGCCTTGAGTTCATCATCAGTCAAACCACTCGGGTCGGGCATGTCTGAATCCTCTGGATCCTCATCCTAACAAAACAAACAACATTTGCTGAATTTAGACAAAGGCTGCAGCTTGAATGGCAGTAGTTGCCAGGTGTGGGATATAGAGCATAAACAGCTGGAGGCTGCAGTTCACAAATCTGTTCAAAATTCATCTAATTTAGTTAGATGAATTTTCTAATTTTTACATTTACCTGTTCTGAAAAAGCACAGAAGAATAGGTAAAAACAAGTAAAAGGTTTATTGTAGAGCCCGTGTTATCAGTTCATACTGGCTTATAAGATATCAACTGGCAGATAACTACAACAGGTTTATTGTTCAACTGTAAAGCACTCTGCTTATCTCTGTCACTCCTCAAAACTTTGATCCTCTGAAAAACTCTGCAACTAAACATTATTTCTGATCATTATATTCAGGAAATTATAATTGACAGGCTGGAACCAGCAAAAGTTTTGCATGATAAATTGAGAAAAACCTTTAAACGAATATCAAAATCAGTTGTTAATATCCTTGACTAATTAAATAATCATTCATATATTAGTATTGGGTCTAGAGTGAAAATCTTTAACACAGTCTGTCCAAACAGTCCTCCTTCCCCATGAAACAGCACAGAAACAACTTCCAGTGCTCTTCCTGGCACACATATGGTAAGTGAGTGGGACAGGTGTGGCAAGCACATGCACACAAATATAATGGCGACCTAACTACAGAAACGTCTCATGTAAATCTATACCAGCTATCTACAGCTGGTGACGGACCATATATGTTACAGCAAACTGAGAGGACTATTTGGTAGCCAGTGACCCAAATCTACCCCTCCTCCCCTCCACAGCTGCTAACCTTGCACAGCATCGGTTTAATTCAGCCCAGGCCAATCAATATTATGCAAACGACCCTTCACTATCAAATAAAATTGTTTATGTCCTTGAAGGCAGCATTGTTGACAAGTATTTTACCAGGCAACATATTAGTAAAGATGTCAAATTACATTCTGGGGGCAATTTCTCAAATATGTCAAGTAAAGTTAAGTAGACAAGTAGTTTTGTCACATCTGCTATTTCAAATTAGACTGATCACGCAGTGATTGCACTCAGTAGGCTGATATATTAAGTTACAGCAAGTTGTTATTGAGGGCAGAGCGCTTAATTCCGCAAAAGCCAATCATAAAAAGTATTCTGGCGCAAAACACAAGAACTTTGATCAACTCACTGCCACAACTTGTACTCGATCCTCCTCATCGCTAGAAAAATCCGCTGCGTTTTTCTGATCAACGTGTTTTAAGTGCAGTTCGACGTAAACGTCCTTTGTGCTCTTGGCAGGTGGCAGCACGACATTATGAGAAACTAAATCTGACTTCAGTCTAGATTTAGAGAGATGAGCTGGGTCCTCCTTAAAAAGCGGCATATCACAAGGACACGAAAATGAAAAATAGTCCAACTTCAGTGCTTAGTTGCTTTGTATATTGGTATAAAAACGTCTCTGAAGTCAGATGTACCCAACAGAGCAGCTCGGAGAAACCGTCCGCATGTGGTCTAAAAATCGCACTAACTTAACTGAGAACAGCTGCAACTGACGACTTGATTGACACCCGGCAGCTAGCTTAACATACCACTAGTGAGTAGTAAACATACAGCACAGCGCCACAAGCTTAGCTAGCTTGGAAGTTCATTACATTTTAAATGAAACCTAAGAACTTTTTATTAAATGAAGATTATCTTTAAAATGAAGAACTGAAAAGGCATGTGTGGCTTATTGGTTTTTGGCTTGTAATATTAACCTAGTTAATTAACATTAGCTAAATTACCTGAATGCATTTATTGTCGTAGCTAAAGTAACCGTTTTCAACCCTGGTTATGGATATGGAAGTTAAGAGCTGCCGATGTTAAAATAAATAATTTAATCAAATTAAATCCGGTTAAATTAAATTGTCTGATTTTAATAGGCTTCTTTTTTTTACAGTGGACGTTTTTACTTTTTATAGAGGGAAATGCACAGTAACAATGTCTCTGTTGTATTCAGGTATCCCAGTAAGCCATGAGAGTGTGACAGTAAACCAGAAAGAACAATGCCAGGACTCTAAAACCGAAGCAGCTAAATGGAATTCAGCCATCATTATTATTATTTACACTTGGGCTTTTCCTACTGCCACATGGCAAAATGCCCTCTGTGAAAAGACCTGTTAGTTACAGTGGAGTTATACAGTGGAGTTTTAAGTGCAAATTCTTCCTGTCTAAAAATTGTATACCTTTGACCTCCAGGTTTGTCCCAGGCTTTGGTTGTCGTTGGTTTCGTGGTGTCTCTGTTGCACGCTGCTGATGCATATTTACTCAAGTTATGCATCCACCTAGTGCATGCAGAAATGGTGAGTAGTTCCTTTTGTAACACCTGTTAACAGATAAAAAAAACACTTGTTTAGTTGTTTGTAAAGGGGGTGCCAAATGTGCCACAAGGACTGCTTCCAACCAAACACCTACAGCAGGCATCTCTTCGATCAAGCATGTTCATTATCTGAAAAACTTACTGTGAAAATCAGCATTCAGTGGTCAAGAAAACAAATCAGTAAACCTGATTCTTGGAACAGGACTCTGGCACTTTCAAAGATTTTATCAACTCAACAACCGCTGGCCCCTGAATAGCTGGTACTAGAGCTAATGCTGCGTTCCAGGCAACTCAGAACTGGGAAATTTCCGACCTCCAACTAGAAAAACTACCCTGGACCGCCACCTGAAGTCGGATTTCCTACTTGTGAACTCGGAGAAAAAATATATACCCCGAGTTCACGAGTAGCAGCTGAATTACATCACAAAACAATGTCAGCGCCCATGGAAGCACACATTGTAAATGGTAAACCATAAACTAAAAAGCAACAAAAAGTATATTTGCATGTATTTAAATTAAAATAATACATACGGTCATATAGTAAAACCTGTTCTGCATGTACACTGATGTAGAAATATATTAGGCCTGTTAGGTAGTTGGCTACAGTAAAGAATCTCATAAAGTCATCTCTGCATAAAAGTTATTGTTAAAAATGCCAAAACATTAGGAAGTCAACATTGATTGACTAACGACCTTGAGGGTTACCAACTGATGTAGCTAGGGGTGTACACAGAACTAGTAACGTATAGACTATTTATGTCAGTTGTTGCAGTTAAACTGCCATCCTTTTCATTAACACCTAAAACACTACTGAGGGTGCAACTGTGTGTACACTTTGTCATGGTCAGCCATGGTTTTCGTTCACTTTCGGTGTCATGCACCACCATGCACCTGGAACGCATTGAGGTCGGAAGTCGGAAGTTTCAACTGGAAAATATATCAGTTCCAACCGGTCTCAAAGGCGGCATAAGTGACTAGAGCTGGCAGTTGGCATTAGCAAATGGTCCCTTCCTGTTTTTGCTTTTCACTGGCTGCAATTTATTATCAAATGTATTTATCTTTTCTTCTTACTTAAAACAATTTTTAATTCCATATAGGACATCAAATAGTCTATGGCATACAAGTATACTAGTACTCTTTTTCTGCGTTCCTAGAATTTCTAAAGAAATTGATAGACGTGCCTTTAAATGTAAAGCTCCATCTGATTGATTGAATCAACCTGCCAGTTCACTTAGATCTATCACCTCCTTTCATTTCTTTAAGGCATTTATTTTTACTCATCTTCAAACAGCCTGCTCTTGCTACCACTTGCTTACCACTATGCTGTTTACTGTTAGATTGTACTATTTTTAGATTGGATCAATACATTGTGATTGTGAGAAAACAACATTTATTTTCTGTGAGGATTTTATAGGGGCGAGGGGATTTAAATGGTTTGGTTGGGATTCTTCTTTTTTTTAAACTTTTATTTATTCAGGGTTTCACTGAGAGCAACCTCTCATTTGCAGGAAGGCCCTGATCACATTCACACTGATTTATCAGTTTTAGTGTTTAATTTGATTATTTTAAATGTCCAGTTTGAATGTTAATATATTTTTCCACTTCATTATGAAGGACAATGGTAGCTTAAAGGTTAGAGAAGCAAGCTTGTGAGCAGGAGGTTGTTGATTCAATCCCCTTACTCCCTGAGGTGCCCTTGGGCAAGGCCCTTAACCCCAAACGCTACAGTGGAGCTACTCACTGGCCAGCAGATCATATTTTCTTGTGCAGAATCTCCCTGATTAAACAGGGCACTTTTTAATATTGATCCACAGTGTTGTACTTGTAAATGGATATAAACAATGCTGGATATCAATACTCTCCAAATATTTTATGATTAAGGAAATGCATTTAACACATATGTTAGCAAATCACATTGTATATGTATACTTATATGTATACTTGTATCATTGATCTCTGAGTATTATGAACGTGAACATCACTTTTGTTTGTTTACAAAATAAACTCCACAGGGGACCTTTAAACTCACCCAACCAGAACATCCGTCATCAACCGCTTATCCTGTGTACACCCTGGACAGGTCGCCAGTCCATCGCAGGGCCACAAATAGTCAGACAACCACTCACACTCACATTCACACCTAAGGACAATTTAGAGACACCACTTCACCTAGCCTGCATGTCTTTGGATGGTGGTAGGAAGCCGGAGCACCCAGAGAGAACCCACACGAACACGGGGAGAACATGCAACCGGGGTTTGAACCCACGACCTTCTTGCTGTGAGGCGACACTGCTAACCATGTATCACCATGCCGCCCTCCAATCAGAACATTACTGTTAAAATTAGTGAAATATGGTGTTTATATTGTGTTGTGTGTTAATATATATATATATTTGTTGGTCTTGTTGTTTTACTGTTACGGTGTTGAACATCAAAGTAAAAATACAGTAGATTTAATTTTAGGATTGTAACATTAAACATTAAGACACAGTCATAGATTTTATTCGAAAAGAAATACGAAAAGAGCTTACAGATAATATAAAAGTTTCATATCAAAATCATAACAGTGGTCTAAGCCTAGACTTGCTCATATTTGCTTCAGAATTTAAAGTCAGGAGATTATTCAATAGAGTTAATGCATTCAGAAGGCTGAATGCTCACAGAATCCTTTTGAAAAATCTACTCAACAGGGAGGTGGCAAGAACCATAAGAGGCCACATTTGAAGGGGTTTTTACAATGGCCCAGCTGGCTTAGGTGCACACCATGTGTCCGTGATGATACAGTTTAAATGTTTAATCTTGTTGCATGGTAGGCAAGGCTTTTGGCCTCCTTCACAATAGATCAATGATAATATTAAAAATAATATTTACCTTTGAATGGTCAGTTCTAGCACTAAATAAAGCGAAAAACACTAAAGTACAAAAGATTGGTCATTCATGAATGTAAATTATTCATTAAACAAATGCTGACTGATATTATATAGTTATAGTTATAGCACTGCTGCAGGTCAGCACATAATATTTGCCTAAATTTTGATCCCACTTCACTTTCATTTAATGACAACCATGATGCATACTGAATGACTTTTTTCTTTCTGGTCACTAGAAATTAGACAAATGAACAAAGTAAACAAAATTAATAAAAACTTTACTTCTTTTTCAAGTTATAACCTGATTCCAAAAGAGAGGCCAATAACTGGATCCACATATTTATGTTTATAGTTATAAAGTGTTCTTGGTTGGACTGGCTACAGGCAAAGAAAGTTTATCCCTAGGAAGGAATTAATTAATTAATGATGATGTAAATCATCTTTTTTCACCTCCTGAGTATGAACATTTTATTTTTATATAGATATCACAACTGTGGCATAAAATGCTTTTCATGTTCCTAGTCTTCACATGTCACTATCATGTCATCACTGTAAAATAATTTTCTCTAATTTTTCACCTAATCTTTTTTTTTTTAAGTGATTTTTAGAGCTTTATCTTTTTAAAGAAAAAAAATCTTGAACTTCCACTTTAAAATAACAGGTGGCGTGGAATCTCTTAAACACATCTCTGAATGCACTGAGTTGTTACTTTCACAGTAAGTTTCACATTTGTAAGTAACAGTAACAAGTAACAGCTGACAGCAACAGGAAAATAACTTCATTACCTTGACCATCCGCTATGTCACAACTTGTATGAAAACAGTCATTTCCTAAAACATCTTCAGGAAAATAACTAATGTTTGCCCCAACTCAAAATATCTGTATTTGCCCCACTACTCCAAAGGTTTTATGCAAGTCAAGATGCATAATGTGGATGCTGTAGGCTACAGCTTTGTTGATGCCATTGCATAAGATTTTAGATACTACAAATAGCTGGGCTGGACAAAATGCCACCCAAGCTAAAACAAAAATGATTATTACACTATATTTTTGGATTCCTATTTTCGGTGACTTTGTTTCTCATGTTAAATATTAAGTCAAAACACCATAAAACAGAGTTCTTAAGTTGACTGTCCACTGTGTATCCAATGGCTTTGAACCCTACATGACATGTTAGAAAGAACTCACATAGGAATAGAAAGCCATAAGACACAGTTGTGGTTTGATTTGAAAGAAAATGATACAAAATCAGTTTCAGATGCAGTTTTAGAGCTCATGCTGTTAGAGCTGAAAGCTTGAAAACAAAGAGGGAAAAAAACAGGGGCTAGTTGCAGACAGCATTCAGGATTTCAAACTCACATCCACATGAATAATTAAGCAGAGAAACTCTGAGTAGTCATCTGAGGCCTGAGGGAGTAAAATGAAACTGTCTTGAGAGTCTTTAGACAGAAGGAATTATATTTTTCACACCACAAATAGCTCAAATAAAGTGCTCCCTTCCCGATGCTTGAATCTTACTGCAATATTCTGCAAGCAATTCAGTTCCTCAGGGGGTTAGAGAATAACCTTTGATTAAAAATGCAGTTTTAAATCAATGTCTAAAGGGAAAAGGTGCAATGTTAAAAGGATTTTCTTTGTGAATTCAAAACAGATTACGTAAAGTAACTTACGTAACTTTCTATATTCTGTAGCAACCCCCTGCTTGACTTCCTTAAGCACAAAGGAGATCATTACCTCAGCATTTTAATTCAGCCACTTGGCACAGAAAGCTAAAATAGTTTTGCAGATTTACTAAAGTCAACATTTCCATGCAGTAGCCCCTGTTCATCTTTATTTAAGGTCATCATGCTGTTGAGTCAAGCATAATTAATGGACGGAAACACAACTAGTGTGCTTGATCTGCTTGAAGTTCATCCATGTTCTTTAACTTTAAAGCCGTCAAATAAAGTGTAACTTTATTATTTATTCTGAATATTTTCTATACATAGAACTGAAATAAGACATTTACTACAATTTTAAACACTAAACTGTTGGAAGCGCTCTGGACCATTTTCAACCCCTCAGTCTGAGGCTCAGCACTCGAGCTATGCAGGCCAAATCTACTCACCCAGATGTCTGCTCAGAAAACAGTAGCCTTTATAAAAACATGAAAAAATCTTGTGGACAGAGAGGAAACGAGCTACTATAGAAGACAGAAGGGGCATTTGTTGACATTGTATCAAGTGCAGCGCTGAGGTATTTGAGGCACAGAGGGGCCAGGTATTTGTCAGTCAGTGTTTCTTGTGCTTTTGCTGTCTCCAACTCAAACAACAAAAGCCCCATTGAGACAGCCTCCTTTTTTTTTCTCTGAACAAGCACACAAAGCTTCCTGTACTAGGCTGCAACTGTCCAGTACTGAGAGAACCACTTCTAGTCGTCTTTTTATGCACCTGTTTCAAGTTGTTCTGGCAGTGCAAGAGAGTAAACTCTTTGATAGATAGTTTCATATCTTTTCTTATACCTTTGCTACATTTAGCTTAGCTTTTTTATTCAGTCACATAGTTCCAAGATGTCCTAACTTCCATCATCAGAAGTTCTAACTTTATTCTAAAGAGATAGAAACACAACAAATGATATTGAGATTATCAGCCTCATCAAACTGTTTCCACAATGAGATTAATCTTTCATTGGCTTTACATATACTGGACATTCACATGACCTTTGACAAAGAACATTAAGGGAAAGTGTACTCAATCAGCCTTTTCCAGGTTCAAAAACAGACCACTGCCACTAAGCTCCAGGGAACCTGTGCTCATGCATGTCTCAGCATAAATTAGTAAAGCCCCTGTGTCCAACTCTGTCCAGACAAGAAGGTGAATCTCAGCCACAGGGAGGATTAGCTTTAATCCCTAAACATCGTACATTGCCCCTCTCTGCTGGGAGCCAATTCAGAGAATCATCAGTAGCCAGATGTTTTTAATGGCTTTAGATTATGGCCATGTTTAATATTTTCCTATGTTGTTTTGATAAAAGAGTCTGAGAAATTCTCTAAGAAATTCTATGTAGAAAGATATAAAAATAAAACAAATGACTTAATAACTCACAGTTTGACATTTAGACACAGGTTTTGAATATAAAGATGAAGATAAATGCATGGCACCTTATTTCTTATCCGATGCAGTGGTCCTGTTTCATTTATTGAAAACACCCCTTAGCACACTCCACTGGCAGACAAGACAACCAAAACACATTGAAACACTGCATACAACACATGAAAGCCCCAGTGCATCAGTGCAGCAGCGCCTCTGTCATTCTTGATGAAAACAAACCGCTATTTTGATCAACACACTTTACACTTCTTAAAGTAATGGTGATGTGCAATTAGTGCCGGATGCATTCTTATGCTGTAAATCTGACTCTTACCTCCTTCTCCCTCTCCTGCGTCCCTCGCTGGAAGGAGTATGGCATCCCCTCAGTCTAATACTGTATGGAGAGACAATGGGTAGTGGGGGGAGGAGTTACTATGTGAGCAGGAGCGAAAGTGGGGAGACAGAGGGACTAAAAGCAGAATGAAAACTGAGAGAGAGAGTGAGAGGGAGAAAGAGGGCTCGGACGGGAGATCACTAGCTCACAATACTCTCAAACCATGAATCTGACGAAACGTTACATGAATGGCAATTCTTGAGACACCCCCCCTTCCTCAGTTGCGATGTCAGAGAAAACAGCAACCAGAAATCCCTCTTCACGTGGGAAATGTAAGGAAAAACAAGAGACTGTGAGAGAATGGGTCCTGGTTTTAAACAAGTCCCTTTCTTTGGCTTTCTTTGAATGAGTTCTTAAGATTCCAAGTTGGCAGAGTGCCCATGAGTCCTGGATGGAAAAGGATAAAAGAGGGGCTGAGGTAGGGGGGCTGTCTATTGTGCTTGTTCCCTTCAGTCCTGGCACTCGAGTTGATCTTTGCAGCCAGTTGCTGAATATTCCAGTCACTTATTTCTCAGTTGTAAATAGAAGCTCACATTTTTATTAATTTTCATCTGGATTGATGCATATGTTATTATCCAAGGATGACTCAAACATTTTTTGTCATTGTGCACATACATTATTGACAGTTTGGGTGTAAGGTTTAAGGTAGAAACCCTTGACCAAAATATTTAGCAAATGAGCAGTGGCTTAGCCAGTGAACACTGATCTGAAGATCCGGGTATTTTTACAGTCTCTTGGTCTTTGTTTGGGCCTCTTTTCTCCCTTCTTTGTCTTCCTAACAGTCCATCACTAGTAGAGGGAGAATAATGTTTTGCCTGGTGAATCTGGGATGAAGACAGCAGGTGCTGTTGCCCCTCTCTGAGCCACATTCACTCACAGCTTTCTCCCCCTCTATCCATTTCCTCTACTAAAACACCCTCCTCCCCCTGTCTATGTTAGGAGGGGGGTTAGACAGGGAGAATAAGCTACTGTATAATGAAGCACAAGAAACACACACACAGAAAAAAATACATTTTATTGAAGGTTTTAATGAGTGACGTCCCATCGTCCAGATCACAGTGGCTGATGAGCTGTGTGACACAGAGCGAAAGCGATCGTGTAAAAAGTGTAAAGGATTAATGCAGCTGCATCTCGTCAGTCACCACTGTGCTTCTCACCGCTGCTTGTGCTGCATCAGTGCCGCAAGAGAAGCCCAGTTTTCACTCACTGTGTACCCCCCTCCTCCTCATTCCCCACAAACCCTTCCCTACCCTCTTGCTGTCTTCCTCTTGCTTTCCCTCAAACAAGCACACAGACTCGGTTCATTACTATTCACCAGGTTTCACTAAGTCACGCATCATTGCTCTGCTCCCTACAACTATGTCAGGAGAGGCGGGGGAGAGGAGGACAGGGAGAAGGAAGAAGAAGGGAAAAGCAAGAGACATCTTATGATAGAAAAGAATACATCACCATTGTGCTTTCTGTGTCCGGATGTGTGTACAAACATATATTACCAGACAGCTGCATGCATGAGTTGTTCTCTCTTCCACCTCTGACAGAAAAATCTTCTGGGGAACAAAGCTGCAGAGTCCTCAATACAGAAATCAGTTTTCCTTTGTTGTGTTTTGAATTCATCACTCGCCTTTTATTAAATCCACTGAGGTCGTACACTCAAATTATTATCTGTGCTGATATACTGACAAAGCATTTCATCCATGAAAATGGGCACAATGCTTGATTTCTATTCCTGTGTTGGCTCAGTCTAAGCCTGCTGTAGTCTAGAACTCTCTGTCACATTCATTTCAGAAAAACCTGACTTTGCTATAACAATAATCCTTTGTTATGCTACTTTTAATCTCAGTGGATTACAATGATTCCTAGAATTACAGTAAAATCATTAGAGAGGTGAAACTATGTTAACCTCAACATAAAATTTTACAAATCTGTTTGGAGGAGCTAGGCTCTGACAGTATATGATATCAATTGCAAAAGCTTTGTGACTGTTATTCGCCTTGAACTGCTCTTCAGACTTGTGAAAATGAGCATGAACATTAGAAGACCTATAAAGATAAAACATTTCTAGCAGCATAATAACATTCAAAAGAGAGTGTTTAATCTATTTATTCAGTTTGTTTGTTGTATCTATCAACAGCTTTCTCTTTCCCAAGGTTACAAACAACAAATTAATCTTCTCTGTGAGGATTTTCAAATTCAGTAGATATATTTCCTCTTTTTATTCCTGCATAACATAATCAGAGAAAGTAAATTGGAAACTGAATAGTACTCCATTTGTTCTCACTTCCATTTGTGTTTTCACAGAAGACTTATTTACATTTATATTTTATCAATCAACATAAAATTAAGCAACAATTTTTATAATCAATTAACTAGTTCCAATTTCTAATGTGAATATTCAAATAGTTTTCTTAATTTTCTATGATATTAAAATGAATATGTTGAGTTGACTGTTCATAGAAAGCAAGCAATATGATTGTGTTAACTTGGAAATTTTGAGGGGCCTTCCCCCCCACTATTTTTAGACATTTTTTTGACCAAACTATTAATCCAGAAAATAATAAACAAATTAACTAATAATTAAAATCATCATCAGTTCCACCCCTACTATTACCTGAATAAACTTTGTGAACTGAACTTGAGTGGCACCTGATGAGTAATGCCAGAATTTGTAGTAACATTTTAAAGTAGAGCCCTTAAAATCCCACTGAGAGGATTTAACATCAGCTTTACTGTATCAAAAGAACAAATTAGTGCAGTTTTCTAACCAAAATCTGAAGATGAGTATCATTTGGTGTGAAATGCTGAGCCTTTAGAAATGATGTACTGCAGATTAATATCAATTGTAAATGTTTTCATATATTTTGTGGAAGTTTAAGACAATTTTAGACAATCATAAAGACACAGGTCATGGTGCAAGACAGTGTAGATACGGCAACAAAGATGATTTGGGATAATAAACAATTCATGATAAGACCAATTATAACCATTACTAATAGCATTGAGCATTGGAGTGTAGTTAGCCACTGTAACAGGGATCAGCAGATACAGCATCGCTCTATTCATCCAGAGTGGGGACTGGCTGACAGAAGCCATTATCTTCAGAGGGCTCCAGATGTGATTGGCTGGAATCCTGGGTGGGAATTCCTGATTTAAGTCTTTGGATAAGCATCAACGCTCCACTGAACTTAAACTTCTACGCACATCATATTAAACCCAGGCTGTTGGAGAATAAGGATATCAGGATTGCAGTGAAATGTGCAAACATCCGAATACAAGAACTTTTTTTTAAAGATTCATGATAACTCTGGAGTCTCCTGATGTCCAACCCTACCTTCTAGAAATTAGGATCATATATAATGCCAATGTGCAAAAGCAAATAAGTTTTGTCAGAACAATGCCTTTTTTATCAACATAATTAAGAAACTTTGGTATATTCAAAGTAAAAATGTTAATACTGAACGTATCTTCTAAATGTTCACTGATAATGTATTTTATTAATTTTCCGTAGCAATATTTTCTCTTGAAAGACAATATCCACTTGTACGTTTTAAGTTTACAAGTTTTAAAACAACTGTTATTGAAAACAAGTTTTGCTTGCTGTAATCACTCCTGTTCATAATTGCTAGTGCAAGATCAGTTTCTAGTGGGCTTTCAATGTCAGGAGACAAAATCCACAGTCTTCACTATTTGCAAAAATACATTCTGGTTATTTTTCAGTTACAGTCCTTTTAGTACAAAATTCCCTCTTTGTGCATCACTTCACTGTAACTCAACACAGAAAAACTGTCCAGGGAAACACAAAGAGGGACTTTTGTTCCAAAAAGTTGTAACTTTGGAAGAGATGCAGCTGATTTCACTAACACAGACTGCTGAGGCCTCATAGTAGCACCAGATAAACTTTGGTATGTATTTTTGCATAAAATGAGAAAAGGGGATCACCTACATTGGAAGCAGGTTAATAAGGGATCTCTTAGTTGCCGGTAGGAACAGAATGAATGAAGACAAAACTGTGTCAGTGTACATATGGGCACCTGACTACTGTTTTAAGACAAAATGTGAAGCTATTCTTTAAATTTATGGGAAGATCATGGTCAACTGTGACTCGAAAACACACTTGACAGGACAAATTTCCTTTCTGACATGTAAACTAAACCATAGTTTTGGTAAGAGTTAGCCAAGAAAATGCTCCCTTTTATAGAAATGATTTCACATGAAGGTGACACTTCATTGTGTCTCTTGAACTTCTCTGAATAAATATTCTCAGATAAACTTTTGATCTACTCATATACTAACTTTCACAAGTGCTTTATATCTTAACTGCATCACCAGCAGCTAGTTTGAAAGCACACAGCCTCATAGAAAAGCACTGTTTTGCCCTGCAGACATGTCTGTTTGCATACCACATATCCATGGCTCTATTTTGGGCTTGAGGAGATGTGTAGGGGTGCACTGCAGGGCATTTCCATCCAGGGCTACAGGGACTAACTAGAGAAATGCGGATAGGCGACAGATAAATTTCTTACTGCACTGTCTACTTCAGCTAATCCTCTCACTTGTGCATGAATGTGAATCGTGTATGCCTTCCTGACTTGACATGCGATAATACACAAACATTGTGACTTCCTCCTTCGTATAGGCATTGAAATGTTTATCTTTCTCACTCATGATTAAATATACACATCCACAGGCTTATGAAGAAATACATCAGACTTTAGAGACATTAGCATGTAGTCCATGTCATTTACTCTTATTTTATCATGTATGGCAGCATGTGCTTTTCTGTGCAGGCTCACTGGACCCTTAGGAGACGCAGTATGTAGATGTAACAAATAGTAAAAGTGGGAGAAGAGCAGAGAGAAAAAAATAGAGCATTATGATTATGATTCCTGTCACATTGTCCTGGCACAGTCTCAGGCCTCTGAGTGAAAGTTGGCTAAATGTCAGCCTATGGAGATGAGACAGAGAGGAGCAAGGCAATGCTGTTTTTGCCCACTTTAAACCATGTTACTGATGTGTTGTTTCTTTATGTGGCTGCCATCAGCAAACCATCAGACTTAAAAAGAGATGCTGGGTTCTCTGTGTGTTTGAGAGTGGGAGAGATGAAAAATATGCTTGTCACATATTTAACAACAGTGATCATTTTGTATTAAAATTAATACTCTATGAATGTGTTGTTTCCTACATTAATATATGTTAGTTATTCCTTGTTCAGAGCCACAAACGTATTATATTCCTATAGAGGCAAACCTGATTGATTTTTGCATTGAATCGTGGACAAATGTGATGCTTTTACACCATCTAGTGCTGAAACTGTGTAGAAAATTTTTAAAAGGCACCTCTTCTCATGAATGTATTTTGTTACTTTGTTATTTCACTTGATTTAGCTTCACTGTACAGAATGATGAATGAGTTAGAAGACTGTTTTATTCTCATTCATCTGTACTCACCTTAAATCACAAAGAGCTCAATTTTGTGACATTGCAACTAGTTTGGAAGCCAATCCTAGTCGAATATGCAACTTACAGAAGTGTTATGTGGAAACCCGAAGCCTCCAATATACATATATACTGATAATAGACCTTTCAGTGAAATAGGAGAGTACAGCAATAAATATTAAAAATAATAGTTTTTCAATGAGACAGATGGAGTGGATGTGATTTTAAGAATGTTTGACAAGGTAAATGTAGACTGTTGTTTTGTGCTGTTTTAGGTATTGTATCGCTAAACAGTGAGTGAAATTGCTCAACAAAAATACAGGGAAATACAAAGAAAATGTTGGTGGGTTACATTTACTTACACACACAGTACCTCTTCCTAATCTAACCTGTGTAAACACTAAATTCATTCAAAAACGGATGTCCTACTTCTGTAACTAGAAGTTGCTGTTGATGTTTAACACCCCCTTACACACCTCTAAGATCACGTTAGTTGACAATTACCTGGAGAACCCATCTTGAGAAGAGGAAGTGAATGTTAATGAATGCCTTTTGTATAAACACATATATTTCTTAGGGCTTAGTACCTGGCCAGCATCCCCACCTTGCAGGGCATGTTGGCAAATCAGTTACACATCTGCATTGTGATTTCTTTAGTTTCTCCTGTTTCAACCTTGCCGGAAGCTCATATTTGGCCACAACCAGTAGAGCTTTGCTTCTCCCATACAATCATTAAGTGGATTAGGTATTAAGTTATTTCTTTTATTCATACATCTGAGGGACAAGTAATACAACATATTACTCAACGTTATTCATTATAGAATACACATTTTTAACAGTTAAATGCAAGAATTCTAAATATCTATATCCTGCAGTAGCTGTGAGATGCACATCATCTGCCAGTTTCTTGGCCGGTTGACATCAATTTTCAAAGGTATTCATATTCATATTGCAAATATTGTCCATCCTTAGTGTTCTTCCTGAACCTTCACACTGACCCACACACACATTCTTGCAAGAAAAGAAATTTCAGAGAAAAAAATAGAGAAAATTTCATAACAGTTATTGAGATGGCGCAGTGGATAAGACATATGCCTTTGGACATATGCCAATGGGGGTTCAAATCCCCATTGTGACACATCCACCATTGTGTCCCTGAGCAAAACACTTAACCCCTAGTTACTCCAGAGGCGTGCAACCTCTGATAAATAGCAATTGCAATGTTTACCATGTTCACCATCTTAGTTTATGGTCACAGTTTGGTTTGGGTTGAAATAAGTACATTATGTGACAAAACTCACGTCTGTAACATCCTGTGGGTGACATGAATTGTCTGTTCCAAATTCCATGGTAGTTTATCCAGTAGTTGTTGAGACATTTGACTCAATATCATGGTGTTGCTAGATTTTTTGCTGATAAAAAACAAGCCCATTATGTGCAATAGGCCTATTTAATATAAAGTAATGTACAGTAGCCTACACAGAGGAAAGAATCAGTTATGATCTTTTAAAAATTGGAAAGATTTTATAACAATAAATTATTTAACGGGGGCACCCCAGTATCTCTCCTGGTAGAGAGCGCACCATGTATCAAGGGTTCGAGTCCAACTCTTGCCTTTTGCTACATGTCATCCCCCCTCTCTCCCCAGCCTTTCCTATCTCTTTTGACTGTGTCTATCAAATAAAAAAGCATAAATTCCACAAGAAAACATTCTTTAAATGATTATATGATGTTGCATTCACAGCTGAACACCTAACTTTTCATAGAGTTTAAATAAAATAAATTTTCTATATCTATATTTTAACAACACACCAGCATTATGTAATTTTTAGTGTCCAAGTTCTTGTATTATAAGTGCCGCTGTGTTTTATGTCTATGAGAAGCCTATGCGTCATTGCTTCCTGAATTATACATTTTTCATTGATTGTGTTAGTGCAGTGCTATGCCGTATAAATTCACACTTTCTAGTAGCATTTCCACACACTCTTTTTCATTGCTAATCATTGACACAATTCATATGGTCATATCATTGTTGGAAGAATCTCCACTTCACCCATTAACTCAAGAGGACATCCTTTTTCAGTTAGGCAATCCAAAGAGGAGGGAGCTTAAAGCTTTAAAAGAGATCAAAAAATTAATTACGCTATTATAGACTTCGACAAAACTTCACAGAGCTGCTGTCACATATTCAGATGGCCAAGATGTTTGTGGATGAGCGGATCTTAACTTTATTTAAAAGGAATGCCCATCACACACTGACCTATTGGAGTGTTTTCTTCAGCTTTGGACTCTGTATTGCTTTCCTTGGACCTACAATTTTGGACTTGCAATGTCAAACAAACTCAACACTTAATCAGATTACCTGGGTGTTCTTTTCCCAGCAGTTCTGCTTGTTGATTGGTAGCTCTGTTGGTGGTGTCTTCAAAAGGACGTAAGTATCATGTGTTATCCCATAGACTCTGCTGTGCAGGTATTTAATGTGCATAAATAATCTGTAAACGATTAACAATCATTATAACTGAATTTGTATTTTTTCTTTCTTAAAGGTTGTTCAGTGCTCTAGCTGCCTTATTTGTCTCTACTCTCATCATCTCTGTAATATTTGCCATCATCCCTCTGTGCAATAATGTTCTCCTGCTTGCCGTCGCCATGGCTGTGTCTGGGTTGGCAATGGGCATTATTGACACCATCGCTAATATTCAGCTGGTAACCATCTATCAGAAAGACTCCGCTGTTTTCTTACAGGTGAAAAAGTCCTAAGAATCTGTTCATCATCTGTTGAAATACTGGCATGATAGCATTCACATCTTATGAATAATTAATAGTCAGATGTATTATAAATTATAACTTAAGCTGATGATACACAGAGCAACTTTTAGAGCAATCGTGAAGGGCAACGTTGCCGTCAGTGGTAATGAGTAAAGATTACTACTGTAATCCCTTTCCCCCACCACTCCGCCACCCGCCCCGCACCGCCGCTATCCGTTCAAAACATAGTCGGACTTGCCACTAGCAAGATTGCCCAGCAACATTGCTCAAAAAGTTGCCCCGTGAATCATCAGCTTTAGAGAGCATAGGGAATGTTTTGTTTGTATTTCTCCACAAACAAGTTATCAAGAATTTTCCACACAGTATGTTCTGTAGGTGTATTTTGTTAAATTAAGCCAATTAGATAATTAAAAAACACAGTAAGTCATGTCTCTGGCCTTTGTCTTCTACATATTTGCAGGCTCTTCATTTCTTCATTGGGTTCGGAGCCCTGGTGAGCCCATTGATTGCAGATCCTTTCCTTTCAGAGACGGGCTGTGGGAATCACACAGGGAATGGGACTGAGACCATGCATCATTTCAGGAACATGCTGAGAAACAGTCCGATTGCAGAGCACAACATAACTCAGAGCCACCTTCCCCATGAGGGAGGGGAAGAGGAGTCCAGTGTGCACTATGCCTTCTGGATCATGGCGCTTATCAATGTAAGACACTGAACAGATGTACAGTAGTGGATGTGCAGGAGAGCGGTTGCTTTTTCATAGCTTCTTAATCTGATATTTCAGTTAACTGTTAAAATTACAAATTGAAAAAAATGAATAGTATTTGTGTACCCTCAGCTTCCCGTGCCCATTGCAGTCCTGTTCCTGATGTATCGGGAGCAGCTGATCCCATGTTGCCCCAGCACCACTCCTCGTCTCCTGGACAAAGATGAATTAGCAATGGAGAACCAGCAGGGGGCCGAGGGCCCGGACGTGGAGCATGAACATGAAGCTGGAGGTAAAGACATGGAAGAAGTGATTTTTATACAGGACCCCTATTTTATGATGAATAATTCATATTTTCCTGGATTTAGATGAAAAAGAAAAATCACAATAAATTCTACAATCTGTCATTTGTGACTCTTCGCTCTGTTACAGGTCATGGGGATATCTTTAGCTGCTGTCAGAATGATAACCTGCGTGGGCTGCCAGTATCCTTCTTTATGATTCATATCCTTGGTGGGATGGTGCTCTTCATGACCGATGGTATTGTGGTGAGTGAGGGGTGCAGATAAATAATATGATGTGCATTTACACATTCCACATAAAACTTTACGAATTTCATACAAAATCTGTTTCACATAAAACACAGAAGGTAAAGTACATGAAGGAACCTGTCTTTTCCTTCCAGGGCGCATATGCCGGCTTTGTATACACCTATGGTGTGGCTCCACCTATGTCACTGCCTCATAAGACAGCAGGTTACCTAGCTAGTATCTTTTGGGCAGCGATCACTGCTGGTCGTCTGTTGTCCATTCTTCTCTCATACCATTTCCAGCCTGTGAGACTGCTTATGTTCAACCTGGTAAGGCCAATAAATCATTTAGTGTGTCATCATATTATAGATAGGACATACACAATGAAACCCAAAGGTCAAACACTCTGATCAACACTAAATTAATAATGCTCTCTTTGTTTTTACAGGCAGGTGCTATAGTTACTGTGTTGATGCTCCTTATTTTCTACACAAGCAGCATCTTTCTGTTTGTCGGGACCTGTTTATGTGGGCTTTTCCTCAGCAGCATATTCCCCTGTATGCTTGCCTATACGGAAGACATCCTTGATTATCGGGGTATAATGAAGTGTTTATACCACAATACTAATAACACAGTAATGGAATCAATGCAAGGAGAGGACATAAACCATACATTTCTTTTTGCAGGATGTGCAACTACAGTCCTGGTGACAAGTGCAGGGATGGGAGAGATGGTAATGCAGGTCCTGGTTGGCTCAGTAAGTCTGATAAGTATCTTCATTATCACAGAAAAATAAAGTGCGTAGAAGTAGAGAACTTGGCTTATAATTGCAAAAACAAGCCCAGTGGATTTTGAAGTTTTAGATTAATGTTCAATAGTTTAATGTTGCTAACTCAACCCCAGATTATCCAGACAAAAGGGAGCTACAGCTTCCTGCTGTGTGGAATGATAATCGCCTGCGCTGGTTTTATCCTCTTCATTGGTCTCCTGCTGTTTCATCAAATGCACAGAAATTACCTCACAGGTATGGTATCAACCAGCACCCTCATACACTACTACTGAAGGTTCATTTTCATTAATTTCACAATCATCATCATCCCCCATTCCAACTCCCTCTGCATCCCAACAGGAACAGCAAAAACGTCAGCCATGGTGCAGGAACCAGCAACCAAGGAGAGCAAAACAGAACAGAAGGAGGAGAAAGAGAGCAGCTGAGAGAGGCAGCAGCTGTGTTTTGTCCTTTACTGGCCACTGTAGGGGAAGTATTACAACAATCTATCATCTAAGACTGTTTTACTAAAGCTAAAGTAAATAGTGTGCTACTGTTGGATGTTGTAGGTCAAACTCTTAGATTGTTTCTCTGTTTTGTAAATCACAAACAGTGTTGACATGTTAAATCATGGACATATTGTGGATTGGTGTTATGTTTTATATTTCATCATGGTTTGACATTCACCATACAAGGTTTATGATTATGATTTCTCTTTAAAATACTTGACTCTTTGTTTTTAAATGTAATCTTTTGTTCCATGTGTTTTTGCATATCTTTTGGCATATGTACATGGACATATATGAACTGTATAATATGTGTATTAAAACAATTAGTCTAATATGGTCAATGACATGGCAAACGAATGTGGATAGATACAACACACCAGCAACAATTCAAATGTTTATTTTCTTTGCTTTGAAAATTACTCTAGAGAACAGCATTAGTTTTACATTGTTATACATCCAATGTGGAAAGAAGGACTTTGTACTCAGAGAAGATGGCTCCTGAGAACTAAGAACAATTGTAAAACAGAGTCATTCAGCCTACAGTTAACCAGTCAATCTAAAACTTGAGCTTTAGGACCAGTTGCAACAAGAGCAGGAACTGTCAAAGACCAGACCAGCAGCACAGTTCTCAAAGTAGGTCTTGCCGTTGTTGCAGTTGTAAAATTGGTTCTTGTTTGTTGGGTCGGGGTACATGCCACTGGCCTTTCCAGCACAGAAACCGCTGTCCATGCCGCTGGTGCCCGAGTCCCCACCTGAGGAGCTGCCTCCACTGGAGCTGCCTCCAGAGCTGCCTCCAGTAGTCGCACTCACTCCTGCGATTGGAGGAAGTGGAGTGGCAGGCGGGGCACAGGCTGAAAAACATCAGAAAATTACTTAATAACATACTTTTTCTGAGAACACTGTGGATTTCACATTGACCATCAATAATAAAATTAAACGTCTTACATGCTTGTTCCAGATTAAGGCCCTTTTTGAGAACATTAATCAGTGGGTATTTTCCCTGGTTACAGAAAGTGCCCAAGTAGTCATCCATGTCAAGGGTCCACACCATGGCACCTCCATAGTTACTCTTTGTCAGCCAGTCAGCCTACAGGCAGCCAGAAGGGGATGTTGTAGAAAGCATTTTGAGGTCAAAAACACACAATACTTTTCCCTCTGTCACATTCTGCTATAGCACAGAAGCAAAATATTCACATTTTATAATACATGAAAAGTCAACAGGTTATGGAGAGTTTCAAACATTTTTAGCATAGATGTTATTTGCAGCAGCCAACAGAGTGGCCTGTCAAATGGTAAAACAAGTATTCTGTTACCTTGATCTGGAAGCTCTTGATGTTGTCATACCCCACCCACTGGTTTCCTTTGTAAGCATACGGCACATCCTGGGCCTGATTCCAAACCTCAGTTGCTCCATCTTTCAAAAAGCCGCAGATCTGTAATTTTTGCAAAGTGATGCATAAATGACAGCCTAGGAACACATTCACTTGTTCATCTGGGGTCTGTAATTCTATGATAAACCAGCCTGATCTGTTATCGAGCATACAGAAGAACATTAACTAACACTGAACATTAACTAACACCATCAGCATTCAAGCTTATTCTTAAATAAGAAAGCATACCTCAAAGTAAGCAAGTTCCCCAGCCTCTTGTGTGTACTTTCCTGGTGTTCCAGCACCAGCAATAGGTGCTCCAACACCATGGTCAGCAGGGTTCCTAAGAGTGAATGTGTTACCATACGTTGGGAAACCAACAAGCAGCTTCTCAGCTGGGGCTCCCAGGCTCTTCCAGTAGCTCATGGCATAGTCCTGGAACAAAGGAATTGGAAATATACATGGCTCTGGAACTAGATAGCTTCTGTGGGTGTTTTAATGTAGTTGCAGATGAAGCTTACTAAACTTACAGAGAAACTGTAGGTGTATTTTTTAGACTAGCCCAATTTTGGTATACGAAAATGTTAATGTGGATGTTCAAGCACTCACCACATTGAAATAGATGTAGCCACCCTGGTCCTCTGGGCCTCTGAACAGGGGACTGCACTCACCAGTCATTGGGTCCCAAGAGCCATGGAAGTCATACGTCATGACATTGATCATATCCAGGGCCCTGGGTGTGGAAAACAAGAAAAGGAGAGGTTACCACAACATGATTAACAAGCTTACATTGATCTTTTAGAGTAAAGGAATGACATTCAGAGTTGTTCTGTTCAAATGTGACAGTCTATGTTGCTGTGGATAAGATAGGACACACCACAAATATTGCTTTAGATGCTTACTGGCCAAGCTTGGGAACTTGATAAGCTGAATCAATGTTGCTCTTTCCAGCCGCCACAGCAGCAGACATCAGAAGACGAGCCTTGTTGCTTTGCTTGGCCTCATTCTCAAATGCAGCTCTCATCTCCTGTTGAATGTCAACAGATATAAAATATTTAGTGTTAACTGAACTCCTGGTTTCATAATCCATGATTTGTAACATGGTCAGTTTGTGAGCTGTTTTGCACTTATACATCTTTTATTCTTTTATTCAACAAGGCACTGTGAAAACCCCAAGGGATTTATTGTGGCCACAAAAATGTGGGAGAAAGCTTGAACAGTTATGCTATCAGGTAAGAAATGATTTTAACAGAAATAAAATAAACTGGACACTGAGCAGAAAACCAGACATAGCAAACTAACCTCCAGGAAAACAGAGAAGTATTGCTTATCCTCAGGAGAGCCTCCTCTGTTGGCTGGATACTCCCAGTCAATGTCAAGTCCATCAAACTCATACTTCCTCAGGAATGAAATGACTGAGTTGATGAAGGTCTGACGGTTGGCAGCACTCAGCACCATTTGTGAAAACCTAATGTGGGAACAGAAATAAATTAATTTAAACGGAAGCTCTCCACTGTTTAGAGTGCTGAGTCTGCAGATATCAGTGGATTATCTCACCCTGTAGAGCCAAAGTTCCATCCTCCAACAGACAGAAGAGTCTTCAGGTTGCCATTCCTGCCATAGAATCAGACAATTTACAGTACACTGCAGTGACAAGTAAAAACAATCCTTTCCTAACTGTGCTCTATTAGTGAAACATTTTTTTATTCTTTATTGGGTTATTTATACAAAACACATTTTTTAGTGACTCACTTGTTCTTAAGGGCATTAAACTGACTGTAAAGCTCCACATCATTCCACTCATAGGTGGCCAGTTGGTTGTTCTTTATGGTGGCAAAGGCATACAGAAGATGGGTACACAGGCATGGGTCGATGTCATTGGGCATAAAAATGGTTGGAGGTGGTCTGTACTGTGCCCAGTTTGTGAAGTAGCATGACAGTATGAAGGATGAGCCTTTGATTCAAAAGAAACCCCTAATTATTTACACACCAACCACATGATACAATGCAATTTGTGACCATAAAAAGAGAAATAAACATGTACATTGTGTCCCATATTCATAGATTGCTTACCAAGCTGCGCATGCAGCAGCAGGGCCAGAGCTGTAAAATAGAAAGTCACATGTTTATCTTTGAGCAAAAGTAAATATAATGGAATAAGTGCTTAAAACTGCACCCTAAAATAGATGCAATATACTGTATATTCAAATCCTGGAAATAGAAATTAGCAGTAGACCATCTGCTCTACATAGAAGAGAGACATTTTTCAAAATACAGCAGCACTGACTTACCCGTCACAAACAGTACTTTGCCCATGACTACCTTGTACAAGGAGGTCATCTATCAGGTGCTTTTATACACAGCCAGTTTGCTCAGACCTAACAAAGACTAAGGGCATCTGCCAAAAAGGTGTTTATTTGCAAAAGATTATTTCAATGAAAATCAAATGTGCTCACTTAAGGAGTAATAAGTGATTACTTATCTCGCTTCCAGACATACTCTCCACAGGCACACTTTCTCCTTGCATGAAGGACTCATAAATACAAACCAAGCATAATCCCAAGCAAAAAAAACCAATGCAGAAAATATGCACAGGGTTTGTTTAAAATGTTACACAAAACACCAAAAAAACATTAAAGAATTTGTCACAAATGTTTGTTATGGATGTAGATAAATGATATTATACCAATTATCTCTGATCTGCCCAAAATTGTAATAAATATTCTTAATGCATATCAGAAAGAATCCTATGTATAAAGTGGCATATCTATGCATGGAAGCACAGGAGAACAATAACAATCTATGATATCAAATATGCCTTTTGTGTCATGCAGTAAATTAACTGCCTCTGTTTGGCAGTGACATAAAACATTAGAAGTCAAGTCACATAAACAATAGGCAAATAAAATTGCCTTTAAGAAACTACTTAGACTGCAGATATGTGATGATAAATATGTTTGACAACTCTAATCATACTGAAATGAGGGGATCGTGATATGTCATGAAAATGGATTTGCATTGAAATCAAAAGCATTCACATGGTAAATGGAGAACTTATCTAATCATTTAGCTTCCATTATAATGCAGCCTTCTTTATCTTTAACGGTGTGTGCAATATTTGAAGAAAGATATGCTGGTGTCAGCGGAAAACACCTTGGCTGAGCCAAAGCGTAGCAAAAGTAATGTCATTTGCTTTTCCAAAACAAACCAACAAATCTGCTTTTCAAGGCATGTCTCAAAAATTTGAAAAGACGTCAAACAAGTGTCAAGGGGACTGATAGTGGGATGTTTCATTTACCCAATCATTGTCTTAGTTAAAAGTGAAAAAGTATCCTATTTAAATTTTCACCAAGGTCATTTCATCATCTCGGGAAAGTTAATTTAGTACTTGAGAATTCTTTCCCAGAGGTAAAAAACCTCCTACAAAAGGCTAATCTTTCACATATCATACATGTACTTACATTATACATCTGCTCAGTTTAAAGTAAAGAATGCTAACACTGTGACCTCATTTAATAGTAGTCTGCATATTCACAAACTTAAAATGAGGTTCATAAACTATTCTGTCTTGTTTCTATGTCAGAATTATCAGATCTAACTATACTATGAGTAAGTTTAAGATGTTAAATAAGCCCTTGTTATAAAGGAGGTTTTCAAAAATAAATTTGTGCCTGTGGGTATTGTAACCCTTGTGCTGCTTACTTACACACCACCAGGGCATTTGTCATCAACATAGTTCTGTTTTTTCCTACATTGGTTGACCTCAAACACATTAATGTCATTCCAGCTTCCTCCTAAACTCAGAAAATCTATATTATTATTAATATAAATGATTAACAATGGATAAATATACTGTAAAGTTTACATATTGTAAGAAAAAGTTATGTTTTAAAATATGGTACATGAAGTTCAGAGTGATCCTTCTTGGTAAAGACATGTCAGTCTACCTAACTGTCAGTAAGTGACGGCTCTCTGACATAATCAGCTCAGATTACACAACTACAATATTTTTCACCTTGTGGTATTTCTTTTTGAAATGATTTTCTTTAAAAAATTCTTTAAATCTGTTTGTCTATTTCACAGGTTTTTGGAAATGTCTATTCGATTTGGAGTGAAACCATTTAAAATATTTGTTGGTTTTTCTTTTGGATGCTACAACAAAGCAATTTGTTAGCGGTTATCAACCATACAAAGTCAACTCATGTCTGCAGGACTAAACTGTACCCCAGAAAACAGCCAAGTCAGAAGCTGTGAATGTGATGTGCACATGAAACACCTAAGCACATGAAAAGAAATCTGAAAGCATAATCTTTTATGATAATACATGGCATCAGTTAAATCATTATTAAGTTATTCAAAATGTACAGTGCGCAAAATGTCAAAGAATCAAATTAAATGAATGAAAGCCTGAGGAAATACTCAGATAAATTCAAGGGATGTGAAGCAGCGAGGCAAAAGATAATATTGTTTCTCCCATAGCAAATGATATCTCCAAATTAGATTTTCACAACATTTGACAAAGTCTGATGATGCTGTGCCACATACTGTAGATAATAACGATAGATAGATAGATAGATAGATAGATAGTGCCACCTGCTGTTTAAGTAAATCAACTTACAGTTTTACACAGATTGCACAACATTGCCACATGTGAGAAATACGAGGAAGCCTCTAAATGTTACACACTTTGCTTCTGCTTTACGTAGTTTTTTTCCATTCCCGTCAAGAAAACCTCAGGGATCTTCTTCATTGGTAAGAGCAGCTGTTTAAAGTACTTAACTGTACAATGGCTGAGTAACTTGGAAAAACAACTAACTTATATCACGTGAAATGGTTTTGGCATTTTGCAGCACCACTTCTCTGTCTGTTCTGGCTAACAAAACATGCTGTGGACTCAGCCCAGCTGTCAGCTCCAGGGGTGGTAACAGCCGCATACGGAGGATCTGTGACAGTCTCTTGTCAGTATGACCATCAGTTCAGAGAATACACAAAGTACTGGTGCAAAGGACGGATATATGAGCTGTGTACCATAGTGGTGAAAACACCCAAGAACCGACATAGTGACAGAAGCTCCATTGCAGATGATAAGGAGGCAGGAGTTATCACTGTAACAATGACATCTGTCAGAGAAAGTGATCAGGATATGTACTGGTGTGTCATCGCCACACCTGGAAGGAACGTCTACACTGGTGTCAGACTGCGCGTCTCCCACACAGGTAGCCTACATTTCTATGTTGTTGCTGTCTGTCCTTAATGAATTGCATTGTGTTGCTTTAATATTATGTGGTGAAGCCAAAAGTCATTTAGCAGGAAAACATGTTATTAATCAAGAAATATTGGCCCCATATGATGGCAAAAATGAAAAGTGTATAAAGGTAATAATTAGGAGACCACAGTCAGTATATGTCTTGCGTTTCTACAGTGATAACAACCACACCAGCCAATTCATCCCCACAAGATGAAATACTGTGAGTATATACTGTGATATATATAATATACTATATCTCTAATCCTAGTTTTGTGTTTGTTTTACCTAGTTGGTGGGCAACTCTACGTTGGATCCTTTTTATTTTAATGTTGTGTTGTTTGGTATCAACACATATCATTGTATGGAGGATAAAGACTTCAAGGAAAAGATGGCCCCAACGACAGTTTCAACATCAAAACTCAAACATTTATTAGTGAGCTCTGCAAGACCACCATTTTGAATCATGGGTGAATTATAAACATGTTCATACTGAGGGTACGAAATCATTCCTCCACTGGACACTCATTCAGTGTGTGAATTAAAGTGAAAAATAAACCAAGTGAAAAAGTGGCTTTCAGGCTCTTTTTCCTTAGTATTTAAATGATTAAAACCTCATTAATTTCCGCACCAGGGCCTCAGATAACTTTGGGCCCAACGTTTGAATACCCAATCAGCTTCAAATTAGAACCTCCGGGGAACTGAGGCTCTTGGCTTTCATTTAAGTTATTTGCAGATCGTATATGGATGGCCATAGAGGTTGGTATTCATTTAGCATTTAAGCACCTGTTTCTAGGTCAGTGTTGTACTCCAAAGATCTGAATGCCATGCAGAATGATAAATCCCTTCATGCATAAATGAAGGAGTAACTCTTGTGAAATCCTGCTTTTAAAAGACAAATATGAACAAATTATAAGGTTGAATGCACTGCTCTATTTTTTGTTAATTTAATTAAGGATCACAGAGGTATAGTTTCTTCACAACACACACACACACACACACACACACACACACACACACACACACACACAATCTTTCTTTGAAAGTCCCATAGCTGACACCTACAGCTGAGATGGAGTGTTTCTCTCAATCTTTACAAACTGGTGACTTCCAAAAGCTAAATTATATTCCAATGTTCCCAGTATATGATATTATATTCTGTAAAAGAAGCAGCTGTGATTTGTAACTTGTGTAAATTTCATTAACCTGCTGTTTGTAGTTGGACAATTGTGTCTGTTTTTTTATTGTGTATTAGCCGTACCTACAGAATCCAATGCTATAACCCATTAAATCGGATTTTTGTGAAGCATGTAATGTTCAGTTTATGTGTGTCAGAGAGGTATCAAATTATTTAGTCTGTGGTGGTGCTGTACTGGATTCCATAATTGTTTGTGTTTGTTATTCTGTCATCCTCTTGTATATACAGTACATGAGGACGGACAACATTAGAGACACCTTCAAGGTATTTTTCACAGCAGACATTTTGTGTTGTCATAGTAGGAAAAGCAGTGTTAGTGTTACTAATAACTTTAGTGATGGGTCCATTGTAATCAAGTGTCCCAGTATGCCATGACAGTGTGACTGAACCAGCAAGCACAATAGAACCCTAAAACTCAAGCAGCTAAATGGAATTCAGCCATCATTAATTGTATTATTGTACAACAAAAGAGCATTTTAGTAATATTGTATTCATTTCAGATCTATGCCTTTTCTACATGTTTTCATATGTTTGATACCCAAATCAATTTCTTTTAGTCTATCTATTTCCGTCAGATCTATCATTGATCTATTCTTGTTAAGATAAAGAATGGCCTTCTACCTGTTATACTGTGGAGGAGGTATAGAAGATCTCAGACTCAGGTGAGGATGCAAGGTGTGCGGGATTTAGCAGGTTACGTCACCACTTCTGCTGCATGAACCACCTCGCATGAAGTCGTGTCAAGACAGAACCATTACCAGAGAAAACTAGCTTTCAAAGTAAAAGCACAAGTGGAAAACAAGTGAAGACTCCTATGAATAACTTATAGAGCAATGACATATAGTGAAAAAACAATACCTCAGATTAACAACTGTAGATTTAATCTTGACATATTTATATCTCCTTTGGGACATATCTTGTATTATACGTCGCGTAAGATTTTGCAACACATACTAAATGTTGTACTTGGTGGTGATATCCGGTATTAGTTTGCCTTGCTTGACAGTCGTAGTGGAAGTCGGGACTTGGACGCTCAGCTTCTCCCTGACTGGACCAAGTTGCTGTTTGCTGGTGCCAACGCCCGGCGAAAAAGATAGCTAACGTTAAATAGCGGAGGTACAGTGGGTATTGGTAGGTAACTCAAATGATTTCTGACATCCCACTGTGCAGTTAGATTACATATAAAAGTTCGCCATATCGGTTATATGCTTCGTCTTTTTAGCTTGAACTCAGATACAGCGACCAAGCTAGCGGTAGTTCACAAGCTGACGTTAGCCGGCCGGTTGCTAATCTTGCTAACATTGTCATTGTTGCTAGCACTGCGTTAGCTTAGCTCGCTAACCGATACTCAAACAAATTTCTGTTGCCGTTATTACCGTTACGCGTTTGTTTAAGTTACTTAGATAGCGCCACATTGTGTGATTGATCCATTGCATTACACATACTAAAGTTAGCCAGGCAATTGAGTAACGTCATTAGCTAACGTTAGCATGTTCGACAGTTTTGGTAATGGGGTGCGACATTTACCGCTAGATAACACTTAGAATAAAATTATTATTATGGGGCCAATGTTAATACAAGTCTAAAATATTAAATGGCCTAATGAGCTTCTTCCTCTCCCGGCAGCCAGCGTTATTGCCAGTAGAATCAAAAAGTACAGAGATGCAGACTATCAAATGTGTGGTCGTGGGTGATGGAGCAGTGGGAAAAACCTGCCTATTGATTTCGTACACCACCAACAAATTCCCCTCTGAATATGTACCAACAGTAAGTACTTGTGTGTTTCACAGTCAGATGCGTACCGTATTTTGGTTAAGAAAGTAAAAAATACTGTTAAATGGACTATAACATGCCATTCTTTCTTTTATCACAGGTTTTTGACAACTATGCAGTAACTGTAATGATTGGGGGTGAACCCTACACCCTTGGCTTATTTGATACAGCAGGTAAGATTATGTTTTACTCTTTCAATTTAATCGCACCCCTTATTGAAGAAAAGCAGTTATTAGTCTGCCACATGGTAAGTTAATTTGTGGCATGGTCTCTCTGTAGGTCAGGAGGATTATGACCGGTTACGACCACTAAGTTACCCACAGACAGATGTCTTCTTAGTCTGTTTCTCAGTTGTTTCACCTTCCTCATTTGAGAATGTTAAAGAAAAGGTGAGTACAGTGTTTATCTAAAAGCAGGTGAGTTGCCCACCTTCAAATCTAATAGCTCTTCATCTTCTTTCAAATATCTCAACGCAAACTGCATTCATGACATACTCCAAATAATTGTCCTCTACTCTGTATGATGTGCGATTGCTGATATGCAATCTTTCATAATATATTTCCTGAGGCATTTCAGAAATATCCAGCTCTTTTGTTAATGGCGCTCTAATCATAAAAAAATCACTCATAAGTTGTGTTCATGGTGGTTAGAAACTGTTTTAATATATTTTTTTTGTGACCAAATTACATTGCCTATGAAAAAGTAAGTGAATAAATAACAATAAAATAATACTTAATTTACATGAACATACATACAAGTGCTGACATGTACACTTACATGTATTTGTGTATATATATATACAACGAATAATGTGTGTGCAGGGGTGTAAATTAACTTTTTGGCTCACCTGCCAATGGGACTGGTAGAAGGAAAAAATCCACCGGTCAAACATTTTTTACAGGCTAAAACAATAAATTGTCTTTTGTGTCTCACACACATTTGTTTCAGTCCTTTTTTTTATTTGAGATAATAAGGTATTATGTCAAATACAAACTTAAAGAAGAGGCCAGAGTGAAATTGAAGCAAAATTATATTATTGCTATTAAATGTACTGTTGTAATAAATGCTTATTAATCATTCAACCTAAATCTCTCTAAAGTGCTCACTCTTAATCATGCTTTATCATTCAACTTCATTCAACTCATTAGAATGGTCACCTTCTACAATTACCCTCTTTGCATTGTCCAGGAAGTCAGGCCTCCTGGTTCTGAGTCCTGGTGCCGCAGCATCACAACTTTATGGGTCCTCCTTGATCTCTGGAGAGGACAGCAGGACCATAAAACTCCTTTTCATTAGCATTATTTCGTTCTGTTGGTTTGGTTACTACACCTGGTAAATGTCACCACATTACAGTGGTAGCTAGCTAAATGCTAAAAACACCATGCACAATTTTCATAGCTCCTAACGCAAGCCGCTTTCACACTGCATTATTTTCCTCGAGTATTTCGCCAATATGCCGGCTCACTGTGCAGTATGAAAGGTATGGAGCCCGGAAAGGGGGCCCCGATTTGATTCGCCTCTGAGCCAGGAATGTCAGCAGTAGTTATTAGTCCAACTAGTAAATTATTGTGCAAGACAAATGCTCTACGTGGTGGTTGGTCTCATTTGTTTATGCAACTAACTAACTTATCATAATAAAAACCACGGATACAGAACAATAAGTTAAACATTTCAAAACTTTGCTGTAGCACGTCAACATTTTTTAATGTCCTGCCTACTCCAGGCTTCGATTGGTTGTTTAACGAAAAAGTGACTGACTCTGCATGAAAGGCAGAACCCGAGGTTTTTCTTGCTCTGTCTTTGCTGACAGAGATTAGCAGGTAGGCGAGACAACCGTCAGCTTGTGAGAAGTGCTTGTTCACAAGAAAAAGTCCCACTATGCCAATGAGCAATATAAAATATACTCCAAAGAGCAATATAAAAGCACAAATGGCTTTTATATTGTGAGAAATCGCAGGAAGTCATGTCTCCCTTTAGCACTAGCTTTGTAGCAGAGTGTTCAGGCGCGGTCAAACCAACACATTTATAAATCCAGCCCAGCTTTATGTGTAAAATACAGCGGCTGTGGATGGTGGGAGAGGTAACTGCTGGAAGTCAAAGTCGTCGTATTTAAGTTTTATGTTCTGCTTGCTCAACAGTTGTTTGATAAATGGCTATTAAACCACATTCGGAGAATATTTGAAATGCAGTTTTTTCTTATCATTTTGGCGCTGTTGATTTTCCTTTGGTGCTGGCTCAAACATCTTTGGGGGGTGCCCAAAAATTCCTCTACGCAGGAAAAACCCTGCACAAAGTCCTCCTTCCTTCGTTTCTCAATCCAAAAACCTGTAACCCACCCTTCTTACTGTCACCTTCCTGCCATGTCTTTCCCCTGAATCTGCAACAATCTGAACTTTTTAGAACAATTATTTTGTCATCAAAATTGACAACATAGCATGTTGATACATACTATCATATTTACTTTTGTCTCCCCCCCCCCCCCCCCCGCCCCCCCCAGTGGGTTCCTGAAATAACTCACCACTGTCCCAAGACCCCGTTCCTGTTGGTAGGAACTCAGATCGACCTGCGTGATGACCCCTCCACAGTGGAGAAGCTAGCCAAGAACAAACAGAAGCCAATCACCCCTGAGACAGCGGAAAAGCTTGCCCGTGACCTGAAGGCAGTCAAATATGTTGAGTGCTCAGCCCTAACACAGGTAAGATCTCTCATTAAACTACACTTAAAGCTGCTGTAGCAAGCATGTGTTTAAATGTCAGTTTCCAAACAAGGGTGGAAATACTTTGCCTTGTCTTTCGCTAACAGCATTTGGCTAAAATCTCAATCTAACTGTGTGTCATGCCTGTCTTTCTCCCTTGTTTTCCTCTTTCTGTAGCGGGGACTGAAGAACGTATTTGATGAGGCTATCTTAGCCGCTTTAGAGCCCCCTGAAACTCAAAGAAAGAGAAAATGCTGTTTGTTCTGATGTCTTCTTGCATCTTGCTTTGCCTCTCGATCGCCTGCTGCTTACTCATTGTAAAGAGATGTCTGTCACCAATAACCGAAACACTCTTTTAAACTTTGTGCCCATTAACTTTTTTCCTTCTGTTCATGTGTGCTGTCTTTTCAACTTGGCCTAATCACAATTATCCATGCTGCCTGATATGACAAGAGTGCCAATTCAGACAAGAGCCAGTTTTTCTTTCTGTTGTCAGCACCTTGTGTGCAAGTCTGTGTAACTGTACATGACTGAGTTTGTTTTGGTTAAATTGAGCTCTTCAGACACTACAAGTTTAACACTACAAAGCATTATCTGTCTTAGGCAGTAATAACATGTTTTCTACTGCAGCATCACCATTTTCCATGGGCTTTTGTCTTCACTCAGACAACTTGATCATGAGGGAAAGTCTTGTATAATGTTGTTTGAATAAAGTAAAAAAAAAAGATCGCCCTGCTCCATTTCTACTCAGCCTTCTTTTGCAATTAGTTCCCTGAAGATTTTAATTTGTATTTAAAACACAGCCCTGTTTTGAATATTAATATTTTATTTCCACAGAAAGGATTAAAGAATGTGTTTGATGAGGCAATACTGGCTGCCCTGGAGCCTCCTGAACCTAAGAAAAGACGTAAATGTGTTCTGCTCTAAGTTTCGTCACAGCCTTCTCCACGCAATTTTCCAAATCTAGATTAACAGTACTGAAGAGGTTTGCTACACAAGCACATTCCAACATGAGTTGAGGTTTCATAAAATATTTGCCTTCTGACTGACTTGACTGAAATACATATTCAATGATTGAGTAAGATTTGATGCTGTTTGTGATGACTTGATGGCATTGAAATTCATCAGTCTTACATGATGTGAGGACTGAATACTTGAAGTGTATCAACAAACCATAGGCTACATTATTAAATAACATTTCATTTTGCAGAAGTGATATTCCAAAAGAACTGACTATGAAATGGTATTTAATAGAACTACTGTTGTACAGACTGCTCTGTAAAACACAAAGGCTGATAATGATGGGTTAAGTGAGGTGTTCAGTATGTCCAACATCTGTCTTAAGTATTTCCCTTAGTGCATCATTTATACTGGATGTCCAACTCTGGTGCACAAGATTGCATTGATTTGACATGGCATCATTCTTTCATCATCAGTGGAGTCATAGAACTAAAGTGTTTTTGTTTTCCAAACATTTTTTTTTAAAGAAAAATACATTTCTCAAATGGTTAACAGAAGTCTCATTATTATTATTATTTACATAATTTCATGTTTAATGTCAACATAGCCTCCGGGTGGATCTTAGAAGTATTTGACGTAATGACATTTCTAGGCTATGCTTTATCGTAGTTCTAGTTTGCCAAAACAAAACTTGATTGACACTTGTCATCAACAGAAGCTGACAAGTGGGAATGGTAGGGAAACAATGTCAACACTCTGTTTGAAGTTATTTTCCCCCACAATTTCCCAGTTGTTTACGTTCTGTGAGAAGTGAGTTAACAAGAAGGTGTTGGATGTCCTGGATACTTATCAAAACTTACAATAGATGAACTTTGTACCTGGGTATAACCCCAGGCTAATGAATGATTTTGTAAACTGAACATACTTGCTGTTACACTGCAGCATCATTAAGTCAGACTTACACATTGTGAGAGTTCTTACAAAATGCTATAAATTGTTTGAAACCCTGTGAAGATTTGAGTGACTGAACTAGTACTATTTGCATTTGTCTTTTCCTATACCTGTGCCTGGATGGTGGGCTTGAATTTGATTTGTAAATATAGTGGGAATAACATAAGTTATTGACTTAATAGAATGTGTTCATTACTCATTCTGAGATTTTAGAAAAGCTGAGATGACACTGATGTCAAATTTACCAGAAAAATGTTGAATGAGTTTCTTGGACTTCTAATCAATTTGACATCAAGGCTGTTCTGTATCTTGCATCACAATAAACCAGTATTATGAATAAACCTAACTTCAAATATTACATGTTGTCTGACTTAATGGGTACATAAATAAAGTTTATAAACTTGTATGCATTTTACACAAACAACTTAAGGGCTAGTAAGTAGAAAAAGAATTAAGGATTATGCAACAACAAAAATTCTTCATCACAATTCTTCAGCATCACAGCTTACACACATTACAGAGCGGTGCAAAAAATATTTCCATTCATTTGTCAAATAGCAGCAGCAGTGTTAAACTGGCATTTATAGACAATCCCTTGTCATCTGAGAGATCAATCATGTAGCATTAATTCTGGCCTTATCGTGGATCAGCACATCCACTGACGGCTTGATTTAGCTTAATGTATTATCACCAATCAATGAATATGGCTGAGAAACAAACATCAGAGAAAACTTTAATTCTGCCTCAAGTGTACATTTTTATTAAAATTATAGAATGTTGAACTGATTTCCTGCTTTGTGAACCTGAAAGTGACTGTGATGTGATTTGGCGCTTTGGTACTCAAACAATTAACCTTACTGCAAAGATACATGTATGTTGCTCTTTGGGAAAAGTGGGCCCATGAACCTAATTTTCAAAATTTTCACCTATATTCTAGGTAATTAAGAAAGTAAAACACATGTTATATTAATATTTCTATTTTCTGATATTTCAAATGGTATCTTAACTTAATTTAAAAAAACATTTCCACATGTGTTATGGAAAATATGTTACTAGTATTATTTTAGCTTATGAGTGTGCTATGCTACTGTAAATCTACATGTATGTCTTCTCAAGGGGCAGCATAGGGGGTGTTCTGAAAGCCTTTCATAACAAAAGTGATACAATATTTATATCCTTTTACCCTAAGAAATGCCCCTTTAACATGTTAAATGACTGCAGATTATATAAGGCAAGTAATATGTGGTACAATTAAGCAAATTCAGGCAAAGGCAGGAAGCAGGCATTAGATGAATCCATCTGATGATTAAGGTGACATCATTGCTGGACATATCTCAACACAGCTGTCAGTAACTCGAATGCCGTACCATCCTGCCCAGAACTGTGTGTCCTTGCCTCCATGGGTAAAACGGATGTATCTCACCCCTGGTCCGTAGTCCTGGAATACATGGGTCATCTGAAAAATGCATATCAGTAAATCTGGAGTTCTCCTTGGGCTGTGTACCTCCAACGAATGCATCATGCTTTTTACATACCTCATTCCATTTCTGATCGTTCCACTGCTGAAAGCAAATAGTCTCAGGGGCAAATGTCTCGATGGGTTGCTTCTTTCGATCCAGCAACTCTACACAGATCTCATATTCACTGCCACAATCCCACCGTGGGGCATACCTAATATAACACAGAAGCACAAGCATGTGCACACAGATCGGGTCAGCAGTAAGGTTAAACCACGGACCACTTTTTTCAGCATTATTCATTGTGGCGGTCAAATTACAGCTGTGGCAGAAACAAATTCCAATATTCATTATTGTGCCTTATACAGTTCCAAAATGGTTCCAAAAAGAATTATCAAAATGACATATAAACATTTAACCAGTTCCACATTTAATATTGCCTATGCCTAAATAAAGTCTCTAAAACTAAATGAGCACATAGTGCAGTGGTAGGCAAATAGCGGCCTGTGGGCCAACTCTGACTCTCCAACAAAAATAGATGGACCCATGATGAAAGCTCTATATTTACTAACATGTTTTTTAACACAGCAAAATAACTGACTGTAAAATCTGAGTTATGTTTGTGACTGATTCAGTTTGCCAATTTAGGGATTACTTGCTGTGAGAGTATTTTGTGTGTATTCTTCTCACCAATCAGATATTTTGATGTCTGGCTGGAACTGATCCATAAATGATGGGTTGTAACCTTCCATGTCCAAATCAATCAGCTGCGACTTCTTGCACATTCTGTCGGAATCAGAAAGGATTTAGCTACTACATAATAGAAATGTACCACTATCATTGCAGTGTATATTCTGGACCTGAATACTCACGTAAAAGAGGTCACAAAGTTTTTCTGAACTGCCTCATTTGGATGTGGCACCATAACTTCCTCTACTTTCCAACAGTGGCCACCATTCTCCAATATCTTCCAATTCTTCATTTCATCTATAAAAACAATGATGAGGAATGTGAGAGAAATTACTTTTTAGAACTAATTTGGTATTCAGCAGGAAAATAATGGCCTTAACACCACCAAATGTTGAGTAAAAGGAGTTATGCAGCTTCTTACGTTCTCCTCTTGGATTCTTGAGAAGATTTCTCCTCTTCTGGCACAAAAAGTAAAACAACCTCCAGTCACTGGGTATTTTGGAAGCATCGCGAAGGCGATATCCTTCTCTTCTACATCTCTCTTTCCACAGAGACTCACTGTCAGCCACTTCTTTCCATTGAAGGCACACTAACCGACAAATACAAACCACCTGATGAGGAGGAAGATTCAGAAAGATCTCCTCCAGGATCTCCAGAGGAAAAGGGAAGAACTGAAAAGAGAAAACAGGACACAGATAAGCTCAAACTCTGGTTAATCTGTTTAGTTTCCAAGCACTGATTTGGACCACTGTCCCCCAATGCTCACACAATCCCAGCATATAAACTAAGACATCAGCATGTTGGCTCAGTATTACACTCACTGTTAAAACCGTTTTTAAAAAAGTGTTAAAAATACCTAGTTTCTAAGCTGATATTGTTGCTTGGTTGTGTATATTTTGTTTATTTTGTGGGCCTTTCTGATTTGCCTATTTTTTGACTCTTCTATCCATCGTCTCTCCTGCCTGTGACTCCGATATCAATCTCAGCGAGCCATCTTGAAGGACATCTCAATTCCTAAAATGCACCTCGAGGAGCCTCATCAGTCGAGATATAAGCGAGAAGTCTTGATAGCAGCCGTGACGTTTAAGAGAGGCGTGACACGCAGCAGGGAAATACAACCCATGGCAGGAGCAGGACTCTACAGTTTACTTTTTGTATTCATAAATTGTATTTGTTATTTAAGATGATAAAATGCGTGATCAAACTCTGCCTTTCAATGTTTATGTAGCGCCTCGAAAGGCGCTGTTCTAACCGCATTCCTTAATGAAATTTCACTTTGATATTGGGCCTATTGATGTTTATTGTTGAAGTAAGGGAGACCGGGTATGGTTGAAACATTTTTTGTTTCAGTAACTATAACTCACTGAAATTTTTAGCTAGAGTTCTCAAATATTTAAACAAAGTACCCACATTTGTTCACTACAAATGGCACCAATTCAATCCTCTACAAGAATATCACAGACCTCGTGAGTTGATGTCAAATGCAATTTGTTCCCTTGTTACACTGGGGTAGGTTGTAACAATAATACAAAAGAAGCAAAAATAGATGCCACACTATATGATATGCTTCAAAAACAGGTATTTATATAAAAGAACAATGTTTCTCTCTTGCTGTAACAGACTTTATCGGATGACTCACGTGCATGTACAGTATGTGTATGTAAATTTATCTACAGAATTAACTTACTTAAGTATACTTAATAAATACTGCTAAAATGTAATTAATTAAAGAACATCTCTGTACATCCTTAGGTCTAACTAAAAAGAGGTGTGTGTGTGTCAATGTGTGTATATTCTTATTCAGAGTCACAGTCAGTGCTTGAAGAGGGCCGGTGTTCACCAGTACGTATACCAGCACTTCAGTATTTTACTCATTGGCGTACCAGGACTGCCCATACACTTTTCTACCCTCTCCACCGGCGGAGACCGAGTATGGAAAAGGTCCAGTGACGGTACACACACCAACATGTGAATTGGGAGTACTGGTCACAGTGCTGACAAATTAATGCTGGTAACCCTGGGTGCAGGTTTGGTGGACCCAGACTGCAAAGGGCAATCTGGAAAATATTAAAATCAAGAAAGTACCTAGTTTTATGTATCATGGATGGTTGTAACACATTTTAAGGAAGTGTTACAACCCACCCCACCCCTGTCAGCCAATGTTTAGCTAGCTGTGTTTCCATAGTGGTTTGAAATTAGAAAGTAAACAATGCATCACATGTTGCCTGAGAAACTATATTTCAATCTAATATAAGTCAAACAATTCTATCTGCAATAGTATAGATACTAAACAAAAAATCGTCTTGGTCAAAAACTTTACTTTCTTACCTCAAAATCATTTTTTTCTCTATTCTGAATGCACCTCCTTCCAGACTTGATAACCACCAGGCCTGATCCAGGAGGAAGTAGGTAAATACTGAAATGATCACCTAACTCCTATCTTTTCTCTATTTGGTGGAATTGGTGTTGTTACAACTCTCCTCATGTTATAACCATACCCGGTCTCCCCTAGATGTGTGGATGGAAAGGCAGGGTCATACAAATGAACACTATGAATAGCGGCTGGGTGAAATAGGGTGAAGCCTCTTCACCCCTTAAGAGAGACGCTGTGCACATTTGAGCCACAGCAGCATACCATCATTGATTGTTTAAATCTCCAACAGGCTGACAGTAAGATTCATGCAAGGAGTCGAGGAAGCGAGGAGGCACAAACGGAGAAATAAGAAATGCCTTTGTATAAAACAAAGGGTTTTCCCCTTCTAAAATGAAAGTGGGTCCTTCAGGCTGAACATGCGGCTGCTCTACAAAATAAAACTGTGTAGCCTAACAGAAACCAAAAGAGACCAGCCATCATCAACTCATGAAGCCAAATATTTAATAAAGTTTAGAACCACAGCCGGAAAATTCAAAAAAGTCCAGGATACCAGATTTTACAGGCTGTGACTTTTCAATTTGGTGGATCACACTTCAAAATAGTTCCCCCTACCTGCATGTCAGAATAATTTAGACTGCATGATCTGAAGTGTTAAAATGAAATTTGCAACAAGAGACAGCTGGTTGTAATCCACATAAAATTTCTACTGGCTCCAGTTATGTGAAGCTCAGTAAGCATTGCAATTAGCCTACTTTGTGTTGGGACGTCACGTAACTTAAAGCACTTACATCTTCCTGTGACAGCGACGTTGACGACACACTGTGTCTTGAGGCAGATTCAGAATCAGAGCTGTGAGTTGCACCCATAGCTTTAGCTTTCCTCTTCATGCCTGGGACAGACCCGGACTAGCGATGTTTTTTACAAGCAGGACAGCCAAATATCGCTATAGTCTCCTCTCGACGTCTAGATAATGTAACACTGGCGTGCTTTTATAAAGCAACAATGTCTATATGGCCACAGTTCTCCGATCTCACACAATACGGAAGTGACATTTAAGGAAAAGACACTTGATATGTAAACTGAGGTAAAAGTAGCTACGTTACCTTTAACTCTAAATTTAACAAATGACCACCGATTGCTCTAAAATGCCAGTCACTTTCTGTACATCGGTGTAAACAGTCGTACTTCTCACAAGACGTTCCTATCAGTCAGTTGAGCGAGGTTGCGCTCGTTATTCACCTCAGGACTCGAGCTGGACGGAAAAGGCGTAGGCGGAGTTAGCCGCTGAATACAAACCGTTAAAAAACCTACCGAACCCGGTAGCTTGCCATGTACCCGACCGTAGTACTCGACAGCGGCGATTCACGCACTCCACCATATTAATAACCGGGAAGCTAAAGAACGTCGATTTTACCCCGCCCGGGCAGATATCTGTACAGGCCGGGTGACATTAACAACGAACCCTCCTAGATGCTTCCTTAAAGAAAACTTCCGGTATGTGTCATGAGCAAATAAGAATTTCGTTAAGCCAGTCGGACCTCTATGAAAGCTGTACATCAACTAAAGACAAAAAATATATGGATTCTTTTAATAGTATAGATAAGAAATACTTTAGGCTTAGACCTACTGTTTCACATGCATGGATTTAAACTATTATAGTATGATTTAACCAACATTTTCACCCTAACTCTAGTGATTGCAGAGGCACAATCAGTGACCTTCGCCCTTCTGCTGAGATCTGTCAAACTTGCCAAACGAGGTGTTGACAATACCTGCCCTCCCGTTTTGTTGTTTCTTTCAGGAAAGTCCTGTCATTTGCATGGTCCTCAAACTTTATTATGGATATAATCGTCATACACGAACTTTTGGATGTTTGTTGCCAGCTGCCAGATCGTCTATGAAACACAATCTAGACGCACATAATCTACACACAAAATACAATATCTGTCACCGCAACCTTGCAACCAATAACCCGATCTATGAATGCGTGTGTGCAGCTGCTCTCTGCACAGGCATTCCTTTAAATTTAAGTTTGAAGCAAAGATGGTGTGAATCACCTGAAAATTGTGTTACAGTAAATGTGTTTTTAATTGTCACTCCATTGAAAGTAGCATATCACAAATGTAATTACTGTAAATTCAAGAAACTAGATGTTTGTCAGTCATAACACTTTTGAACACAAGAATAAGTACTATTTGGATTTCGTTGTCCACACCTATTTGGTGGGTTTGAATGTGATTTGAAAATATAGTTTAAAATCCATCCATCCATCGCTTATCCTGCATACAGGGTTGCAGGTATAGTTTAAAATTTAATAAATAATTACATGAGTGATTAAAATGTGTAGATTAATGATACTGAGAAGACTGAGGTGAAGCTGAAATCAAATGAGAGATCAAGTTATGTTGAAGTCTTTTTTTTTATTCAGTTCAGACATCAAATTTGCATAGTATAAAACACAAATATTATTAAAACAATTTTTCTACATTAAACATTACACATTACTGAGCAGTGCAAAGAAAATTTCCATTGGTGCTGATAATGCAACACTGTTAAGCTTTCACAAAGAAAATCCCTTTCTAAACAGACTAAGAAATGTAATTGATGTTGACAACTTCTACAGGTGAGTAATACTGAGGAGATGGCTTTTATTCCTAATGAGGTCAGGTTGCTGCTCTTCATCGTTCCACTAATGCAGTCTTTTGAAAATGTCTTATTGGTGACGTAACTGAGTACATACATGACTGCAGATTATATAGAGAAAATGAGACTTGAAAAGGTGCAAAGCTGACATTACATGAATCCCAAAGAGTTACAGGTCCATTGCTGGACATATTTCAACACAGCTGTCAGTAATACGAATTCCATACCATCCTGCCCAGAACTGTGTGTCCTTGCCTCCGTGGATAAAACGGATGTATCTCACTCCTGGTCCATAGTTCTGGAATACATGGGTCATCTGAAAAATATATATCAGTAAGTCTAGAGTTGTCCTTGGGCTTTGTACCTCCTGTAAACATCAACATAATGATAAATGACCGGAGCTCTGTTCATACCTGGATCCATTTCTCCTCATCCCACTGCTTTAAGTAAACAGTCTCAGGGGCAAATGTCTGGACAGGTCTCTTTCTTTGATTCAACAACTCTACACGGATCTCGTATTGACTGCCACAGTCTGTTCTCTGTGAATACCTAGAATAAGACACACAGAGACACACAATCACGTCCCGTCGTCCACACTGATGCTTAGTCACTGATTTCTTTTAGGCATACAGTTTTTTTTTTTTTTTAGACATACTGTTTTAAGTAATTTTAGACCTATTTCCAAGCTGCCGTTTTTATCTAAGATTTTAGAAAATAATCGTTTCAACTCAGTTAATCTCCTTTTTGAACAATAATGACATTTTTGAAAATTTTCAAATCAGGTTTCCGCTATCTACGCAGTACTGAGACCGCTCTGATCAAGGGCACCAATGACTTGCTGCTTGCAGCTGATTCAGGCATGTGCTCTGTTTTAATTCTTCTCAACCTAAGGTCAGCTTTTGACACTGTGGACCATGATGTTTTAATTAGCCGTGTGAAAAACTATGTTGGCATCAGTAATGTGGCCCTGGATTGGTTTGTCTCCTATCTGTCTAATAGGTAATTTTCCATGATCCTTGGAGAAGCCTCCTCCTCTCATGCTCCTCTATTTTGTGGGGTCCCCCAGGGGTTGATCTTGGGGCCACTGTTACCATATCCATGTTACCCCTGGGGAATATCACTCACACTCATAATATTGATTTCCATTTTTATGCAGATGACACCCAGTTGTATGTCCCGTTAAGGCCTGGTTCTTTCGATGTCTCTGGTATTCCCTCTTGACTCGCTGAGATAAAAGCCTGGATGTCTAATAACGTCCTTCAGTTAAACAACACAAAATCAGAAATCATTGTTTGTACCCCCATCGGAACCAGCACTAGCTACCTCAAAAACTTCACCACCTTCACCACTGTCTTCTCGGATAACATTCAGAAAGAAGCTCGCAACCTTGGTGTCATTTTTGAATCAGAGCTGTCTTTTGATGCTCAGGTGACAAAAGTAGTGCAGTCCTGTTTTGTCCAGCTGAGAAAGCTAACTAAGATTAGACCATTCCTTTCCTCTGCTGACTTAGAGAAGGTAATCCATGCCTTTATTTCTTCAAGACTCGACTACTGCAATGCTCTGTATTCTGGAATTAGTAAGGGAAATATTCATAGATTACAGCTCATTAAAAATGCTGCAGCCAGGCTTTTAACTTGCACTAAGAGGAGTGACCACATCACACCAATCCTAGCTGCCCTTCACTGGTTACCTGTGAGTTTTAGAATTGATTTTAAGATTTTACTACTTGTTTTTAAGGCCCTGAATGGTCAGGCTCCTGCCTACATCTGTGTACATTTGTTAACGCCCTACAAGCCAGACCGTTGCCTGAGATCCTCTTGCAAGGCTCTACTAATGGTTCCAAAGTCTCGTCTTGTCACTAAAGATGTCTGAGCCTTTTCTGTTCAGGACCCTCAGTTGTGGAACTCCTAGCCAGATCTCAGGCAGGCAAACTCAGTGGCCTCTTTTTATTTATTTTAATGAATTTATATTTTTACATATGTTTGTTTTACTTTGTAACTTGGTTTCCTCTACAAATAAAATTATTACTATTACAACAACAGAGTGTTGAATGTGCAATTGGATTCATGTTTTTGATTCTATTTTGACACATTATGAAAACAGTTCTCATAGAAGTTTAAGTTATTTTAGGTTTTTCTTAAGTACAACAGAGATTTGTGTTGAATGTAAGAAGGAAGGATATTATGTCTAACGACTGTACAGTAAACACAGCACACTAAAAAATACAGGGAGTGTGCATATTTTATAGGGTATTTCTGCTTTATTATTTTGTTCATCAGTTAAGATAACCCGGTTCTTCAAATCTCAGCAATTAACTTCGTTGGTTCAACATTTTTATACTTGACAGAAATGTTGGCCATAACTACAAAAATAAGTTCAATAGTCCTTTTAAAATCAACACAAATCAGTCACAGTACTTGATATGTATTTTTCTTACCAATCAGATATTTTGATGTCTGGCTGGAAGTGATCCATAAATGATGGGTTATAACCTTCTTTCTCCAAATCAATCAGCTGCGACTTCCTGCACATGCTGAACAACAAAAAAAACATGTTTTAGCTACTTCTTAATATGAATGTACTATATAAAATGGATGCCCTATGTTTTCTGCATCCCTCCTGGTGAATACTCACAAGTAAGAGGTCACAAAGTTTTTCTGGACTGACTCATCTGGATGGGGCACTCTAATGCCATGTACTTCCCATCTGTCACCACCATTTTCCAAAATCTGCCAGCCATTCAGGTCTTCTGTAAGAACAAAGAGGAAGACTCACTTAAATGATAAATTCCACAACAAAGGTTGTGAGAGAAATCATGTTGTAATGGTGTTAATGTCACTAACTGTTGAGTAAAGTTAGTTTTGTGGCTTCTTACGTTCTCCTCTTGGATTCTTGAGAAGATTTCTCCTCTTCTTGCACAAGAAGTAAAACAACCTCCAGTCTCTGGGTATTTTGGAAGCATTGCGGAGGTGATATCCTTCTCTTCTACATCTCTCTCTCCACAGAGTCTCACTGTCAACCACTTCTTTCCATTGACGGCACACTAACTGACAAATACAAACCACCTGATCAGGAGGAAGATTCAGGAAGATCTCCTCCAGGATCTCCAGAGGAAAAGGGAAGAACTGACAAAAACAAAAAGAACACTTGATAAGCTCAAACTCTGGATAATCACTTTAGTTTGAAGCAATGCCCCCTAGTGCTTACATAATAATAGAATCTAAACCACCTAATACCAGTGTTACCGATACCATTAAACACACACAAACGGTAGGAATAATACAATAATTTTTAAAAGCTATAGAAATGTTACAGCCTGGGACAATTATTTTTCGGATCTGATTTTATTTTTCTGTGGTGTGTACATACTTACTCCACAGTCCATTATAAACCACATAATAGATTTAGTTTACAAAGGCAAAGAGCCAGATGAGGATCAAGTATTCTCTCACTTTGTTAAATTAGCAAATTTAGCAAAATACAGTGTGGGAGAATAACATTACATGAAGTTACAATCCAACTAATGTTACATATTTTACAACAATGACAAGGGAAACATGTTACTTCTCTCGGGGATTATGGCCTATTGCCAAAACTGCCAGTCAGCAATAAAATCTGACCCGCGGCCAGATTATAGTGCTCTGATAGCAGCAAAAAAACCCATAAATAAATACTTTGATAGCAGTGCTAAAATAGATCTCAGTCATGGTGGCAACATTTACTCACATAATCACTTCCTCTTTTGTGGTTTTGACAACAAAATACAATTGTGTGGACGTTTTTGTTTTTTGCAGCAATGCTTTATTTTAAGTTGAAGTAAGAGTTTTTACCTTGAAAGAAATCTTGAATGACAGTAGAAATTGTCTGCTTGAACCTCTGAAAAAGCAGTCAGAAAACGCAAGTGCCCTAAATGTCCTCTGCCTGAAGATACTGGGGAAATGAATATAAGCTTCCATATGTTGAAGGATGCAGATCAAACACCAGAACGCACACACTACAGCACATGCTTTTTAGTGAGCATGTGAAACATTCGCGTCATAATTAATTTGTTGAAGAGGAAAAAAAAACATCTGCATGTTGTCTCAGCATTATACAGTTAAAACAATTTAACAAAACTTTTGTTCCTTGGTTGTGTATATTTTCTTTTTTTTATGATTTCTGTTTTGTTTGTTTTTCCCATAGACTGTATAAAATAGGGTTTCCTCTTCTAAAGTGAAAGTGGGTCCTTCAGACTGAACGTGCGCCTCACCAAAATAAAACAGTCTAGCCTTACAGAAATCAAAGAGATCAGCCATTATCAAATATTTAAAAGTTTCAAGCAGCCGGATAATTAGAAATGAAGTCCACAATAACAGACGATTTAACAGGTTGTGACATTTCAATTTGGTTGACATATAGGCTTTAACATAGTTCCCCATGCACATGTCGAAAGAATTTAGACTGCATGATCTTAAAAGTGTTAAAATGAAACTTGCACCAAGTGATAGTTGGTTGTAATCCACTTAAATTTTCTACTGGCTGCAGTTATGTGAAGCTCCGTCAGCATTGCATATACTTTGTGTTGGGATGTCACGTAACTTAAAGCACTTACATCTTCCTGTGACAGCGACGTTGACGACACACTGTGTCTTGAGCTGTGAGTTGCACCCATCTTCAGCTTTCCTCTTCATGCCTGGGACAGACCCAGACTAGCGACGTTTTTACAAGCAGGACAGCCAAATAACATAATTGTCTCCTCTACATTAACATGGATACACTAACATATAATGCCTTATATAGCCACCATGTGTATACGGCCACAATTCTTTATTTCCGACCTCACACAACACGGAAGTGAGATTTAAGGAAACGACAAGCGCTCCTGTGCTCTGATTGGCTAGTAGTCGTCACTTCCATTCCTCCTTGTGATTGGATGCTAGCTATGAGACTTTCCCATAGGTCAGGGCCGTGAAATAGGTCTTTCCCAGAGCCCTTCAAAGAGAGAGTCGCGTCAGTGGGTCCAAAAGTCCAAAATGCTTCATCGTCACGTGGTTCATGGAGACCGCAGATAGTTCCCGTAAGTCCTAGTCGGGCAACTGAAAATGAGTGAGAGAATCAAGATTAGACAGATGGTTAAATAGAGATCTTTCTCTGTTTGGTCGCATTTATGTAACCAAAATGGAAAGCCTTCAAGATGCATTTACTTTTCTCTGTTTATCCCCAACAAAGCTGCCAAAACCATCAATACATTAAACTTTGATAACATCTGGAAAAGAAAACGCCATTATCTGAAAAAAGCGACCATAGTGAAAGACTATGGAGATGGTGGGCTACAAGCCATAGACTTTGATTGTATAAATGGAACCTTAAAGACTAAATGGTTAAGATGCTTAGCAAACAGAGCAAACAGTAGAAGCTTCTGGTATTGTGTCTCCAGGGAAGTGTTTAAGGTATTTACTTTTACGCTGTGATTTTGATGTTCCAAAACTTTCTATGAAACTGTCTGCATTTAATTCACAAGTTCTGTTATATTGGAAACTACTGTACGAACACAATTTTACTCCCCATGATGTACCCACCTGGTCCCTGTATTTTAATGAATGTATGGAAAACAACATTTTGTCTGTCACACATTTACTGGACAACTATGGAAATGTTTTATCTTTGAAGATTTTGGTACAAAATTTAATTTCCAGTGCAATCGTAAACATTGTGATGTATGGTTATCCAAAGTGTCCCATCTGCCTTCCTTTTAATGTCAAAAAATGCACTACCTCATATGTTTAACCCCCCCTCTTCTTCCTTCATTGATGATTGCTGGTCACCAGTTCTGCATTAAGTCTTTGTCAAACAAAGTGTTCTGTGATCTCTTTACTCTGACTTTATACCCAATGCTACACAGCCGAAATGCTGCTTCTCTTATTTTCAATCATTCTTCTCTGAAGAAACTACAGATTTCTTAAAGTTACCTTTATCACCAAAAGATAAAGAGCTTCACTTCAAAGTATTTAATGACATATATCCTTCAAGAGAACTCCTCTCACGTAGATTTAACTTTGATCCAACTAACTGTATATTCTGTGATGAGGACAGAGACCACAGATCATCTGTTTTTCTTACTGTTTCTTTATCCTTTGCTATTTTATTTATTACCTATTATCATTTCTTATTATCATTATTTTACTTTATTTTCTTCTCCCTAAAGTTGTTTTTGTCATCTTACGTGCTCTGTTTCCTGTTAGCACTGATATTTTTGTGAATTCTGACTATACCAATAAAAAAAATCAAAAATCAAAAAATGAATGAGAGAAACAACAAAATGGCGATTTTAAGCAAATTTTGGTAATTTATACAATAAAAACGTTGGTTTATAATATTTGTATAGCACATGTGTATATAGTTACATTACTATTTTTTAAAAAGGAGGACATATATATTTGACAGTAACAGCTACAATCACCTACCTTGTTGACATTTTTTGGCTAACCTTACATTGGACAATGTGTTCCTCTTGAAAACACGTTTAAAATTCAGATCAGATTTATCTTTCTAACATTCCTTTTAGTAATCCCATGGTACCAGGGTTAATTGATTTTAATGACTAATGTAATGTAATTATGACTTCAGATAGAACAGACAGGTGATTATCAATGATTGTCATGTATTTAATAAATCTCCAATAAACTCAGAAATCAGCATGTTAAGTAGTTTGTGCCTGTGTACTGTCTTACAGCACGGTTTATTGTGCTGTGTGGAGATGCTGCTGCATTGGTCAGAAAAAGGAGTATGAATGGAGAGGAGGACAAAATGGTTGAATCAGGTCAACAGGAGCAAACTTTCAATCACGAAAGAGGCTAACAACAAAAAATATGTGAGTTACTTTTTCCACAAAGAAAGAACACATCACTGGCTTAATGTTTGGTTTATTAAAAACATCACTGCAGATAATATTCAGGCTCCACTGAACCCCCCTGTGATTCTTGTGCTGAGAGAGGGAGAACAAGAGAGAGAAAGTGTTAGACAAACCTACACATCTGTAAAGATTCATCCAGGTCATGGTTATCCAAGAAAAGTTGAATTTGAGCAACTGGACTATGTTGTAGTTTCAGAAGAAGTCCAGTTGCCCTTAATTCAACTTTTCTTGTAAACAGCTACAGGTTTGATGGAGACAGTTATGCATTGTTAAGTTTTGGATCTTCATTAACAGCTTTTGTTGCTGATGTTGGCATCAGTTACTAGATAGTTTGTTAGTTAGTGAATGTTTTTATTTTTTCAAACACTTCTCACACACAGGAACTATGTTCTATGAATTTGTACAAAGTAATTATGTAACTAGTGTAAACATATCCAGTGAGAATTGAGAGTTCACCAATATGGTGCATTCAGTCACTATGATGTATTAATGTGGGTAAATAAACCTGAATTGTTGTGTGGAAAATAAGCTCATAAGCTAAGAAGGGAAGAAAGAAGGGATGCAGACACTGAGAGAAGGGAAAGGGAACATTTTAGGGATGATTTCTTTTAAATGGTATATTATAATAGGCATTTACATTCCATTTTATTCCACTCAGTACTCTTTAGCATCACTGTTCCTCCACCACGAGTCTACTTCTCTAATATAATTAATGTTTACTATGAAGATTGTTTTTATATGATAGTATATTACTTTTAATGTTAGGGGTAAATCCCCAACCCCTCACAAAAATAAATAAATAAGGTTTTTAAATCTTTTATTCATACTCGCACGATTAATATATTGAAATACAATTAAATACAACTCCCCAAAAATACCTATTTTAAAATGAATCAATATGCTGCCCCTGTTTATATTGTGTGCTGCTAACTTTATCCATTGCCAGTATCATAATTTGTTTGTTAATTTGTTAACTGTTAATGTCCCTAAATCTTCTAATTTAATGGGGGAAATCCACTTCCAACATGTGATTGTGTTGTAGCGAGGGTTCATGTTTCTAGCTTCCCAACAGTGATTCGATGCCTACCCCCAAGCCTCACCTTTCAGTGGGCGACAGAGGTTGGCCCTGCGGCCAGTGTTGGGCAAGTTACTCAGAAATTGTATTAAGTTACTAGTTTTAGCAGTAACGTATTACTCCTCTAAAAAGTAATTATATTACTTTACTTATTATTAGTGGGTGATAAAAGTAAGTTACGTTACTCGTTACGTAACTATATAACTTTCACTACCCCCCCCCCAAAAAAACAGCAGTCTCTCCCATCTTTAACTAATTTCATATTCCTAACAGCAGCAATGAGCTACAGTTTTCACAAAACATACGTTTCTTAGCGCCACCAGCTGAAATAAAAAAATAAAGCAAGTAAATGCCAACTTTTGAACTACTGTTTTTCTGCACACATATTTATAAAGGCAGTATTCAGTATCTTTACAAAACGTTACGTTGCTTAACGCGACTCTCTCTCAGCGAGTCCAAGCATCACCGGTAGTTTTGTTCTGTAAGTTTCATGTTGCTGTGCTGCTTCAGCAGATGCTTCTTTAAATAAATGTAGAATTGTTCACGATTGAAAGCATTTTGCTGGTTTTTGCAGAGTTTACAATGGACGACAATGTTCTTTACATCTTAGACTGTGACACAATAATGGGGACACTTAAATCTGTGAAAAGAATGCCTATATATCTCATTCTCCATTCTTCTCTTAGCTTTTTGGCTGACAGCTGACCTGCAGCGCAGTCGTGCATTCATCTCAAGGATGGTGCATTCAGTAACACAGTAATGCAGCATTACTTGGATTAGTAATTGTAATAATATTACTGTTTTGTAAAAGTAATCCGTTACACTACTAGGTACTGGGAAAAGTAATATTCTTACAGTAACGTGTTACTGCACAACACTGTCTGCGGCTACAATCGTACCCAGCACGGTTAGCGGCCTGTTGTAGAGCTAACATCCAATCACCAAAGACAGCCCTAACAGCTAGCATCCAATCATAAGTGATGAGTACTAGCTAATCAGAGCACAGGAGGGTGGGACTTGTCGAAACTCTGGCAGGAAAAACAATTGCGTGGCAAAGACACATTATCTTTAACTCTAAATTTAACGAATGAACACCAATTGCTCTAAAAGGCCAGTCACTTTCTGGACCTCTGTGTCAATTGTCATACTTCCCACAAGACGTTTATTATTCTTATCAGTTGAGCGAGGATGCGCTTGTTATTCAGCTAAAGAACGTCAGTTTTGCTTCTGACTCCGCCTGCCTGTGCTGATTTCGGTATATAGCGGGTATCATTAACAACAAATCCTCCTATATTCTTCCTTAAAGAGAACTTCTGGTTCATGGGCAAAAGAACAGGCAAGTTCAGCCATTTCAACAAATATGGCTAGTTACTGTAAATTCAAGAAACAACATGTTTGTCAGTCAGAAGACATTTGAACACAAGAATAAGTACCATTTGGATTTCGTTGTCCACACCTAGTTGGTGGGTTTGAATGTGATTTGTAGATATAGTAAAAAAAATAATAATAATTACATGACTGATTAAAATGTGTAGATTATTAATGATACTGAGATTTAGAAAGACTGAGGTGAAGCTGAAATCAAATGAGAGATCAAGTTATTTTGGAGTCTTCTTTTATTCAGTGGGACATCAAATATGCACTGTATAAAACATATAGATCTCAATAATCCTATAACCCTAATTTTAAATACAGTGGTGGTGACTGACTTGGTCACATGAACAAAGTTTATAAAATATTTAAGAAAAAAAACAGAGCAGACACAGGACTGATAAAATTCAAAAGATAAAATGATTTCAAATCAAACAGATTATTTGATAACAACCAGCAATTTTTCTGCATTAAACCTTATTGAGCAGTGCAAAGCAGCAGTGAAAAGACAATTTCCATTGATGCTAATAATGCAACACTGTTAAGCTTTCACAAAGTGAATCCCTTTCTAAATAGTTAAGAAATGTTTTGATGTTGACAACATAAATAGGTCAGTAATACTGAGATGGATTTTATTCCTAATGGAGGTCAGGTTACTGCTCTTCATCGTTCCACTAATGCCTTCATATGAAAATGTCTTAGTGATGTAACGGAGTACATTTGCACAAGTGCTGTATTTAAGTACATATTCAAGGTGCTTATACTTTAATTGAGTATTTCCACGTTGCAACTTTATACTTCTACCCCACCACAATTCAGAGTCAAATATTGCACTTTATACTCCACTAGATTTGTCTGACAGCTTTAGTTAAGTTACTTTTCACATTAATATAATTCATATTTTTTCATATTCATATTCAGTGAAAACCATGAATCTCCAAATTTAGTATATAGATATTGATTTTATTGAGAAAATCCTCCTACTTCCTAAGCTCATTAAACAATTAAAACATACATATTTCACTAGAATTTTTGAATTTTCACAGTGTGGTATTAGTACTTTTCTTTAAATAAAGGATCTGAATACTTCTTCCATCACCAACAGGGAGGTGAAAAACTTGGGTGTCATGATTGATGACCAGCTGTCCTTTTCAGGCGATGTTGCTGCTGTCTCTCTGTCGTGCCGCTTTGCTCTATACAACATCAAAAAAAATCAGGCCCTACCTCACTCAGTATCCCACCCAGCCCCGGTACAGGCCATGGTTATCTCTCGCCTCGACTATTGCAATGCTTTCCTAGTGGGTCTTGCAGCTTGTGCAGTGAATCCCGTACAAATGGGTCAGAACGCAGCAGCGCGTCTGGTTTTTGATCAACCCAAAAGGCCTCATGTCACTACATTACTCAGCGACCTCCACTGGCCACCCGTGGCCTCCCAAATCAGATTCAAGTCACTAATGCTTGCACACAGAGTGAATACTGGGTCAGCACCATTCTACCTAAACTCCATAATAGAAGTTTGTTCCTTCTCGGCCACTACGCTCTTCCAACGAACGCCGCCTGGCTCTGCCATCCCTACACACAAAGCAATCTCAGTCCCGGCTGTTCTCATCTGTGACACCACGATGGTGGAACGAGCTACCACATGCCATCAGAGCAGGGGCGTCCCTCTCTAACTTCTAGAAGCTCTTCTGAGAACACTTTCACTTATAACATCTCTATCTCCTAACCTCTAACATGCGCTTCCTGTGCTCTCCTATCCCCTTACAATTGTCTTGTATTGATAGCACTTTTTTGTTAACTCCTACTTTCCCTAGCTATATACCCCATTGATGTGATATGTGCTATTAGTATTTATTTGCTTCTCTTACTAGTACATATTGACAGTTGTAGATCTCGTGCTGTATTTGATGCTTTGTTGATGCTTGTATGTTGTTCCTCAATGGTAAGTCGCTTTGGATAAAAGCGTCTGCGAAATGAGTAAATGTAAATGTTCCACCACCGGTTATCATCACTCAGCCTTTCAGTGAAGAAGACTGAGGCAAACAAGCATCAGAAAAGCTTTTCAGAGAGCCTGTTCTGCAAAGCTGCCTTAAATGGATAGTTTGAGATTTGTGAAGTGGGGCTATATGAGTTCCTTACCCATAGTCAGTATATTATTTGCAGTAGATGGCGGTCGGTCTGTCCCCAGTTTGGAGAAACAGAAAGTTCTACTGGCATGAAAGCTAACCAATGCACTGTTGTGGACAGGGTCAGGTACAAAATCTATTTTAGCCAACTAAAAGAAGGCCCACCGAAAAAACAAATCTACATCAGTTCAGGTGTACAATTCAAAATATTTTCAGTGCCTTACCTTGCCATCAGACATCCATTTCCTTTATACAGTGCACAGCTAAGCTGCTTATCAGAATGAATACTGAAGTTGTAGTTGTAGTCCCAAAGGAAATCGTTGTAGTAGTAGTGTGGTAAAGAGCTGAAAATAGCTCTTTACCACACACGGTGGGCCTTCTTTTAGGTGGCTAAAATACATTATCCAGCCAACCCTGTCCACTCAGTACATTGCATAGCTTCCATGCTGGTACAAATCTGTTTCTCCAAATAGCTGGCATGCTGACTGCCATCTACTGCAGGTCATACACTGACTATGGATAAGTACCTCATACTGACCCACATCAAAAATCCTTAACTATCCCTTTAATACTGCATGAGGCATACTGTCCTAACAATTTTCACAACCAGTTGTCATGCAGCAACACTAAAGGGCATACAACCTATACTGCTACAACTCATGACTCTTGTGCCACCAAATATGTGTGTGACTGCTCCTGTAAATGTATGTTGTCTCAAGGTGTGGATGTGGCAATTTGTTCAATGTAACATTTTAAAAAGAACATATTAGTTTTGCAGAGTATGGTAGTTCTTTTACAATTGAATAAGTGCAGATTATATAAGGAAAAAAACTTGGAAAAAAAACAAGCAAAGGCAGGAAGCTGACATTACATGAATTCCAAAGAGTTACAGGTCCATTGCTGGACATATTTCAACACAGCTGTCAGTAATACGAATTCCATACCATCCTGCCCAGAACTGTGTGTCCTTGCCTCCGTGGGTAAAACGGATGTATCTCACTCCTGGTCCATAGTTCTGGAATACATGGGTCATCTGAAAAATATATATCAGTAAGTCTAGAGTTGTCCTTGGGCTTTGTACCTCCTGTAAACATGAACATAATGATAAATGACCGGAGCTCTGTTCATACCTGGATCCATTTCTCCTCATCCCACTGCTTTAAGTAAACAGTCTCAGGGGCAAATGTCTGGACAGGTCTCTTTCTTTGATTCAGCAACTCTACACGGATCTCGTATTGACTGCCACAATCTGTTCTCTGTGAATACCTAGTATAAGACACACAGAGACACACAATCACGTACCGTCGTCCACACTGATGCTTAAGTCAGTGATTTCATTTAGACATACAGTGTTGAATGTGCAATTGGATTCATGTTTTTAATTCTATTTTGAGACATCATTTTGAAAATTTCTCGTTGAAGTTTAACTTATTTTAGGTTTTTCTTAAGTATAAAAGAGATTAGTGTTGAATGTATGGAAGAATAGCAAACATTGTGCTTATGTCTAACAATTGTACAGTAAACACAGCACACTAAAAAGTACAGGGAGCGTGCGTATTTTATAGGGTATTTCTGCTTTATTATTTATTATTTTGTTGTTTTGATAACTATTTCTATCAGTTAAGATAACCCGGTTCTTCAAATCTCAGCAATTAACTTCGTTGGTTCAACATTTTTATACTTTTTATACTTGACAGAAATGTTGGCCATAACTACAAAACTAAGTTCAACAATCCTTTTAATCAACACAAATTATTTTTCTTACCAATCAGATATTTTGATGTCTGGCTGGAAGTGATCCATAAATGATGGGTTATAACCTTCTTTCTCCAAATCAATCAGCTGCGACTTCCTGCACATGCTGAACAACAAAAAAACATGTTTTAGCTACTTCTTAATATGAATGTACTATATAAAATGGATGCCCTATGTTTTCTGCATCCCTCCTGGTGAATACTCACAAGTAAGAGGTCACAAAGTTTTTCTGGACCGACTCATCTGGATGGGGCACTCTAATGCCATGTACTTCCCATCTGTCACCACCATTTTCCAAAATCTGCCAGCCATTCAGGTCTTCTGTAAGAACAAAGAGGAAGACTCACTTAAATGATAAATTCCACAACAAAGGTTGTGAGAGAAATCATGTTGTAATGGTGTTAACGTCACTAACTGTTGAGTAAAGTTAGTTTTGTGGCTTCTTACGTTCTCCTCTTGGATTCTTGAGAAGATTTCTCCTCTTCTTGCACAAGAAGTAAAACAACCTCCAGTCTCTGGGTATTTTGGAAGCATTGCGGAGGTGATATCCTTCTCTTCTACATCTCTCTCTCCACAGAGTCTCACTGTCAACCACTTCTTTCCATTGACGGCACACTAACTGACAAATACAAACCACCTGATCAGGAGGAAGATTCAGGAAGATCTCCTCCAGGATCTCCAGAGGAAAAGGGAAGAACTGACAAAAACAAAAAGAACACTTGATAAGCTCAAACTCTGGATAATCACTTTAGTTTGAAGCAATGCCCCCTAGTGCTTACATAATAATAGAATCTAAACCACCCTAACACCATGTTAACACTACCACTACCATTGAACACACAAACACTTAACACCAACACAAAGGGCGGGAATAACAGAAACATTTTTAAAAGTTATAGAAATGTTATAGCCTGGGACAATAATTTCAGAGCTGATTTTATTGTTCTGTGGTGTGTACAGAGTTATTATTAAAATAGATTATTTTTTTGGTTGAAAATGAAAGTGGGATTTAGATTTGTGCTTTATAGTCTAATTGGTGCATCCAGATGGTCACTGTTGCCAAATATTAAGTCAAATATTTCATGACTAAACAGGTCATGATCAAACAGCCAACAGAGAATCAAACTAGAGAAATTGGGCAAACTTTATGTTCTCTGAGTTTAGTGACTGACAAGTTGCAAACGGTGCACAGTATTTGTATGTCTGGACCATAACATTCCATATTATACTGTATGATCTAACACAATGTGCAGTGAGGTTGCATTCAAAGGAAACCCAAATATGAGCTTTTTCATAGTCTCTCTATGTTGTAAAAAAAAAAAAAAAAGGCAAATTCCTTTTCAGCAACAAATCCAGCTCAGAGACTTCAAAAGATTATTTTCTAACTAGTGGCAGCTAGTGAAACCCTGTGACAAATATTATGTTCACAATTGTATTTTTTATACAATGTTATTGTGACTTGCTACAGCAAACTTTCAAATGATGAACGGATTGTTCTGCATGCATGAGTGTTACGATGATTGACGAGTTACCACTTAACATTAAAAAATTAGAGAGTAACTCAACCAGCATGAACGTACATATTCAATGTTTTGATGAGCGTCTGTCTACACTGCCAGGAATTCTACAAGAAAAAGTGACAAAACGTTTTAGGCTGCTGTAGACACCACATTGTGACTTCCGTGTAAGGGGGATCCAAGATGTATGTAGATAGAAATAGCTCATTCTAAGGTAGTAAAAACATAACTATCCATTATGTAAGGTCTTCATACACCACTGAAACCAATTATGGATCTTATATTGCATTTCTGACTACACACTTAACTTTTAACTCTGTCAGTGTCCATTGTCACTCAGCTGCTGCTTAGATGTTGTAGAAGAAGTGAAAAACAAAGGAAGCTGCGACAAAATTAATAGCATAAATGGTGGCCTAGTGGATAGCACTGTGGCCTCAAAGCAAGAAGGTCCTGGGTTTGAACCCCCGTTGTCCCAGCCTTTGTGTGTGGAGCTTGCATGTTCTCCCAGTATCTGTGTGGGTTTTTTCCAGGTGCTCTGCCCCCCTCAGTGGCAGGATGAATTTCGCAACATGTATGTGACAAAAAGTACCTTTCAAAAACGTGCAGACATATGGCCAACTTTCTCGTTTTTTTATTCTTAGTACCCTACATGATTAAAAAAAAAAAAAAAAAAAAAATCTATTTTAAGTTTTTTTTTTTTTTTTTTTTATTGTAGCCTGACATAAAGTCCGAGCAAAATCCTAAACATAAAAATCAATGAAATAGTGCAAAAAAGCTTGCTCAACAACCACAGAAAACAGATTTACTGCTGCTGACCTGTTGTGACAGCAAACCATGCACACTTCTCTTCTGTGGGTTTCCCCCTAGTTGACAGCAAGTCGAAAGACTTTTGATACACAGGAGTCAGTGTGTGTGAGAAATAAAACCTCTGAATTCTTTAATATTTAGATTTCACCAACTGCTAGGCTACAATAGATGGTTGTAACGTTAATCCACACACATACACAGCTACAATCCTTTCACACAGTCCGTAACATTTGTTGTGTTAAGACTGGAACACTTCACTACCTACTGCTGAAAACGTGTTTGACGACGCTGTTGCACATCGCGCTTTCTCTTTCGGGCCCCGGCGTCCGTCCATCGCTTTTCTCTTCATGTAGGCTATGGGACACTGCCGGACGATATACTCTTGCAATCGACTAGCCTACTATGTGTCGTAACTTAACGATATATAGTCAAAATAAAATTTGCTTGCTTACTATTTATGACCGCGAACGATACACGCCCTCGGAAGTGCAGCTCGGGTTAACGTTAGAGAAACAAATGTTATATAAAGTGAATTAAAAACGAATTGCCAGCGATTTTTCTTCTCACTGGAAGTTGAAGAGTGGGAAATATAGAAATAGCAGCACAATCATAACGTTAGAGCACAAGTTACTTTCCTTTTAAACAGGACGATTCTACTTCTACTTCAAAGATACGCACGCTACTCACTCGGTGGCGCCCCGGGCTGGACGTAAGAGGCGTAGGCGGAATTAACTGTTTAAAGAGGGGGGGTTAGTTTTTTTGTCTTTTTTCATTACAGTAACAAAAATGCAAAACACACAGATAATCAATTACATTTTACATTGCCAGAAGCTCTAATTAAATTCAGTTCTTCTAGAAGTATTAATTTTTTATTTTTTAAGAGTTCTATTGCAGTAGTGTTTCAGTTCAACTGTAAATCGATTGAAGCAGGGTTTGGATCCAGTCCAATTTGATTTGTGGATGTGGAATTTTCCAAGTATGATGAGGAGCTGCACAGTTTAATTAATATTGTCTGGACCTTGAAGTAGAAAATATAACATGACATCACATTAATTAGTATACTCTTAACTGTTTTTCTGTTAATAAAATGTTCCAAATCTTTCCAGAATAGGGGAGACTGGGTATGGTTGTAAAATGGGGAGAGTTGTAACAACACCAATTCCACCAAATAAAGATAAGATAGGAGTTAGGTGATCATTTCAGTGTTTACCTACTTCCTAAGAAAGTAGGTAGGTAAGAAAGTAAAGCTTTTGACAAAGACTATATTTTGTTTAGTTTCTATACTATTGCAGATAGAAAAGATTGACTTATAATAGATTGAAATGTGTTTTTTTAGGCAACATGTGATGCATTTTTTCCTTTCTAATTTCAAACCAATATGGTAATACAGCTTGCAAAACATTGGCTGACAGGGGTGGGGTGGGTTTTAACACTAAGTGTTACAATCATCCACAATACATAAAACTAGGTACTTTCTTGAATTTAATATTTTCCAGATTGCCCTTTGCAGTCTGGGTCCACCAAACCCGCACTCCAGGATTACCAGCATTAATTTGTCAGCACTGTGACAAGTACTCCCCATTCACATGTTGTACACATGTTGGTGTGTGTATAGTCACTGGACCTTTTCCATTCTCGGTCTCCGACGGTGGAGAGGGTAGAAAAGTGTATGGGCAGCTTGTGAGAAACGCCTGTGTGCAAGAAAAAGTCCCAGTACGCCAGAGTAAAATGTAGAAGTTCTGGTATATGTACCGGTGAATACCGGCCCACTTCAAGCACTGACTGTGACTCTGAATACGAATATACACACATTGACACACACACACCACTTTGTAGTTAGACCTATGCACAGAGAAGTTTATTCTATAGATAAATTTACATACACATACTGTACATACGCGTGAGTCATCAGACAAAGTCTGTTACAGCAAGAGAGAAACATTGTTATTTTATATAACTACCTGTTTTGGAAGCTTATCATATAGTGTGGCATTTGTATTTGATTATTTTGTGTGATTGTTACAACTTATACCAGCATGTGTTACAACCTACCCCAGTAACAAGGGAACACGTTGCATTTGACATCAACTCTTTGATTTTCTTGTAGAGGATTGAATTGGTGCCATTTGTAGTGAACAAATGTGGGTACTTTGTATAAAAATTTGAGAACTCTAACTAAAAAATTCTGTGTGTTATAGTTATTGAAACTAAAAGTGTTACAACCATACCCGGTCTCCCCTACATTTGTATGTTCACAGTGGTAAAAAAAAAAGAGAGATAGCATAGTTTCTCTCTCTAAATTGCAAAAAAATCACAGTATTAATCAATGTTAAGTTTAAATTTTGCATCACTTCTTTGGCGGGATAAATACGATGCAATAACTTAAAGTTCACTTATTTATTAACGTTAAAAGAAAGTAGCGTCGGACCCATATACAGTGGTCTGACCACGTACTCCACAATAAGAGCGAGAGTTTTAAATAATTAAACGTTATATAACCAGAGACGTCAGGGCACATGGTCAGACCCAGACAGTTCAATCCAGCCACCTACAGCTAGAGTAGGAGATAACTGCAATTAACTGTCACTGTCCTACACATTTAGGCCATTAGTACAAGAGGATGTATGATTTTGTTAGCCTATAGATTTAGATTGTTAAATATAACTGGTAACAACAAACAAAAACGTCAAAATCATTTGATCATGAAGCCTGATGTAACTGTATAATTTGTTCATTGAACACTACGGGCTTGAGTCTCCTTTAACATCTGTTACTCTGTGCACATAGTGTTAGTTCACCTGTGTGCTTCCACATGTTAGCCCATGTTGGTGTTTAAGTCTGCTCCTGAAACTGCAATTTCATAAGCATGGCATGGAAAGTAAGAATATAGCAATAATATGTGTGTGGAGGTTTGGAGCTGTTTAATGGCATCATTAACAAAAGCAGCCAACTCAATGTGACTGTAAAGTTGCTTTTGCTATTCAGAAGGCCAATATTCATCTACTTAAGTAATGTGTGCTTTTTATGAGTCTAGAAGACACCCTATTGCTACAATAGTTTAAAGACCCCTTTGGTTGAGTAACTTCAGCGCTAAAGTGAGATAGAAACAGTAGTGCCTCTGTCAAAAGTTAACAAATTAGACAGACTCTAATTAGTACTCCAGTTTAGGAAATGCATGCTTACAGTTGATGTCATCCAGAGAGAGGCAGAGAGTTATTATTACAATACTGTCATCATGTTGGTTACACTTTATATAAGGCACATTAAGTCTTCCAGCGAGGCAAATTGTACCCCTGATCCATATCCCCTTTTACAAGCAAGATTTTTTATTTATTCTATTGATCATCTGGTTTGATGATTGATTAAACCACATTATTTGGTTATCCTAAGAAAAATGCTAATACAAATAGATGTGCCTGATGAAGAAATTGTCAAACTTAATTTGTTCTAATTTGTCCTTATGATTCTTGAAAAAGCAGCAAGGCCTTTCTTACAGGGAGTAAAACAATATTTAGTCTTGTTGTGCTTTGAGTTAGTCTAGTTTCTATTTATAGCACACTACAGTAACTGGCAAACAAGTGAAGGAAAGGGAGATTCATTAACATCTAAGATCAAGAAAAGGACCTAAGTGTAAAATAAGTGTAAAAGTTGCATGCAAGCATCAACTGAAAATGACTGCAATGAAGAATCCATTTTAAATGACAGTGATAAACTCTCTTTTAAACGGCATCCAATCACAACAGTTTCCATATACAGTTTTCATATGCTTAACTAAATTTGAAGTTTTGCTGTTTCACTGGTCCCCTTTACCTCCTCTGTGTTTTAGCAGCACATTGTCATTTAAATTCACACATTCCAGTAGTTCTCTTTTCCTGAGGAAACCGAGAAATCAGGAATGTCTCACCAACAGTCACAATAAAGCATATTCAAAGTTAATTGCTTGGGTTAAACCAAAACCATTTCATCTTATAATCATTAGAGGAAAAAATGTTTTCTTTAAACAATGCTAAAACAGTTAAGCAACATGAGAGAGAGAGAGAGTGATTTTAATAACATGGCAAATAAACAGAGTTGCATTCATGTCTTCAATCACATAGGCACTGCAGTTTGTGTACAATACAGTACATAGAACTTGATCATAAATTACAAGCCATACCAAAAATAAATGGATACCAAGGAGGCTAGAGGACCTGGGAAATAAGATGGTAGCCATTACAATTTCCAGCAGGCCACACCTCTGTCCATGGATACTGAATTATGATCAATCCAGCCTGTGATGCTTTTACTCCGCTCTGCATATTTAAATGAATATAAAGACAAAAGGTAAATGCACGAGTAACAAGGACTTCAATCCATGTTGTATCTAAAACAGGTTTATCCATCTTCTGTCAAACAGATGAGAGATGAGTCTTTTTGGTCAGTGGAGGAGCTCCTATGTGTCAGCGTCAATCCTGTGAGCTGTGTAGCGGAAACAAGAACAAAGAAGTTAGAAATAGCACTGCTGGCAGGTAATATAGCTCAGCAGATTTTAGCAGACATTCTCTGACTAAAGATAAAATATTCTAAAATACATTGCATCAAATACATCTACAAAGGCTAGGGTTCAAGTAAACTGCCCTCACTTTCAGTAGCATCTGAAACAGTGGTAAGTTAGACAGTTTAAGAGAATATTTGATCTACCACATCATTAAACCCTGCATTCAAGTTGCTTAATGCTACAGTAATGGGGGCAAAACTGTGACACAATCTCCATAAGCGAAAGTCACTGTGTTGTATACAACATAGGACTTACATTGCTTTGGTATCCTGAGTGGTTCTGTGTCTCCTGACAGGACTTGATGCATGACTCCGCGGAACTGATACAGCACCTTCAGGCTCTTCTCCTCCCCCACACATGGGTCGTAGAAGCCAGGGAGCCCTGACTGGAAAGACAACATAAAGTCACGCACAGGCAGCAGGCTGAATTGTGATACTGCAAGTAGCGGACAGTCGCACTGTGATACATTTTAAACCAGTATGTGTACTATATATAAATGCTTTACCTACCAGGAAAATACTCTATACTGTATCAATGGATGTAATAATATTACAGCTGAAAAATCTACTTTATAGTGTAGGTTTCTGATCAATTCTGTGGGTTTGGACATTTTGCACTGGATTACTGTACTTACCTTTATGGCCTCAGTGAGGATGAGTTTAGAGTCTTTCACCAGACACTGTAGTGGCACAGTCACATCAATGACCTTTGCCCTCTCGTGTCTTCTACTGTTGTCTGTCACAAACTTGCCGTACCAGGCATTGAGGATGATGAGACCTAGTTTAACGAAGCAGCATCAAGGCTGGTGTGAATCAATTGAAAATTCAATGTATTTAATGTGTTAATGTTATTTTAACACAAAATGGCCTACTTAGTTTGATTTAAAAGTAGATTTCAGAAATCTCAGGATGACAGACACACCAACAGAATAGACAACTTTTTGGATGTCAAACACAAATCCCCACTTGCAAGAGTTTAAATCTTTCAACTCAGCAATTTTAGACACATTTTTAATAACAGAACCAGTGTAATTTGTGAGACTTGTTTGTTAAAATCATTTTGCAAGTATACAACAAAAAGACAGCCCAATTAATTTTAATTGCAAGCTGCATAAACAATACTGTAACCATTTCAAACAGCGTAGCCCATTGAATAAAGAAGAGCAGCTGTGTGTCTGTGATCACACATACATGCTGCTATTAACTGTTACTTTACAAGTGCAAAGTCTAGGAGACCTCTGATGATACCAAACTCAAAGCAACCTCGACAGTGGCAGGTGTCACAAGCCAATTATCACTTGCCAGACTCCCCCAGGTGAAAATTATACTGTCTGCTGAGAGCTTTTTGTTGGTGTAATTATCAAAAGCAAACTAAAAAGCACCAATTATCACTAGTCAAAACAGAAGCTGGAGGGTCATTACAAAATCTACTGAACTCTATTTCCGTTATTAACAATTTTAACCTTGTACCCACATTTCCACAAAGTAAGTCTAAATACTACAACAGAAAGGCTCAAACACTAGTCTTGCCTTTGGCCAGGTCATTAGCACATTTCACCTAAAATGCATGAGAAAAAGTTCAGAATGTTTCAGCACCTGCTTAAAAAACATTATTCCCAGGATAAGCTCATCCCTAAAGTATTACTGATCTTACCCATTCTGGACTCCTCAGCTTCAATAATCCTGCGCACAGACTCCTGCATGAGCAAGACCTTCAGAGATGAAAAAGGGAAAGAGACAGACACAAACAATGAGATTTCATTTCATATGGATTATACTAATGAATTTCATTAAGACTTTGCAGCTTATCAAAGCCCATCTCAGCCCCTTCGTTTGACTGGTGTGGGACTTGTAATATTTCCAAAATGTTGGATAGGTACCACAGCTACATGTAAGCCTGTAAAATACTCACAGCAGCCTCTGCCTCCTGTTTCTTCTTGGCTATATTAGAGGCCGAGCTCTCCCGCTGCTTCTCCAAGTCTCTGTTGAGTCAAAAGATAAATGGAGAAATAAAATGAGCTCATAAACTCCGGCCATAATAATACATGTGGTGCTTCTTCCAATAACATTTCTTGCATGAAAAAACCAACTTAAAATGAGGGTTTCTTACTCTTCCTTTTGGGCCCGCACGTAGGGCCGAATAATAAGCTGCTGGATAGCGAGGTAGAAAACCAGTGGTCCAACTGTGGCATAAAATACAGCACTTGGCAGGAGTTGGTCAGTCAGGTGAATAGGGAAGAAATACGTCTGGCTGGCTCTGTTTAGTCTGCAGAGAGAGAGAGAGAGAGAGAGAGAGTTGGTTTCATGATTTATATCTGAATGGTCACTTGCTGCTAAATTGGTTCCTCCATGTAGCATTTGTGGGAATTTTTGATTTCTAATAAAAAATAATTTAAGTTCTAAGTATTCTCTCAGCTACACACAGCTATCAGCCTAAAGATAAATACATGGCACACATGTGCCATACCCTAGGTTAGACAGGACAGTGAATTGTGTGCCGATTGTTCACAGATGTTAGAGAATGCGTGTGATGTTCCTCTGACTATACTATAAATACCCAGGCTTTTAGACTCGCATCCCAGGACTAACTCACATCTCAATGGGTCCAATCCTGTTTCTACATCCTGAAAGATACACTCCCCCCAGCGCAGACACTAGTTGTAGAACATTAATTTGACTGGCTGACATGATGTCACGTCTTAATTCCTGTGGGTGCCATGGCAACAGCACTGTGAGGAAAACCCTCTGGAACCTAGACTAATCAGGAAACTGGAGCAAAGAGCTGCACTTACTTGATCTTGAGGGAGACACCTTGGGGCACTCCCACGCTGACAGTGGCCCCAAGGACACTGTGTCGACTGATCTTCCTCTCAGCACCGTACTCTACCACAGTCCCAAAGAAACCTGATCTGTAATATAAAGACAAAGTCACTACCTGTCTGCATGCAGAGCTGACCTGAATGTAGACCTTGTATACTTGAATGGATGGAAATCTGAGAGAACAGACTGAAACTAAACAAATCTAATTATGACCTACATCAGGGGTTTCAATATGAATTTATAATTACGTTATACAAATAACACATATTGAACATACTTTACTGAGCCCTTTATCTTCGTCTGGTCCTCATCCTGGAACTTGTACTGGTAGCTCATCATTGCAAAAGTGTGAGGAATGCCAAGCTGCAAAGACAAAAAGTAAGTAATCATTTTGGCCACAACCCTGACAAGCAACTGTTGATTTAATGGTGTCTTGGCTAACATTAAATTTAAATATAACTGCTGGCTGCTAACCTGCATTGCGAATGTGAAATGGCTGCTCTTGGTGTCCCTGACTATGCTGGTGTTCATAGAAGACTGGATCCCCCAACGCCACTGCAGATAGCCCATAGTGTTCTTGTCTAGGTGACGGGCCAGCACTGTTGTAACCCCAGGACGCACTCCTCGAGATGAAAACTGGAGCCCACATTGGGCTGTAACAAAGCTGAGGCAAAAGAGAAAAAAAAAATCACTAAATTGTTCATGTAGTAAAAAACAAACAAAAAACAACTGATTTCAACACATACAATCGAGGCGTCAAGTTTCGGAATATCTTCATTCCAAAGAGAGGTCCATGGGTGTCTCCAGCACCAAGCTCCACCTGTGCACACACACAGACAACAGATAATGTTTCACATCTTAGAATGTCACTGCATGTTGTACCACACACAGGCAGACAGGCAGAGGTGTGCCATTTATAGAATACCTAACAAATGAGTGTGTGCGGTGCCAAGCGAGAATGCAATATACCTCTCCCCACCCCTTGGCTGAGGTGACTCTTCTCAAGGCCAAGTTAATGGTGCCACCTCCATTTCCATTGTGGGTTGACAAGGAGCCAGACAAAATGGCTGTGTCTTTTGTGGTAAGAGGCGCCTACAGTAGGACACAAAGAATGAGTACTTTGATAAGAATTAGCTCAAAAATCTGCCATAACAACTATTACAAATTTGACGGTGGCTACAAATGTTGCAATCCAACACATATCATAGTAAACGCCACTGAAAAACAGATATAGCAATCTAGAGCAACCCGTTACCTCTATGGATTGTGATATGTGCATCTTATTGATTTCCAAATGTGGGACCCCCCCTCCAACCACATCCTCATAGTCCTCCTCATACCGGTCAAAGAGGTCCGTGGCGTCAACACCCACACTAATCGTTCCCTGCAAGTAACAGGTTCTGGAATTAATACTGTGTTTAAATTATGTATAAAATATGCACAAGTTGCTTAATGACTCTATATGTTGCAGTCAGTTCAATGTGAGGCTTGTTATCTTCTCCTGAACACACTTTTGGGTTGGTCCTTTGCTGAAGCCTTCGCTCCTCTCGCTCTTTCTGAAGGCGCTCATACTCTTCTCGAATCTCAGCAGGGGTTCTTTTTCTTTCCACCACCTGGAGAAAGAAGATTTGAATGCAAAGCAAAAGGTGGATTGACTGCTTCACAGGTTGCAAATAAAGAGTTACAGTGAAGAAATTTCACCAGAATTTCATGCTCCCATATCTTCTTCCTGCTAAATTAATTTAATAATTGTGTCATATTTTGCAGTCAAGTGTTGATGGTTTTAGTAAATACAGATGAAGCAGAACTATTTGTACTGTTGTACTACTACAGTATGGTCGATACTTGATGAACTGTGTATTCTTCTAGCAATAGGTTATTCTCAAGTCAAGACCCTAAAAGGTGAACAATATTATGCATGTCAGTTGTTTTGATGCTCTTGTCTTGGTGTTTCAATCGGCCCACTACAGATGCAATTTCTTAACCACAATGGGTAGGCATTTCTGAATGAATATAAAGTTTGTATCAGCTAGCCTACAATCAGTGGGAATGGTCAAATAGTGCAAGTCACATGGTCAAAAATTTAGCTGAAAGCCGACATTTTTTTTCTGTCTAAAGCACACCAAACTTCCTATATGTGTCTAATTTAATTGATTAAGGGGGTGGTGATGGAGCAGTGGATAAGATGCCTGCTTTTGGTTTGAGAGACCTGGGTACAGTTCCCCACTGTGACACATCCACCCTTGTGTCCCTGAGCAAGACACTTAACCCCTTGTTGCTCCAGAGGCGTGCGACCTCTGACATAAATAACAATTGTAAGTCGCTTTGGATAAAAGCGTCAGCTAAATGAATAAATGTTAATGTAAACAATATACTGATTTGCTTGGTAAACCGAAACAAACATTCCATCCAAACTATACCTGGATTGAATGCGTTCCAAAGAGATCTAAGAAAGCATATCCTTTTATTTGTAAATGTTGGTTCTACTGAAAAGAAGCCGATAGTGCAACGTATTTTAATTTTGATAGACTTGCACTGAAGCTCACACTGGTCTGCATCTGGCTGTGTGAGCATTCTGAAAGTCAGAAATTGCTAATGCAAAAAGAATTTTTCAAATACATTTGTTTTTATCCAGGCGCCCCGGTAGCTCACCTCGAGTCCTTACCGCAGTGGCCCGGGCTCGAGTCCGGCCCGGGCCCTGTGCTAAATGTCATTCCCTCTCTGTCCCTAGCCTTTCCTGTCTCTCTCTACTCTCTCTATCAAATAAAGCGGAAATGGAAATTTGTCTTTGTTGCATAACATTTGGCTTTGTTTGCACTGGACTAGCAATAAACATATGACATTAATAGTGAATTTAAAATATAGTAGTTTTAAAAATGTACGAGGTAAGCCTGACAATTGTGGTTGGGAAATTTAGAACTCCAGTGAGCTGATCCAATGAGGCTTCAACTCTCCCGCCTGGATTGAGCGTCAGAGGTACGTCATTGTATGTTTTGGGCATAGTAACTAGTGGACTGTCAATCGACACATTGTCCATTGTTTCTAACTGCATATCGAGGCTTATTTAGGTATTACTGGTCACAAGAGCCACCAATGGACTTACCTCCCATCCTTCAACATCGAGTCCTCGCTTACCATAGATATCATAGATAGCTCGTGCCTGCGGGTCACTAAGCACTAGAAAGACATGAACAAACACCAGTAATGTTACGTTTGTTTATGTTTCTAAATACTGTAATGTAGACATATTCAAGTTAATATCAGCTTCATGTGTAGCTGAAAAAGGGGATATTCTGTCATCAAAGATTTTCTTACCTTCATAAGCTTCATGTACGAGGTTAAAAAGCTGTTCTGCTTGGGTCTTCAGTTCAGGGTCCCGGTGTTTGTCTGGGTGATATAGCATGCATAATCGCCTATATGCCGCCTTCAGCTCCTCCTGTGTTGCCTGAAGCACAACATTGAAATACAAAAAATGTGAAATACAAAGACTTGCGTGAAAATGTTATCAGCAACATGCAAAACACACGGCATGATGTAGCTACAGCTAAAACGTAAATTACTGACCGACCAACACTTTTTTGAACTCCATAAAGTTTTCCAACCTTAAAATGCCTTACAGGGTTTAGATGACTTGTGAGAAAACAGTTTGAACAGAAACTTGCTGCTGTTGCTTCAGTTAGATTCATCATGGTTAAGAGAATTCACATTAATGTAATCTAGCCTATTGTTAACTCAACAAGTTTTATATATTTGATTTTTTTCATGTATTACCTATAAATATGTACATTTTCCAGTACTTTACAGCTTTGAGCACTTCTGTTCGGTGCTAAACTGCATATTGTTGTCTCAGTATGCTGTGCAATG